>NC_044288.2:22209743-22834743 GCF_004027225.2 Strigops habroptila
AAGAGCTGGAGATGTTCTCCGGCCTTACTCTCCACAGCCCTGCGTAGCTGCTCCTCTGAGACAACCCATCCAAACTGTCCATGTTTGGGTCGTTACTGAGCATTCAGGTTCCCATCTGCAACCTCAGTAACAACTCAGTAAAGCCAGGGAGTTTGGACAGAACTGGGCTGAATGTGGTTGTTAGCAATTTAAGTCTTCAAAAACCACTAGAGCATTGCTCTAGTAAAGCCTAGAGTTAGCAAGTGAATTCTAGGATGCACATTTCAAGCCGAGGCAGGAGTGTAACCAGCCTGGGAACAGCTGTATTGCTGGTGGCTTCTAGGGTTTTTGTCATTCAGTCACCTCTGAGGTGCTGAAGATCACGAGCTACAAACGCTCCTCCTTATTTCCATGTTGTGGGCATTACTTATGCAAACAGCTACTGTTTTACGGCTATCACCAGTCTCCCTCATTCTCTCTCCTTCCCCCAGAGTCTATGTTGGAATAAACCACACTTTCCGCTCCCAATATCCCAGTTGTGCTTCTCTCTTCATGGTGGCTCAGTGACTGCAAGAAGAGCACCCCACTGGTGGAGTGCACACCAGTTTCTCACTCATGGTCTCCGTTCTGGCCTAGAAATTATCTGTATTGTCCTACTTAGCTGCCTTGGAGTCCTTCCACTGTACTTCTGCCTGGCTCTTGACAGCTGAACGAGCCTTCGTAATATTGTTTGGCAGGACACTGACTTCCCATCAGCCTTCCAGAAATTCTTTATTCCTTTATGCTTTTGACCTAGACAATAGCCTCTGGCTATAAGTTCTACAATTTAATAAGAAGTTCCATGAGAATGTATGACTTTCTGGTTTAGACCTCATGCTTCATAATTTCATGGGGTATCTTAACCTTTCCTGTTCTTAAAAATAATAGCCATCCCCTCTTCATTGTCTCCTAGCTAGCTAGGAGATCTCAAGACCTCTGTCCCATGCCTATCTTTTCTGTCCTGATACGAAAACCATTCTGTTCTCATCCACTTCCTCTGGGTGGAATTCAGATTAAAAAGCTTTGATTTAGTGTTGGAGTTTAGATATCTACCTCACAGATTGACACCTACAGGCAGAAACCTAAATTTAGATGTCTGAGCCAAAAAACTCCCACCCATTCTTTTTAGTTCTATTTTATTCTTTCTGAAGACAGGATGAACAGAACTGCATGTATTAATCAATACGTGGGTTTGCCAAACATTTATACAGTGACATAATCACATAATCATGTTTTTCCTTTTTTCCCTTTCCTCAAAATTTCTCTCATTCGGTTTGAATTTCGTATTGCTATGGTCACTGCATCAGTGTTTTCACAGAGTTATCCTACAGCAACTCTATTTCTGAGTGATAATACTGTAATATTCAAGCTGTAACTGAGTAAGTATAAGATATAATTGAATATGTATATTTGCAGACAAGCTAATTTGCATTTATTAGCATTGACTTTCACATGCCATTTCTGACACAGTCCCTCACTGCCACAAGAACCATCTGCCTCTCTTCTCAGGGTCAGATTTGATACTCTCAGTTAATTTGGTGTCATCCACAAACCTTGTCACTGCAATATTTACCCCCCTTTCCACATCATTTATAAGGATATCAAATAGCACAGGTCTTAAGCCGAACAGTTGCATGACTAAGCTGTAGAGCTCCTTTCACTGGGAAAACTGATCTTTTTTCCTTTTTCTCCCGCTTTTTGTCCCATTTTGTCTCCATCTTATTTACTTACACAGGGACATCTTATTATCTCAGCTTAACTACTTTAAGAGTCTTTGCAGAAAGACTTACTGACATTTGTTTGGAAGTCCGAACACACTTTATGAACTAGATCAGCCTTACCTACAAGCTTGTTGACACCTTCAAAGAATTCAAATAGATTTATGAGACATGGTCTCCTTCTGCAAGAATTGTAATAACTTTTTCCAAATAAATCACATTTATGAAATTGTCTACTGGTTCTCTGCTTTATTATTGTAGTTTTTGCCCACTTATTCAGTTTGGAAGTGAGATTTACTGATCTGTGGGTTTACACATTTGTCCTGGAGTCCTTTTTCTCAAGGCTGAAGACACATTTGCCACTTTCTATCCCTCTTGCAGTGTGGTCAACTTAAATGACACTTTTCATGCTACATTTAGCTTTCTCTTAATCTAGTGTTTGAAGTCTTTCAGAACTCTTGATTGAGTATCGTCTTATCTTGCTGCTTTCTTACTATTCATTTTATTGATTTGTTCCAAAATGTCCTCTGCTGAAACTTCATTTAGGGACAATTCCTCATACTCTCCACTGCTTCACCACTAATGTAGCCCTTCCCAGCCTTCCTCTATAATTTGTTCCCTATTATTACCATTTCCCACCCTTCTGCCAAGTTTCTGAGGCATTTATTATGTCAATAACTTCCTTTAAAATCAGACAGTCTAGTTCACCTCTTTTAGGCTTCAGAGTTGCAGCATTTGTATAGATATATTTCTACAGTTTTTATTGATCTCGTTGCCCATTTTTCACAGGGCCTGCTTAGCTGGGACTTTCATTGCCGAGACCATTCTTTGCTATTTCCTTCCTCAATGTTATTGATTTCAGTTCCTTCCATTTTTCTAAATTACAAGAATTTTCTTATTTCTCTTGAACCATGTGCTGTTGCTTATTTGGTGAGTTTGGAGAGTGAACTATAAAAATACCTCATCGCTTTTGAATGTTAAAACCTAGTTTGCAATCTAGTCTCACATTGATTTATAAAGCTTATCTCTCTTGCAAAAACTAGTTCACTAAGAATCTGCTAGTCTGGTACTGTGACAATTTATAGCACTGTGATGCCACTCTCAAAATGCCTTTCCTACTCATTCCTCTGTGGTCAGTACCCACATCATTCACACCACCAGCTCCCTCTAGCACCAGGAGTGGACACAAAAGCCCAGCAAAGGTCTCAACAGCACTGCAGAAAATGAGATTTCCTCCCATGTTTAATAATACATTTCATTAACACCTCCCAGTATGAGACTTTTGTGATTGCTCATTCATGTTTAATTTTTTATTTTCTCTAATTCCCATATCTTTTTCCTGGCATGCTCCAGGCAGTCAGTTATACCTATTTTTATATTTTGGTATTTGCTGCCTCTTTCATAAATGTGACACACAGCACTTGGTTCTTTCTATTTTATGCTGTTGATTCCTGGATCATTTTCTCCAGTTTCTCAAGATCATCACAATTCTGATCCTGACCTTCCAAGTGCATCTTGGTTTATCTACATATTTTATGTGTGAGTTCTTTGTTAAATCATATAGGTCATTAACCAAAAAACTGAATAGAACTGGGCCCAGGACATACACCAGCAGGACTCCAGTCAAAATAACCTCCTAGTCTGACCATGCACCATTGCCACGCACATTACAGCGATATCATGTACCTTCTAAATGATGAACGTCAAGCTATGAACTGCACAGGGCCTGCCACGACAAGAAATTTGCCTGTGGTCTCCCTCACTGCTTTCTGGATCCAGACTAGAGTCCACAGGGAGGAGGGCTGCCCGCTTGATGGGCTATTTTGAGAACACTGTGGGCCATCTTTGCTGAGAGCACACTTGGTGCCTCTGATCATGGCAGTATATGATCCTGTCTGCACATATGCAATAAATCTCATTGCCCCAGGAAGCACTGGCTTTTCTATGCTTACACAATGCAGTTATGCATTAGAGGAAGGGCTGCAACAGATGGTCTCTCCCTTATACAGAAACAAGGTAAGTATCTCACCCAGCCAGAAATACTGGGCACACTGATCTAGACCATATTTCTTTAGTCTGCTTCTGAGAGAATCATGTGGAACAGTTTCAAAAGCTTTCCTAAAGCAAAATATGTCCCATCTGCTGCCTCCTCTTCATCTACTAGACATTATTTTCTCAAAGAAGGAAATTAGAGTAAGACTGCATGATTAATTCTTGGTAAATCTATGTATTTTTTTTTTTTCTTCTTTTTTCCTTTTTATCTTCTATTTGCTATAAATTGATCATGGTGGGGGGGTTCAGACTTATGGCTGGAAGAGTGGCTTCTAATTCCCCAATTTGTGTTTTTCAAAAAAGTAAATTGTGTTTGCCTTTCTATAATACTTAGTGATCTCACCTGCCTTCTGAGAGTTTCCAGAATAGTCACTAATGCTTCAGTAATTGCTTCAGCTACTGTCTTCATTGCACACATGGCTCTCACAGCACATACCCAGAGCAGGCTGAGGCCAGAGCTTCTAATCTGAAGGAACAAAGAGCGAACAAATATAAGGCACATAAACAGTGTAAAAGGACACAAGGGACCAGACCAAGCTCAGACTGCTTGCTCTCCTGTCACCTCCGAGGAGACTCAGTCTCCTCTCACAGTGGATAGTTCAGCATAGCACAGCATACCATTAACATGGCGAGAAGCTGCCTTACAGCTGAGGAAAAGCAAGCTGACAACTCCAGGAAGGCCATATCTGAAAATACATTTTCAGTTGAGAACTTTTGGTCTACTGTGCTGATGGGAATTTAAATACCAGGAGCACACCGGCAGCCACACAAGTGATGACAGATTTGCTGACTTAAAGGCAGAATATGAAGGGGTCTTTCATAAGACACCTAGGTGGGTGCTCGAAAGTGCAGGGGAGGAGCATGAGGTCCTACTGCATGTCACAGATTTTAAAGGGAAATGCAAGTGAAGAATCCTGGAAGGCAAAGTCAGACTGCTGGTTAAAAGATTTAGCCCCAGGGTACTGTTGACAGTTTCTCTGAAATCCTTCCAGTTATACACACAACTCTAATTAGGCAGAGGGGAAGAAGATGCTATCTGGAGGTGATGGTCTCCATCACAAGTCAAAAGTGAAATCAGACTTTTCACAAGGAAAACATATATGATGTGTTTAATTAAGTGGTAGCTGGGGGAAATCTGTCATGAGCTAAGGCAAACAGATTGCTAAGGGTTGGTAAAACAAAAACACTCTGTGTATCCAGCAAGTTCAGAGAAAAAGCTTAGAACAGCGATAGGAACATTTCAGGGGTGAAAACTTATTATATCAAAATGACATTGGACTAACAAGCTAAACAAAGATGCCCCTCAAATTAAGAGCTATAAATGCATGTATATAAAACTGGGGGTTTTTAATTAGAAAAAAGCTAGATGAAGTAAACCACAGGTAATAAAATCAGACCTTGCCATAGCAGAAAATAGTAAATCCCAGCGACAAACCCAACAGAACCAACAGTATACCATAATATGTGGCCACAAACTACAGAAAAGAGAGTATAAGTTATAGAAGTGAATGATTTTTTTTTTATATCAAAGAAAATGTTCTAAGGAAGCTAGTCAGACTCACATTCTTACTGGAAAAGACAACACACTGAACCTGTCTGGCAGCAAGAATGTAAATATATGAGGAGAGTTATCCCATCAGTCACCAGAGAAAGAAGACTGAGTGCTTCATGTTGAGAGGTGAAATACTAAACATGGGGACCTCTATTATTCATAAATAAATCGATATAATGGCACAAAGGAAAAAAAAGGTTAGGAACCAATTTATAGAAGCTAGTGTGGCTACTTTTCAGAAGTATTAGATCCTGAACATCAAAGAAGCGAGAGACTGCTCCCTACTTAATATTATACAACGTACAAGAGGAGTGAGTTCAAGAAGAGGCAGCCAGTGAACCAACGGAGAATATGGGCTCCTCTTACAGAACAGAAAACTCTATCTCGCAGTGCAATGGTTATGACTTCAGAGCTCTTAATGGGCAAGGAGCTCACCACATATGCTCAAGGTAAAAGTGTGATAAAACAGGGGAAGTGATTAGAAATAAGGAGTCCGCTCAACCTCTAGGTACAGCATCACTGAAACCACTACTATATCTGATTCTGATGTTCACATTTCAAGCTGTTGAAAGATTAGACTGGGGGCAGAAAAGAGCCATAAAATAGTATATGAGGAGAGAAGAACATGTAACTGGGAAACTTAAACAGCTCAATTGTGGGGCGATTCCATAAATGCGTTCACAAGGGGAAAATATCAACCAGCACTTTTTAATCTAGCAGAGACAGAAGAAAAACTAAGGGCTGAAAAATGAAAGTGATTCAAACCAGAAATGAAACACACATTTTTTAACAGCAGTGATGATTAAATTTGAGAACAAACTACCACCTGAAGTGATGGATTTTGCAACTCTTGACATCTGGAACATATGTTTCTGTGAAAAGTTCAAGTTTTCATAAATAAGAATTTTCCCTCTCCCTGAAAAACAATTTTGTCAGAAAACTCTTAGCCACTATTTGGGTTTCTTGTCTACTTTAAAAGGATAGAAGATGAGCCACAGAGAAATAAGCTTTGTACATTGAGAGTTAGTCAAAAAGATAATTAAAAGTATAACGGAATTCCTAGATAAGGAATATGATATGGTGGGAGCTAATTATCACAGTGTCTGTAATGAAAGTTGTGCATCGCTAATGTTTCAGAATCATTTGAACGTATCTTTATAATAATGATCAAAAGGGAACTGCTTGACATAATCTACTTGAACATTCAAAAGCCTTCTGACAGGCTTTTTCAGGCAGGGCCTATTCCTGAAGAATCCTGCATGGACAGATATTATGGATGCTACAGGAAGGCAAAGCACAGACCAACATGCAACGAGTCCACTAACAGCCAGAAAGCTGCCAATATCACAAACAGGTATTTACTACAAGCTTAGGCTTTTCTATGGAGGTGCAAAGTGGCATTATTCCAAGTATAATTTTTGTAATTGCAATCAAGGCACCAAGAACTGTTGCATAAGTGCTTTTAATACACTACCGGAATGAAATATGACAAGTAAGGCACTGACAACTTGTAGAGCATCATTAAACATACCACAATCATTAATAAATATGCCAAGGAAAGCCAGTACATCTGCACGTAATTCGAGCGGAGGACTTGGGCTCCACATTATTATCTTCTTTGAGTAAAACACTTGAGAAGGCTCCAGTTTATCCTGAGTCAATAGAATACGAAGCATCGCTGAGGAGAAAAAAAAACATCCTCTCGGGATTTTTCATCGGACTGAGAATTGTGGCACTCTTCCGTAAATGTCAGGCTTATCAGTGTTGTGAGTAAGCATCAGTTAGCTCTCAAACAAGCTGACTCCCTGCATTTTTCTCAGAACTGTATGTAATATTCTCCTGGCAAGGAACAGCTCTTTTAGGAGACTGCAACACCAATTTGTAAAAGAAGCTTGCCTCAGCTCTGACTCAAAAACTGAAAGAGATCAGGAATAGATTAGATGGCTGTAGGAAGATCTGCTTTTTGACTACAAACCCTGGCTTATTTGGAGTTACAGTGATAGAGGAAATACACATTTCTCCTTTTCAGATCAGAACAGATGCACTAATTGTAAGAAAACTTTCTTCTTCCTACTTGTTTACCTACTTCAAATTACATTAGTAGCTTCAAGTATATTTTTGACTTGCGACTGGTTAATGACATCAATATTTGCAATACATTTTCATCCCTTTCTAAAGATCCTTTCTTTATTTCCACCATCCAGCTTTTCTTTTTATATTCCTAGCTGAGCCCCAGCAGCACCGTGGTGAGATCTTCATTAGCATTCAAATAAAAATTCATTGTTTGCTTGTAGAGTGAGGAGATGAGTTCAACGTTCACTATTCAGTGTTCACCGCTACCATCAAAAGTGTTTACATTCATACCCATGTTTCATTTGCTTTTGACAGCACATAACTAAGCACATGAACTGCACTGGGTCAGATCAAAGGTTCCTTTACTGCAGCATCTGGTTTTCAATACAGATGCCTGGGGAAGGAGTTTAAGAATATACCAGGTATGCAGTGGTTCCTTCCTGGAATATTATTCTGTTTTCTAACAATATGTGTCTTGGGACTTTTTGAGTCACGATCATTGGTTTTACTATTTAACAGGTTATGCTTTAACTTCTCTCCATTAACTTCTCCTGTTACCCCAGAGCACAAGTAAACTTTGAGCATCCGTAATATCCTATGGCAACGGATTTTACAGTTCAATTACAAGTTTTGTAAAGAACCATCAACCAAATTAAATTGATTTCTAGTTGTTGCTTTCGAAGAGACACTAAAGGGGCTTCTCAATTCAGAGAGAAGGCAGTGAGGGGGATATGAGTGAGACTTATAAAATCATGGCCACAGCAACAATAGGTGGACAATGCAGGCTGAAGGACCACTGGGCTCACCCACTGGAGTCTTTCTTACGTTGTTATGACTAGGTCATCCTAGTTGCATCTTCAAGACTGTTTCAAGAGCTCCATCATATTTGTGAAATGTGGTTTCTCACTAGAAAAACTCTCTGATATAGAATCATAGAATCATTTAGGTTGGAAAAGACCTCTAAGATCATCGAGTCCAACCATTAACCCAGCACTGCCAAGCCCACCACTAACCCATGTCACTAAGGGCCTCATCTACACATTTTGTAAATACCTCCAGGGATGGTGACTTCACCACTTCCCTGGGCACCCTGTTCCAATGCTTGACAACCCTTTTAGTGAAGACATTTTCCTAGAATCCAGTCTAAAACGTTGGGGTTTATCCATCCATCATTATTTTCTTACAATTTCTCCTCACTTGCTGAGGACAGACTGCAGTTCTCCACTTCGCTCCTGGGGACCTTCTGTGGGATTGTTATCATATTTACCATCTTCCCTCCCTCCTGCAGGGAGACTGATTTAAGTGACAGGTTACACACTATAGTAGTTCCATAATTGCATATTTGTTTTCCTCCAGAGCTCTTGAATGATTACCATATGGTCTTGGCAATTTCTGACTCTTCATCTTACCAATTAGTCCTAAAATGCATTTTATTGTCATTTAATTTGAGAGAGTTCCTTACACTTGTCCCCATAAGTTTGGCTCTCATGGGAGAATAACCTACCTCAACCACAGTGAGCACCAACACAAAGCTTCAGTTTACTTTCCCACAGCAGTTTCCTCTCTTACAAAAATCCTTGTAGAGACTGGTCATCTGTTGATCAAACCTCTGCAAAAAGTACCTCATTCTGGCAACTCTGAAAACATTTTTACTAGTATTTTTACTATCCTTTTAGTGATTTTGCACCTTAAAATCTTCCCTTACCTGTCCTACAGATTCAGCTTCACAGTTAATGCTTTTTTCCTTTCTTTTTTTTTTTTATTTAAATAGTTTCTTTATTTGCTCAGAAATCCCTAATTTTGAATACTCTCTTCCACTCTGCGGTTAGAATATTGCCTTTTGCTCCCTTGTAGAATTATTTCACTCAGTGATATATTGCTCTGAGATTCAGATAGGGTGTTCTTATCCAGTTTCTCATCTTCTGCCTCCTTATAGCAGCTGCTTTTAATTTCCTTTTAAGAAGCTCACGTACTTCTGAATAGGTCCCATTTTTAAGGTAGGTATTACTGTGAATAGTTGTGGGGGAAAATCAAATACTCTTAAGATACTCTGCCACAAAACTGTCTGAAAAAATATAGGTATTCACCAAGGTGTTTCCAAGCAAGGGAGGCTTTGGAGGGAAGAGTCCATTTAACACCTCCAGCTTGAAGGGGAAGGATAGGGAGGCCCCTGCCACAGCAGTGGATGCTGGGTGAGGTACCACCAAGCTTTCAAAAGGGTCTGTGAGGAGGCTGTAGCAGGTAAAAGACAGGTAGGGAATGTGGAGAAGCAACTCCCAAAGGAGGATTCACATTCAAAAGCAAGAACGTACCTGTGTCAGCAGAATGATGTGAACTAACTCGTTCAGAGAAGGCAACTGGAAAGATCTTGTGTTATTACAGGCTCTCCACACTCACACAGGCGGTGCAGAGCTGTCATATGTGGCCTTTCAGCATGCCAGATCTTTCTGCTGCTAGGCAGGCTCTGGGGATACCATGGGGAGCTTGGGGTGAAAGCCCGCATGCATTTCCCTACACACGGCTCCCACCTCTGCTGCAGTGCTCAGTATCCTTGTGGCTTACAGGAATTAATGACTCATGGATGATGGAGAAGCTGTGTTGCTTTTCTGGGTGGCTGGCATCCAGCTCACCTGGAAAAAAAGCATCTCACCTGAAGAAAAGAGAGACCAGCTCCCATGGGATGCAGCGTAGGCCAAGCACCTCTCTGCCAGGGCAAGCATGCAGGCAGGACAGCTCTCTGGGTGCTATGACACTGGCTGGTGTCACCCCACACTTGGATGTGACAAAGGTTGGTCAACCCCACGACATTTAGGATGCTGGTCCTTGTTAGGACACTGGTCTGTCCAGGCAGCTTTTTGCTCACAGATGTAGGTCTCCCAGCAGAGCAGCACCCTGTCCATGGGGACAGGCTCCCTCCTCACACAGACAAGGTTTACAAGATGAAATACAAACAGAATCTAAAGCAGGCAGCTGGCAGAACCCAGGCAGGCCTGCAGATCCACGACTCACAGAAACAAATCTACCAGATGTTTCAGCCTCACAAGGGAGCCACATGCCTGTCCTACTGCAGGAACTGTGTTTTGCCTCCTGTTGTGTTGGCTTCCTGCAAGAAAGCTGGAAAATGGTGGTGGTTTGAGAGTTACTTTCCCTTCCAAAAAATTGGTGCTCCCATAAGTTTGTGTAGTTAGTGAATATCAACAAGAAATAAATCAGAGCTTGGAGAAATGCTGTTTTCCACTCTTCCTCCAGCGTGGCTTGTTTACACTGCTGAGCTGCAATCTGAAAAATGCCATCTATAATGAATACTAAATAGTGGGAGTCTTTTTCTCAGCAACGTGTTACTAAACCTTATTGCTGTGCAGTAGAATATGCTGGGAGAGAGCGGGGGCTTGGCTGTGTTTCTCTGTTTCATGCAGTCATAGAAACTGTCAAGCTTAGGTGCCTCTGTGATCTCCAAGCAGCATGTCTCCCTACACCCTTTCCTAGCTACCCATTTATTTTTAAAATGTTCCATTGTTACTGTAGCTCAGGCTTTTTCAGCCAATTTTAATGTCATTATTATTTCTGTCTGTTTAAAATGTAGCTACTTACGCAATTTTAATCTTCCCCCCCCACAAATTCATAGTAATACGTTAACAGCTGCCTTGTGGTGGAAGTCACCTAGAGTTAATACTCAAAACTCCTCACTATTAAGAAATGACTCACTGGGTGTTATAAAATCTGTACTGCACTGCCTGGCACCCCATCTTCAGCACACTCACACGTGTCTCTGCTTCATCACCACGAACATTTCGTCCCCTGCCTGTACATGCAAAAACAAAGGATAGCAGAAAGCAAGAATGCTTCCACACACAAATGACTTCTAGAGTAGCTCTACAGCTCCTGAAGCATAAAGGACCAGGAAGTAGAAGGGGATCTATACTGCAGAAGATGGTGATAAAAAGGGATGAAAGAAGGAAGAGTCATAACAGGGCCCCTGCTCACACTTAAAAATTGCTGCAGCCAGCATGGAATAACACATCTGTCTCTATTTAGGACATTTCTGAGTTCACTTATTTGCCAGCAGTTCCATCCTCAATCAGTTCAAGGCACGACCATGACAATAATTCCACATAACAAAATGCACAGTGGAAGTAGTACTGACCCAAAGGCTTGTTAACACACAGCATAGGTAAGAGTGGTATATTTTTGCCCTTTAGAATACTGAATTGAGGGAAAATTTAGGACAGAGGTTTGAGCAACCTGCTCTAGTGGAAGGTGTCCCTGCCCATAACAGGGGGTTGGAACTGGATGAGCTTTAAGGTCCCTTCCAACCCAAACCAGGCTGGGATTCTGTGAAATCAAGGTTTCTGAAAAACAGCAATGCACATTCTTTTTTCCTTGCTTCACACACTGGAGTGTTTGTATAAATATACGTACACTTCCTATACACACAGTATCAAACACTCAGCAGAAGGGCTACAAGACAAAGTCTAATACCTTGTTTTGGCAAGATCAGCCTCACAGTCACACGGGCACAGTGAACAGGAGATACTAAAACTTATCATTCACGCACTTCTCATTGAGCTGTGCAAAGGTCATTCTGTTCTGTGAATAAGCCCGTGTCAACAGTGAGCATATATTAGAGTTCAGAAAACCCTTTGCTGAGGAGATCCAGGCACTCTGGGTTAAAAGGTTATGAAATTTAGTCTAATCTCTATTTCTATTTTCTTAAATGTTCACTACCAATCTATTATGAAGTCAGTGTAGCCCAAAATTAAGGTTTCCCCAACTTCTTTCACATGACCCTGGCCACATTTCTACAAGACTGCTCAGACTTGTAGTTCAAACTGTTCAGAATTCTCTCAAGCTGGCCTGAAATCTCATTTTTAAATTCAGCTGATTTGCATCCTAAGTTCTCAGACTGAAATAAAAGCATTTCTTTTTGTTAAAACATTCCTTCCACCACTCTCCTGAGAACCTGTTGTGTCTCTGTGCTTTATCGCAGGAGTGTCGCGTTTGGTCCAGGGTTTCTGCTGGGGAAAGGTTTGTATCTGTTGCCTTCACAACTGTCCACAAAGTTCTTACACTTCCAAACAACTGGAACCACCAGCAGTCATTTTCAAGCCCAACAGAATAATGAAGATACCGAAAGATTTAACACCCAGGAAAAGAAAAACACCAGAAGAACATGAATGATTTCTAAGCACATAGAAACTAAAGAAATGAGTACTTGTCAACATGAATTCCTCATGAACAAAACAAGCTGACTTAATCTAATTTTGCTCTCCAATGGATGACACTTTGTGGATAAAGCAGCAGCAGCAGATATCACATACCTCAATACCACTGAGGCCCACACAACATTGATGAGTGTAAGAATGCCCTGGCTGAAGTCATGACACAAATCGGGCTGGAATCCACACTCGGAGAGTAGTTTCCAATGGTTCACTGTGAAATGTAAAGGACAAATTGCATGGTTACTCAGCTGTTCGTAAGTTCCATTCAATATTTTATTGATAGCCTGGATGAAGGAATGGTCTGTGTATTTATTAAATCTGCCAAGATTAAATCTGCAAAGAGTGGCTACAAATACATTCAGGATAGCAGTATTACAAATTTTTGACAACTTGGACAAGCTGTCTATAAATACAGGAGTCATCTCAATTGTACAAAGCATAGTGTTTTAACTTAGGCAGGAGTGAAGTGCACAAATAGAGGACAGAAAGCAGGGCAGAAAGCAATCTGGGAAAAAAAATAGATCTGAAGGTTCTGATAGATCAGAAGCTGAACAGGGGTTATTGTCCCGAGCAAAGAGAAAACACTACACAGATGTATTAACAGAAGAATTACCTGCAAGACATCTTGCAGGTCCTTTTGCTGTACTTAGTATTAGTAACGCCTCAGTGCAGAGGAACATCCAGTCTTTGGTACTGCTCCTCAAGAAAGGCTGACAGGCTAAGCAGCAAGAAAAACAATAAATAACAGTTAGAGGCCTGGAAAACATGTCCTGAATCAAGAGACTGAGACCAGGAGGTGCTCAAAAGAGAAGACCATGGAGAGATGCAGTAGCAGGCCTGACAGAGTCGGGATCGGTGTAATAACAGTCCTGGAGCAGATAAAAGTCTGCAACAAAAATGGAAGAGAAAGAAGCCAAGAATGTCATGAGCAGATCTGATTCCGTTATGGAAGAAGGAGATGGAACAAGTGATTACCTGAGATTTCTTCCAGTTTCACTTTGTAATGATTCTGTGCTGATTAGAGTTTGTCTGTACTCAATTTGTCCTGATGTACCCCAGTGACTTCATACAGTAATTGCTCATGCACATTTACATCATTTCTGCATTAACATCATCATTAAGGTTAGTGTTCTACGTTCATCGCGCCATCTTAAGACTATCTGTCTTGCAAATACCTTATCAAAATGCTATTTGCCAAACCAGCTCGACTCACAACTCATTAATCAAAAGCCATTTTAATAATTAGTCCTCAAACAGTAATTCAGTAAAATCTTTGTATCTTGATTTTCTTTTCTAACCGGCGCGATGGGCAAAAGGGTTTCTAATCATCTGGCACCACCACTCTGAGACTCAAGTCTAGATTAGAGCTGCTGGTGCCAGAGTCACCCATTCCACTGCCATAGAAACCACTACAATTTTAGAGAAAATTGTATATATCTTGGACCTCTCAGTTCCAGATCCTTATAGAAGATGGCAGATCACTGATGCTGCCGTTAGCACCCAGTCCAAGCCCTGGCACAAAAGCAGGACCAGCACTACCCACATCCTTTCCAATGTTGGAAGAGATGTACTTAAAACCTTTTCCAGATTATTCATTTCAGTGATTATCCATCATCTTCCCAACATCTCTGTTAGTGCAGTTCAGCCTGTTATCTCCAGCCATCTCTCCAGCAGGCACTGAAAACAGTTTAAGATGCATTGGCCAGGCAGGGCAGCTGGCTAGCATGACTGCTTCTTAGTGAGAACTACTTCTCAGGGTGCCAAGGGAAAGCAGTGAGGCCTTTTCAAATAATTATAATCAATTACCAATATTGATCAGAACCAGCTATAGCTGAGCTTCTGACAGGATCCATCAAATTAAATGGCTGTGCTTCCAGTATTGCTGGAAGGAGAACAAAGATCCTTGTGAAGTCGTGCAGATGTATGAAAATACAGCTCAATTCCACTGGCATACAATCAGATAAATCAACGTTATATAAACCCAGAAATAATATAAGTCACACACCTTGTTAGCTCTGTAGACCCTTACACCATTGTTAAACTCGGTTGTGTAAGAGAGTGGAAACCCAAAAGATTCCAGATTTATCACCTTAATCCATTACATTTCTTCTCAAGAATTCACACTGCTGTCATTTTCTCTCCCATTCTGATTACCTTCTTTGTAACATATTGGCTTTCTTACTTTTACTGAATAATTCCTGGTCTATTATATCTATAATTATACTAATAATTAAGCATGCCTTTTCATCAGCTAGCAGCTAATTACTTCTGTTCCTACCCAGCCTGCTCAGAAAACAGTCAATTCATCTGCATCCATATCACTCTCCCTGTTGCTAAGCAGTCAATGCTAGGCAGCAGTTGCACTGTAGCCAGCATCGTTTGGTTCGCCCTGGCTTTACAGGTACTTTCAGCTACCAAAACAGGCTCTACTAACTGCGGTCTTAGTCCTTTTTTGGTCAGACCTTATCCAAGATTTTGTTATATGCAGACTGAAGTGATGAAGTAGTCAAAGCGCTCGATTCTCTAGCATTATCACTGAGAGGAAATACTTGCATTCACATACTGTCCTGATGGATTTCGTGGTACACTGGATCAATCCTGCATCCATTAATGTGGGAACTGGACACTGTCACTGTGACTCTGCTTTCTCACTCTGGTTCCCACCAGCACAGTGCAGATGGGCTCTGCCCCAATTCACTCCAGCTAGTTAGCACCAAACTGCAGTGATGCAGTGACAAATCAGCCCAGATTGCTTTATTTTCCAATTACCTGTCATTTTCTCTGTTGTCGGTTGGACAAAGCAGCTGATGTTCCAGGGCAGGAATTCCCACTATCTCCAGCCCTGGCAAAGCCACTTCCTTCCCTTTTTCTCTGTTAATGAAATTAGTGACATTAACATCAGCGAAAAGTTAATGGTGAGTCTCTCCAGGCTTCCTAGAGACTGGGCTAGGCCCAAACCCTTAATCCTTTTATCTGATTCATGACTGCATACTCTGAAATGAAGAAATGTTGGCAAATGCAGTGGTTGTGCTTGATTCCAGAGAAAGGGAATTCGAAAATGAGGAAATTTGTTGAAAAAAAAAAAACCCACTCAGAGTGGCAGCCAGAAAGGTAAAATGTTTTCAGATGGCAGGTAGACTATTTTAGGATTCTATATTGGAGGCTCAAAGCAAATGCATATAACCTGTCAAAAAAGACTTGAGAGAAAAACAAAAAGCATAAAACAGCAGAATCAGGGAGGCTGTTGGAAGTTAAAACGTATGCTGCAAAAAGCTAAAGTTGCGTCTGAAAAAGGAAAACTAAAAAGAACATAAATCCTGGCAGACTAAATGTAAAAGCACAATAACATAGACTGAGGAAAGAATTTAGAAGCTATTCGCTAAAGAAATAAAAAAGAAAGGAAGAAATCCTTCTTGAACACATCAAGAGCATGAAGGTTGCAAGAGCTAGGTATGAGAGAAGCACTCAGGAAAGATAATGCCATCGCAAAAGATCCCAAACTCTTCTTTTTACATCTCTGTTCACCTGGAGAACCTCAGAGAAACTCTGAGGCCAGGACCCTGTTTATAAGGCATTCACAACAGGCTTGTCTTAATTTAAGGTTGTTAAGTGTAGATTACAACCAGACAAAATGAATAACAACGTATCAGTGGATGAGATTCATGCAAGATCTTTACAGAATGTTAAATATGAATCATCTGAGCTAATCCCCTTAGTACGTAACCTTTTGCTGAAAATTGCTGTGATTATCAAAGGGCTGGAAGGTAACTAATAACAAATCAGCTTTTAAAAAGAAATCCAGTGGTGATTCAAGAACCCACAGACCACTAAGTCTAATGTCCATATTGGTTGTATTGGCTGAAGCTCTAGTAAAGAACAGAATTACTGAATACATGAATAAAAGCAACATATTAAGGAAAAGTAAATATGACTTTTGTAAAAGGAATCTGAGCCTCCTGAATCTGCTGGAATTCTCTGAAGGAGTCAAAAGCACGTAAATAACAGAGATCCAGCTGAGAAATTTCCCTTGCATTTCCAGCTCACGCCAAGCTTCCAGAAACTTCAGACACTGGAGGTCTCATCAAAGGCTTTTAAATAAACTAAAAAGCCAGGGACTGCAGGTAAGGACCTCACAGAGTTAAATAATACTGGAAAAAGAAGATTAGACTGTAGGATGAGTTTTCACAGTGGAGGATGATCATCAGTGGAGTCCCATGGGGATTAAGGTCCATGGTGTTCAATGTGTTCAGAAATGACCTGGAAAGTAGGTGGAACAGTGAAGAGTTCTGAGAAAACATCAATTAATTAGGATAATACTTACTACAAAACCTTAAAGATCTCATGACACTGAGTAAGCCTCATGATAAGGTGGAAGATAAATTTCAGCCCTGACAGCTATAATCTACCTATCCACGAAAAGCAACACCAACTTTACACACAGAATGATGGGCTCTGAACTGGTTTGCACAATTTAGAAAATGCATCCTGACATTCTAATAGCTAGTTCTATGAATATATCACCTCAGTGCTCAACAGCAGTCAGAAAAAGAAAAGCAAAAGTTCAGAATTCTTAGGAGAGAGAAGTATGACTTTGCCACTCTATGAATTCATGGTGCATCTGCTTCTCGAATACCAAGTGTAGCTCTGGTACTCTCACCTTATAAAGAAAAGGAACTGTAACAGGGAAAAGAAAAAATACATGGCAGAATGACAAATGTAGTGAGCACAAAACTGCTTCCATGTGAAAAACAAAATTAGCTTGCAGAAGTTGAATAGGAAGCAATCACTTGCCATTTGTCTTTGCCAATTGTACTGAGCAGGCCAGGTGCCAGAAAGGGGAGACGGACACCATACAAGAGCTCTGTCGCGTGCCTTTTTGTTCAGCTGCTGCAGCCTTCATATTCTGTCAGACAGGAATTTCAAGGGATGTGTGAGAATTGTGACAACTAGGTTTCATACACAACCCCAGCATGTTCTCAGGAAAAGAAAAAAATATAAGGGGAAAAAGCAAGAATAAAAGACTGCTGTACTTGCAGTACTTTTTGTGCCCATTACTTGCAAATCAGCATTTATTAGAGGTCTCTGCATCCTTCCCCATCTGCCCTTCCCACACTGCAATTTCAATAAATAAAACCCCACTTAGGCAGCATTCACTAACGTCTGACTACAGCAACCCAGCCATGTTGCTTTGCTGGCTTCCACAGGGCTGCATTTAACACAGTTCCTCTCACCTGTCCATGTTCCTTTCATTTTTCAAACTCCTCCGAGCACTGTGGGTTCAGGTTGTTAACTCAGCTCCTTCAAGGACAGCACTACTCTTCATTCAGCTGTGCACTGGCCAGCACCAATTGGTCCCATACCTGATAACAGCCTTAAACTACTGGCAAGCTATTAATAATACACAAGCAATGATTTTAATTGCAACCGGGTGTCTAGAATTTAGGAGTTGTACGAAGAGTTCCTTCTATCTAAAATATTATTGTCCCATTGTGCATTTTGGAGTTTAGCTCTCATTAAAAGTAATAGAGGGAAATAGTGTGTAGCAAACCGAATGTGTTTGTTTTCACAGTTCACCTCCTGCTCCTCTACACTAAACCACACTCTCACTCAGTGACAAGACCACAGCTGTTGCCATGTTTTACTTACCTGCTGAGTGCAATATTTAGCTTGAGGGACACTGAAGTTTTCTGTTTGTTAGTTATCAGGTCAATAACTCTCACCTTATCACTTCAGTTTCCATTCTGTTGATAAAACCTGTCAGCCTTCCTTGAGTGGTTCCTGGCCCTCAGAAGAAATCACATTAAATTGGCACAACCAAGTAAATCTGTAAGGGATGTGCTCCTGATTTACCAAAGGGAAGGGGGAAGGGCTTGAATTTCTCTCCCTCTTCCTTCTTGCCTGGCTCCAATGTCCGAGCGCTTCGAGCTGTGTTGAAAACCTCCCTACGGATTCAGCAGTTGGAGTCAGCTCAGGTCTTTGAATGTGGCCCAGAGGAGATGTCTGTGGAGCCAAAATTGATATGTTTAAGTGCAAGAGACAATAATCATTTCTTCAAGTATAAGCTAAAAATACCCAGAAGAAAGTGGAATTCATAATGGAGATTTTAAAGATCTGTGACATACCAGAGCCTGCACAAGGGTTTTAATGAGAGAGAAGCCAATTTAATTGGTCAGTGTGAGCAGATGTTTTGCTGGGTAAGTGGGCTACCATGTCTCCCATTCCCACTTAATGCCAGGAGCATCACTGCTGTGCTTAATATGGCCACGACAAGCCCATGTCAGAGGAGTGCACTGTCAGAGTCAGGAAGAACCTTGATAATCAACGTCTCCGTGTTGCCAGATCACAGAACTGAGCCACGAGGAGAAAGCACTAAAAAGAGGAAGCAAAGGAACATTTCTAAAGGTAATTGCTTGAGTGACCATCTCTGGTTGTCGTCTGGTTCATTACTATGCTTGGCATGAAGCTAAAGCAGCCCATTAAGTTTTGAAGTCTGTTAATGCTGAATTAACAAGGAGTTGCTGAGTACCACGGTTAAAATCTGCAGCCTCCCCTGTGCAAACACTTCTGGAGTGCATGTCACCACTCATAGGAACCCCAGAAATAACTTCCATGGACCATTCAATTATAGGCAATCACCACTCAGCGCTCCCTCTACTTGTGGCATGGCTCATCAATCAGGTTTTCTGTCACCATGTCTCTTCTCATAGCAGTCACCAGAAGGCCCTGAGCTCCCTCTGAATTCATGTGACATTTACTGTCAGGGGCTGTCAACACCAAGAGATTCTCCCAGGGCCTTTGAGTTCATCGCAAAGCAACAAGATATATCCCCAAAACACACTCCCAGTTCCAGATCTGGATTACATTGACTGACTGAGGGGCTTTGCAGCAGCCAGGGGAGAGTGAAAGGGCGGCTCAAGCTACAGCTTATGCCCAAATACCTTTTTTTTCTTGTTAGAAAAATACAACCCCATTAAGACAGGGTTTAGGCCTATGATTAATTAAGGCTTCTTCAAAAATGCCCCTTATGAACTTATGAAGAGAAATTATGAGATTGCTTACTTGGAAATTTAACCTTCCCATCTTTAGCATTGATCCTGCATTCGATGCCTGTTTCCCAATACAGTGACCTAGTGGAAAAAAATGTATAAAACTTAATAAATTGCAGTTGGCAGTATTGACAAAGTGTGTATATGCACATTTGGGTTTGTATGAACGTATTATAAGAAATCTAATAAAGTAAAACAAACACATTTTCTTTCGTCTGCGAGCTGTGAAACTGGATCATCTGTAATTACAAGTGTTTCAAGTCTACTTCGTCAAAGTCGTACACTGAGTTTTGTAGCCATAAATTCCTGGCTTTAGAAAAAACCTGATGTGTGTCAAAGCTTTCAGGTTCCACTAAGTTACTTTGCTCAAGACACAGAAAATCACAGATGAAAACCCAAGTTACCAAAAGACCACTATGAGACAAGAGGCAACAGCTCCAGCACCCAGGGAACAAAGTTCCAGGGGCTGTTGTGCCTCAAAGCAATAATTAAGAACTTGGAGATACGTTGACTTTGTCTGGACTTTCAGGGGGAATGGCATTAATGGGTGTTTAAACCAGTGAGTAGAAGAGTGCCTTCCACTGCAAGGTTTTTCAGAGCTCTAGAAGGTTACATACATTCTGAAGCCAGTTATGGTTTTTTATAACTTGCTTTCTACAACCAGTCTGGTTTTCTCTTTCCACCAAATAAATGTATTTCTTAAGGAGCACAGTATTTATTTCCCTAAGGCACAAAGTATTTATTTTCCTAAAATTATTGTGTGATAACAGAGTTTCCTCAGCCTCTTCTTACACATTCTGTATGCCAGCCCACTGATCACCATCATCTGAGCCCAACAATCCAGGCAATTTTCCATCCAATTTATAGTCCATTTACCCAATCCATACCCCCCCAGTTTAGTGAGGTGATACTATAGGAGACCATGTCAAAGGCCTTGCTAACAACAAGGTAAACATCACCCACTGCTCTCCCCTTGTTCTCTGAGCCAGTCTCATCACAGAAGGCAATCAGGCTGGTTAGGGATGATTGCCCTTGTCAAATCCACTCTGGCTCTTCCCAATTGCCTTCTTGTCCTTCACACACTTAAAAGTTTCCAGGGGAAGATGTGCCACCACCTCCCAGAGACACAGGCTAAACAGAGTGTTTCAGAGTTGTCCAGTCCTTCTTCTTACCCTTGAGTAATGAATGAGTGCGTGAGGTTTGACACCTTTCAGTCATCACCATCCTCTCCTGATTACTGCAACCTTCCAAAGTGGAGCTGCAATGTCATCAGCCACTTCCCCAGCACCCTTGGGTGCACAGAGCAAAATCCCAACAACAACAGTCATGGACTTACAGAATCATAGAACAGTTTAGGTTGGAAGGGACCTTAAAGCTCATTCAGATCCAACCCCTGCCACGAGCAGGGACACCTTCCACTAGAACAGGTTGCTCCAAGCCCCTGTGTCCAACCTGGCCTTGAACACTGCCAGGGATGGGGCAGCCACAGCTTCTCTGGGCACCCTGTGCCAGCACCTCAGCACCCTCACAGGGAAGGATTTTTCTCCTCAGGGCTGCTCTCAACCCAGTCTCTGCCTGGTCAGAAAAGCTGTAGCAAGGCACTCTGCACCTCAGCAACTCCCCATGGCTTATCGCCTCTTCCTTCTCAATGTCCTTTCCACCCTCTGACTGCAAGCTGCTAGGACACAAACTAGCCAAGCTGGAAAGCCACAAGAAGCAGCCCTTATGCAGAACTTGCTGTCCTCCTGCCTGCACAGCGCAAGTAATTTCTCTCTGTAACATGTACTCCTTCAGTCACATTACTCCATGGCAGCCTAGATCCACGACAAAGATCTCTGATCTTTGCTATCTCAATTTGTCTTGCTCTGGACTATCCTCTTCCCTGTGTCTCAGAGTCCCCCTCCCATCTCATCTGCATTTGGTTCTTCTCCTTCTCCAAAGTAAAAAGACACAAATGTGCAGCAATGGTTCAACAGATGTTGCCCAACTCCTGTGCCATCCTCACAATATGAATCAAACCAGATTATCTCTGCTATTGACTTGCCAGTTGCAGAAAACACAAGAGTTTCACACACCAAACGGCTGGGGACCTGGAAGGAAATTAAGACTAAACAGCATTAAAAATACAGTGATTAGCTGAGAAGATCTTGGATGAACCAATACCAACAAATGCAGTGTTAGTTTTTTGAGCATTAATTACTGATATCAACTTGATGAGCAAGAAAATTAAGGCAAGATTATAGAGTGGAGATGCTGATATTTCTATTTTGCATGTCATTTTCATCACCAAACAAACTGTAGTAGCTTAGCAAATACCAGCCTACTAACACGAGACAATTACAGACACATTTACTAAAAGAGACAACTAAATGACTTTGTAATTAAGGTATTAAGCCAAATCTGGGGTGAAAAGGATAAAGGATTTGTGTCCCATATGACACTACAAAAAAATAAAAGCTATGGGAAACCAAAAGAAATCTGGCAGTTTGAAGCAAGTGCTCAGCCTGATGAAAGAGAACGATTACATATCTCCCGGAAAGCCACACTTGGAGCCAAACTTGCAGCCATTCAAGCATAAAACATGGATAATACTGAACTAGAACTACGAGTTCATAACAGGAATTACCAGCAAAGAGAACACCATATTCTGGAAAGAGAAACCAACTGCCGGAATGACCAAGAATCTCTGTGCTGGTGGAACGAAGAAATGAACAAGCAAGCACATTGTTCAGCTGGAATGAGCACAGGGCCGGCAATAGTCATACTTCTGAAGGAAACCACCAGGGAATGGAGAATATAAAGTCCATCCTTTTCTCATGCTGGCATGCCATGCTCTCGGTTGGGAACTCTGCCATCTCCTGTTGCAACACGGCTGAAACACACAGGCATACAGCAGATAGGAGCCAAGGGAGGCCTCAGTGAGCACGGGCAGTCACAGAGTCAGACCGACCACCACTGAGGAGTGGTGCAGGTTCATGCAGAGCCCAAACTGCAACTGCATCTTAATGCCTATTTTACACATTCCCGTTCACAAATGTTTCCCACTTATACCGATTTCCCAAATGTAATTAATCACATCAGCGATTACAGGAAGATTAACTGACTGAATTCCTGATAAAACCTAAAATTACTTTCTTGCTGTAAGGAATTTGCAGTACACGATTTCTTTTTGTCTAAGTCATAGAATCCCAGACTGGTTTGGGTTGGAAGGGACCTTAAAGCTCATCCAGTTCCAGCCCCCTGTCACGGGCAGGGACACCTTCCACTAGAGCAGGTTGCTCCAAGCCCCTGTGTCCAACCTGGCCTTGAACACTGCCAGGGATGGGGCAGCCACAGCTTCTCTGGGAAAAGTCTGTGCCAGCGCCTCAGCACCCTCACAGGGAAGAACTTCTGCCTAAGAGCTCATCTCAATCTCCCCTCTGGCAGGTTAAAGCCATTCCCCTTGGCCTGTCCCTACAGGCCCTTGTCCAAAGCCCCTCTCCAGGTTTCCTGGAGCCCCTTTAGGCCCTGGAGCTGCTCTAAGGTCTCCCCTTCAGGAGCCTTCTCTTCTCCAGGCTGCCCCAGCCCAGCTCTCTCAGCCTGGCTCCAGAGCAGAGCTGCTCCAGCCCTCGCAGCAGCTCCGGGGCCTCCTCTGGCCTCGCTCCAGCAGCTCCACGTCCCTCTTGTGCTGTTGCCCCAGAGCTGGATCAGGACTGCAGGGGGGTCTCCCCAGAGCACAGCAGAGGGGCAGAATCCCCCCGCCGACCTGCTGCTCATGCTCTGGGGGTGCAGCCCAGCACACGGCGGGGTTCTGGGCTCAAGCACACACTGAAGCCGGGTCATGGGGAGCTTCACTGACCAACACCCTGAGTCCTTCTCCTCAATCCATCACCCGTATCCACCCACTCCGCTGCTGAAAGCTGCTCTGCGGCAGGAAAACGCACCGTTTATCCGGTATTCCCAGGCTCGGGCACACTCCCGCACTCCCCAGCACTGTCTTGGCCCCACGCTGTCAGTCCTCACCCCGGGGCTCTCCTCGGGGCTCCGGACCTGCAGCACAACCGGGTGCCACCCCGCTCCTGCCTTCCAATGGGGACTGATCCCCCCGAGCTACAGGGGCCCCTCCCCAGGACACCCGGACCGGGCGCACCGGGGACCCCGACACACCGGGGCGCCCCCGGCCCCTGCTCGGCCCGCCCGGCGCGCAGGGGCCGCCGCACCGTTCCCGCGCTCCGCCGGGCGCCGCTCTAGCTCGCCTCCACGATGCGGCGCCGCTCTATCCCCACCCGCCGGCCGGGCTGGGGCCGCCGAAGCCGCTCCTCGGCGCTTTGCCCGTGCGGCCCCGCTCGGCCCCGCTGCCCGGTGTTGCGCTGCCCGGTGTTGGGCCGTCGCTGCCCCGCCGGAACGAGCCGATACCCTCATTAGCTCCGTCCTCTCTATGGCCCAAGCCGCTGTCGCTCGGCAACGCGCCCTCTCTATGATCCCGCGGGCGGGATGTGGCGGCTGCTGCTGGGCCGCGGCCTGAGCCGCTCCTGGCCGCCCCCCGCCCGCCCCGCCTGCGCCGCGCCCCCGCCCGACGGCCCCGGCCCGGCCACCGAGCGGTGAGTGCGGCCGGGCCGGACCGCGGCCTTGCCCGCGGCGCGGGCTGCAGCGAGAGCGGGGCGACCCCTGCCCGCAGCGCAGCCGCGGCCTTCACCGTGTCGGTGTTTCCCCGTTGTTGTAGGGCGCCCGGCTGTGAGGATGGACGGCCTCGGGATGGCCGGGAGCGAGGAGGAGGGCGGCAGACCCTGCCCCGCCTGGTGCCCCGCTACTCCGTGCTGGAGGCAGTCACCTGGGTGAGGAGCGGCGGCCCCGGCCGGTGTCCCGGGCTGGGGTGTGAGAGGGGTGGGAGCAGCGGGCACTCCGAAACACAGACAGGCTGCCGAATGGAAACGGGGCAGAGGGAGGGAACGGGGATGTTGTCCTTGACTTGTGTCTGCTTTTCCTCAGGGAGCACTCGGTGCGCTGCTTCTGCAGCTGGTCAGACAGATCTCCTGGCTGAGGTCCCTGCCGGACGCCAGGGGAGGGCGCAGGGCTCTGCGGCTCTCTTCGCTGCCCTCGCAGCGGGCAGGTTAGCAGCTCTCGTGCGAGAAGGGGTTGTGGGAGGGCCCTGCTGCTGGGCAGGGTTTCTGCCTGGTGATACATTAGCTAAGGTTGGAAGAGAAGCTGATAACCAGCTTTCAAGCTCTCAGGGGGGAAGGAATGAGGGCTGGTGTCTGTCAGGGGAATCTCACTATTTCTTAACAATTTGATTCAATCCCAGTTTGATTGAACAATTTGATTCAATCCTGCATGCCCTTACTTTTATTTTCTCTTCTGAGCCTGCTCCATGAAGTTCCCTCCTGCTTGGCTTTGTCATCAAAGCAGAGAAGGATGCTAGGTAGATGATCCATAGTTCAGTGTTGTCTCCTAAAACAGACAATGCTTTTGTGTTCTGTCTTACAGTGGGGACTGAAGCCTCAACCAGCTGTTCCACTGAGCAGCTGGCGTCCTGCTTCCTGCAGAAAGCAAGTCCACAGGTTGTACCAGAGAATGCATCCTCAGGCATCCCCTCAGGGCAAGGAGAGAGCCAGCCCTGGGCAGAAGTAGGTATGTGCAGTGTGCTGCAGGGCAGGATGCTTGTGGCAGAAGGACTTCTGAGTTTTGAGATTTCCCAAGGCAAAGCTAGGAGCCAAAAGGTATATGGCCATTTATTGACACTTGAGGACATAGGTTAGAGTGGAAAGACAGAACTTCAGAGACATGAATCAGGAGTCCAGAGACAGGAGGAAAAAAAGGCAGGGAGGAGTGTGCTGTAACTGCAGGTGACATCAGCTTTACCAGTACTGCTCTGCCTGAGCGACCTGATTACAGCATCCAGCTGCCGTTCTTTTATTATGGACAGATGTCTGCAGCCAGAAGGATTCAGGAGAATACTGCACCATTGATCTGGGAGACCTTGCACGTGATGTGAAACTAGAGGAATTATTCTCTTCCTGGAAGATGAGGATGTATTTCTGAGCGCTTATGCTGTAGATAAGACAGTGGAAGGAGATATCAAAGACGTTCTTCTTAAAATGAGTTTTATAAAAATAGAAAGGTATTCTCAAAAAAAAAAAAAAAAAGAAGTCTTACCCAGGAAAGCAAGTCCTACATATTAAATTTAAAGTCCTATCAAGGAACCACAGATGAGGCCTACAACAGGGCTACTCACTAAGTGAAGAAACACTAATAATGGCTTCGGGAAAACTGTCAGAAGCAGTAAGCCTGCTGGAGCCAGTAGAAAGGGGGACAATATATGATCGTGGTGTAAATGAGGCACATAAAAGAGCCAGCCCACAGATGTTGGCTACATAATGTAAGATGCTGCAGAAGAGGTCAGAGGGGTTCCCCATTCTTGGCTTTCTTCCAGCACTTTGGCTTGCTTCTGTGGTGATTTAAGCTACTGCCCACCACTGCTTATCGAATCCATCGCCTGCCAGAGGTTACCATTCCCATCAGTTGGCAAATGGAGCATTTTGTTTCCATGTTTCCTAATTAGCTCCAGGAAAACAGCCAGGTTAATTTACCTAAACTGCCAATTAGACAGTTTAACCCATCTGCTTTTGCCTGGAGCATATTAAGAAGCACTCAAACACACTGTCTCACTGGCAGATTACTGGACATGGACTTCTGGGAGAAGTGGTGGGGAATAAGTGGAGACGGTGATGCCTTTGGTTGGCACAGCTGAACATTCAGGAGTGAATGTGTGTCTGTCTGACAAACAGTTTCCTACTGAGAGTCAATAGGAAGAGCTTTTAGGCAAACTGATAAATTGAACAGTGACAAGTCACTAAGGCCATGTGCTCTTTGTTCAGATGTTCTTCAGAAGCTGTGAAATCATTGAGCCTCTAATGATGATATGTAATCCAGTGTTTAAATCTGCTATATGGCCAGAAGAATGAACACTGACAAATTGGACACTGGCTTTTAAAAAGGGGGGGTTGTTTGAGGCACAGAACTGCAAAAAAGGTAATTCTAAGTTGATAGAAACTGTGTTGTAGAATAGAAATGTCAGATACCTGGATGAGCGTGCTATATCAAAGAATCAAAGGTCTTGGAAGGATTTAGGAAGCCATTTCTCAGGCCTTCTTGCTCCATTGCAGAGACTTAAGAGAGCTGTAAATCGATTATGAGTTCTTTGAAGAAGTCAAGAGGAATGTGGATCAAGATTAGCCAGCTTTTAGCTTTCCAAAAATCTTTCAGCCAGGACCTAAAATCAAGCTATCTGGAGAAATAAAGCTGATGTGAGGGAAGACGGGGTGGGGGGGCTACGCTTGGGCTAGTAACTACAAGAAATAGTTTTCACAATGGAGAACCGTAACTGGAACAGAACTGGTGAGACCTGTTCTGTTCAGCAGTCCACAGTGATTTGGAAAAAAGGTGGTGAATGAGGTGACAGAAGGAGCAAATGGTATAAAATTATTCAGGACAGTCAAATCTGAAAGGCAGAGCAAAAAATTGCACGAGAACTAAACCCAGGCTAATCCCAAGGTAGGTTAAATTAGGATACGCAGGGGAGTGTAGCTCTAAATACACATATAGAATGAGGAGTGTCAAGTTAATAATTATATTGCAGAGGGAACATTTAAAGACACCATGGATACATTTTTGATAAGGTTAAGTCAATGCTCAGCAGCAGTGAGGCCAATTAAATGTTAATTATGGTAAAGAAAGGAACTGAGGAAAGACAGTATTGTAGGTTTGTGTGAGTCTGTGATGCAGCCACATCTTGAATGCTTAAGGAAAAGACAGTGTCTTATAAACAGTAGCAACAATGGCATAGAAAATGATGACAAGGAGACAATGACATACAAATAGAGTCAGACTCTTCTTAAAAAAGAAGTGCCAGAGGGTGTGCTAGTGCTCTGTGAAACTAAAAGTGTTGAGGGAAGGTGAAATAGGGGCAATATTTTTCATATTACACATATTAATAGGTAACACGGAAACAGTCATCTGGCAAGTCTGAAAAGAGGCAAAAAACAGCACACGTTTGGCCGGTGCACACGTAAATTGTGGAACTCATTGCTCCAGGCCAGAAGTGTAAATGGGTTCCAAGAAATGATTAGGTAAAATTACAGATTCCTATTAGATTTAATTGGTCCAGCCAAAACCTCCTGCTCAGAAGATTGCAGAACAGCTGATTGCTGGAAAGTTCTGCCAGGAGGAGCATGACTTTATAATCCCTGTTCCTTACCCTTTCTGCCCAAGCATCTACAGCTGTCAGTTGTCAAGAGATACTATATGTCAGAAATAATTTGGTTTTGCTCAATACGTAAGTCCTCAGGTTACATTCTCACATTATTCTGTGCATCTATTTGGTGGGAATTTACTGAGGAAAGTCGGGGTGAAGAGATTCAGTAATGTTCACTGAAGATCCTGAAAAAATCCATGGTTGTGAAATGTGAGAAGTGTTGGGAATCTTCCCATGGAAAGTTTTAAAGGGAAGCTTTAAAGTGAAGTCCTTTCTCTCACAGTGTGTTTTGATTTCTGCAGAAAAAGCTGCCTAAGATTTAGGATTTCTTTTTCCTGGTGTTTAGCAACCGAAAGAGAATGAGGCTGGCTAAATCAGAATGCAGCAAGAAGCTGGGGTGAGCAGAAGGGAGGGAAGGACAGACACCTGGCAGATGATGCAGGGGAATCAGCTAGCAAAGTCTTGCCACTAGAGAACAGACCTCCAGAACTGGGAGTGGAGCAGGATGTACCTTTCACTTCTCCAGTTTGCTGTTGCCAGCAATGGCAAAAGGACCTTCTGGAGAGAATTCCGTGTCCTCACCCTTTCTTTCAGTGTTTCAGTTAATTTCCAGGCTTGCTTGTGCGGGTCTACATATACAGTGACAATCTGCTGTTGCTGTCAGCTACTTCATTACCTCAAGTGGCAAAGATCTTTGTGATGGATCCAAACATCCCATCATTGCAGATGAGCTGTTCCAGTTTTAACATAACACAATATGATAGAATCTATTACTTTTAGTGTGAAAAAAAGAGCAAACTTTAGGAAATTCATCTAAAAGTTGCTTTAAATAGCATCCTGGATATGACTATCAGCAAGTCCTTGTCTGTATGAGCATATCCTATTTTATCGATGCAATTCCTGCCTCTCTCAAAGCTTTTTTGCCAGAAGTTAAAGGCACGTAGTGAGCAAACAGGTGATTACAGCCAGTCTCGGTGTTACAGCAGCTGAATGCTGCCCTGGGGAGTTGTATTTTACCCCTGGCAGAACTGTAAAATTCATTATTTCAATTCTGAGATTACAGACATTGCACAAGTGTGTTTTCATTTCAAAGCACAATGAAAACCAATTGGAAACACTAAAATTTTCCGTGAGGCAGAAATCCTGGATTTTGGCCAGCTCTTGTTGTGAATTCCTTCTTGTGAAGTGTTCGGATGTTTTGGGATGAGCAATCTAGACTGGCTATGAGAAGATTATTAATTCCTCATTTGGAGCTAGCTTTGAGCAACATTTGATTAATACAGGATGAACAGTGGGGAAATACAAAATACTAGCTGCTGAATATGTGAGCGTTGGGCATCCAGTACACTGAAAGCTGCAAGATTGCATGGAAGAAAGGATGTGTAGTCATGTGAGATCCTAGCATGTGTTTGAAGAAGTAGAAAGAAAGTTGCACTGAAAATTCCAACTGTGGCATTCCCAGCCTTTGTGTGCTTTGAACATACAGCATTAAGAGTAATTTAATGTGGTCCTGGGGTTGCAATATAGCCATGAATTTGTGCAAGGACTAGTTCCTATGAAGTTATGTTGAAGCTTGAGCATCCCTGGCAGTGTTCAAGGCCAGGTTGGACACAGGGGCTTGGAGCAACCTGCTCTAGTGGAAGGTGTCCCTGCCCGTGGCAGGGGGCTGGAACTGGATGAGCTTTTAGGTCCCTTCCAACCCAAACGAGTCTGGCCTTAGAAGGTGATTCTGTAATCTAAGCTGGTTGTTGCACTCTGCTGAAGTGAGATGAGATTCTTTGCTGTTGGGGAGGGTGGTTTTATTTCTCTTTCCTTCTGAAGGAACCTAAGCATTGTGTTTAGATTGTGTGTCTGGTATTGAGGCAGCTGCTCTGAAATAAGCAAGTGTTAAAGATCACAATATCCATGACGAGGTTTGATTTGAGGCTTGCCCACCCTCAAAGGTGAGTTCTGAGAGAATTCACCAATCTACTCCTTCAGGAGGTGGGACTGGGTGCCAGGATCAGTTGGTCCCTGTGTTTTCTTTTAAATGACTTCATGCTCTTCAGGAGTGGTAACTCTTAATCTGGGGAGATTACTGGGATTAGAGTGAGGAGGAGGTTCCACTGGTAGAGGGACATGAGACAGTTCCACAGGCTGATAGAATTCAGAATTAATTTCTGTTTATTTTTCATGGGGTTTGTCCAAATTACAGCATGTGTTCTCAGTAACTGAGGAATCTCTGATTTAGGAGTAGGTGTCTGTGCCAAAAGTGAAGTTTCTTGAAAGCATGAATGTGCTAATGTTGTTGAAACAAATTCGTGGAATTTGCTATTGTACCTATGGCAAAAGAACACGAATTACATCATGAGGGAGATACCTGAACAAGAGATAATCTTCCAGTGAGAAAGAGCAGATAATTTTATGCCTGGTCTGAAAATAAATGTAAAGCATAACTAATAAATTCACAGATTATATTACTTTTGGTGGAATGCTGAATAGAAATCATGCTTGCCATAGCGACCTTGCTTGTTGGGTGAGTGGGGCTTGTTCAGATAACATACATTTTAATACAGCCAAAGAGGAATTGTTTATCTGGGAATAATGAGGCTGCAGCTGGAACATAGGTCACAGCTTCATGTGCATTGTAAGAGGGTACAGGCACTGCAAGAAGCAACCCTGCCTGTTGCACACTCATTTCTGCCAGCACAAGTGTTTGTGTAGCCACTTAGTGCCAGGAATCAAGGAGTCAGGCCCCTGAAAGGACTGATGGTGTTTTTCTACTCATATTAGCTCCCTGCTCTACAGCCACACAGTTTGAGAGGGAGACATGGGGAGGGCATAGCTGCTTGTGTTAGCAGCACTGGCTTGAAGTGATCCAGGCTTCAGCATCTGGTGTTAGGTACCTGGTGGGATCCAGCTGCTTATGGTGATTCAGGTTAAAAATAATTGGCCTCAGTCAGCCCTCGCCTGTTCGTCCTCTTTGTTGGAGGTCACCATCCTCTTAGAGAAGCTGGTGTAAATGCCTGTGTAATCACTTCCAGCCCAATTCTGTTAAGAGCAAGGTGGCTTAGCTCTTGCTGGAGATGTTTTTGTTAGATAATTCTGGCTCAAATGGGTCAGATAGTGGCTGCACACGTGGTTGTGCCACCATATCTGGGAGGGCAGCGATGAGCGAGTGGGGAACATTGGGGTGATAACCCAGGCCTGCATCCAATGCAGCCAGAATCTGATTATCTCCTTGCAGAAGCAGAACTGTACCTTGGAAGGAAATTACCTGGCAAAGGAGCTAGGGAGGCAAGCACCTACGGGTGTGATGCCCTGGGCAATGGGAATGGGAGCGCAGTTCTGGTAGATGCAGATTAAGCAGGTATGAACGTGAATAAGGAGGTGATTTTACCCTTCCTATGACACTGGGGAGAGGGTCCACACTTCAGTAACAATGTCAAAAATTAAGGAGTAGTGGCAGAAAGTCATAAAATTCATCAACTTGGGCAGAAAGGTACTTCAGTTGAAAGACATGAACAGGGCAGGGTCTGTTTAGAATCCCAGAAAGAATCAAGAGGGATTGATTAGTCATATCAGGGCTTTCAAAAGCAGGATGGGCTTTTTAGTAAAGAGGCAAAAAAAGCCTCGAAAAGCCAGTGCCTGGTAGCAGAAACCAGTTGTATTTTAATTTGAAATGAAGCACGGAGCTTTAAGCAGCGATTACAAGTTGCTGGAATAATCTTTGTGAGGAAGCAGGAGATTTTCTACCTTTTGGTGGCTTCAAATCAAGACGGGGGCCTTCCTGGAGGAGGTGTATTAGCCAGCTGCAGAGTACAGGACTTTAATCATGTGGCACGTGGTTGCTTTGGTACAAAGGTCAAATAGGTTGGTGCTGCTTCTGTTCTTAGTGCCCCTGACTGAGTGGGCGATCAGTCCTCCAGGAAAGAGCTATGGAACAGAGAGGATGGGAAGAGGAGGAAGAGGCAAAGATACAGCATTGCTTAACCCTGCTTTTTTTGTTCTTTTTGTTTGTTTGTCTGTGTTTTAATGTAGGAGAGTTCCACATCCCTGAGAGCTCCAGTTTGGGGCCAGTTCTCCACAGTGCAAAGGTATACTGTCACTTTTCACCCCCTCTGTCTGTACCTGAGGCCCCTTCCCTCCAGGAAGCCATGTCAGTGTGATCCCCAGCACAGCCTGAGCAATCCAAAACACACTTGTGCAATTTTCTGCCTTGTGCAGCTGGAAGCCAGGAGAAAGGGGGATGTGATATGCTGCCTTCTGCTTTAGCCAGAGCAAAGTTCCAGGAACTACAAACTGGCATCCCCATCCTTTAAGTTGTCTGTGTAACAGGGCTGCTAGTAGAGAAAAGCTGAAAGAAAATGGAAAACCCCTTTCCAATAGCACCAGTCTGTTCTTGTGTATTTGCATTTTGATGCTGTCTTTCAGTAGGTGATTACATTTGTTTGCTATTTCAGTTTTTACCAGACAACCCATGACTGGAGAAGGTAGTGTCACTCCGCCTAAAGCTGCAAATCAGGACTGGCTGTTGTCTGTTATAGAGAGGAAAACACTTGGGGCTTGAAGAGGGTGCACCAGCTTGAGAGTCACAAGGCCATAAATTATGTTATTGTTCCTGCTGTGATTAAACCCACTAATTCCTTGCAATTCACAGTCTTGGGTACAGACAATCCTTATTTTACAAATCAGTCAGCTGAGCGATTGCTCAAGGACACAGTGAAGAGAGCAGGGAGCAAATTCGGTATTTAACAGAGTGGCTTCCTCGCTTAGATGTGGCAGTGACTCTGCTCCCACCCCAGGAAGGCATTTGCTTGATATGCTGAGGGGGTGAGCACCGAGCTGCCCATCCTGGGAGGTGCCTCTTCTGCAGGGAAGAGTCTGTAGCTCACTCGTAGGTCGTGGGGCAGGTCTTAAGAGAGGAGGGGAGTTGGTCCGTGTCTTGTCCTCTTGTGAGCAGCTCTGAGTGCTGGGGGAGCAGTAAAGCTGTTGGGTGACAAGGGGCATTTGTGCTGCATGACTTCCCGAGCGTGGAGGCACCTCAGCTCGTGTGCAGTGTGCACTGCTGCCGCTCGATGGCACTGCCTTTGTACGCAAGCTGGGAAGCTAAAGCCAGGCTGATCCTCCTCTCACCTCCCGGAGCTGTGCTGAAGTAGAAAATACTATTCGTTACTGAGAAAGAAAAGACATTGTCTCTGCTGCGCAGGGTTTCATTAGGCATGGACAGTGGTTGGTAAGCTGACAGTGTGGGCTCAGCTTGAATTGTTTAAAGCATATACGGATACATCAGTGCTTGTTTGTGCTGTTGACGTGATGTGGGAGAGTGAACAAGGGTTAACATTATTTTTGAAGGGGGGAGTTAGGAGTGGTATCAGATATTTGCTAAATTCTGACAGGTCTGATGATGTCCAAGAGGCTAAGCCAAGCTCCCTGGCCGGAGCAGAGGTAAGCAGTGTCCATACAGCTTCCCTAACTAGATGGCTGTGTAGGACAGGGAGGGGTTTTTTGTGGACACATGACAGCAGATTACATCACCCTCTTGATAACTATAGTACAGCACCAACGTGTCTGACTGCTTGTTTCTAAGAAAGAATCTCCTACAGGGTTTGTATGGTTTTGCTGTCTTAACAGCTTGCTGCTTTAACTCCTCAGGGTGACCCAGCTCAGCGAGGGCATTTGGAGGAAGCTGCTTTCCAGTTGCAGCAGATTTTCCGGATTGACATTTCCATTGCGTTGAATATTCTCGGTAATGGGGACTTGGATTTGTTGTGTCCTTAAACCACACAGTTCTCTTTTTGGAGGACCTCCAGATTGTTGCAGGTCTTCTGTGAAGGCAGAGATGGCTTATACCCAAGCTGAAGCCTCCTTTCAGCAAAATCAACTGTGCTTTGAGAGATTTATTGCCCTTTGTTCCATCCTGCCACCTGATTTATGTCAGCATATTTAAATCCAGGCTTAGTTGAAGCCTGCACTGTTGTCCTAACATCTGTAGTTGGAAATTAAGCCATCTCTGTCTTTCTTGCAACACAAGATGTCACCTCCTTGTATCCTTTTTTATTGTCTGAGGTCTCAGTCTTCCTGGCAAGCTGAAAAAGCTGTTGCAGAATTGCAACTCTTAAGGAGAGATGAAGGAAGATGCAGTGACCTAAGAAAAAAGGCCCTGCCCTATGTACACATCACTAGCAGCAGCAGTAAAAAGTGAGCTGCTACTGTGCAAGCCATACGTTGTGTTAGCCCGTTATCCTCCTTTGCAGTGAGCTAGAAATATTCCTGAAAAGAAGTGTTGCCATTTTCCTTATGGAAACTTTGGTCCTGTGGTGTGAGGGTTGCTGAGCCAGCTGGACATGGCCAGGAGCGCTTGGCATGGGCAAAGGAAGACCCAGGAGCTGTGGGGGAGGTTGCTGCATGTGAGGCTTCATTCTGTCCATGTTCTTTTCCCCTGTTTTTACATGGTGTTCTTCTCAGGGATTGAAAGCATGAGAGCTGGCCATTCCAGGATAGCCTATACCTGCTTCAAACTGGCAGCAGATCGAGGCTACAGCAAAGCCCAGTTCAATGTGGGCCTGTGTTACGAGCATGGCAGAGGCACGGAAAAGGACTTGGAAAAGGTATCCATGGCTTGTAGGGTTGTGTATGTGTGGCACAGACCAGGAGAGTGGTCTTTGTTGGGTACACAGGCACTTTTCTGCTTCTGCATGGGTGTGACAGCCTCTGAAGTCCATTAGAAAATGCTGGAAATAATAGACTGCAGGTTTGCAGTGCTGGCTTCAGCATCACAGATCCCCTCAGAGATATGCTCCTGAAATCTTTCTCATAGCTGCTGAGGTCTTCTCATAGGTACACAGCCTATGTCACTAACACCCAGAAGAGTATCAAGGAAAAACCTGTCATGTTACTGTATTTAAAACACCACTCCACATCTGAGGGCTTTTTACATCTCGAGCCTTCATGTTTGGGTACCTTAACTACAGCCTGCCACCTAGTGCATGCTGGCTGTAGTCAGCATCTTCTGTAACTGGAAAGATCTGCAAAGGAGGCTTGTTTCAAGTAATTGTGCAGATCCCCCTTGGCACACAGTAAGCTTGAGTATTGTTGACCCAGTGCCAGCCCCTTCAACGCAGGCAGTTTTGACTAGAGAAGGCAGGGTGGTTAGAGGGCTCTCAGATAGTTGCAGTCCACTGTCTCACTTGAACAATCTCATGCTCCTCAGCAGGGAAGTGTGGGAGAGCTGCTGGGGTAAGCGTGTCCGCCTTATGATAGATCTAGACAGAGAGGTTAAGCTTGTCCTGGCCAGAGGGGAGTCATGTCATGTTTGAGGGCATGTATTACCTGAATCACACAAGTGTGTTTATCTTTTTCCAGGCAGCTTTATATTACTACCACGCAGCCAGCAGCCGTCACCCCATGGCACAGTACCGCTACGCGAGATACCTCTTACGCCACAGACCTGAAAATGAGTGGGACAGGCATCAGAAGGCAGTGACTTTCCTGGAGCAAGCAGCAATGGCTGGTGTTACAGAGGTTAGTGTCTACAGCATGGGAGTTCATAGGAGAGAGCCCTGTTTAAAGGATTTGAACAAGACATCCTAGAAAGCAGCATCTGTGGGAATACAAGCAAAATCCTTCCAATGCATTTATACTACTGGCAGTGTATGAGAGACAGCCCTACCTGCACATGGGGAGCAGCTAGGTACCCACTGTGACTGTGTTGGTTGTCTGTTTTGCTGTTGGGCTTTTTAATGGGGCTCTTAGATCAGACACCTAGACCAGACCACTGCCTTAGGAAGACTGACCTACAGTTGCAAATGTAGCTCTGTGTTTTACCTCCTCTCAATTCCAAGAGTACAGGTTGCTTGGGTGGAGGAACTTCCATGCGATGCTTGAAATAAGAACAGATCCTCATTTTGTATCTGTGACTTGTCAAGATGATTCATCTGCATGGATCTGTGTACCCTGCCCTCCTTTCCCACTCTTTAGGAGATGCATTTAGGCATGTGCCATCTTGTGTGGCGAATGCCAGTCGTTCTGGCAGTGACTGTACCTCATGTAGCACACTGTTCCAGGAAGTGCATCTGCTGTCTCTTACGGACAGCTCACGAGTAGGAGCTGTTCTCTGGCTCTGACTTCCACAGTACAGTTTGAAATCAGATTGTGGGTCTTAAGGTGTGAGTGTGGTGATGTTAACTGCACCTATAGTGCAGTTCTATAGATCCAATGTGATTTTTTGTGTTTACCATGTCAGACTTCCTAGGACAGCCCCCTTTTCTCTCACCAGGCTCTGCAGCAAGCAGGGTACTTGGCACACTCATTTTGCCACAGTAACCCAGCATTTGAGCAACTTGCAAAATCAGTAAAAGGAAATTAAAGGGGGAAATCCTGGCTGATTTGTACCGTGTGGCTTTGTTGCAGGCACAGGCTTACCTTGGAGTGTTCTACATGAGGGGGCTGCAACCTAAGGAAAAGAGAGGTCTGAAGTACCTGCTGCTGGCAGCGAGGAATGGTGTAAGTAATCCCTCTACAAGTTATGATTGTTCTCAGTTTCGGATCATTGCAGGTTACAGATGGCAGATTTCAGGGCTTCTTGGAAATGGGAGCGAGTGTCAGGATCTTACTGCACAGTCTGAAAAGACAGCGTGGAGCCTTGGTGCATCTTGGAGAAGAAAGAGGCCCTGGGGCGCAGACCCTACAAAACATGAATGTAGGAACAGCCCTGCTGGGCTGGAGTACATTACAGCACCAGTGCTTGTATTCATCCAGCATAATTTTACAAGTTTCCCATTATGGAGCATCTACACCCTCTTCAGTCACATTCTTGCACTACTGTATCATTTTGGGAACTTTGCTGTGTCTATCTCAAATGTGTTCTTCAAAATTGGCCCGTTATTTCTTGCCTTCTACAGAGAAGATGAAAAGACTATTGCTTTTTCTTTGCAGGAAGCTTTAACATACTTGAGTCTCTATTCAGCCTTCCCTCATTGCTGCAGTTTCTCTTCACGCCTCATGTTGTCGAGATCCCACATCATTTTCTTGCTTGCACTTTTCCCTAGTGGCTTGTTTTTTTGATGGGCAGTGCCACAGTCTTGGCATAATCCTGCTCCTGAACCCTCACCAGCACTTAAGGGAGCAGCAGAATGACATCCCACGTCTTGCAGCCAGGTTTCTGCATCCCATAGTTCTGTTTCTTTACAGCTCTGCAACATTGTTCGCTCATTTTCAGCTTGCACTGCATTGTAATAGCTAGTTTTTTCTGAAGAATTGGTCATTTTAACTTCAGTTCTCACAGCTTTTGTGCAATGGAAAATAATGAATAGCTGTTCCTTCTTCTGGCTAATACTTGTGATTCTGCCGCCCTTTAGTATGTTCTCTCCCAGTCATTTCTTCTGCAGGCTGCAGAGTGCTAGTTTAGTTTGTCTCGCCATGTAGTTAAGCTGTTCTATTGTGCTTGTCAGTCTGTCTATTTTTTCTTTGGTCTTCTTTGACAATTTTAAGATGCTTGGACTAAAGCTGGACTCAGAATGGAGGTATGCCAGGGATCTGGCATAATGAGATCCTCTGCTTTGTTCTCTATAAGCCTTCTGATGATTCCTAATATTTTTGGCCCTCTTGCCTGCCACTGAGCAGTGATTTGGTGGTTTCAGGGAACTGTCACAGTGACTCACAGATTTCTTTGTATAAGCACTACTTGGCATTTGTCAACAGTAAGTTTCCTCTGTGATTGTGTTGTCCACTCTTAAGTCTTGTGAGATCTTCTCTGGTTAATTCTTGACGCTAAGTTTGACGACTCTGAGTGACATTACATCACTTGCAAACTTTGCCACGTCAGTTTTCACCCACTTTTCAGAATGCAGACACTGTCAGATCACTGGTGGGACTAGACCTGACTAGCCACAGCAGCTCAGATATCATGGTACAGGATTTAATTCCAAGTCTGCTAAAGATCTCTCATAATCTGCATCATCGATGCCTGTCTTCCAGCCTGACCTCAAATGTGGATGCTGCTCAATCTAACAATAATTGTCATTTATGAAGGCCTTGTAAGCCCTTAACAACAGAAAATCTAGCAGGTAACTGCAGGGCCCAGGGGTGCCCCTCAGTAGGTCAGTGTTTCAGTCACTGCCATGATGGTTCTCAGAACCTGGTTGTCTTTCCCTGCCTCTGCTTCCCAATGGATGCTGGCTGCAGATGTACCACAGCCTCATCTTTGGTGACAGGCTTGTGCATCAGCCCCCTGGGACATAACCCCACACATTCTGCTGGGAGCATAGTCCGTGAGTACGTTCTTTTCCTGTTACCCTGAAGTAGGAATTTATGTTTAGTTGGATAAAAAAACACTGGATATGGGTGAAGCAAGGACAGCACCATTCAGCTAGAACTCCAGAAAGGGAAAACGAGCACATGAAGTCATGGGTTCAGTGTTTCTCTTTCAGGTTGTTGTTCTCAGAGCTGAGAACTCTGACAAGTGTTCCTCCAAACACAACAGCACTTCAGAGAGCTGCGTTCTACTTTGCTTACCACTTTTTATCCTCCCTTATTCTATGTGTGCAACCATAGAATATAAAAAACCATATTAAAAAGGGTTGTAGAACTGAGTCTGACCTTCAGATGTCAAAGGATATCACAGTCACTTATGCCATGCTAATTTGGGGATCTCTTCTCCTTGTGGTCTTGTCTTAGAGGTGTTCATCATCTGAGAGACGGCTACTGGAATGCTTCTTATTTCACCCTGTCTCTTGTCACATCTGAAGTGCCAATCCTTCAACGTGTTTATCTCATCTCTGAAGAAGTTTATTGCTGTCATAAGCTGAGACTTGCAACATTTTGCAGAGCACCCACTCACTGAGTTCTCCACTTGCCTCTACCAACTCCATCCCAGACAGCAACACTTGCAATATGTTCATTTCTCGTGGCTTTATTAAAACTTGTTACTTACTTCTTTTTTTTTTCCCTTCTTTATTTGCAAGGCCTGGCTTAGATCATGCTTCTGGCAGTCATACACTTCAAGTTATGTTGCTGGCTTTTTGCTGGAAAAGGTCTGTGTGACCACTAGCCCATGCTGCCTTTTCAATGTCTTCAGGACCATCATCTTGCTTTCTTGCTATCTGAGATCCTTTTCCACCCACTGGATCTCAAAGATAAAGTGCACAGCCAGCATGTAAACATATCACAGGTTTGGGTTTGGCTTCACTGACACATTTGCAGTGACATCCTCTACTTTCTAGTTCATTCTTAGCAGTTACATGTATCTTAAGTAGTTTTAGGTGCTTTTTCTCTAGCACTTATTCACTTGACTTCATTTCTGCTCCTGGAGATTTCTTCTGGAATATAATCAGGTGGGGCTGAGCAAGACTGTAATGCACTATTGTGCACTCAGGGCCTGCTGCTACCAAGGGGAATCTTTCAACCCTTGGCAGCAAGTACCTCTGTGGCATTTGTTATGTTTGCACAAGACTTCAGTGTGAACTGTAGTTGGGCAGTCCGCAGGGTGTGCTCAGAGTTTGGGTGTGATCAGGATGTGGGTGCAGTCAAGGTTGCCCATGTCCCCTTAGCTCTGACCCCTGAGACAATCGGGATGCTCTGCGGAGGCAGCTGTTCCTTTGTTCCCGTGACACAGACCTGGCTGTTGAAGGGAAATCAGTGAATCCCATTGGGAAGGAATAAAAAGGAGTGGAGTCAGAGAGAGCTGGTAAGAAATTCAGCTTCACTGTGGGCTTAGAGAAGGGACTAAATTACTGAAGATATGGTCTGAGGGATAGAGGAGTAAACTTTAAAGTAGGTGTTGAAGACTCTCTGTTCTCCTTTCATGTGCTGTCATCACTTCTCCATCGTGTGGGGCTGATTGCTGTGCTATCTCTGTGGCTAGGATGCCCAAAGCAGGTACCACGTGGGTGTTTGCTATGAGAAGGGCCTTGGAGTGCAGCAGAACCTGGCGGAAGCAATGAGACACTACCAACAGTCAGCTGCTGCGGGGAACAGGAACGCTCGGGAGAGACTGCGAGTGTTACAAGAGGAGGTGGAAGGTACCAGGGGCAGCAGGGGACGAGGGTGTGCGGGACTGCATGGGGAAGTGACCCCATAAAAGTGGGGCCCGTACTGCCAGAGGAAGGGGAGCAGAGGACCATGGCAAAAAAAGAGTCCTCTGCTGAAGGGAAGGGAGCAGTTTCAGTTCTTTCCTCTTCTTACCAGCTATTTCCAAGCTGAGCTGAAGTGGAGTGCGCTGGGACATCTAGTCTAGGTGATGCTTTGCCTAGAAGGGTTGGACCAGATGATCCTTGAGGTCCCTTGCAACCTGATATTCTATGATTCTATGGAGAAACCATTCCCATAGTATGATATGTCATTAGTATCTTGGTTTAATGTACTTTCAGATGTGCGAACAAAGCATCCATTCCCTTCTGGAATGAGAGCCTCTTCCTCTAGCCCCAGTTTCTGGGCTATTGAGCCTGTACCTGTAGGCCACCAGACCACCCAGCCAAGACAATCCACCCTAACCCTGCCCCACTCATGGAGCGCAGACGGACTCCACATGATGATGCTCAGTGGTGCAGGATGGAGCCATGCCCTCGGAAACAGGACAAGGCCACTGGAACTGCAGTGCTTGGAGCCCCACCACTGCTGTTACTAGTTTAGTCGGTAAGTGAAACAAGCAGGCAGAAGAGAAGGCAACCCTTCTTAGTCTGTGTGGAGCTGGAAGCAGGCCAGCAGTGAGTGGAAAGAGAAGGCTGTTGATGGAACAGGAGGCATTTTTAAATAACAGGGTTTTGAGAATAAACCTTGTGATATCCTTACTCCAAGGTGTTGTCTCTCTACCTTCCAATACAAGGACACTTTTTATGCTCCTACACTGCTGTATAGAGCTCCACCATCTCACAGTGATGTGGTCTAGGGCTGTCATTCCAGTAGCCTTGTGCATATTGCACATAGTCCCCCAGTGAGGTTTACAAGCCACCATATGGTGTTGCTGGCAGCTAACTTTGTGATGGGCCTGGCCTGCACCCTCTGAGGCAATTTGATCTCACTTCAAGGCTAGCTATTCCCATAGTCTGGGTTTCTCTCTATATTGCCATTGTGGCAGTTAAATCTCCTTTCAAACCCGTGCAAGCAACAGAGTGAATTATTAGGACACAGGTTTTTGTGGGATATGGCTTATGGATCTACCTGTACTGGTGAGAATACTGGCTTTCCTCAGCCATCCTGCACCATTTTCAGCGTCCTTTGGTCCCCAGTTCTTATTCCTTCAGCTCTGGCAGTGAGCTGCTCCCATGGTACACCCCTTTGAGTCACAACAAGCAAGGTTTGCTTCAGAATTTATATTGTGTGTGTTTGCTAAGCACGCCAGCTCATTTTCACTGAAGTGGATAAGGGATGCTCCCAGCGGGCAGCCACCACTGTCAGGCAGACAGTGGCAAGCAGCTGGTATGATAATTCCTTCCACTGGGGCAGTTGAATCCGGAAAAAGACACTTGTCCACACCAGTTTAAACTGGTTCAAGGGCATCTGTACAAACTGTCCAGCTTCCTGTAGCCACAGTGCTCTGGTGCTTTGTGTAGATCAGGCTCTGAAAAACAAAGGCAATGGCCCCGTCCTGAACTTGCTGCGGTCTCCATTCAGCAAAGGGAGGGGCCCAGCCAGAGCTCAGCACATCTGATTGTTCTTCTGGTCTGGTATCTCTTTCTGCTCAGACCGAACTTTCTTAGACCATTTCCTTTATCAAGCAGGATACAATTAGCAGGAAATTCCTCGGGTGGATTTCCTATTCTGTGATAATCCACAGCATGCTTACGCATTGGTCAGGACAGGGTAAGGGTTGTGAGGGGGTTGAAAATAGTTTGCAGAAGCAGGAAATTGAACCAAGAGAGGAATTTGTCTCCTTTTTAGTCTGCTTATTATAGTGTATTTTTATGTATAGATTGTCCTTTAACAGGCACATCAAAGTAAATTTCCAGAGGAAGATGTGAGGTTGTGCGATGTGTTTGTCCTCTGTATGTGTTCCCAAGATGCAGAGGAATCCCGCAGGGCTCCAGCTCCTCACAGTCACAGATATGCCTCCCTTGTGGTTTGCACAGCTGCATCTCAGTTAGAATTCGGCTCACTCATTGTTTTGGTGCAAGAGTCTGTTTTGTTTGTGAGACAGAACAGTAAGATACTTCTGTTAGCAGCGCAGCAGTATAAGCAGGCTGGGGCAAACCCATCAGTGTTAGTTTATTGCCAGAGATGGGGTGATCTGTAAAACACTTTGGAGTCTCTAAATACAACAGTGGGTATTTGGGATATTAAAAGAGTCTACCCGGGGGAATCTTACTCTGTTGCTTTTGTCATTTGGTCCCAAGAGCAACAGAAAGAGATAACTTTCTCATTTCCTCTTCTCTAAATTATCTGTGTGGTTTGCTGCTGTGGCTTGTGTGTGTCCACACTAAAAGAAGGGGACTGTCACCTCTAGCTGCATGGAAAGGAACACAGGTAGGACACTTGACATGCTCCAGGGTCATGTCTGTTGGGTCGTGCTGCCTGTTCTTTTTAAACTTAACAGGACAACAAAAGCCCAAAATACCACCCAAAGACACCTGATGTAGCAGGCCCACCACGAGCAGATTAGCTTTGGAGAAACCTGTGTTGTGAACTGCAGTATCTGTGGAGAAGCCAGGGCAGTATTTTCAATGTAAAGGTGGTGAAGGAGAGCGAGCAGTGTGTGTACAGCACTGCTGACCCTGGCTGTGGCAGGGGAGAGCTCTTCTCAGCCTCGCTTTTGTAGTCACTCTGCAAGCAATGCTGTTGTGTGCTGCTGCCATGGCTTACCCTCATTGCGGTAGCTTGACTCTCCTCTCACTTGTACAGCTGCTTGGCCAGCGCACCCCAAATGTGTTCTGGTGGTTTGTATCCTAGTTGGAAGGCACAGACTGTGGTATAGAAGAGGGTGCCGTGTGTGCACAATCCAGAGGCACTTACCTGCCATCCATGCACTGCTGTGTAAGCCTGCAGATGCACTCCAGATGCTTATGTTGTCTTTCTGTCCTCTGCAAGTGCAAATCCCCATGGTTAACAAGACCTGCGTGCTCCTTCGTTTGTTACTAATGCCTGTATCTTAGTTTTCCTACACATGCTATTACCCTAAATCTGTCTTGTTGCTCACGTACACACAGATCAAAGTGAAAACCTATAATATGGTTGAAACTTGTGACTTGACTATTCCAAAGCAGTGTTTTCATGCTTCCCTTTTCCCAGATTACCTTTGACAGACTCCAGCCATCTGTTGTCTGCTTCTGGGTAAGGACTACACTCCAAAATCCAGTGGCTTTGAAAGAGAGCATGGAGAAGGAAGCTGTAGGCACCTTGTGCAGCCATAGGAGAGATGCCAGTGCTGATTTTGGGGCATTTTACAAAACGCCAAGTTCACAGTTGTAGAACCACAAAAGCAGAAAGCATCAGTGGGAGACAACAGGCACATCTCTTTCTGAGGTGCCGTTTCAGGCTTCCTGCAGATAGATGTCAGATATACTGCACCTTGTTCCAGAGATGGTAGTGTTTAGAAAACAACAATTTTATTTAAATAAGAACTGAGATCCTAGAGCCCAACTCTGCAGCATGTTGCAGAGTCCATGACTGCAATATTTCATCGTCCGTGGTGCACAATCTGTGAGCACATGGATGTAGCTGACTGGGTTGTGCTTGTGGTTAAACTGACAAGCCCATCTCCTCAGTCAGCCTGCCCTGGGAGGAAAGGGTCTTCCTGCTGTTGTGTGACTTGAGTGTGATGGTAAGTAAGGTGTAAAATGAGGGTGGAAGGGGAAGAAAGCTGGGAATGCCAGAATGGGCAGGTAGAAGGGAACTAAACAAGGTGAGATCAGTTAAAGAGAAATTTGATGGGGTGAGGCAAAGGAAGAAATATGCCTGTTGTGGTCAGTGTAGACACAGGTAATACAGTGACCCTGTCAAAGCCCATGTGTGCACCCCAGATGCAGAAAGAAGTCTGACTCCTATCTCCTTATCACAGCCACCAAGCTGCCTACAGAACAGGAGCATCATCTTCCAGTCCAAGGCTCTTCCCACGTGCTGACAGCTGCCGCAGAAGCCCCGAGCCTGTTTCATTGTGGACTTGGACCTTCTGGGACAAAATCATTTCAAAGAGGGTGCTCATTTCTGAAAGAAAAGTGCTGGCCAGCCTTGTCCCAGCAGCATTCGAGTCAGCCCCAGCGCCTTTGCCAAAGGTCTCAAAGGTCCTTGGTTTCTCCTGCCTTGCAGCTTCCTCATCCTGAGGTGAATGCAGAGAGCCAGGGGAGACGACGTTGTCCTTGTAGCTGCTGGTGAGTGGCAAGGAGAGCCGAGCCACCCATGCTGGGTCAGCAGCCGTCAGCCTCTTGAGGGCCAGCTCTGCAGGGAGTGAGAACAAGAACTGCTGGTGAGACGTGGAGTAGAGACCATGGGAGAGAAGGAGGGGGTGGGAATAATACTGCAAAATGAGGAGACTTCCTGAAATCAGCTGTGGGAAGACTGATTGTGAACAGGTCTAGATTTAAGCTACCAATAGCATCATTCAAACCAGCAGCTTAAAAGAACCCAAACAAACCAGAACTGGTTTCTATCCACTGGAGTTTTGTTTTTTAAATATGATAACTGTTAGGCTTACTTTGCTTTCTCATCTGTTAGAGCCTCAAGTGGCACTTCACTAGATTGTTAGCAGCATGAGGGTTTGGGACTGGCTAAAGGGGAGACAACAATGGAAAGCTTTCAAGGGGGAAGTATTGTCCAGAAAGAAGGTCAGTCGTGGACTTCCCTGAAGGGCCACTCTAGGGTGGGAATTTGCTGTTAAGCAGGCATGCTGAGGCTGAAAAGAAAAGGGTTATTGTGAAAACAATAACAGAAGTAGAATGAAATTCTGGATTATAAAATGCACAGCTGGATGGTTGAAGACTAGGAACAAAAAACCGAGCTATAAAGTAGTTGTTCATCAATTGGAAACAGATGAGGAGCAGTGGGAACTGGTGTGGGTGGTGGCTGCAGGCTCATCAGTGTACCAGTAATGTGATTCGGCCCCAAAGTGGGCAAACAAAATCATACAGTGAGTTGGTCAAGGTATTCCCTATTGGCATGAAGACACAGCCCTGGTATTGTTACTATGTCTGGCGAGACCTGATTAGGAGTATTACATAGAAATCTGATTATCCGTCCTGAGAAAGAAGGATCTGCAATGACAGAAGTGCAGAGAACAGTGTTGAGATGAAAACAGGAGTGAGCCCAGGCTTACGTGTTGGAGACCACAAGAAGTAGGGGTTGCTTATCCTAAGGAAGCAAATGCTCACCAGGGACCTGACTGCAACCTGTCAGTATTTTGAGGAGTTAAACACCAACAAAGGAAATCTTTATGCTTAAAATAGTGTTGGCAAAAAAAAGAAGTGATTATTACTGTCCATTAATAAACATATACTGGGAAATTAAAGGAAGGACCCCATAGCAGGCTGAGCTTGGAATAGCTTCCTCATCAGACAGGGGAGGAAATGGGGGTTCTTGTTTTTTAAGGCAGAGCTTTGCAGTTGGTAAACAAGACTCCGTGACGCAGTGCACAGATGCTGCCTTCCAACCCCACGCTGCTGCATTTCCAGCGTTTAACCTGGAACCCCTGGGAGGTTTGAAGTGACCACCAGGCCTGTGAGACACTGTGAGTCAGCAGCAAAACAAGCCACTGGTGTCTGCTCACAAAGCACAACAGTCCCAATCAGATGGTGTCATGGTAATAATTACATGGCTCTGACTTACAAAGTGACCTCTGAAAGGAGGGTTCCCATCCTGAGGCACTTGTCATGCTGCTTCCAGAAGATAATCAATACCTTCCACAGCCTAGGACGTGTGGTCCTCAGTCCTGGTCTACTCAATCACTGAGACAAGTCTCCTTCCTCAGCCAACTAAGTGATTAGTCCTTTGTCTCTGAAAAACAACTGTGTCCTGAGGCGGGATGGGGCTGGGAGCTGGGATTCAGACCCAGGAAGGAGAGATGCATCGGTCAGATTGTGTTTCAGCTGAAGCCCTAAGATTCTTTTGTGTTGCTTAACTCCAGGATTTCTTTCTGCAATCTCAGTATTTTCTTTCAGTTGCAGTGACTGTTCCTTAGGAGATCTCCCAAGCTGAATTCCCATGGTTTTCCTCTAAAACATCCTCAGTTCTCTCAGTCTGCAAGAAGCCACCGAGTTCCCTGAATATTTTGATGCAGGGCACAGCAGTACACTGCTCACTGCGGGGAGAACCAGGACTCATGGTCCTGCGACCATGAAACCTTGTCATTAGGTACGTTAAGACCAATAACTCTTTACTGCCTTACTTTAATGGTGTTTTGTGAGCAGGGGTTGTTTTTATAATCAATAAAGTTCTCTCTCTCATCTGCTGCTGTGAACACTGTTTCACTGGTTGCGGATAGGTGGTAATAGATGGTGCTGAGTGCTGAGAGTTCACCCCACAGCACGATGCTTTGCAGCATAAACAAGCCAAGAGCTGGCTGGGACAGATGACTCGTGCAGTTCCCCCCATTGAGAATAGCACAAAGGCCCAGACAGCCTCAGCCAGCTGCACTGGTCCTCCAGAGCACAAGCAGTGTTTCCTTCCTCCCTCTCTCAGGATGCAAGTCCACTTCTCTGTTTATGTTTGGGAGAGGAGGAAGGAATCCAGCAGCTCCGTCGTCTGCTCTGTTGCCTTTTTGGGAACATCTGGGCTCATGGTTAAGGTTCTTCACCACTGAACCAGGGCTTCTGTCATGTCCAGCACTGCTGCACAGGCAGGAAGCCACAGGGCACAGCCTCAGCACTGGTGGTCAGTGAAATTCCAGTAATTTGGCAAAAGGGTTTTTTCCCCATCAAATCCAAGAAGCATGGGAGATGCCACTTCATGGATATGCCCCCCTGGAGCACAGATTTTCTAGGATGCTGCCTGTCTGGGCAGGACTGGATCTGGCCAGATCTTCTGAGCAGGTCCACCAGTCCCTTTAGTGGGACTGGTGCCTGTCAATACACCCATGGGATGGAGCAGGGCAGCTGTTTGCTCCCTGCTTTTGCCTTCGGGACCTTTAAATCTGAGGAAGCTTGTAGCTCTTCTTTGACCCAGCCATTCCTTCATTTGCTCCTTACTAGAATAAAAGAGCAGGAAGGCAAACAGGGAGCAGCAGCGTGGTTCTCCCATTCAAGAGCACAGAAAATGCCCAGCTCTGGCATCAAAACAACCACAGCAGCAAAGCTCAATGAGCTCCTCTTGCTGTGGAGGAGCACAGAGGCTCCACAATGAAATTTCTGCTACAGGACATGAGTCAGCCCAACTCTTTCAAATTGAAATGCCAGTGGAAGAGATTTTTAGAACAAATCAATAAAAGGAACATGTAGAAAATGTCAGGCCCAGATGGTATTCACCCCGGAGTGCCAGAGGAACTCAGATATGAAATTGCTTGCTTTATTAGCTGCTGTTGGTTAACTACTGCTTCAGATGAATACGGTATCAGAGGAAGGGAAGGTAGAAACTGTGACAGGAGCTTTTAAGTGCGTGAAGGTGAATCTAGTGCAGGCAGAATCACAGCAATCATTACATGCAAGACTCAGCAGATAGCTGAGTGCTGTTCAGACAAGAGCTGACGTGACATTTGCAAGGTGGGGAAGTTGCAAATTTGTTGGCATCTTTGGAAGAGGTGGATGAAGAGTCCTGGTTGACAGAGGACACCTGAGCTTGCACCAGGCAGGCTCACAGGGATCTGAGCTGTCTGCATTAACAGCCAGCTTCTGTTAGAGACTGATATGTGTTAAAAGCAAGGGTAGGAATAAATCTTCCCCACAAAGGGAGGTCATTAGTGGAGTACCAGAGTATCCATTCAACACAATGATAAATGATGTGGAGAAGTGGATGGCATTGGTGTTGACTCCACTAAAACACCCAATGCCACTAGAACACCCAATGTCATAAAAGCAGAGGGTTGCTGAAGGAGCTAATAATACTGAGTGCCCTGAGCAAAAAGTAGCTGGTGGGTTTCTGCACCACCAAGTGTTGGATAATTGTCACAGGGAACAGCACAACATGTGTTGATGACTCTCCCACCATGCAGAAGAGGGATTTGGGAGTTACCATGAACAGTTTGGTAACAACATGGGGCTCAAGCAGGACAGGAATGAAGAAGGAACTAGAAGACCTCCTTATACCACCAGTGTAGATGTATCCTGAACACTGTGCACAGTTCTGGTCACCACATCTCTATAAATCAGTAACAGGCCAGTCACAGGAGACAAGCCTGGACTAGTTCAGCCTGGTAGGAAACAGGAGTCTGATGAGGCTCAAAGGGCATATAACAGCTTGAGGGGCTTGACGAGGGCAATTTCGCCTTTCTCACCCTGCATGGACTAGGAGACCATGAAACAAAGGGGTTCAGGTCAGCCTGGGAAGCAGTTCACATGGTGTCTAAACTGGACTTGAGCCCTTTGCAAGAGATCAGCCTCACAAATGAGCTGAACAACAGCAGATACATCCACAGGGGGAAACATCTACCAAAAGTCATTAAACTCATGAAAAAATCCAATGTGAAGCTCAGCAAGTGCCTTTGCTGTAAACTGCCTGGTACCGAGAGCGTAAAATGATTCATAGAATCATAGAATGGCTTGGGTGTGAAGGAGCCTTAAAGCTCCTCCAGCTCCAACCCCCTGCCACGGGCAGGGACACCTTTCACTAGAGCAGGTTGCTCCAAGCCCCTGTGTCCAACCTGGCCTTGAACACTGCCAGGGATGGGGCAGCCACAGCTTCTCTGGGCACCCTGTGCCAGCACCTCAGCACCCTCACAGGGAACAACCGCCTAAGAGCTCATCTCACTCTCCCCTCTGGCAGGTTAAAGCCATCACCCTTTGTCCTATCACTCCAGCCCCTGATGAAGAGTCCCTCCCCAGCATCCTTGTAGCCCCCTTCAGACACTGGAAGCTGCTCTGAGGTCTCCACGCAGCTTCTCTTCTCCAGGCTGAACAGCCCCAGTTTTCTCAGCCTGTCTCCATACATGTCCCAAGCACCTGCACTGCCAGAACCACCCCGCGAGATGAGCTGTCCCCTGGCTCGCTGCAGCCAGTTCCACCTTCTGCATGGGGTTAGCGTGTTACTGAGCAGAACCCCCCCAGCCCTGGCGAGGCCGCCTCACCCGCCTGCGGCTCCAGCAGCGTCTCCAGCTCCTCTCCCACCAGCTGCTGCACCGAGAGCTCGAAGCCGCTCTCGGAGTCGCGGTCCTCGGCCTCACTCTCGCCGTGCCCGCTGTCCTTCGTGCTCAGGCAGTCAGCATCCAGCCCCGCCGCCCTGCAGGGACACAGCCTCGCGTCACACCCCAACCCTCGGCGCTGCCCCAGTGGTTACTTTGGAGGTGGTTGTCTTTATCCCCCATAAAGCAACCCAGAGGGCATCCTCTCAGTGCATCGTTCACATAGAAGGAATGATCGGTTCAGTCCCCACCAATTAATGAGTTTGGGGTTGTTTGGTTTGGGATTATGGGGTTTTTTAAGAAACAAACACATGAACAAAAGCACTGGGGTCAGGAGTGCCACGGACCCTCTGAAAACTGGGTTCTGGATGGGTGCTGGGTGCTACACATGGAGCTGCTTCATGTGTCTTGTCCCAGAGGGGTTTTATCCTTCTGCAGGGATATCCTGAGCAAACAGGGAGCTGCTGGCTCTTCCCTGTGAGCTCAGAAGAGCTGAATTCAGGCTCCAGACAAAGAGCATCACAACCCAGCCCCAGCAGCCCCAGAGCTGCTCTCCCTTCCTCTCCATGCTCAGCAGATGGAGGTGGTGATGAGAAAAGGTGGAAAAGCTGTGTCTGCCCATGTGCTGGGCATGTGGGGACAGGAGCAACATGACAAGTCAGTGAAAGGCCTGGCATGATCAAGAGCATTCATCCAGAGATGTCAACAGCATAATTTAATGGGAATGCCATAGTTTGTCTTTGGGAACATCTTCAGCACACAGCTGGCGTATCTCAGTCCTTCCCATCCCTTCTAGCAGTGTCTTCCTCACTAGCCTCCTGGCCTTGAGACAAATGCCCTGATCTCATGTCAACAGGCAACGGCATGTCTAAGAAAGTACCCAGAACAATGAGAATACTCATCGTTTTGGTGCTGCCTCCAAAGACGGGACCCCTGTGCTCATGAGTGTACCTTTCCATCACGCTTGAACGCAACAGCGCTCCCCTAGCAAGGATGGGCAGATGGTTTGTGGTCATGGAGGAGCTCAGGTGAGTAATGAAGGAGCTATCAAAGGTGCCTCAGGAAGAAAGCAAAGAGCAGCTCTGAGTACCAACAGGGAGCCAGGACCAGAGGAACACTTCAGGTTCATCCCCTGAAGGATGACCTCTCCTGTCTCTGGTCGGCAAAACCAGGGTGAGGTTTTGCCCTGTGTATCTGCTGCCTCAGGAGGCTGTTGGGAGCAGCAGGACTGAAGTAGAGGCAGCAGAACCACAGGGAATGGGGCATGGAGACGTGAAGGGCTGAGCACAGCCTTACCTGCTGCCGTTCTTGGCCGTGTACTTGTTTCCCCGGTGGTTGGTTTTGGGCTGGAACTGGCCCTGGTGCAGCAGGGACAGCAGCTGGGAGATTTGCTGCAAGGCAGGAAAAGCCTGTTGAGCCCCAGTGGTGGCCACTCAAGCTGCTTCCTGCCAGGATGTCCCCTCCAACACCCCCCCCGGGCTTTTTATAGCGTTTCCTCCTCCTGCAGATGGCTCCGCATCCCCACACAGGGACAAACAAGGGGCCGGGCAGCCCACCTGCCCCAGCGCTTCCCCACGCTGCCCGTCCTGCCCTGGGGAGATGGGTGAGGGATGGTCTCCCCCTCACAGCCACCCTCCACCCCAGCCCCCAGGGTGTGGGGAGACCCTGCCCATGGTGGGGTGGTCATTCACCCTGCCCAGCACCACTGCTGGGAGAAGAGACCCCAACCAAAGACCATCGCACTGCATGTTCCATGCCTCATCCCCGACAGTGTTCAAGGCCAGGTTGGACAGAGCCTTGGGTGACATGGTCTAACACGAGGTGTCCCTGCCCATGGCGGGGGGGTGGAACTGGATGATCTTAAGGTCCTTTCCAACCCAAACCACTCTGTGATTCTGTGTTCCCACCACCCCAGGGTGCGCGAGACCTGGGCAAGGAAGGATTTGGGGTGTGGGGGGGAATCAACAGCAACACATGGGGCAGCTCCTACCTGCACCGGGGGTGACTCCATCGCGAACTCCCCATTGGGGCTCTGCTCTGCCAGTGCCACCAGCGACAGCCGGACCAGGCTCCTGAGGATGTGCTGGTGGGGCTGGGGCTGCCCGGGTGCCACAGCACCCATGGGCTCGCTGGGTGGAAGCGGGGCCTCTCCCATGGACCCCTGCAGTGGCTTCACCAAGCTCTTGCCATGTGGAGGTGCCTCCTCTTTCACTGCAGCTTTCTGCCTGTGGGGCTGGCAGGGCCGGCGCTGCAGGATGGGCAGGTCAAAGGTCTCCTGCTGCTCATCCAAGTCTTTTTGAGTCCTCTGATTCCTCAGGGTCCTGTAGAGAGTGGGGGTGAGGTGGAGGGGAGCCCCCGGTGCTGGGGAGGCTGCGCCAGGCAAATCCTCCTGGCAGGGCCGGGGGGACTCAGCACCCTGAGGCCGGCCCCGGAGCAGTGGGACGAGGTGGATGTCTGTCTTCTGGATCTGCCTGTGCGGCTTCTTGAGGTGCTGCTGCCTGCGCGCATCCTCCGCCTCCCGGCAGTTGTAGGCCATGCCGTCCTTCTTCTCCTTCTTACGAAAAGACAGGGTCAAAGCCAAAAGGAGAAGGCACCCGCCCAGGAGAGCGGCCAGGCAGATCACCACCACCACGGGTGGGCTCGACCAGCCGGGATCCTGGGCTGAGATCTTGGAGAAAGCTCCATGATTCCGGAAAACCAAGCGGAGATGGGCCATGGTGTGCAGGGGAATGTCCCCCTCATCACTCACCCGCACCAGCAGCTCCCGCTCGCTGCCAGCGAGGCTGCTGGCATTGCTGGTGTTGAGGAAGAGCTGCCCCAAGCGAGGGTCCAGGATGAAGAGCCCCGCATCATCTCCCCCCACCAGCTCATACCGGAGAGCCCCATTGATGCCTGAGTCCATATCCCTGGCCACGATGGTGAAGAGGAGAGGAGCGCCAGCACATGACACCAGGGTTTCATTGATCACTGCTGCAGTCCCTTGGGTGCTGCCGTTCCCAGGGACCACCCGGAGGCACCCTGTGTCTGCATTCACCAGCACAGAGAGCGTGGCTGCGCCTCCCGCCAGCGCTGGTGTGGTGATGATGGGTGCATTGTCGTTCCGGTCAAGCACAGCCAGCCTGATGGAGGTGCTGGACGCCAGCTTGGGGTGACCACCATCCTCTGCAGTCACCAGGAACTCCAGGCTCTTCACCTGCTCGTAATCAAAAGCTTGGCGGGCAAAAACATCCCCAGTGGTGGGGTCGATTGAGACCAGACTGGAAGCAGAGGAGTCCAGGATGCTGTAGGTGATTTTCCCATTGAAACCCAGGTCGGGGTCAGTGGCATGGACAGTGAGCAAGAAGGTGGGTGCTTCACTGTTCTCAGCAACAGCAACCTTGTAGGTGGGCTTGTCAAAGGAGGGAGCATTGTCGTTGACATCGCTGATGCAGATAGTGAGGTGCTTCAGCACAGCCAAGGAGAGCTCACCCTGGTCTCGCACCACCAGCGTCAGGTTGTACTCGGCACGCAGCTCCCGGTCCAGCGTGGCGTTGGTCATCAGCACGTAGCTGTGGCTGTTGGTCCTCTTCAACCTGAAGTGCTCGTACCCCTGGCTGAGGGAGCAATGCACTTGCCCGTTGTTCCCCGAATCGGGGTCGCTGGCTGTCACCAGAGCCACGAAGCTGTCCTTGGGGAGGGCTTCGGAGAGCACAGGCGCCCGCGCGGCCCAGGTGACATGGACATCGGGAGCATTGTCATTGACATCCAGGACTTTGACCAGGATCTTGCAGTGGGCTGGGATGGGGTTGGCACCCAGGTCCCGGGCTTGCACATCCAGCTCATAGGCCTGGGTTTCCTCATAGTCCAGTGGGTGCCTCAGGATGATGCTGCCCATGCGGGCATCGATGCTGAAGGCGCTGAGCACCTCCGGGGGTGCATGCTTGCTGAGGCTGTACTCGATCTCCCCGTTGGGACCCTGGTCGGGGTCAGTAGCTGTGACTGTCACAAGGAGGGTCCCAGGCAGAGCATCCTCCCGAACCTCGACCGTCAAAGAGCTCTCTGCAAAGACAGGGCTGTTATCATTGGAGTCGAGGACAATGACTTTGATTAAAGCAGTACCTGATTTTGGTGGCTCCCCATGATCAGCAGCCGTCAGCACGAGGTCGAAGGAGGAGTGCAGCTCCCGGTCCACCTCTTTAACCACAACGAGCTCCGCATGCTTTGTCCCATCAGAGCTGGAGACAACCTCCAGAGCAAAGTGCTCGCTGGGGGAGAGCGTGTAGGAGCAGCGCGCGTTGGGGCCAGCATCAGCATCCAGAGCTCGATCCAGCGGGATGCGCGTCCGCAGGGATGCGCTCTCCGACATCTCCAGCTCCAGCTGGGGCGTGGGGAACCGCGGCGCGTTGTCGTTGATGTCCAGCACTTGAACCTCCACGTGGACCAGCGCCAGGTTGCGGGGGGCCAGGACGTCGAACGAGACCCAGCAGGGATCGCTGTGCCGGCACAGCAGCTCCCTGTCCACCCGCCCGGCCGTGCTGAGCGCCCCGTCCCCGCTCCCCACGAGCAGCGGGAACCCCCCGGGGGTCTCCATCAGCTGGAAGATGTCCGCTGCATCGCCGCTCTCACCCCCCTCAAAGTGCTCGGCCAATGTCCCTATCACGGTCCCCGGCGGCACCTCTTCGAACACCCGGTACTGCACCGTGAACGTGGCCACCTCCTGGGCATCGGCGCAGAGGACGAGGTACCACCACAGCGCCGGGAGCTGCAGGGCGCAGCGGCTCAGCAGGAGCATGCTGCTGGCCAAGCGCAGTGCCCCGCTGCGCCGCCCCGCCGCCCGCCGCATACCCCGACGGTCCTTAGGGCGACCGCGAGTCCTCAGCATCCTCTCCCGTCTCCACGTCCCGCAGGCGCCAGCCACCGGTTGCAAAGGAGGAGAAATCATGAGCGAGTCCAGCGCTTGTCCCCCACCCCGCCATCACCGGGGGACAGCCGAGAGCCAGCGGCTCCCCGGGCTGAACGGCTCAGCCCGGAGCAGAGGGACCAGCGCTGCCGCAGCTCCAGCCCGGAGCAGCGTCCGGCCGGGCCGGGGCCGGGCCGTGGACCCGCCGTGTTTCCTATGGAAACCCCACCTACAGGAAAAGGGAGGACCGGGCTGGTACAATGCCTGGTGGGGTGGGGGCTCCCCAGCTAGGAGAGGGCTGTGAAATTGCCCTCAGCTTCCAACCTGCAGGGACCACCACCACTGCCTGCTGTCACCTGCAAAGTGCACTTTATAGAAGGTACAGTTCCTGCAGAGAGCCCCTATCCCATCTGCAAAGCTTCATGTGTGGTTCAGGAAGATGCCTGCAAGGACCAGTGATGCTGAACTTCTGCTTCTGCATTAACCCAAAGACTTGTTCCCCATGCTGTTAGATTTCTGATCTCATAGGGCTTGGAGCAACCTGCTCTAGTGGAAGGTGTCTCTGCCTGTGGCAGGTGGTTGGAATTGGATGAGCTTTAAGGCTCCTTCCAACTCAAACCGTTCCAGGATTCTATGAAATAAGGCAAAGGAGGATTTGGTGGTGCAAAATCAGTGCTGGGTGAGGAGTGACAGTGGGGAAATCAACACAGAGCCAATCTGTGGATAGAGCATGCTAGGATGGGGAGAGCTGGCCGGGACAGAGGGAAGGGGAGAGGCCTGACAGGACACAGCTCACATCTGCCAGCAGCTGCTTTCTTCCCTTGTGCCTGCCTGTGTTTGATGTGGCAATATTCCCAGTGACTCATGAGCTCATCTTGGTGGGTCCAGATGAAAACGAAGCAGTGACATAATCAAAAGCCACATGTTGGAAAAGGTGACATAGGCACATTGCCCTCAAAACTGACAGCAAAAGGCAGAGCAAGGAGCAGGGATTACACAGCAGATTTGGACATGAAATAGAAGAAAGAAGGCCCTGGAGAGACCTTATAACAATCCTCCAATACCTAAAGGGGCTACAGGAAACCTGGAGAGGGGCTTTGGACAAGGGCCTGTAGGGACAGGACAAGGGGAATGGCTTTAACCTGCCAGAGGGGAGATTGAGATGAGCTCTGAGTTCTTCCCTGTGAGGGTGCTGAGGCGCTGGCACAGGGTGCCCAGAGAAGCTGTGGCTGCCCCATCCCTGGCAGTGTTCAAGGCCAGGTTGGACACAGGGGCTTGGAGCAACCTGCTCTAGTGGAAGGTGTCCCTGCCTGTGGCAGGGGTTGGAACTGGATGAGCTGTAAGGTCCCTTCCAACACAAACCAGTCTGGGATTCTGTGATCATATTCCCATCACTCCCTCCTCCTCTCACAGGCCTGATTTTCCCAGCTGAGACTCCCCACCTCCTGCACCACTTTTCTCTTCACTTTTCTTTATTACGATAAATTTTAACACCACAATGAACACCTAAAGCAGAACCACCACGGTGCCAACCAGCCCTTTTGCTGCAGGTGGGTCAATGCCACCACTCAGCACACAGGGAGGAAGAGATGATGCAGCTCAGCGATACCGGGAGGTTGCAGGAGACCTGGTGCTATTCCTGGGCTCGGCCCCAGCTCCAGGTGACCTTTGCCAAGTCATTTCCCTGCTTTGTGCTGTGGTTTCCTCCTCAGCGGAGCCAGGCCAGCACGGGCTCTCCCGCAGGGATGCGCTCCTGCTGCCCGCAGCACTGTGCGTGGAGAAGCGGATGTCTCCCGCCTGTGCCCTGCTCTCAGGACACTTCCTTCTGGGGGGAGGCTCATCCTCCCACCTCCGTTCTTCATGCCTTTCCTCAGGGATGGAGAGGAACTGAAGAACTGCACTGAACTACCACCACGGAAAGGAAACAAATCAGTGGGGGTTCCCCAAAGAGCCCTTCGAGACATCTCCTTCTCCTCATCGCCTCCCAAGCCACCTGCACAACAATCCAGCCTCACCAATTGCCCCATGTTTAACCCACCACTGGTGTAACAGGAGGTGTATTCCCCCATGGGTGCTGGACCCTGCTTGGTGCAGCCCCCACCCCGTCAGTAGGAGGGAGGATGTCCCTTTAAGCTGCTGCAGCCCCAAACTGCTCCTTTTTCTGCCCAAAGGCAGGGAGGCAGATGGGATTTTGAGCACAGGTTGCTCAGACACCGTAGGGAAAGGCTGATGTGACAGTCCTGGCACCGGGAGAAGTCACGGTCACCAGAATGAGGGCTGTGACCCCTTCTGAGCACTGTCCCCAGCCTGGCTGTGCAGATACCAGCACTCGTGGCAGGTCTGGACTGCCCAGAGGAAGAGGAGCTGACACATTAGTTATCGCAATGCTGCAGGAATAAGTCCCTGTAGACCAGACCTGCAACCCCAAGCCACGAGGACATCAGCAGTTTGCAGGGAGGATGGCTGCAGGGTGCTGCAAAAGCACCACTGAGCTGCAAACTGCACCAACTGCATCTGGGTGGGAGATGGACAAATGATGCTAACAATGAAAATAGAATAATGGGGTTGAGCTGAGGTTTGTCAGAAGCACAGACAGTAAAATGAAATCTGGTGCTAAAGCTGAACATGTCTCCTCCTGTTTCCTGTTCACACACAGGCAGGTTTCCAACATGCAAGTGCTTCAAGACCTCCGTAGACAATGTTGTGTCTGTGAAGATAAAATTCCCCCTCTGGGAGGTTGGCTGCACCTAAACCCTTTCATTTAAAGCTCAGAAAGAATCCCAGAGTGGTTTCTGTTGGAAGGGAGCTTAAAGCTCATCCAGCTCCAGCCCCCTGCCATGGGCAGGGACACCTTCCACTAGAGCAGGTTGCTCCAAGCCCCTGTGTCCAACCTGGCCTTGAACACTGCCAGGGATGGGGCAGCCACAGCTTCTCTGGGAAAAGTCTGTGCCAGTGCCTCAGCACCCTCACAGGGAAGAGCTTCTGCCTCAGAGCTCATCTCAATCTCCCCTCTGGCAAGTTAAAGCCATTCCCTCAGTCAGTTTAAGAGCATTGGTTATATTCAATTGTTGCAGCAGTATTCCTCAGCTTCTGCATGATGCCATTAGCACCCAAAGCAGATGTAACTGCTGTTTACCGGTGTGAAATCTGGCTCCTTGGAAGCTCAGCTGCTCTCCAGGCTCCAGAGCAACAGGGGCAGAAGGGACACCCCAACCTTGCAGGGGTGCAGAGCTGTTCTGGAGGCATCACACACTCCCCATCACAGGGCATGGAGCAGTCCCACCACATTATTTCAAGCTCTGCTGCACAGCTGGAGGTCTTCAAATACTGTTTGTCACTTTGGGTTGGCTTGGTGCTATCTGGGAGCAAGGACCTGTGCTGCACACCAGCACGAGGCAACATGAAAATGAGAAGAGAAAAGTTTATTAAAATCTAACAATGAAAAACCCACATCAAAAGGAGAAGAGTTCAAAATGAGCATGACTGAAGACACACCAAGATTTGGCCTCATCAGGGTGCTCAGGGCTTACCAGAGGAGCGGGACTTTGTCTCATTCTGCTCTACAGCTGCTCCATGGGGTGGGAAATGGCATTGGAGGGTCAGGACACAGAGATGGACAACAGGATGCTCCCTGAGGTGGATGCTCTCTCCCAGCTCTGTACCTCTGAGCACTATCCTTAGCAGGAGGATGGCTGCAAACCTACACAGAGCAAGGAAAAGCCTGGCTGCTTCTCCCCAGCCAGTGTTTTTACACCTGGGCTTATGCACAACTGTCCCAGTTTTCAGTCCTTTAAGCCAGGCATTGCTTCTCTAAGAGTGTCACTCCCTTTTCAGCAAGAAAAATCCTTTTCTTAACCCATCTCTGTGCAGCAGATGCTTCAGGAGCTGGGTGCAGATGCACAAGGTGGCCGAGAACCTGCCACATCTTCAGCTGCCTGCAGGGATTGGGGAGGCTTTGGGGGGACCTTTCTCAGGAGGAAGGAAGCTATTGACCCTCTCACAGCAATCAGTAAGTAGGCAAACCTGCAAGAGGGGGCCTTGGCTCTCCCTGTGCTCATCTCCTCCATACAACCAGAAAGTAACGCTGGCTGGAAGTGACTCCACATGCCACCCATTCCAACCTCCCACCCCAGCCAGGTCCCTTTTAGCTGGGTCGCTCAGCACCTCATCCTTTACCACAGCAGAGCTTTCTCTGTGTCTCTGTAATCTCCTCCAGCAATGCCCTACTTGCTCCGGGGAGCCCCAAACGAGCCACATCCCTCCAAACTAACCCCAAAGCTGGTGGGAGGCAGAGACATCACCCAGCTCGGTGCTGCTCAGCGTGCAGTTGGCTGCCTCCACCACCAGAGCCCACTGCTGCTCCACCACCGGCTCTCCGGTCCCATGGCAAGGACACCAAGGACTCAACCCCACCGAGAGGGTCTCTGACCACCCTCGCCCCAGTGCAGAGGTCCCAGTGGGGGTGCCAGCCCTGCAGGGAGGCGCTGGGTGATGCTGCAGCTCCCCTCCATCCTCACCTGATGCATCCCTCAATTCCAGGCAACCCTACAGCATCATGAGCATCCTGTAACCACAACTGCATCCCTGCTGAATGCCCTTGGGAGCTGTGTGCCTCTGCAGGGGATATATAGGTGCTGCCCTGCAGCAGGTGAACACCCTGATTAGAGACTTCATTGCTGCTGCTTCTGCTGCTGCTTTTAGAAGCTTCCCAAGGCAGCAAATCAGGCCTTGAGGAAAGCAACAACCTGCAAAGTCTGTGCCAGCTCCGTCTCGTTGTGTTACAGCACTCCCCTGTGCAGAGGGTGTGATAAGGAGGGTTATTGTTGCTCTGAGTTCATATAAAAAAGATTATTGTTAAGGAGAGGAAGAAAGTTACAAGTAAAATAAATTGGGATGAGCTCAGTGTTTGAATAGAGAGTAACACTGTTATGGTAATTTGCATGCACAGCCTCTGCCACTCGAGAGCCCAAATGTCTTCTCTGACAGCTGCAAAGAGCAATGCTATAAGCAGAGAGCAGCAGAGCTGGCCAGATATGAGAGGAGAGTCTGTAACAATGATGGCTTATTGTGTCGGAGGAAGCATGAGAAGCAGAGTTAAGGTATAACCTTTGGTGTTCTTCTGGAGGAGAAAGCTGCAAAAGACTGTCACTTGCTTATAGTAGCAAGTTTGCAAATGAAATACATGGAAAAATTCCTGAGGCCGGGACTTCAACACAAGATCTTTCCAGAAAAGGTCATATAGGAGAAGAGAAGCTGTGGCTGCCCCATCCCTGGCAGTGTTCAAGGCCAGGTTGGACACAGGGGCTTGGAGCAACCTGCTCTAGTGGAAGGTGTCCCTGCCCATTGCAGGGGTTGGAACTGGATGAGCTTTAAGGTCCCTTCAACCCAAACCATTCTATGAAGAAGGGGCCGCTGACAGCTCCTGGACTGGGCTGGAATGATCAGATCTGGGGGGAACTGAAGCCCCATCAGCACCACCGTTCACTGCCAGCTTTATTTGCTTCAGTTTAACAGTCCCTGAGCGATGGCAAAGCGTTCTGCACCAGTGGGGTTTCCCCAGCTCCCTCTCTGTGTAAGTGATAGATCTAGGGCGCAGCATGCTGCAGCATAAATCAGACCATTATGACTCCCCAGCGGCTGTAAATCAATGAGTTCTACTAATAATCACCCATTTTATCTTTCTCATTATTAATATTTAGACGTTTTTAATCTTTCCTTTGCAAACACGATGTTTCCCTGCTGTGCTTGTCCTTCAGCTGCTGTGCAAGCTCCTGCTTCCGCAAGCAAAGGCTTTGTCTTGAACCAACCTGCTCTGAGATCTGAAACACCACAACCACAAGAGCCGGGTGATGACTCCAGAAGTTCCCCCTGGTGGGTGACACCAGGTCAGGGGACAGGCAGTGTCCCCGAGACAAGGTGTAGCCAGTCTGGGTACCACAGTGAAGAGCGCGTGAGGGGGTTTCTTAAGCTCTTAGACTGAGCCCCCACCCTTGGTGTGAGGGAGCAGCTGGGTTATCACAACCTGGATTATCACACTGAGCTGTGTGGTGCAGTCACACTCTGGAGGGAAGGGATGGGATCCGGAGGGACCTGGACAGGCTGCAGAGGTGGGACCATGTGAACCTCATGGAGTTCAACAAGGCCGAGTGCAAGGTACTGCACATGGGTCAGGGCAATCTCCAGCACAGCTACAAGCTGGGGGAGACTGGATGGAGCAGCCTGAGGAGAAGGACATGGGGCATTGGTCAATGAGAAGCTCCCCATGACCCGGCTTCAGTGTGCGCTTGAGCCCAGAACCCCCCCGTGTGCTGGGCTGCACCCCCAGAGCGGGAGCAGCAGGTCAAGGGAGGGGATTCTGCCCCTCTGCTGCGCTCTGGGGAGACCCCCCCTGCAGTCCTGATCCAGCTCTGGGGCAACAGCACAAGAGGGACGTGGAGCTGCTGGAGCGAGGCCAGAGGAGGCCCCGGAGCTGCTGCGAGGGCTGGAGCAGCTCTGCTCTGGAGCCAGGCTGAGAGAGCTGGGCTGGGGCAGCCTGGAGAAGAGAAGGCTCCTGAAGGGGACACCTTAGAGCAGCTCCAGTGCCTAAAGGGGCTCCAGGAAACCTGGAGAGGGGCTTTGGACAAGGGTCTGTAGGGACAGGACAAGGGGAATGGCTTTAACCTGCCAGAGGGGAGACTGAGACGAGCTCTTAGGCAGAAGCTCTTCCCTGTGAGGGTGCTGAGGCGCTGGCACAGACTTTTCCCAGAGAAGCTGTGGCTGCCCCATCCCTGGCAGTGTTCAAGGCCAGGTTGGACACAGGGGCTTGGAGCAACCTGCTCTAGTGGAAGGTGTCCCTGCCCGTGGCAGGGAGCTGGAACTGGATGAGCTTTAAGGTCCCTTCCAACAAAAACCAGGCTGGGATTCTGTGGACCTACAGGTGTCATTTAGAGATGTCCCTGGAAGGTGTTCAGCTCTTCAGGTGGTGCTTGCTTATCAGGGAGGCATACATTAAAAAATAAGCCCTGTGTTGACATGCAGAGGGAGGCGGGACACTGTGATTTCCAATGGAAATGACACACCTTATTTCCCCTAACACAGGCGGGGAAAGCTGATGATGCACTGTCACCTCTGGGAAACAAAAGGGAAAAAATCAAAACAGAAAACAATCCCCCAGAATTAATATAAATTATGTTTATTGTAAACACCAGAATTTTCCAGCAAGTCCAGCTACTACTTGGCTTTAAAGTATGTGAGAGGAAGGAGGCTGGAGCAGCTGCTGTGTCAGAAATACCTCCAGTTTTTGGAGGAACAGGTAAATGACCTCGTTTCTTGCCCAGCAGTGCACAGAGAGATCTGCGCCAGGGATGCAACTTATGACAACATGGATCTGGCTTTTCTGGCCATGCCAGCCCCACCATCGTTCCCTCCTCAGCTGGGATGTGCCCTGCTGCTTCCAACACTGAATCCGGTCCCCAGGTCCCTGAACAAAGCTTCCCTTGGCACAGGGACAGCACACAGTGAAGGGGACAATGAAGATGACCACAGTGAAGATTAGCTAAGGCCTCCCCACCCCTGCCATTGTGCACAGAGATGCTGCAGGCTCTGCCCAGAGATGCACGTGTTCCTCCACCAGTGCCAACCCCTCCAGATGTTCAGCCAGCTGCAAGGGATGGCTGATGCGCTGTCACCTCCTCTCTTGCCTCTCTGGTGTCTCCTCTTCTCTCACCCACCTCCATGGGGGACCAGACACATTGTCCTCTGCTGCTGGCTCCACTGTGGAGACACCATCACGGGTTCAGGAGCTGCCTCCTCTGTCATGAGGGGCTGAGCCAGTTGCTGGGGCTGGCAGAAGAGAGGACAGAGTTTCACCCCTCTGACAGAGGGAAAGGGGCTGTGGCAGGGAGAAAAAGAGGGGCTGGAGGCTTTCCTATGCCATAGAAATGGCATAACGAGGACACTGTGCATGTGGAAACATCTTTAAGCTGGAAAACAATCCCAAGCTGATGTAACTTCCAGCTCCTGCCAAGGGGATGAGCACAGGCCCAGAGCTCCCCAGCCGGGACAAGGACCAAGACAGCTCTCCTGGCCACTCCCAGGCAGCGTGGGACAGGTAAAACCAGGGCAAGAAAAACCAGAAGAGATGTTAATGCTGTCCCATGTGGGCTAACCCAGCCCCAGAGCCTGGGCTGGGGACCCAGGTCCTGCCTGGAGGCAGCAGCACCTGCCGGGCTGGACTTGTGGGGGCTGATGATGGGTCACCACAGTGACACTCAACCTTGTGGACACAGTCCTGGGGAGCAGGAACCGGTGGGTCTCAGGCTAAGATAACATCGCAGTCACTGTTCATCCAGAGCGACATGGTCCCTCCAGTCCTGCCCAGGTGGCCCATCACAGGTACGTGATCTCGATGACATTGGGCTCAGCGCTCCCGCAGGTAAGGTGGTGCTTGCAGGAGCACTGGCAGCCTTCAGCAGCCAGGTCCCACTGGCAGGTCTGGGCAGGTAGCTTCTTCTGGGAGCCCAGCTTCCTCCAGTCCGTGAGGTGCACGCCGCCGTCCATGTCCTGCGGCATGGGCTCGTGGTACAGGGTGATCTGCACAGTGCGGAGGTGGGGGCCGTAGTGCACCACGATGATGATGAAGACGGCCAAGAGGACGAAGATGAGGACGATCACCGAGATCATGGGCAGGGCGTCGGATTTCTTCGTCACGCTCCTGACGACGGTGATGGGGGTGAAGGCGGCCGCGTCCTGGGGCTCAGGCTGCCTCAGCTGGCTGCCGGGAGCGGAGGTGTTCATGGCTGAGCAGGCTGATCTGGGGCAGGGAAACAGGGTGGAAACGGGGTGAGCATCGAGCAGAGGCCAGCCGGTGCCCTGATGTCCTGCCCTCGAGCCGGCAGCTCCTGCCTGCACTCACAGCTGCCGGGGAATGGGGTGATGCTGTAAGTGCTTGTGGGATGGGAGCAGTTTATCTGGGCTTGTAGGATGCTGCCCTGGACACGTTGAGCTGGGGGTTGTGCTCTGCATCCCCTCATCCTGGACACCTTCAGTGGGGGCTCTTCCTTCTCCACAACCTCACGGAATCACAGAATCAGCTCGGTTGGAAAAGACCTTTAAGATCATCAAGTCCAACCATTGCCCCAGCACTGCCAACTCCACCACTACCCCATGTCACTAAGGGCCTCACCTACACTGTTTTTCACCCTCCACTCTTTGCCCCCAGCCCCATGATGCTAATCCAAATCCAACCCTCACAGGGACCTAACCCCACCAAAACACAAGGCATCCCCAGCCACAGAATCCCATGGGAGTCAGCACGGGTAGGAGGGAAAGGAGGGAGGGAGAGCCCTCCCCAGCCCCGCGGTGGTACCTTGGCGTCCCTGCTGCTCGGGAATCATCATCTCCAGCGGGAAGCTGACGGCAGCAGAGCCTCCGGGACGGTTCTGGGTTAGGTACAAGCAGACTCACCTCGGAAGCTGCCACGTCATGCCTCGGCCCCACACCCCCCGGGTGTCCCCGGTGCAGAGGAGGAAGCAGCTCATCCCGCGGGTGCTCCGTGTCACCCTGTCACCCAGCCCGGTGCCACATCAGCGCCGCGCCCCCTCCCACGGTGCGCACCTATGGCCGGGAAAACCCCTCCTCTCCCTGCTCCGAGACAAGGTCCCTTTTGTGTGGGCAGAAAGGCCCGGCCGCCGCAGGAAACCTCCCTCCTTCCATGTGTGAAATGCGGTGTGGGTTAGAACCCACAGCACCTTCCTGCACGTGAGCTCAGCACAGCCCCATGGAGTGCATTCACAGAGCACTGCAGGCTGGAAGGACCCTCGCACCAACGAATGGGGCAGCGCCAGGGTTGATTCTCTCTGCCGGGGGGTCCCACTGCTGCTGAAGGACCATTCCAGCAGTGGGGTGAGCCCATGGTGCAGCTCTGGATGCTGGGACCTGCTCAGGGTCACGGGCAGGAGCCAGTGCCAGGGCAGTGCTCACATATCTGTCCATGCACATGAGCTTGCAGGGATGCCCTTGAGCCTGGCAGCATTTATCCTTGCACCCAGGCAGGTACCATCCTGCTGGTCCAGGGATGCTGTGCCTGGTCCAGGCCCTCTGCCACTTGAGGTGACCCTGAGCACATCTCAGAGCAGAAAAGCTGGATCCTCGGGGCTTTCAGCCATTACAAAACATGTCTCCCCATCTTTCCATCCCCAAACAACACTGCTCTTACCTGGAGGCTCTCAGCAGACAAGCCGGGGTGAATATATGGGCTTTGTCTTCCCTGCCCATGGGGAGGATGGGGTGGGAAATGCCTCTTCCCCCATCCAGACGGGCACCCAGAAGAGATTTGCCCACACGTTAGAGCTTCTGGGAATTTGCACTCATTTCAGGATTCAGTAAAACCTTAATCTACGGCATAATCTCTGAGCATCACATCTGTGCCAGGGAGAGGAAAAACGATGGGGGAGGCTGCTGATAGAGGTTTTGTAAAGGCAAACCTGCTGTGGGATGCTGCCTTCTTTTGGCCTGATGGTTTGCTTGGGGATTTGGAGGTGCTTGAGGAGACCCACTGAAAAACAAGGAGCTGCACAACACATGGCAGATCTCTCCCTTCATTCCTGCTGCCTTCTCCCGGCCATGGAAAGCAAGGACATTGCCCCCAGCATAAATCAATCCCCTGATGCACTGCATGCAGTAGAGGAGCAGCTCCATTGCCCTCCGCTGAGGCTCTGCAGCTTTCCAGGGGCTGGACCAGCCCCTCAAGCCAGGAGACACAATGCTGTGGATTTGCATCCTGAACACCCACACAGGCCCTCTGAGACAGGCGGACACAGGAGCCTTTCCCACATGGGGACACCAACACCCTTCTCCTCCCCGCAGACACCCATTTACATCCAACCTGGGACAACTCGTTACCCTTGAAGTTCAACCTATGCCAGCACAGGACAAACAGACAGGACGTGCACAGATTAAGTGCATTGCAGGGTTGGGGACAAGAAATCACATGCCGAGAACCCCTTTAAGCTGGATGGGGGGCAGAACCGGCCCAGTTTCCCAGATCCTCCTCTTGACAAGGAACTGGGGTTAGGATAAGCCAAAGCCTGCTGTGTGCTGCATGTCCTGCAGGAAGGATGCTGCTGCTACCTGAAAAACAGCATCCCAGAGCCAGCGTCCCAAACCCAGCACATCCTGGTGCCCAGACTCACTGGAGCTGCACAGGGAGGTGCAGGGCATGGAGCAGCAAACAAAGCAACTCCCAAAAACCCCAAGCACCGTAAAGCAGCTGCCGAGGCCCAAGCCAGGCCAGGCTCACTGTGCCACTGCTCTCCCCCGCTACAAGAGCTGAATCCCCCCACCAACTGATGGCGAGGTTTCCTTTGCATCGGCAAGCGATGTCTCACATCCTCTCCGACCATAATGGGCTAAAAAACACAGTTCCCCTGTGGATTCAGCCCGTTTCCTTCTATTCTTTAACAGGAAGCTCTGTGAGAGTCAGCCCAGGCAGGCAAATCGCTCCTCACCCTCTTGTCCCTCCCGGGATGGACAGAGCCTCAGCAGGGCTGCACAGCCACAAGCCACCGAGAAGATGCTGGCTCCATCCATCCATCCGCTCCTCTGGCTGTTCGGCTGTGTGCTGTTCCGAGGTGAGGTGCTCCTCAGGGGCTGCATGGGTGGGTTTGGGGTGCTCGGCTTCATGGGGGCACCAAAGGGAAGCGGTGAGAGGTTTGAACGTGTAGTAGCTGCTATGGGAAAGCTCAGCCTTTAGATTCAGGGGTGGCAGGGGTCAGGTTGATGGGAAAAGTGTGGCTGTAGCAGGTTTACAGGGTTATTTGGCAGCAATAAAATGAAATAACTTGTTCCCTGGTTAACAAAAGGAGTGTTTCTGCTGAGTTTTGTGATGCTGAGGCATTTTGTAGTAAGCGACTTTACCCTTATTTGACAAAAGTTAGAACATTTAAATGTACAAGATATTGTTTTCTTCAAAAATCTCTTTTTCCTTGACCCATTTTAACTTTTCCTCTCATCAATATAAATACACAGACCACGAGCAGGACTCACACAGAACATGCCTCATCCTTATTGTAATAATCCTGCTCCTTTGTGGTAACTGTGCTTTAACTTCTCTTTCCCACGTGAGTCGTGGTGTGGGATGACGGAACCGGTTTCCTGCTCTGAAGGGTGACAGGTTGTTTTTTCCTGCATCATCAGGCACCTCTTGCTTTGCTGACAGCTGTCGTAGCTGGGAGCTGAAACACATTCAAAGGAATAGAGGCTGCAACAGCATCATTGATTCTAATAGACAAGCACTTAACAAATAATGTGTCTGCAATCCAAAGTTTTTATCATTAAACCACACAAGTTGGCTATGGATTACAGCTGCTGTGCTGGTAATAATGGGAGTTTTAAAAGACAGAGAATGTAGAAACCAATTCAGTTGGTTTCAGTCAGTAGCTGTGTAATTCTGAGGGGTAACAGCACATGGATTGGAAAATTCCTCTCTTCATTAGAGGGCAATACTGCTGGCTTCAGCAGAGGGGTGAACTGTGCCTGGTATCAGACAAAGGGCTTTGAGGCCCCTTGGCCATACTGTGGCACTCCTTAATGCCTGCCCTGAATGCTATTTTGCCTCTTGAAGTTAATTGGGATGGTTGGCGTGGGGCAGGAATGCCCAGAGGTGGTCAGGCACCTTCTCTGCATTAGGCTGAGATCCAGCCCCCTGCCCAGTGCAGGACCCTGGCTGCTGCAGCACCAGGTGGAAGAGATGCCACCATCCAACCTGAGGGCATCACTTTGTCCTCTGCATTCTGCCTAAACTCCTGGGCCAGAGGCTGTTCTCACCAAGTGTGTGCCTGGCAGCCAGCGCTGGACCCCAGCAGCATCCTACAGATGATAACAACACAGTCCTGGTGCTCACTGAGCATCCATTGATGCTGCAGTTGCACCTCTCTGGCTTCAATCACCACCATCCTTCCCCCTCATCACATATGCTGTCTCACTTGGGTTTTTGCATTGATCCAACAGTTCTGCAATGGCTTTTTTAACTGTATTTGTAACTTTATATGAAAGGCACTAAGGGGGTGTAGTAGTTGGGGGGGAAAGCTGCTGCACAAGGCAAGGCTTAGCAAACAGGGCAGTGGTAGGGCCAGTGATGCTACTGGATCCCCGACACATGGGCAGCTGGAGAAGGGAATGAGGGACCTCAGAAGGAGGACACCCCAAGGAGACTGCAGGAAGAGACAGGATTTACTTTGGCTGGAAACTAATACCTGCCTGTTCCCACACAGACCTTTTGTTGTTTGGGGTTTTTTCCCTTAACTTTGTTCAAGTTCATTAATTTATTAATGAATTTATTAGCACTTAATTTCAATTTCTAAGCTCTCACAGAACCAAAGGGAGGTTCAAATACTGTTGCCATGAAATTGCCCAAGTGGGAAGGTTTGGAACATTCCCAACCTGGTTTTCCTCCCCCATAAACACTTAACAGTAATTTTGTCCAAACAAACCTCTTCCCATGAATCGTTTCTATTACAATGGGCAGGCATTTTCCAGACAAAAGAATTCCACTGAAAAATTCCTTGTGCAAGCTCATGAGAATCCAGCAGGGTTTTCCAACTGCTCTCCTTACCTGCGCCACAGCCAGTGAATGGATAATGCCATGAGAAGCACAGTGTATCAAAACCACATATATATTCCAATATATATATTTGATCTAATCAAAAAGGGGTGCAGCTAGAGGACAGACCTTCAGCTCCCAGAAGAGCTTCCAGATAAGAGTACTCACATCCTTTAATCAGGGAATCAAGTGCATCCTGAAGCTGATTCCTTGGCCAAAGGAGAGGCCAACGCAACCCTGACGTGCTGAACAAGGAAGGGAAAGCAGGAGGTGGTTAGGAGAAATGTTTGTTCACAAAACAAACTGCTCCCTTCTAGTAACACAAAACCCTGCAGATGACTCTGCAAATCTGACTGAAGGGGCCGGGGATGGTTTCCAGGAATTATATCCCATTTACAATATGTGAGTCAACACCAGGTGTCCTTGGAGGGGATGGTGCTGGTAACCCAATGCCAGGAATGCCAGGAACTACTGGGAAAACCAAGGTGTGGGCTTAAGCCCAAGACTGGAAAAGAGATCTGTATCCCGTGCAGCACCTCAGCTAGGTGGTCTCACTACTTCACTTCCCAGAGTAGCCCACTCAGCACGATCCAACCACCACCACAAGGAGGAACCCTCCTTTGGAGTTTCTCCTAGATTTATGGGCTTTGGGGGGCTGGTTTTGCCTTTCAACTGAATCACCCCAGCACAGCAGAAAGGAGCAAAGTCCCCTCCAGCGCCTCTGGCTGAGGTGGTGTTGGAGATACGAAAGGTTCCAGGAGACTTTGCCCCTAATGCTGGTAGCTCATGAAAGTTGCTACAAACCTGAAAACCCCACGATGCGGTTCAATGGCACTGCCTTGCTAGCAGGTGGATGTCACAGGTTAGGGAGAACCTTCTTACCCATTGCTGGTAAGAAACCACTGCCTTGGGCACCAGTACCTGAGATTGAGGGTTTGCTGGTCTGGGGCACAGGGGTGGGAGAGGGCCACAGAGCTGCTGCGAGGGCTGGAGCAGCTCTGCTCTGGAGCCAGGCCGAGAGAGCTGGGCTGGGGCAGCCTGGAGAAGAGAAGGCTCCTTAAGGGGAGACATTAGAGCAACTCCCAGTGCTTTCACTGGCACAGGGTGCCCAGAGAAGCTGTGGCTGCCCCATCCCTGGCATTGTTCAAGGCCAGGTTGGACACAGGGGCTTGGAGCAACCTGCTCTAGTGGAAGGTGTCCCTGCCCGAGGCAGGGGGTTGGAACTGGGTGAGCTTTAAGGTCCCTTCACACCCAAACCATTCTAGGATTCTATGGAGTGATTTCCCCCTCCAAAACCCCATACCCAGTGTCAAACCCAAGGAGCAGCATAGGCAGAAGGGCAGGACCCACATCACCAGCACTACAAAGAGCAGCAGCAAACCCAGAGCTCTAAAACAAGCAGGTCACAGAGGAAACTGGAACCATTAAGTAGCTGGGAGGGTGCAGCAGCCCAACAGAGCCAGTGTTCACTCTCCAAACACCATGGAGCAGTGATGGTGTAGCCAGGAGAAAAACCATGCTGCTTTGCTCTTCCATAAGCAACCACTTTTCATGGCGAAACCAGACCTCACCACACACAATATGGTGGCAGAGCCCACTCCATGCACGCAGTTCCCCACGTTGTTTCTCTCCTGGCTTGTTTTCTACGTTCAAGTGGTTTTTAATTGACTTCCTCTAAGACCTGCTCCAGCACAGCTCACCAGAGGAGAACACAGAATGTGATGCTCCCAGAGGATGCCCAGGCCTGGGCGCTGCCCTTAAGGAAGAACACAGGAAGGCTGAGATTGATTTTAATTGCTGATGAGATCCGGATTTCATTCCTGGCTCTCTAAACTTTCCGTAACGCTTTGGCCAAGTCATTACAATTCAGAACCACTTGGCAGCAAGCTGCCAACACCCCCATGTTACTTGGGAATTAGACTCTTAAATACCTCTGCGGATCTGGGACCTGACTGCAGCTGTCGGTTATCCAGCCTGCATTACAACACTTTTCCTCTCTCCCTCACAATTCCCACCTTATCTGCTGCATGACCCTGAAGGCAGAGGCAGCTTTTTTAGGCACTTCATAAAATGGGACGTAGGCTTTTGCAGAGCTCTCCGCTTGTCAGGTTTCCTAAGACAGCGTTCTTTTTTCCATGTGAAAGTCCTAAGAATTGGGTGTTGCTGCTCTCTGCTGCTTCCACAGCTGCTGTGTTTCACCCAAGAAACAGCTCTGCTTGTGTTAAGAGGTTGGTGTGTTTCTGTCATGGGTCATTTGACAGAAGTGAGTTGAAAAGTCTAATTTTAGGTTGCTGGGTCTCTGTTCCGAAAGCGTGTGTTCATGTAACCTGCAAGCAGAGGTTGGTACAGGAAGGCATCTGCAGGTCCCTGCCATGCAATGTAGAACATCACCACAGCTCCCCCCAGCACTGCCAGGGAACACTAGAGCAATACAAGTCCAGGGTTACACACCATTGAGGCGGATGGTTCCTGTCCATCACCAGTTCTGAGAGGACAGGACCAGTCCCAGGTCCTGCATCTTCATACTCCTCCCAGAGATTCCCCTGCTGTGGCTCCATCCCTCTATGAGCACAGACTGGACAGCACAAGCCCTCCTGAAGCTGGACCCAAACCTGCTGAAGCATTCCCAAGAGCTGGCCCGGGTCTCTGTTACAGCAGTGCTGCTATACAGAGGCTCTGACAGAGTTTGGGGCTTTTAAATGTCAGTGCCTCTCTTTGGTCTGCCTCTTAAAGCGTGGAGAAACCATGCTTTAAATGTCTATGATTGCCAAAAATAACACCAAAGCAGAACTACCTAAAATTCACCTTTCTGTTGGTTTACATCAATCTCTTTTTGTGCTGAGGAGCCAGTGGGGTGAGCTCTGGGAACATCACTGTGAGAGAAGGCCCCATGGAAAGACCTCTCTGCTCTAACACTCACATCTGATTTCACAGAACTACTGCATGTAACAGAAATCCAACATTCCCCTGCTCATCCTCTGGAAAAATTAACCCAAAAGCAGCTAGCACCGAGTTGGAGCTGAAATGCACCTGCAGCTCCGACGCGCTCCTCTGCAGCCCTGTGGGTAATCAGGAGCTTCCCATTCCAGCAAGAGCAGAAAGCTGTGCTTCCCATCATAAATCCCTCTGCAAACTCCCCGTCTCCACCTAGAACTGCACAACCCAGCTATAAATCACTTGCACCCAAACAAGCAACAAATATCTTGGCGGTGCTTACACTCAGTGGCGAGTCCTTTGAATGGTTTTGATGTTTATTGCAATTCCAGCTGCGCTGGCTGCATCCCGGTTATTATTGTTAGCTGTTTATACAGCCAGGGCCCTCCGTGGATGGGAGCAGGGGCCGTGCTGGCAGCAGCACTGGGAGGAAATAGTTTCCAGCCCCATTTGCACGAGAGTCCCCAGGGGATGTCTGCAGGGAGCCACGACACGTGGCACGGTTTTGTTGGTACCCATCCTGCTGCCCAGCCCCACCACGTGGCTCGGGTCTCTTCCTGTTTGCACGTCTGTCCCGCTCCCATGTTATTCCACCAGGATGCTAAGCACCTTCCCCAAAAGAAAACACCTAATAGAACAGGGCTTTTGATTATTTGAGTTGGCAAGGAAGGCATAACAAACAGCAGTGGCCAGAAGTCAGAGCCAGACCTGCTCCACTTTGAAATAACAGTGGTTGTGATTAGAGAAGCCAAGGCCATTTATTCCCAAGTGCTAAAAGGGGATCTCTACAATTCCATCCCTTGGCCTCTTCACAGCAAAGCTCAAATGTGGAAGACAATGGTGAGCACCTACTTGGCCAGGTGAACTTCAGGGACTGACCACTTGTAAAAACCTACTTTTTAATGTTATTTACAATAAGGCCCAGGTTTAGTTTTGCAAATGGAGAACTCCAATGAGCCAGGGCTCTGGTGTGACCTGCAGTGAAGGGCTGAGCTGTGGAGGAAGAAAGCACTGAGTATGATCCTCTTCTTTTGCTCTAGCGCCAGGGAAGCTGGAGCTAGCCCACCGGATGCCCCACCAGGGATAGCCATACAGGCCAATGTCATGTCCCTTGCCCTCAGCTTCTTCCCATCCCTAGAGGCTCTGTTCAAGCTCTCAGATTTCTCCTCAACGGCACCAAAAATAGTAGAATAAGCAGCCAGCCCAGCACCTTTATTCCCTTTTCCTTTGACAAAGACTAAGTGTAGACAATAGCTCTTTCTTCAGCAATTTTGGATGATTTCATGTGCCATGCACACTAAAAAAAGCACCTGTGATAATTTCAAGAAGAAAATGTGTTACAAGCAGCTACTTCTCCTCATGGGAAAACAAGACAATGGCTTCTGCAAGAGAATTTAGGAGAAAGAGGAGCTGTTGGAGTTTGGCAGCTGCTAGAGGATATTGGCTCCCATGATGATCTCCGCACGTTATGTTTTGTGCTGAATGTATAGAGTATCTTATGGCATTTGGAAACCAGCATCCAGAAATTGTGTTTTAAAGCTATTTAAGAAGAGGAAGCCCAGTGACAAAGAGAAACCTTGGCAAACTCTCAGGATCAATGGAAACACGCCCAAGTCATCACACGCTCTCCAAGGAGGCAGCTGGGCACTGGGGAGGCAGCAGTGCCCCACAGCCTCCCAGGCAACAGGGATGCATCCCTCTCCCTCAAAAGAAGCTTCTCTACCTCTTTAAGGGCAGCAACTTGTGCCCAAAAGATCTTTTTCTCCATTATATTAGTTGATTCAGTAAGTGAGGTTACATCTACCCATAGACCTGTCTATGTTACTAGGGTGATGCTCATTTAACCTGCCCTTCAAACCCTGCAGAGAAGGATATCCTACAATTCTCCTACACAATCACTCCCAGCAACTCACTATCCTTACTTTAAGGCAGTTTCCTATTGCCCAGCCTTCCTTTTCCTTGCTGCAGTTAAAAGTCCTTGTTTTCTGGGCCTGTTCCAAATGGATTTAGAAAACAAATCAGTCCCTTCCTTTCTCTGTAATTAAAGATTTGATCACATCTTGTCTCTCATCAACTAAACTAGACAGTTCTGCCTGGCCAGTAAGCTAGAAGAGAAAAGCGTGGGAAAGATCTGAAAAGTCAGGTCTGGTTTTCACAGCCAAATCCTATCTGGAAAAAGACCACGTTTTATTATGTATTCACTGTGGTTTACACACTGCTTTGGTTCCTATTTGGCTGGGATCATCGTCATAAAGCCTCAGACAAAAAAACAATTACAGCTCCAATGCAGTTCCATGAGAAGAATGAGATCAATCAGGAGCTCACTACACCCAGACAGTCCCAAGGGGTGAGCTCTGAGCCAAGCCCTGATAACCCACATATGCTGGATGCTAAAGATCTCATCCCAGATACACACCACTGTCAGGGCAGCCAAATGAGCTCTTTCAGACACCTACAGCACAGGGACCTACCACAAAGTTCATCACCCACATTGGATCCTGGTAAGAAATGGGATGTTGCAGGTGGTGAGGCACAGGCACAGGCTGCCCAGAGGGATGCCCCATCCCTGGCTCAGGGGGAGCAAACAACCCCTCTGATTTACATGGCCTTGCATTTCCCCCGTAGCAGAGGACATCTCCCTGCAGGGTCCTGCTCCACCTGGGGAGGGGGCATTTATCCTGGCTGAATAAACTGCAGTCCTACTTTCCTCAGAACCTCACAGTTTTGCACTGTTTGCTACTACTTCTTTGCTAATGCTTTGAGGGAAATCGTGTATTTCAAAGTCAATCCTACAGAAGATGAGGAAAACCCAAATCACACAACCAGAAAGAACACCAATGCATTAGTGACAGTCACAGATTAGCTCTGCTAATACTCTTATTCTTTCATTGCAGGTACTACAGCCTCCACAGACTCCTCTGTCCACGCTGTAATAGGTACCTCCCGGGTTGTGACCTGCTTATTTGGATGTGCTATTTGGATGTGGATGCATATGCCCATGTGGGGATGCAAATAGAGAGTCCATAAATGGGAACTCGATTCAGAACTCCCACCCACTGAAGAACCTTCTCCTGGGACCCTGCATTGCCCACCTCTGCCTGCCCCACTTGTCATCATCCACCCCAGATCTCCAGGGACCACAGAGGCCACTGTGCCTAGAGGTTGACCTTGCCTGGCTCCCCTTTTTGCCTGGGAGAGCAATGCCGTGCTCTGGGAAGCCCAGTGAAAGCAGGGGGGTCCTGCCTCATCTCTGCTCCCTGATTCCCCCAGCTGTTTCCTAGCAGTTAGCACACTCTCCTCCATGGATCCTCAGAGCCAAGGTCCCTTTATCCACATGTCCCTATAGCCACACCAGTGACAAGCCCTGTCCTTCACATCTCTTGTTCCCATCACCCTTTCAACTCTCACTGTCTACGATGCCCCTTTCTGGCCCATCCTTCAGCCCTCCCCATGCAGATCCCGTCAACAAGGAGCACACGTAGGAGGAGTCACCCCCATGTCTCTCTGCTTGTGTTACAGGTCAATCCCAATCAACAACGCACAGCCCTGAAGTAAAGAACCATACGTCAGGTAACACTCACCTGGAGACCTCAGAATGTGGCTCAGGGGCATCCTGGCTTGTAACTGGTCTGACCTTCAGGCCAGCTGGGCCATCCAGCAATAAATGGGGTTGCAGCAGCAGGTTAGATGAGAACAGTGGCGGGGAAGAAGGAAATTTTGTGGCATAAGGGCTTCTGATCCAGCCATCTCAGCCGAGAGGGATCAAGGCACAGGTATGAGCAAGAACAGGGGAAAAAATTCACTGAATCGAATAGGAGAAGCAGAGTCAGTAGGTGAACACTGCCTTAGCTCTAATTCATAGAATCATCATAGAATTACAGAGTGGTTTGGGTTGAAGGGACCTTAAAGCTCCTCCAGTTCCAACCCCCTGCCACGGGCAGGGACACCTTCCACTAGAGCAGGTTGCTCCAAGCCCCTGTGTCCAACCTGGCCTTGAACACTGCCAGGGATGGGGCAGCCACAGCTTCTCTGGGCACCCTGTGCCAGCATCTCAACACCCTCACAGGGAAAACAAAACAAAAGCAAACAAGCAAAAACCCTGCCCCCCCAAAAAACCAACTCTTTAAACCATTTTTACTCTTTTCTCATTTTTATTGGAAAGCCAAGAGAAGTCTAGACAAGGAATTTCCCTATAAATTCCAAGCTGGTGATCCATTCTTCCTTGCAAAGGGCTTACTGAAAGCTTTTTTCCCCCTGTATCTTGCTCTGGATCATGTTCTTGCTTGGAGCTTCGAGTAGCAGGTTGAGGAAGATGACAGCTTCCAGAGCACTGCAAGAGCTGAATTATCTGTGCTTAAGAGACTCTCCATGAAACGAAACAGAGGAGGTAGCATTTCAGATAACAAGCAAGCAAATACATCAGTGCCAGGCAGCCAGATAAAGTGTCCAGTCATAAAAATACTTTCATCTTCAAAGCAGGAAAAAAGCAGTGGCAAAATGGAAACCTTCTCCATGCCTCCTGAGCTGCCAGCTCAGCATCTCTGTACACTAAAAAAGCAAAAGCTAATGCCAAGGTACAACAGCCCCCTTAGTCTGAGCAGGACCAAGGCTATTTCCTTGTCTATGCATGCCCATGCTTTCCCTAGAAGATTATCCATAGCTCCCAAGGAGCTTGAGGACTCCTTGCAATAGCCATGTCCCCCTCCAATCTGTTTCTGAGCAGAGCTTGTGGCGAGCAGAACCCTTTAAAATAACACTATGCTTCCTCCACAGAGCCTTCAGTAAAATCAACACCACCAACTGACTTGAATCTCACCTCTGTGGGTCCAACTACTACAGCCAAGTCCTCTTCTGTTGCTACAACACTGCTAACATCAACTGTGCAAGGTAAGCATGGAAAGCTCTCAATTTTGCTCAGGTAGGACCTGTTTGTGCATCCCTGTTTATCCAAGCAAAACTGGAGGCATCAGAAAGACTGGGCTAGTCCATGCCATGCTACTTGTTCAGTAGCAGCAATTTTGAATCTCTCAAGTCTTTGCTAAAAGAGCAGCTCACTCCAGCTCCCCAAAACCATGGGGGTGGACAAGAGGGTGACTTAGATGTGGCAGCTGCTCAGCAAACCTATATCAGAAGAGCCAGATCATTCTTTACCTGGTAATGGTTTGTGGAGGAGCTACAGGCACCCCAGCAGACCTCTCCCAAGCTCACCTCTCATGTACACTCTCCAAACTGACTGCACAGCTCGCTAGCTGGACATACTGACACTTGTTTGGAAGGGAAGCTTCATGCAAACCAAGCTTTTTTTACCCCATGGAAACCCTACAGCTTTCCACAGCACAATCAGTAGCAGCTTCAAGAGTTAATTCTCCTTTCCCATGTTTTCTTTACCCAGATGAAAAGTCTACTGGAAGCAGAAGCACGGCAGGTTCACCATCTCAAGGTACTTTGTCCTTTTACAAAATAACAGTAAGTTTAGATCATTTCATGGCAATTAGCTTACATGATTCACGTGGTGCAGGTTATCTGAGCATTAGTCTAGCTTGGGGTTGAGCCATCAGTAACACCCAAAATCATGTCTGGCATCCCTACAAGCAGTGATAAAACAGAGGACCAAGTGCACTTAACATCCTTCATCTGAAGAATGAACTTGAACAGTTGGAAGACTGATCTATGTTTAGGAAATGGGAGCCCCTTTAACACCCTTTAAAAAAAGAATAGTTTTGATTTTGACATTTTGCTTAACCCAACCTGAAAGCAAAAAAAGATAGAGCATTCATGAGAGCTTTCTCAGAATAAGGGCAGAATCCAAGGGAGGGGGAAGATTGGAATCTGCCAACTGAGCTGATTCCCCATTAAGGATTCAGCCTCAAAAACCTGCGGTGGTCAAGACAAAGCGCTCTGCCTTCCCAAGCACTCCCAGATCTTCTCCAACACAAGCAAGGTTAAAAACCCGTGGTCAGCTCTGCCTGCACAGATGTCCAAGCAGCATGCCTGTGCACAGCCAAGCCAAGAGCCCCTTGCATCAGAGCAGACTGCTATTAATTATAACCCTGCTTTACAACTGAGAAGCTCCATACATCTTTGACTATAGAGATGTTGCTGATGCTTCCAAAAGTGAGATCTCCTGTTGTGTGAGACCCACCATTTCCCAGGGACGGGGTATCCATGCCAGGCTCAGCAAACCACAGCTTCTGCCCATCACCCGTGGCTAGAAGAACAATTCCAGAGTGAAACACAGGGATTGATGAGTGGTGAGAAAATTGTACAGCAGCAGCCCCTGCTTCTCAGGGCTGTTGTGCTCCACGTGGTTTCTGAGCCAGTTAGATGTGTTACTGTATACCCTTTCCCCTTTACATAGCTCTTCCCCTTTTCCTTCTGATTTTTGGCAAAGTTGCATTCCAAAACAGTGAGGTTTTGTGCCAGCCAGGAACCCCAGGTCAGCTGCACACCCTGCGCCCAGTGCAGTGCCAGGAGCTGCCTCACACTTCTCCAGGCAGCACATACTTTTGGCCAATGCTCCTATTGAGAAATGGGGACAGGAAAGGAGGAAAGAAGATCTACTTGACCCACAGATGATCTTCTGAAACATTCAACTATCATCTTTAGTCTCCTGACAGGGCCTGTAGCTGTTGAATAAGGTCCATGCAGATAATCTGGCAGCTCCACACACATCCAGGAAGCAACAAGGACTTTTTTCTCTCTGTAGAAGTGAGACACACATTCTAGCTTTAAATTTGCTTGCAGAGGCATTGGAAGCAGCTGGCACAAACCAAACAGCTTCGTATAAGCCAGTTTATCCCACTGAGAACTGGAGTCCTTGCTCAAACCAACCTCTACGCTGCCACAGATGGTGCACCAACTCCAACTAGCTTCATTACTTCCAGATAACACAGGACAGCATATCCACTAATTCCAAGCCCAAGGGCAAGATGAACAGCCAACTCACACCCATCTTCTGCAGAATTTCTTCCCCAAAGTCTCCATGTTCATGAGCAATAGCAAATCTATAACCTTCCCAGTTCACTCTCCCAGTATTCTATTGCTCTCTCTGCCCCACAACTGCACCAGGGACCACAGAACCTGAGAGGTTTATACAAGGGTATTTGAATTTTGGTTCCCTCAGTTTCTATTTAGACATGGAAAATAGTACAAAGTATGTTTGGTGGGAAGGTTGTAGCCTGAGTATGAACTCCATGTATTCCCAGATATTGCCAGCATTACCATGAATCCATTCTCCTCTCCAGCATGCCCATTAATTCTGTTAGTTTTTAGGTGATGCTCAAGGACAAGACTCACATTCTGTGCTTCTCTATGCAGGTCAAGAGCCCACGAGAAGTGAGAGTACCACAACATCAGTAACTCAAGGTGCTTCCTCCACTCTCTCAGAGAGAGGTGATTACTCCTAGATATTTCATAGCCCTTTACATAGCCAACAGCAAGCCCATCATACTATGTTCAGGGCAGCATGGTGAACAGCCAGTGAGTACCTGAGGGATGCTCTCCATCCCATTTAGCCCTTGAAAAACCTGCAAAGCTCCACAGAAGCAGCATTTTAGGGCAACCTGTTGAGCCTGGGAACAGTGGTTGTGATTCACATCAGGAAAGGTGCCCTATGGCAAAAGGCTTTAACAGGAGGGAGATGGGACAAACTCTCCACACAAACACATGCTCAGGTTCCTGAAGGGCATAGGAACTAGATGACCTTTAAAGATGCCTTCCAACCAATACTATTCCACGATTCCTTACTGGGAACCCTGCAGAAAACCCTGTGGAGGTTCTCAGTTTGTCAACAAAAGGGGCCACACCAAGGCAACCTGATTTCCACCCAGGTCTTGGTCACTTTGCTGTTAACATGGATAGGGCTGGCCAGGATCCATCATTATTCTTTTCAAGCACGAGTTAGGTCCTCTAGCAGTGCTAGGAATCCTCTTCCCAGTCATGAAGACAGACTTCTACATAAAGCTACCTTTTTCCCCCTCTCTTGCAGGTACCTCAAATCCAGTCACCCCAACACCACCATCTTCTGGCTACCTGCCTGTGCCCACTCCAACAGATGATAAATCACCACTGACAGTGGCAGCTTTTGGTAAGGTCTTGTGCAACCTGGGCAGTGGAGAGGGGTCTCTTTCACCAGGCCACGCTGGTTTGGACACCCAGCTTCAAAGGTGCTTCCCTGGAGATGACTCCACGGTTATGCCTGATCCTGGAGCTTTCAGGGTGCAGCCCTCAACAAAGACTTTTACCAGCAGGCAATAAAGCACCTGCTCCCAGCCAGACCCAGTATACAAGGGGCAGACAACTTGAAAGTCCATCACAGCTACACCCGAGCTTGAGATCTTGCTCCCACCACTAGTGTTTGCCCCAGCTCCCTGTTAGGACAAGACTTGGGCACAAATCATCCCTTGGGTTCCCTGACAGGGTCTAGATTAAATACATTACCTGTCTAGAAGCTTAGATACTATTTTTACCCTGCATTCCCACCCTGCCTTCCTGCTTTCCCCTGTGTATCTGCACCCTGCTTGGCAGGAAGCAGCCAAGTCCTCCGCATCCTTCAGACTGTGGAAGGATGGAACAAGAGATGTCATATCTTAACCTGGCAATAGATTTGAAGATAGGCACAGGGTAGATTTAAGAGACCCATTCTGCCTTGGGCTATACTGTCCCCCTCCTCCATAAAGATGAGCAAAAAAGCCAATTAACTCATTTATATCATACTACAGGAAAAGAAGTGTTATTTCAGAAGGATTTTAATAGTCAAGTGTTGACTTCAGAAGTATCATTTGCTTATATCTTCCAAGGGAAGCCACAAGAGGTCCTGAAGCAGTCTTAACAGCACAAGACTCACATGCAAAGATAAGCTTGATTTATTGAGGCCTGACATCAGAATCAGATCTGGACGTGGCCATTAGTTTATGAGACAAATAACATTGTTCACAGTCTTTAGCTTGTCTCTCCCTGTTACATTACATATTTATCTGACTTTATACACCTTTAGGATAAGATTTACCAACTGCAGTAGGGATATATTGACTCCAGTCGATCCCCAGTGTAATCAGCTGCCTTCTGCCCTCCTGGCACTGCCCTACCAATTCAGTAATCAGAAGCCCTTTGAGGCTATAACACGAGAGGATAAAGCCATTTGCTCTAGTGACTATTTACTTCTCTATTAACTACCATTGCTCATTTTAGTAACAACATTGATTCCCTACCTGAGTTTTGGTGACAGTCAAAGCCTCTCTGCTACTCAGAAACCAACGACAGGCACGTTGTGATATCAATCACAGTCAGTTCTTTCTCCATCCCCAGGTGTCATCAGCTTCATTGTTATCCTGATAGTGGTTGTGATCATCCTGGTGAGTGTGGTCAGCCTGAGGTTCAAGTGCAACCGCTCAAAGGACTCAGAAGGTATTTCCCTGGGGTGATCTGTCTTTCCCTAATAACAAAAGCCATCAGTTTCCATGTGGATTTGGCAATTCCTAAAAGATGCTTTCAAAAAGCTTACGCAGTGAGGAGGTTTTGAAGCCAAACTGGAACATAGCTTCAGCAGTTAGGAATGTGGTGTGACCACCTCTTTCGAGTCCCAGCCCAACCCAATCCGCACAAGGGAACAGTCTGAAGTTTGCTGCAGTTAAACGTGCAGATTTCCAGAGGTGGGCAGCTCTTCCAGCCAAACTCATAGAGTTTGACTCTGCTTTTCCCTAGAAATTCCATTTCTCACTAAGCAGTGCCCACTAGAGGGCAAGGCTGCTCCACAGCAAGGCCGATAACTGCCAAAGACCGAAGGGTACTCGACAGGCTGCAAGACTTTCAGTCCTGCCTGTATGTCACATTAGTTGAATTCTCTCTAACCAACTCTCAAGCATCCCCCATAGTGTCTCTAATCTCATCTGGATTTCATTTATAACCCTGTACAATGCGATTCTGAGCATAACTGACTTATTTTATTGCTTAGCTGTGATGTTTTCTCACCTGTACATCACCAACCATTTTTCTCTCTCCAGACAAACAGAAACCAGGAACCTCCATGGTATCGGAGAGGTAAGGCTGCTCACACTATTCACATCCTATTGAAAGCGCCTATTTTATTCTAGAACTAATTTTAGCACAGAAAAGTGTCTGCTTTGGTTATTTCAGGTGGAAAGAAGCATTTCAAGACATCTTTGAGACAGGTAAAAAAACCCTAAATCAGCTTTGATAGCACCTCATCCTCTGCCTGGTGGAATCCAAGGTAGAAGTTAAAGATTTAGGGGCCTCATTTCAAAGCTGCACCATTATCTGTGAAGACTCATCACCTTCCAAAAGCAGTTTGCTTGTCTGTCTTTGCCTAGATACAGACTTACAGTCTAAAGTTGGGTTTCTGGATCTAAAAGCAGCCTCAGCGAGATGAAATCAGGTCCCCAAAAATATCTTCCAAGACACCTATTACTGTCATCTAGCAAGTGCAGGATAAGGGGCCCCCAATCCAGAGACCTTTGGAAGAGAAGTATCAAGTGGAGGACGGTCCATCTGAACCCCATGGTCCATCCCTGCTACCAAAGAAGAGGCTGCTCGTGGGAAAGGAGCAGGGAACAAGAGCTGGAAGGGATTAAAACATGTTGCTCCTACTTTTCCATTTGACAGTTTCCCAACAACGTAATAAACCCTGCTTTGGGAAGAGGCAAGGGACACAGGGAGCAAAGTCCTGAAGCATTTGGGTGCCAAATTTGCATCAACAGCTCCCAAGTACCCTTAATGATTGTGATCTACGTGATCTGAAGCCAGAGGTAGGATATATCAGAGGACTATGCTCCCAAGGGCACCCTGATCCCCAAAGTCATCCAGTCTTCACTGCACTAAACACATATCCCAGCCCTAAGGGTAGGGAAAAAGAAGAATTCCACCTTCCTAGCATTTGTAAAGAGAGATGCTGCAATCCATGAGCAGCAGATGTAAAAATACCCAGGGCTCCCCCTGAATGACAAATAAGGGTGTAGGACAGAGGGATTCAGTGATGTTTCCTTTCGTTCCACTTCTGGCAATGGCTGAGGCACTGACTACCAGATCCAAACGGCTGAACTGATTCTGCCTCCAAGCGGTGACACAGGTGACAATGGAGCTTTCTGCAGGGCAAGCCAGCACCACAACCAGATTTGCCTCAATGCACTGCTTGTTTCCCCGGAGATCTCCAAACCTGTGTTCAGATGGGGATAGGGAATGTGGCACTAAGGATGGGCCTGACTCAGGAGAGCAGCTTAAAGGCAAGGGCAAGTCAGCCCGGGTCCCATACACCAGGCCTGCTTGCCTCCAGCTGGGCATAAAGAAGCTTCCCCCCCCTCATTTTCCAGAGTGGTTAATGCTGCCTTCTCTTCTTCACAGCTGCTCAGCAGGCACAAGCCAGAAGGATAACAGCATCACCCTGATCTCCATGAAGAACATCAACATGAACAACAGTATGAGTTACCCACCGTCAGAAAAGGTTTCCCTTCTAAGCCTTGCTTTCTAAAGAGTTAGCTAAGGATTATTTCTCTTGCTAGACAAGAACATGCCGTAGAGGTATTCCTTTGTTCTCTTATTCCTTCAGAAAGATAATAAAAACCAGCTACCATCAAACTCCTAAAGATCCAAACTGGTTCCAGTGAGTTGGTGAAAAGTTTGGGTGCCCATTCCAGGTTTATTCAAGCTGCCTGAACTCAAGGCATAAAGTATACCTCACAGATACAGGTGCCATCCCCTAGAGCCAGCCACCAAAGGCAGAGGGATCTGCTGTTAAATGAAGAGGTAACTAAGCTAGCCTTTGGGAAATCAAGGTCTCACTCTCTAAGTCCAAGCTGACCCACTCCTCCCCCACAGGAGATGCTGAAGCACAGCCCCATCAGTACCCTCAGACTCATCCCACACAAGTCATTCACATCATTTTCAGTCATTTTAAAGCTGGGATTGAGTTTGAGAGAACAAACTGCTTAACTTCTTTTGCCAGCCCAAACAGGCTGCTGATGCACTGTGTTCTGTTCTTTTTGCAGGTGCTATGAAGCCAAGAGCCCCGAACTTGAAGCTGACACGACCAGTGGTGACTTTCTAGGTTCTTTTATTATGGGTTTTTTTTTTTTCCTTTGGGAAAGAGCAAGAGTGGACTTATATATAAATTATTATGTCCTTTCTGATCAATACATGTACAGTAGCATCCCACATAGCTTTCCCACCTGGGTCTAAGGGCTTTCTCCGGTTACAGCCACCATGCTCAGTGGTTGATATCTATTTTTTTATACGCCTTCAAAGACTCGGATTATTCCAGCAGCAAGAACCACCAAGGCATCATTTACTTTACTAATAAACCTCTGCCTTAGATTAATGGCCTTTGCAAGCCAGTCACAGGCTCCTTCATCAGTCCAGCCCCACACTGAGTCAAACCCCTGCACCAGAATAGCATGATCTGAAGCTGGAGGCCTAATGGGACTTAAATGACCAAGTGCTGGGTCAAATCCCAGCTCAAGCCCCTTATCCTCAGTGTCCTCATCATCCCCACAGCGGTGGGGATGACCATATCCACCTAACTCACAGGGTTGTTGTGAGACTATGTTAATCAATGTCTGTAAAGCATTTGGAGAGCCACGAATTAAAGGTGCTGCTGAAATGCAAACTGCCATCTGAAACACTTTATTATTAATAACTGAGCTGCAGGCAGGCAGATTGCTATCTTCCCACAGGTTCAACATGCTCAAAGAAGACTTAACAGTAAAGAACAAAGTCTCTGCATAGACAAGGTTTTATCTGAGTGTAAGAAGGAGTGGCTGCAAGCAAAATACTGAGCTACCTCAGCTCCCGAACTCTGGTACCCCATGTTTTTTGGGAGAGCTTCCATCTTCTGTACCATTGCCCTCACAGAGCTTCCTGCTAGAGTAGAAAAGCAGCATCCACCTTACCACAGCACCAAGAGCCACTAGTGCACCCCCAAATCACTGTGATCACAAGAACAGTCCTTTGTCACAGTGCAAGAGCCTGCATTTGGAGCCAGCTGATTCACAGCCCGAGCTGGCTCAGACCCAGCTGCCAGCCACTCACCACCTACAGCAAAATACTTATAAGCTGAGCAAGGGAGAACGATGGAAACATCAATACCCAACCTCCACATGGCCACAAGAGAAACGTGCTGGTGGGTATTTCTAGAGGTCTCAGCTGCCTTATTCGGCAGCGTAACATACTAAAGCACTAATTCTGCAACTACTTTTGCTTCTGCCCATCTTCACCATGAGTTCTGCTTGCAAGCTTCACCACCTACATAGTACCTCGTCTATCTGGCAGTGGCACACTGAGATACTGTCTTCTCATAGAATCCCAGAGTGGTTTAGGTTGGAAGGGACCTTAAAGCTCCTCCAGCTCCAGCCCCCTGCCACGGGCAGGGACACCTTCCACTAGAGCAGGTTGCTCCAAGCCCCTGTGTCCAACCTGGCCTTGAACACTGCCAGGGATGGGGCAGCCACAGCTTCTCTGGGCACCCTGTGCCAGCGCCTCAGCACCCTCACAGGGAAGAGCTTCTGCCTCAGAGCTCATCTCAATCTCCCCTCTGGCAGGTTAAAGCCATTCCCCTTGGCCTGTCCCTACAGGCCCTTGTAAAAAGTCAGTCTCCAGATTTCTTGAAATCTCCAGACTTCTAACATGAGCAGCAACATCCATCAACCCTGAAGGTAAACTGTGAAGTCATGGAAAAAAAGACCTAGTCAAGCACTCATAATAGGCATCACTGCACACACTCCCCTGCACAGCTCGATGAAACATCATAATTTAGCCTGATTTCATTTTATAGGATGGGTAAGAGATGTTCACTGGGACGTGCACTGCTAGAGGTAACTGTGCTTTGCAGCTGGCAATGAAGCGTTCAGCAAAATAAATGCAACATCTACACAACTCCTACCAGGATCCAACTCACTTTCTATTTTTAACACATGCACCAGATAATTTGATGAGCTATTTTTAAATAAATGAAGCTTTTCTGGTAAAATTCCTGCACAGTAAGATGGCATCACTCAGCCAGCCTCCACCAGACAGGTGAATGCGCTTAAAACCCAGATCCCGGGAGATTCCAGGTGCATCCACATAGCTCCGAACCAGAGACCTGTGACAGTGCATGGAACATCATGAGTAAGTTTTTAGGCCAGGAAGACACGACAAAGGCAGCGGGTGAGTACCTGTAATACCAGACACGTTGGTAAGCATCCAGCTTTAACTAACATCCCCTCCTGCAGACAAGGGGACAAATCTCACCAGACCTCTCAAGACTGCCCTGTAGGACCTCACCGCTGCTTCAGTTTTCCTTTCTTTGACCTGCTTCTTCCCACAAATAACCCGAACCTGCTCCATTTTAAAACCAACCCACATCCAAAACAAAGTCCCAGTTCAAAAGAAAGACTGAATACAAAAAAATACACAACAGAGGTGACGTGACCCCCAACTTCCAGCTGCTGCTCATGTAAGAGGTGTCCCCTGCACTGCTGTGCTCCCACAAAGCACACTGGTGGAGGACATGAGCTCCCTCACACCGCAACTCTACTTCTAAGGAGCATTAGCCCAACTCATTAGCTTCATTAGCCCGGATTTAATAGCCACATGGATGATGGAACAATCAGCAGCCCATCGATGGAAAGAGCCACAGGACAAGCGCACCAAAAGCTTGGCCAGGAAGCACTGGGGCGCTCCTTTGGGCTCCTTCCAGCCTTAACACAACAGCTTATGACCATCTACCACAGCCCTGCCAGCGCAGCAAGGCGGCTTTAGCACTGATGTAGCGACACCGTTCCCCGCAGCCTCTGCCCCAGCGCCGAGCCCGCCGCGGGACACGCTGCACAGGGTGTCCCAGCGCGCCCCCAGCGCCATGCCCGCGGCACCCCGCTGCTGCAGTCCCCATGGCGCCTCCCCTACCCACAGGCCCCCGCGCCGCCACCGCCTCCGCGCACAACATGGCGGCGCGGGCGGGCCGGGCCGCCGGGCTGTGAGGGAGGGTCGGAGGGGCGGGCGGGCTGCCCCCGGGCCCGCCGCGGCCACCATGACCTACACGGCGGAGCAGCTGGACGGCGTGCGGCGGTGAGGGGGCCGGGGCGGCGGGAGGGGAGCGGCGGGGGCCGGTCATGGCGGGCGGTGGTGGTGGTGGCTGTGGGGAGAGGCCGGTGAGGGTAACCCTGTGTGCTCTTCCAGAATAAAGCGGTGTCGGAACTACTATGAGATCCTGGGGGTGGAGAGGGATGCCAGCGAGGAGGACCTGAAGAGAGCGTACCGCAAACTAGCCCTCAAATTCCACCCTGACAAGAACCGTGCCCCCGGAGCGACGGAGGCGTTCAAAGGTGAGGGTGGGCTGGCCCCGGTCCTGGAGCCGTGGAGCAAGAGGAGAAGGAGGGCAGGCTCCCCACACCTACACTTCTGCACCTTATGTAAAGGCATCGTGCAGGCCCACAGAGCTTGGTGATGGTATGGGCAGATCAGCACATCTCCACAAAATCCTGCTGCTGCTCGGCAAGGTTTGCCTTTTAAGCCTCAAAATAGAGATTTCTGTTGGAAGCAAAGGGGAGTGTATCCCAAATTTCATTCTTAGATACTGCTAAAGACTCAGAACAATGCTTGGAAATGCTGCTGGCCATGCAGGAGAGCGTGGTGTTGTGTAATCAATAACTGCTCTGTGTCATAAATAAACTCTTTATGTATACACACATATATATGCGAGCATGTGAATTGGGAATCCAGTGTTCTGTGTCTGGACTTTTCAGTAACATTGCAGTCTAAACCTGTGTCAACAATGTTACAGCATCTAAACTGACATCATTTGCCCTCTTGGTGCTGTGTTGCAGCTGTCTGCAACAGCACTGCAAGGCAGCATGAGGAAAGTAAGAGATCCATTCATAGGCTATTAGAAGAAGGAGTTTCTGAAGGGCTTTTCTTTATGGTTCTGTGTTAGGGTTGTATTTCGCTATGAACTTGTTTACAGCCATGTTCTGGGAAGGGCAAGGAAGATGATGAACCAAATACTTGGGGTGGTTTGACGTGAAGTGTGGAATAGATCTGCTGTACAGCTTCACCAGGCACAAAAACTTGGAATGGGGTTCTGCATTTTAATTAGCCTCTGGAGTTATTAACTTTGTATTAACTGTATATGGAGGCGTGCTTCTGTATCAGTGCTTAGTTTGATCTGATAGCATGTTACCTCCTCACTCAGGCTCTTGGCTGAAGTGGATTCTCTCACCTCAGTTTTACAAATACTTCAGCTTTCTCCATATACTTTAACACTTTTGTGTTTCTCCTGGTATCGGTGATAGCAGAGAATAAATTCCACCGCAGGTAATGCCGGTGTTGTAACACTTGTTTTACTCTCTTAAAAGTAACTCAATCTTTGGTCAAGCACAAATTTTCTGTGCCTGTGTGGGCCTTATTGATACTCTGCTTATAAAAGTCTGAGATCTGGAAATAGTGCATCATACACCTGTGTAACACTTCTTTTAATTCCCTCTCCAGCAATAGGAAATGCTTTTGCAGTTCTGAGCAACCCTGAAAAACGATTACGATACGATGAATTCGGAAGTGACCAGGAGCATGTCAGCACTGGCCAGCCCAGGCACTACAATTACTACACAGAATTTGAAGCAGATATTACACCAGAAGAAATATTCAATGTGTTTTTTGGTGGGCACTTTCCGACAGGTCAGTATCTGCAGTGTTTTTGAAATGCAATGAACTGCCCCGAGGCCATAAAGGAAGTTCAGCTGCTATTGGTGCTGCTCAGGGAGTTGATTTTACATCTGAAAAGAGCAAAAACCTTTTGGGATTTACTAATTTCTTTCTTCCTAGGTGTTTATGCCTGGAAAAGCTCCTTTAACGTAGAGTTTAAACTTAAGATTTTAGCAGCTCTGTTCCCCAAAAAGTGTTGTCAAAGCCCAGTGTTGCTGTGCAGGAATTCTAGCACAGAGAGCTGCCAACACAGTAATGGCTGTTGCTGCTGGGGCAAGTTCCAAACCTCCCAGCCTCTCGAAAATTTCTGGCAGTACATTAGGGGTAAGAGCATTTTAGTCTGGCAAGGGGTTAGGCTGTGTGATTCTTCACTAGGCAGCATTTTAATACCAGCTGCAGCTGAAGACCCTTCTTTTTGTTGTTGCTTTTATTCCCTCTGTTGTCAGAAGCCAGCAATGGTATGAGGTAAAATAAGGTGTGACTGGGAAGGGATCATACATGTCTTTGCTGATGGTGCTGTACTTGAGACACCTTTCTGTGTTCCAGTATGCATGGCAGCAGCTCCTGGTGTGGTGGTCTCAGCACCCCTGCAACTAGGAAAACACAGGAGTTCATCTGGCTTGCAGCAGCTTGCATACTGTAAAGAAATGAAAACCTCCTAGCTGAGAAAGTGATGCCTGCCAGGAAAGGCTGGCTGTTACTGGATATGCAGGATCCAGTAACTGAAGAGTAGATCCATACCTGCAGTAACTCCATGCATGTCTCAGTCCAGCCTCAGCTTTTGTGTTTGTAGTACAAATACAAAGATACTGGCAGATCAGTGGAATACAGGTTTGAATTAAAAGTGAATCTGAAAGGTGTGGTGAGCTCAGGAGCTTCCTGGCAGCAAAATGCTTTAGCACTCTTGTAAATTTTTTCACCTTTTAGACTTATTACAATGGATAGAGGCTGCAAGTTGAACTTCTCATAAAAAATAAATGCACATGAAAGGAAAGAAACTGCTGGCAGGAGTTCTTTGAGAAACTTGGAATTTGGGAAAATGTTTTTCCTAGGCTCCCTGCAGGAGCCATTCTTCTCCTCCCACACTTGCTTCTGTTTTTTCACAGCTTGATAAAATACTGTCTGAGCAGGGTTGTATGACAAGAAACAAACTTTCTTGTCAAGAAAGACACATTCCTTCTTGTAGCCCCCTGTGTTCGTGTCTCTGTTGGAGCACTGCCTGCGAACGTGCCAGGCCCCTTAGACAAATCTTTGAACAAGCAAGGAAACAGATGCTTTGACACAATAGCAAAGGTCACTTCCGACAGGTTTCTTGCAGAATTCTTTGGGAAACGAAAAGAAAGGACAGTATAAGAGTATAAAATAACGTGACATCTTTCCCAAGGCTTAAAAATAGATTTGCATTTCTGTTGTTGTGATAAGGCCATAAATTTCCATTCTCTAAATACAAAAACATTCTGAAATGCAAAAGGGGAGAGCACAGCCATTATTAAGACATTCATATGGTGATAAAGTCAAGTTCAAGCCTCAAATCGAAACAGCAGATGCAATTCTTCCCTCACTTTAGAATTCTTACAAATAAATCAACTGCATTCAGTGTGCAAGAAAGGAAATCCTGAATTGTTCTCCTTTGTTACTCAAAAGGCTATTTTTTAAATCTCTTTCCTTAATATAAAATCATTAACTGAAACTATGAATAGCTTGAAGGAAGAATAAGTAGAAAAGAGTGTAGAAGACCATAGCGAGTAATTACGGGAAGCCATAATTCATGCCCTGAGCCTGGTAAAGCAAATTACTGTTCCTGCTTACAGCCTGGGGATGCAACACAAGCTACAGCCTTGCAAGTGAATGTGACCAACCCAATATTAAAATATGAGATAGAGTAACAAAAAACGTGGCATGTTTCTGCAGTTCGATTTAAATTAACATGGACTGGGGGCAAACTTTGCAATTTCTCTGGTACAATTTTTGGAACAACATATTCTTTTGACATTTAGATCTAAGGTGTGTTTGTGCTTTTTAATCTAAGGTCTCACAACTGTAATTGAGGCTGCGTAGTATAAACCTGGATAATCAACTAGATGCTGAGAAATAAGGGTGAGTACCAGCAACTGGCTGAACATCATGGCTCTCTCTTGGTTTCTGTTAACAGGAAATATCCACATGTTCTCAAATGTAGCCAGAGACACGCACTATTATCCACGGAGGCACCGAAATGAAAGAGCGTGGACACAGGAACAAGAGGAGGAGGAAACTAGGCCACAGGTAGCCAGGAGGAGGGATCTCTTGGGCTTAAATACTTCACCAGGGTAGAGGGGTCAACTTGCACATGTGAAACCAGGACAGATCTTCCCATGCCTAAACACTCAGTGTTTGTCCTCCAGCACTGCAGCCAAAATGGATGTTTTCAACAGTAACTAGGTGGTCTTTTATTAATCACTACTTAAAAAATACATTGAATTGATAGGATTACAGACCCAGGGGTTTCTGTCACTGGGTCTTTTGCTGGTGCTTGCTTTTTGCAGGCTCTAATGGTTTGGTAATCCAGCAACAATTAGTCCAAATGTGGACAGCTAATGCACACAGAAGTACTGGATGTCCTCACTGCATATTTAATCCTTTAGTAAATTAGCTCACAACTTCTGTGCAGGTGCTGCATAGGCTTCTTCCAGCCCAGGGCAGGATGGGTCTGGGATACACAGAATGGTTTGTGTTGGAAGGGACCTTACAGTTCATCCAGTTCCAACCCCTGCCACGGGCAGGGACACCTTCCACTAGAGCAGGTTGCTCCAAGCCCCTGTGTCCAACCTGGCCTTGAACACTGCCAGGGATGGGGCAGCCACAGCTTCTCTCGGCACCCTGTGCCAGCGCCTCAGCACCTTCACAGGGAAGAGCTTCTGCCTCAGAGCTCATCTCAGTCTCCCCTCTGGCAGGTTAAAGCCATTCCCCTTGTCCTGTCCCTACAGGCCCTTGTCCAAAGCCCCTCTCCAGGTTTCCTGGAGCCCCTTTAGGCCCTGGAGCTGCTGTAAGGTCTCCCCTTCAGGAGCCTTCTCTTCTCCAGGCTGCCCCAGCCCAGCTCTCTCAGCCTGGCTCCAGAGCAGAGCTGCTCCAGCCCTCGCAGCAGCTCCGGGGCCTCCTCTGGCCTCGCTCCAGCAGCTCCACGTCCCTCTGGTGCTGTTGCCCCAGAGCTGGATCAGGACTGCAGGGGGGGTCTCCCCAGAGCGCAGCAGAGGGGCAGAATCCCCCCCCCCGACCTGCTGCTCACGCTCTGGGGGTGCAGCCCAGCACACGGGGGGGTTCTGGGCTCAAGCACACACTGAAGCTGGGTCATGGGGAGCTTCTCATTGACCAATGCCCCATGTCCTTCTCCTCAGGCTGCTCCATCCAGTCTCCCCCAGCCTGTAGCTGTGCTGGGGTTTGCCCTGACCCATGTGCAGGACCTTGCACTTGGCCTTGTTGAACTCCATGAGGTTCACATGGTCCCACCTCTGCAGCCTGCCCAGGTCCCTCCGGATCCCATCCCTTCCCTTCAGCGTGTCAACTGCGCCACACAGCTCAGTGTTGGCAAAGTTCCTGAGGGTGCTCAATCCCACTGCCCAGAAAGAACAGTCCCAGTACTGACCCCTGGGGTACACCACTCCTCACTGTTCTCCACTGCCTCCCAATGAGGCAAATAAGGTGTCATTTGTTGCTAGCACACATACACAAATGCCACCTGCCTTGCAGAAATCTGCCTCCAGAGGCAGCCTTTAACCTAATGAGATCATTCCCCAAGGAAGATTAATTTTTCCTTTTGAGTTCCTCTTATTGTCAGGCTCTGAAAAAGCCCTGATAGAGCCCAAGGGCAGCTCTGCTAGGGCAAAGGAATCCACTTACTGCTATGTCAGGTATCTTTGTTGCTTTCTCAGGGCAGAGAGCAAAGCCTAAATTGCTGCATGTTATATTTTGCTCCTGATAAGAAAAGGCATTTTAGAAGCTTGCCTAGAAGTTAAATGAAGAGCAGGAGATCTGCATTTTATCTTTGATATTTTATTACGACTCTGTTCAAAATTCACTCGGACAAAACCCCAAGTGCATCCTGTCCCACGTTACGCCACCTACAGTCTCTTAACCCTTTACCTTTCAGCCATTTTATCCATGAAACTGAAATTGGGGTTTTTAGAATGCATGTAGCAAACTTCAGAAGATGCCCAGTGGGAATTGCAGAGTGTTCCTTTAGTTTGGATTGTCAGCTGGTTACTGCGCTGTGGGCGGCTGTTGCCTTCTGAAGGGAGCTGTAGATGAAGGGTATGTCATGAAAATATAATTGAAACAAAATGGCTTGAAAGAGTTTGCTGAGATTATTAATTAAGGTTATTTTGAAATTAAAATGTCATCCCTCAAAATTCAGAAGTACTTTCTGTTCAGTTTACATGTAATACACTGTTGGTCTGTGCTGGATAGCCTGGTTTCTGTGGACAGATGCAGCCTTTCCCATCTCTATCTTTTTTTAACTACTAATTATTGTTGTTCTTTTCAGAATTCATATTCTGCATTTATCCAGTTGATGCCAGTTTTCATCATCATAATAGTGTCAGTTATAACTCAGCTGATGGCCACGAACCCACCCTACAGCTTGTTCTACAAATCGTAAGTCATTCCAAACCACACTGTTCTGCTTTTTGGTCTTCGAGATAAGGGAAGTTGGACTTGAGAGCAAAATGCATGTTAGTGCTCTGTTCTTTCTGGAAAGCACTATCAATTTGTAAATATGGGAACACCAAGCAGCTCTATGGACAAATTCTCTTAAGCATTATCGCTGTGAAGTTAGTTATGGTGAGCTTTATTGTACTGTGTGCTGAAGAAACAGAGGCACTGAGCCAGAAAGCTTTCTCAACTGGCCTGAAATGGTTTTGCACAGTGATAGAGTAGCAGGAATGTAGGTGTAGCTCGGCTGCAGTGCTGCTCAGCCTCTGCTCTGCCCAGCCCCAGGGGTCTATGGGCCACCACCAAGATTCCTATGGAGAGCAGTAAAAAAAGGAAGCATAAATCTAAATGTGCTCTGGAGCCTGAATTCCACTGCAAGAATTGTCAAGCTCCACAAATCATTAAAGCCTTGTAATGGCCAGGTTTAACATCTGTAACAAAGAAGGACCCCAGGGTTGCAGAGGGCACGCAACTGCTCAGCTCAGGAAGCAGAAGGAACACTGGACCTGCTGGAATCTGAGTTTGGGAGGCAGAGGAAAAGCCACTCACTCCTCTCAGCATCCAGTGTTGGGAGCAGAGAAGGAAGCTCTCTGGTGGGCCGGAGCTCACTTCAGTCACCTTCACCAGCTCTTGCTGACATAGGAGTAGGGACCCAGTGGATTTTGGAGATCCTGCTGCACACAGCAGTAGCAAAGTGCTCCAAACACTCCCCTTGCTCCCTTCTAGGAGTATAACTACTTGGGTTTAGGCCCATATTCTCTCCACTGTCATAGTAACCCAACACCCTGTATCGTTGTTTACCACAAGATGTCAGTGTGTAGATCCAGCGTGAGAACAGGAGGGTGGTTGTTTTCTGGCTGGTTTGGGTTTGGGTTTTTTTCAGCGAGTGTTTTTGCTATCTGCCAGTGCCATGTGAACCCTCCCACACTGTCCCTGAGCAGCTAATCAATCCTGCTTTCCTTCCCAGCCTCCCCTCTGCCTGTTGATTTGAGATAGCCAGGCCTGAGCCTGGCACACACACTGCTTCTCTAAATCGTATCCTTGAAAAACCTAACAGCCTAAAAACTGATAGAAATTGGTTATATATATGCGTGTGTATATATATATACATATATATATATATAAAGAGAGCATACACCTGTGAGACATGACAAGAGGGAAGTCCAGGAAATGGAAGGGGCAAACTGGATTCCATCAAGTAGAGTGTAACCTTTGTGTTTTGGCTGCCCGCCTCTTTCTCTGGGCAGTGATTTGAAAGAATGCCTGGGTGTCTTTGCTTAAATAAGGAAGTTCAGGATACAAGTGCACTTCAATCCAGTGGCTGTGTCAGAGTGGGGAATTCTAGCCACTTTGGGATATTGCATGCCCCACTTCACTTACTAATGATTATAAAACCCTATAAAAACCCAACTAGATTCTCCTCTGCTAACTTTTATTTCTACTAAAGGAGCCAGAAATTGAGAAGATCCAGATCCAGCTGCATTGTGCCCTAAGCAGTTCAAGGGCTATATGCCTTTCTGTAATCTCTACATTTGGTACCAATTCCCATGGATTTCTGGACCTGGCTTAACAGAAATTACCAGCAAACAGAGGAAAGTGTGTGGAGCTTCTGTTCACGGATAAAATTTGCTCTGATGTTTTGGAAGTGTCTTGACTGAGCTGTTGAGATCACAGACAGTACGTGCAAAGAACAGCGTCAGCTCAGAGTCACTTCTTTGTAGAGATCACCAAATGTTCGATGTTTTCCTGTGGTTTGTAGCAGGGGTGACTTCTGTTTGTAGTGCACAGCTTGGTGCACCTGAGACTTGTAATTTCCTTATTGGATGGCTGAGGGAGCTGTAGTGCTGCAGAAAGTAAGTGGAAAGAAGTTGCTGTGAACACTGTCCTCTGGAAATGCTGATTTGGAGAAACATCTCTTGATTTCTTTATATTTAAACTGCTAACCCCCCTGTTTTCTCCATGTTTTCATAGATCCATAGGCCATGTGATTAGCAGAGAAACCGAGAACTTGCAGGTGCCTTACTACGTGGATAAAAACTTTGAGAGGAATTATCAAGGAGCAGAACTTCAAGAGCTAGAGAAAACCGTTGAAAAAGATTACATAGACTACATCCAGACCAGCTGCTGGAAGGAGAAACAGCAAAGTAAGTTCCTTTTGTTACGGAGGTGTGCCTACAACCCCTGAGTAGTTGGGTGATGGCTGTGCTTCACCAAGCACTGCTGGGTTTAGCCTCATTTTCCGATGCTTTTAACATCTTTGCACTGGTATTACTCACATCTGCTCTTGCTATTCTTGAGAGTCTGTCAAAATTCATTTTAGGTGATTCTGAGAGACAAGTGGAAAGTAGCTCTCACCCTTTGAGATATCTTTTTCCACTCAGTTTTTATGCCTGAATAACTCTTAGCGATGATGTTTTAAACGTATAATCTTCCAAATTTATCTTGCTCTGACACTGTTAGGGCTAGAAAAGATATTAAGACATCACCTGTTCCACATTTCCTTTGCTGAAGCAGAATCATTTTTGCTTCCACTGGCTCCACAAGAAGATGATCTAACTTTTTCTTCAACACTTCCCCAGATGAGAGCCCACAGCCTATTCAGGTACTTGTGGTAATCCTGCAGCGGACTGTGGTACTGGTATCAGTTTTCAAAGAGCATGCTTTCATGCTGCTTTTGTGTGCTTATTTGCATTTTCTATCTTTAGATGAGTTTAAGAGCATGTTTTTCTCCATAGTCAAAATTGTCTTTTAGAAACAAGAATGCTGAAAGGGAGAACACAAAACGTGAGCATTTAAAATCGTTATTCTCACGTCAGTCCTAAGTCGATTGATGATCTGTGTTTTATTTAACCTCATACTGTATTACTTGTTAACTACTACTCATCTAGTTCATGGAGCAAATCCCTGCTCCTTTTGGAACTGTACAAAATAACATAAATCAAATACAAGGACTAGCTGAGGTTGGGATGTTGCAACTGATGAACCCACCACACAAACTACCACTGTCCATAAAGGAAGCTGGAAGAAGCTGTTTCTGTGTAAATGTTTAGTAGTAGCAGGTGAGCAGCTTCCACACACTAGTAGGGCTTTCTAAATTGCTCCATGTAAAGCAGTCCTTGGCACACTACTAAGAAGTCTCCTTGCACTTGTTTACAGTTTCTTTGCCCATTGCATCATTATGGAAGCGTACACTTTGTCTAAACAAGCCTTGTTGTGCTAGAGGGAACAGTAAGTGCTTCTGACTCCAAACTGTTCCCACGTTTGTGATGGGAAGAGTTGTTTTGTTTTCATCCAGAGACGAGTTTATTTTACATAAAATTTATCCATCTTGATTTTCAAGAGACACATACAGATGTAGGCTCGGAAGTTAAGGAGAAGAGAACCTAATATAAGACCATAAAAATCCCAAACAATCCCTTAGTTTTTGGTGTGCTTGACTTGTGATTTTGAGCATCTGTGGCTGGCAGTAGCAGCCTCTAGGTATATGTGGCTGTTAATAACTGCAACTGTAGGCTTCGTGTGTAGGCTTGCTGTAGAGAGAGAATTGATTTCTTACAGAAAAATCCTCCTTGTGCAACTGAAAGTCGCCAAATTGTCTCTTTCACATAGACCTTGAGCTAAGGAGTGCTGTCCCCCAAGACGGGCAACGGGGTTTGCAAGTCCAAGAGAGCCTAAGTCAGAGAGGGTGGGGTGACCCAGCACTGAATGCTAAGTCATGGCTGCAAAACAGTGCTCCTCTGGAGCAATTTGCACATCGAGGCTTTATTAGTCACACATCTGCAGATATATTTACAGCATCCACAATTGCAGTAGCCCCAGGACACCACTATAGTTGGAAAAAGAACATAAACCATTTTCAGAGTGATTATCATTTAGGCCAGCGAGCAGGTAACGAGCACAGCTGAGGCTCTGCTAACTTTAGTACAGCCAAGCGTGTAAAAATAAACCGTGAGTAAACTGTGAGTACATGATGGACTGCTGGGGAGGAGTTCTCTGAGATGTTGAGACAGTTCTTAGTCAACTGTTGCTTCATAACTTGGGTCTGTTAATCCTTGTTGAAGTGTTTAACTTCACATGGGCAACTCTTGTCAGTTGAATGTCTATTAATAGGACATTTGTTTTGGGTTTTTTACTGAAGCTGCATTTCTCTCTAGCACCAGCAGAATGAAAATAGATTAGTTATATAGGGAACAGTTTGATTTTTAAAGTCCTTGACTTTAAGACTTGTAAAGCATTACCCTGCTGTCCAACAACCTTAATGAGAACTGCAAAAGTAACTGAAGCACAGGTCTCTTGTTCAGCTTGGTCACTTTAATTCTGCTGTATTAGACAGTGTTCCTCCCTTCACAGAATAGTGTGTACAAGCTGGTAATGCTGTGGGGTTTGGTCTTCTGAAATCCTTGATAGAGTACAAACAGCACATCCCAGGTTTTACAGGAGGTTGTTCAGCTGTGGTAGCACAATTGTAATGTAAGATAGCAAAGAGCTCCAAGCTGTAGAAATTAGAGAGAGGCAACCGAAAACAGAGAGGATAAGACCATGTGGTTGGAATTGGGTGTTTTAGGGCTTCCTGTAAGAAGTTCAAAGGAACAAGTCTCTGTAGAAGATTGAAAAACACAAGAAACAGATGTGCCAGGGTGAATGCTGTCAGAAGTGCAGCCATTTGCAGTGAATAATTTTGCCCGATAAGATCCTTCGCTGCAGAACTCCAGGGACTCTGCACTAGGAGACAATTACCCAAGTCTGGCTGTGCTGAAGGCTTGTCATGTGCCCAGCACTACTTGAGTGGCATTTAAGTTATAAAACCTGAAAATTGATTCCTGATCTCCAATGAAATGGTCGTGCCTGTCAGTTTGTAAAGCTTCTCAATAAATAGGTGGAGGCTTAAATGGCTTTAGATTTCTGTGGGACAGGGGCAGAGAACGTAAGGAGTGAAAGGACCTATTGAAGTTCTTCCCACTCTGAATAGTTTTGTTAAATGAGGGACTTGAAGGTGTATAAAAGCTCTTTGAAAAATGGAACGTCATCAGGTAGCCAGTGCTTAGGGAAATTTTGACCTTTTCAGCAACAAATTACTGCTGTTCTCTTAGGTGCATCTAATGCTGGATCTGAATGATTCTTCAGGGAGAAAGCTATATTAAGATTTCCTTAGCTAATCAGCAAAAGAAATTCTCTGAATTACTGAGGGGGGGAAATAATTGAAAGAAGGGGATTATTGCAGCTGCATGTTACTTTTGAGAAGAAGGGGAAGAAATGTACAAAGTACCTTCAAGATTGTGTTGTTAATGAAAGGGCACAGGGGCCTTTCAGACAAGTCCCTCAGCTACTTCTTCACCTCCCTGTAATGAATACCATGGAGGGGGAAATTAAAACCATTTATACTGCTGTCTGGGCAAACCTCTTGCCAGGCAGTTTGGATTGTGAGAGTGCAACATCAAAAAGCCAATTACCTGTAGCATGAAGATTTGGATGGGTGCTCTGGGCCCTTGCAAATGGATCTGCCACAGGAGTGATGCTTCCCAGCTACAAGGACAGGGGCCTGTGTCCTGTAGGTCCTGCTTTACTTATTAGGCTGCAGGGCAGCGATGGGAAAGGTGGCTCGGAGTCTATCCATCCTTCTGGCTTGTCACTGAAACACCACTGGTTCGGAGTGACCCCCCCCCCGCATCCCTAAGGATCAGTGCGGGATGAGAGAGCTAATTCCAGTGTAAGTCATGGTATTGCCTAAGACAGGTGCTGTGAAGCCCCTTTTATGCCATTAGTTTAACAGTATCCAGGTATCTTAAAGCAGTCACCTATTCTTTAGATAATCAATATGATTTTAAACCTTACCTGACTTCTAAGCTATACTTTCATAGCGTGTGTTTTCTTCATGGACTAATAAGCAGTCTGGGGTTTTGTTTGGTTATTGTCCTGCTAGTGCACTGGTTAGAGAGGGTTGGTGAAGCTGTTTGAGTTTTCAAACAGTTATGAAAATACTCTTTTCTGAATTAAGTAGCTGGGTTAAACCTGATGGTGTCTCTTTAGAGCACGTTAACGTGCCCAGTCTCACTGAAACAGAGTGAATTAAAAAAGACCCCACACATGCCACAAGGATAACAAAGCACTGAGGAACAGTTACTGAAAGCAGGCTCACAGCTTCGTCCTAATATGTATCTTCTTTTTCATCTTTCAGAGTCTGATTTGTCAAATTTGGCCAAGCTGTACAGAGATGAGCGGTTAAAACAGAAAGCAGAATCACTGAAACTTGAGCACTGTGAGAAGCTCTCCAGTCTGATCGGAATGCACAAAGGGGGCTGACCAGGATGCACACGTTCTGTAGTTTTAATTTATTGCTGTTTTAACTTATGGTTTTATTTTCCTTTGTATAAAAAGGGAAGGAGTCTATTGTAAAAAGTGTGGATATTCGAATCCTTCTGCATAGAGTGCAGAGAGGGGCCAACACAAGCTGCAGAGCTGGTGTTTGCTGTAATATATACTGTACACTATATTGGTTCCAAGGACCAGTGGCACTTTGTAAATGAATCCCCTGGGAAAAGCTATTATTAGTTTGGAGCCCGTCCTCGTCGGTAGTTTGTCTGCCATCCAGACAGTGTGTGCTTCCCAGGAGGGCACACGAATGTCTTTGCTTTCTGTGTTTTACATGGGCCTGCAGCTCCCTCAGCACAGGAACGGCGTGCTCTGGGTGGTCAGTGCTCCAGCCTTCTCGCACAGGCACCGAGCGCGTGGCCCTGCTGCTGCAGTGGGCTCTCAGGAGAAGTTAGATGGAAGGTGGCGTGTTCCCTGTTGGGTTTCCTGTTCCAGTGGGATGTGCAGTGCTTCCTTCACAAGAGACTGGTACCTGCTTCAGGTGAGCTCCCAAGCACACTCCCTGCTCTGGGAGGGAGCTTGGGTTTGTCGGACAGGGGGCTGTGCCCATGCTGCTCCGTGGTGAGACAGCACCAAGATCCCAACAGCAACATCAAACAAGAAGATGGATTGCACCAATTCCAGTGTCTGCCGAGCTGCAGAGAAAGGACAACCCTATTTATTTTCTCAGATGTTTCCAGTGGCATATTTTTAAGCTGGCTGTTTAATTCTGGTTTTTACCCGCGAACTCTTCTCCAGCTGTTACAGGGGTCCTGCTTTTTCTGGTACAGTTTTGATGTAGCATATTTTTACTCTGTTGAGCAGTTATGAATGTTTCACTGTAGATATTAGTATTGCAAAGAAAAAAAGATCCATGTAGCAGTGTCCTGTTTCATTTCTTGATCCTCCATTACAAAACCAGGCATTTGAAGGCAGGCTGAGGGTGGGTTGTACCTGTAAGCAGCAGAGGACAGAGTGTTACTGCAGTGGAGCATCACCTGAGCCAGTTTCTCTGGTGGGATGCCATGGGTGCATGCCACCTGTGGAATGAGCTGTTCTCACAAAGGACATCTCCAAGCAGAACAGCAAAGGTGGTGCTCACCTCTCTGATGTGCAAGTACATGTCTGTTAGGACTGAGCAAGTCTCTCTTGTTGCTTCTCTTCCTAAAGCGTCTCCTTACAACAGCATTTCTGTGTTAATATTTGCTCCCTGTTGGAACGCTTGGGGAAGTTGAGCAGTTTGTCAGCCTCTGGGGACAGGGAGAGGCCAGTAAAACAGCGTTTGGAGGGGGCTGTTGTGAACCATGTTTGGTGTGAGAGTCTTTAAAGGCAAAAGTGTTTGATTATTCTAGATTAGGAACGTGGCTGGCAGTAGGACGGGCAGCCTTGATTCTGCTATTTCCCAGTGGGGAGCATGTAACATGAGTGTGTACAAAAAGACAAATTAATGTTGCTTTTTGTATAGGAAATAGTTTGTAGAATATATTTGAAATATTGAAGTGGTTGGGCTTTGTTCCAAGTTCGATATCGTCCCTGTTTGGCTCCCACAACTATAAAGTGACACAGGTGGGGAGAGCAATTCATGCATAGTGCTTTGCACGTAAAATCAATGACATCTTTCATCTAAAGATATCAAAGGAGGTGGGAGAAGCACAATAATTTTAGGAGTCTTCTCTGAGACTAGGAAAGAGGCCAGGGTGAAGGGGAAATATATGAGATGTATATTGCCTTTTGAAATACTTGGGACTGGAAAGTCTCCTATAAAAAGCAATCAGGTGCTCTTTGTGATCACAGCCAGGTTGTTACGGTTTCACGTGGTGTGCACTGTGAATAAGGGCATTTGGCTCTAAAATGTCTTCAGTGATAGACATGAGAACTTGGAATCAGAATGGTTTGGGTTGGAAGGGGCCTTAAAAATCGCCCAGTTCTTTTTTTTTGGTGAAGCACTGGTGTCCTGCTCTAGTGGAAGGTGTCCCTGCCCATAGCAGGGGGTTGGAACTGGATGAGCTTTAAGGTCCCTTCAACCCAAACCAGGCTGGGATTCTGTGATACTAAGGGGAAAAAAGGGAAATCATTATAACGTGCCCATGGCTGTTGTCATTTACCAGAGGTTACCTGTCCAGCGGCCGTGGACTGCTAATTATTTCTGAGGTCTCTGAAGGGACAAAGAGCTGCTCCAGGACAGACCCATATGCCTGGATCCGGCACCAGCGCTACTGGATGCGCCATGTCCATATCCATGTCTGTGTCAGTGGGTGCTGGTGCACGGGGGGATGCCCCCTCTTGGGGATACCAAGAACTTGCAGATGGGTCTGTGGAGACAGATATATATATATTATTATTTTTAACGGACAGACGTGACGTGCTGTGCCTGTCCGCACGGTGGTGAACCCCCCCGCCTCACACAATGGTGTCCTGTGGGAGCCTCTTCCATGCAAAATGGAGGCGCGGCACCATGGCGGGGAGGGGCAGGGAGACAACAGCCCGCCCGGGGGGAGCCGCGGCTCTCCCGGCGGCTCGGTGGAGGCTGAGCCCGGGACGGCCCCGGGGCTGGGGCGCGGCGGGCGCGGCCTCGGGGAGGGGGGGGCAGCCATGTCGCGGGCCCTTTAAATCTTGAGAGGGGAGCAGGACCGGGAGCCGGCGCGTTGCTAGGAGACCGGGAAGGCTCTGCGGCCGCCATTTGTCTCGGGAGTGCCGGAGATGGCGACGGGCGGTGAGGCCGTGGGGAGCCGGAGCCGGGAGCGGGGCCGGGGCTGGGGCTGCGACCGCGGCGGGCATCTCCCCTCCTCAGAGGGAGCGGGCGGGAGGAGAGGGGGGCTCGATGTGGGCACGGTGTGTGAGCAGTGCTGCGGGGCGGGATCAGCTCAGAGCACGCCCCCTGTCCCGGTGCGCGGGGTGCGCTCCTGTCCCCGCTGCGGGGAGCGGGCCCGGGCCGGGGCTGCCCATGGGCACGGCGGGACCGCGGCGCTGCGGGCCCCGCTCTGGGGCGGGCGCTTCGCCCCGGGCATCGCCCCTGCGCCGTGCCTGCAGCACGGTGCGTACCGCAGAGAGCCCAGGGCTCGGTCACTCATGGGCCCGAGCTGCTGGTGCCTGCCCCGGGCGCACACGTTCCACCCCTGGGTGCCGAAGGGGCTGACATACGGAGCTGCCGGCGTGTCCCGGATGGCCAGACCCCTCCCAAAACCCGCCGGCAACCTCTGCCAAGCAGGGCCGGTGTTTCCTGCTCCTCTGAGGCTGCGAAACGCAGCTCCAGCATGGGAGAGGCACGTCCTGCCTTCATCTTCCTCCTTGCTGCCTCCTTCAAGCTTCCCAGCCGCGGGAGGCGGGCACACACAGACCTGGCACAGGAGCCGAGTTAACAGGCAAATGCAGTAGTAAGTCCACAGGCAGCATCACGCTGGCTTAAACATAAATCGGTGTTTAATTGTTGTTCTGTAACGTGTTTGTGCCTCACAGGCTGCTCCCACACCCCACACCCCTCCTCCTTGAGCTGCTCTGGGGCGAGTTTACAGCCTTTCGACCTAAAGTGAGTGTGTTCTGGTCGGTGGGAGAACCGCTGCCATCTCCACCATGCCCTCCTCCCTCTTTCCTGCTTCGAAATCCCGACCCACACCGCACTGGGGGGGATGAACCCCATGAGCAGGCGCTGCAGCCTCCTGCTCTGTGCGTTGCTGAGCCAGGGCTGCCCAGCCGGTTCCCTCCCTGCTCCACCACCACACCCAGACAGGTTGTTCTGGCAGCCTTGGGGATGTTGGAAGAAACCTGCCAAGCCAGCAGCCTGTGCTGCAACTGGCCGTGCTTTTTTCCCTATGGAGCAGGGGTGTCCGGGGCCATCCCGTCACCGGCAGCGCTGGGAGCGGGTGCTGGGGAAGCGGATGAAGGGCTGAGCCTCCGGTGGTACTTTCCAGCCACCCTCGCAGCCTCCGGTTTGTCACAGCTGTTGACACCATTTCAGATCTGACTGGACTCTGGGTGTCGGAGTGAAAGATGCAGCAGCAACAGGGATTGTGCTGGGAAAGAGGCAGAGGAAGGTTTAAAACTGCTTCTTTACATGAGTTGTTGCCCTAAATCTGCCTCACACAGGACAGCAGGAGCTGTAGGCAGAGGTACGAGGCCCTTTCCCCATGTGCCCAGGGAGAGCTGCAGGGATCGTCCCACTGGGTTGATGGTTTTACCTTACCCAGAGCTTCACCAGCTCCCACAGCCCGTGTCCCCTTGTGCCTGCTCACCCCAGCAGTGGCACCCCAGATGTACCAACTGGACCGACCTCCCTTTCCCACCAAGTACCAGTGGCACTGGGAAGCTGGGCATGACCCTTGGCAGAGCAGAGGGAATGAAACAGCATCTCTGGGATCTGGACCAAGGGGTCAGCTCGGCCCGAGGGGACCTTCATCCCCTCTGGTTGTACACCCAAATCCAGCAGCAGGTGGGATGTGTGCTCGTCCCCGCGGTGCTCCCAGCTCTGCCTCATGGGGCTGGAGCCAGCAGTGACTCAGCAGGCGCCTGCCGGGCTGCCACGAGCCGTGCTGGAGCAGGAGCTGGACTCTGGGATGCTCCAAGCACCCCCTTGCATCCAGAGCGGGATGCAGCACGCAAGCAGCAGCCCAAGGTGCTGGGGTGCACTGAGCCATGCAGCAGTGCGGGGAGCTCCTCTGCTGGCAGCCACATCCCACCGGCTCCCTGCAGAGCGGGCTGTAGGGATTTGGGGATTTGAAATCACACACACGCTTGCACGAGGCCACTGCGATGGCGAGTGCTGCCCACAGGCAGGTCTCCTCCCCTCCCCATGGGCCCAAATGCCACCTGCGAGCACGGCCCTGCTCAGCAGCAAAGGGTTAAGCGCCAGACCAGCTACCAGGGCAGCTTTCCTCCTTGCCAAGATTTAAATTTAGTCCCTGCATGAACCCAGAGGACAAGGGCATCGGGTTGCTCCGGGTCTGGCAGCACTGGGGAGCACCTGCTGCTGCTGCTGTGCGGTGAAAATCCCCCTCCAAAGCCAGGACCAAGCTCCGGCAGCGGCGGTGGGGCCAGCACACCGCAGGGACCCTCGTGCCACGCCGGGCATCCAGCAGCTTGCTTTGGGTCTCCCCAAACAGGCCAATCCTACCTGTGCATCCTTCGGCTCTTGTGAGTCCCAGAGGTGCTCGGTGCCTGCTTTGACATGAAGCCTTGAGTTGGCTCCTGGCTGCTTGTGACTAGTTATGGGGGAGCTGCTGCTTGGGGCAGGGTGGGTTTTGGGGGAAGCCCCCAGGATGGGAACACTGCAGTGAGGCAGGCAGAGGCATGGGAAAGGAGCTGTGGCGGGGATGGAGCAGCAGCCTGGGGCTGTGGCTGTGCCCTGCTGGGGATGGGACATGCCCGGAGGGGTCTGTGGGTACCCCAGCTCCCACTGCAGCGCAGGGCACCCACCCGGGTACCGCTGAGGGGTGTGGGGTGCTCTGACACCTCACCTGCGGGTTTGGGGAGCAGCGGCGCGGGGTGCGGGGCAGGGCATGGTGCTGGCAGCCCCCCGGCAGTCCCCTAAGGCCGGGGGTGGCGGTGGCATCCCGGCAATGCGCTTGGCATCGCCCGGCCGGGGCTGGCGCTCGCAGATGTCCATGTGATCAAGGGGCTGCTCAGCGCTGCGCCGGCTCCCGCCGCCGTGAGGGCGAGACAGCCAGAAGGTCGAGCCGGCGGCCCCGGCAGAGCGGCCCCAGCACCCGGGAGAGCCCCCCGGCACCGGCTGGCGCCCCTCGGGGTCAACCCTGCCATGATGCCCCGCGGGAAGAGGGAGCCGGTGCTGCTGTCCCACGCCGAGCTGCCCGGCACCGATGGCGAGGGTGCCCACAGCGGCGGGGACGGCCGGCGCTCCATGTTGGAGGAGGAGGGCCAGCTCCCCGGCCTCCCCCGCGACGACCTCGCCAAGAGCATGTCGGGCTCCTCCGTGTCCTCCTACCACTCTGCCCTGTGCTCCGAGGGGACAGAGACCTTCAAGGACTGCCTGGAGTTCCTGGACGAGGAGGGGGGGACCCCCCCCCCGGGCTGCCCCCAGCGTCCCCCCGCCGCCCGGCCCCCTCGCACGCCCGCGGCAGGCTCAGCTGTCCATCGCGGCTAAGAATAGCCCAGCGCCGGGGCAGGGCGGCAGGATGGGTCCCCTCGGTGGGGACCGGCAGCCTGCCACCACCACCACCACCACCACCACCAGCAGCAGCGGGGAGCTGGCTCTGCCCGGGGGGATGCTCGGCGAGGCGCCCAGCGATTCGGATGAGGTGGACGGCGAGGTGCGGGCACTCACGGCCAGGGCTTTCCGGAGCATCTCGGGCCCCCCCGGCGCCCGACTCGACATGTGCAGCTCCCACACCTCCTCCAGCCTCTCCAACTCACTGTCGGAGGACGGCGGGCGGCCGCGGCGGTGGCCGGTGGCTGGCGGTGAGCCCCGGGAACCCCACACACATGGCAGGGTGTGCTGGCCCTTCCCCGCCGGCGTGGACGGGGAGCTGCTAGGCTTGCTGGGGAAGGAGCAGTTTGAGTGCGTGGATGTAGAGCTGGAGAGCGGAGAGGCCAGGAAGGGCCATGGCAAGAAGAGGACTGTCCCCAAGCGGCAGATCCTGCTGAAGAGGAAGGAGAGGAAGGAAACAGGTTTTGTCCCCCGGGGGGATGCCCCAGCCCCCCAGCCCGTGCCCCCTGCCAGGAAGGAGCCCCCCAGCAAGGGCAGAGCCATCGGTGAGGACTTCAGGCTCAACTACAAGCAGTTCATGAAGACAGCTTCCCTGGATGCCAACACCAACAAGACCAGGGCGGCCTCTTGCCTGGTGAAGAACGTCCTCGCCAAGAAAATGCAGTACGAGCAGAGGATCAGGATGGAGCAGAAGGGGCTGCGGGGCAGCTCGACCTCCTCGGGGCCATCCTCCGCCGGCACCGACCTGCTGGGTGACGGTCTGGAGGGCAAGTCCAGTTCCTTATCCCGCTCCGACTGCAGCTTCTCAGCCGAGGACCTGCGGGGTGGCGGGATGCCGGTGGCTGCTGTGGTCGTGGGGAACGTCACCACCACCCACCCCACCAAGGGAGTGGTGCTGAGCGAGGCCACGAGGGAGAATGTCTGCAAGCTGAAGACGACCTTCAATGAGCTCAACGAGAGGATCAAGTACCACGAGGTGATGGAGGGCCACTGGCTGCCCGGCACCGCCGAGGAGCCACCGCCGGAGAGGATCCGCTACCGGCAAGCACGTGCCTTGTTCGAAGCCCAGCCTGGGGTCGGGAAGGTGCTGGATGTCGCCCCGAGGTTTGGGAGAGCGCCGAAGCCGTGGCCCAGCTTGAGGCAGCGAGCCATCTGCCCCGGCCACCCCCAGCCCCTGCCCAGCGAGCCGGACAGCCTCCCTGCCGTGCCACCGCGCCGCACCTTCACCTCCCGGGCGCAGGACGTGCGGCTGGTGCCACAGAACCGACACGAGGAGAAGCCACCGGCGGCGCCTCGCCAGCTCCCCAGCCCCCCGGCACGGCGGTCCCCGCCGCCCCTCCCCCCGAAGCCGGAGGAGAAGGGGAAGGGGCGCATCCCGCAGCCCCGCGACGTGCGCAAGCTGGTGAAGAGTAGCTACAGCCTCTGCTTCGGGACCGCGGGCGCATCCCGCCGCACCTCGGCACCGGCCAGCAGCGCGGAGCCAGCGCCGGCCGCCCCGCTGGTGATCCACTGCAGCTCGGTGTGCCGCCGGGAGCCAGCGCCGCAGCCGGGGCGCCAGGAGGTGCCGGCAGAGCCAGCCCCGGTGTGTGCCCAGGGCAGCCGCTCCTCGCCCCCCCGGCGCTCCCCCGTGCACATCACCAGGGTCCAGGCCACACGACGGGGTTCGGCTGCCGCGGACGGGCCGCCGGCGTCCCTCCCGCGCCGGGAGCGCAGCGAGCTCAGGGTCCCGCCGCGGGCAGCGACGGCCGAGGGGGTGCCCCACATGGAGACCCACCTCCACGTCCTGGTGGGCCCGCGGTCCCGGGAAGGGTTCCCGGCTCAGAGCAGCGCGGTGCTGCGGACAGAGAAGACCGTCGTCCTCCCACCGCCGCCGCCGAGCCCCACGGAGGGACACGGTGGCCCTGGAGGGCTCTCCTGCAGCGGTGACCCCCACGCCGGACCGGTGGCTGGTAGCACCGCGCACCCACAGCCGGGGGAGCCGGCAGCAAGAAGCGCGCCAGAGCCGCCTGCAAGCAAGCAGGGGCAGCAGCAGCCCCAGGGCCAGCTCGGGTCGGTGGGGAGCGGCGGCTCCTCCGGTGGCTCCGGCTCCGCCGCCCCGTTCCGAGGTGTCGAGGGCGGTGAGGGTGCCTCTGCCCGGCTGCCGGAGCGGAGGGAGCCCTGGGAGCGCGCACCGGCGTGGCCGGCAGCCACCGAGCCTGCCCCTGCTGCTGCCCCGGCGGAGAACTCCAACTACCTGGCAATTCCTGAGAAAGCCCCCAAACCTGCTCCGGTGCCAAAGCTGCCCTCGGTCCCCAGCCCGGCCAGCGCGTCCTTTGGGACCCCTGCAGTGCCCAGCCCGGCCAGCGCGTCCTTTGGGACCCCTGCAGTGCCCAACCCACACAGTGCACCCTTTGGGACCCCTGCAGTGCCTAACCCAACCAGTGCACCCTTTGGGACCTCCTTGGTCGCCAGCCTGGCCACTGCACCCTTTGGGACCCCTGCAGTCCCCAGCCTGGCCAATGCACCCTTCGGGACCTCTGCAGTCCCCAACCCAACCAGTGCACCCTTTGGGACCCCCTTGGTCCCCAACCCTGCCAGTGCACCCTTTGGGGCCCCTTTGGTCTCCAAGCCAGCCAGCACATCTTTTGGGACCACCATGGTCCCCAGCATGACCAACTTGTCCTTTGGCTACCCATCAGCCTCCAGCTTGGCCAGCACATCATTTGGGACTCCCTTGGTTTCCAACCCCACCAAGTCTTTTGGGACCTCCTTGAGCCCCTACCCAGCGAATGCATCCTTTGGGACCCCCTTGGTCCCCAATGTGTGTGGTGCATCATTTGGGACCCCTTTGGTCCCTAATCCATCAAGCGTATCCTTTGGAACCCCCTTGGTCCCCAGTCCATCCAGCACATCCTTTGGGACCCCCTTGGTCCCTAACTCAGCCAATGCATCTTTTGGGACCCTCTTGGTCCCTAACTCAGCCAATGCATTCTTTGGCACCCCCTTGGTCCCCAGTCGATCCAGCACATCCTTTGGGACCCCCCTGGTCCCTAACTCAGCCAATGCATCTCTTGGGACCCCCTTGGTCCCCAGTCAATCCAGCACACCCTTTGGGACTCCCTTGGATTCCAACCCAGCCAGCTCATCCTTTGGGTCCCCCTTGGGCACCAACCCAGTCCCCACTTCCCTCGGGAACCCGCCAGTCTCCAGCATGGCCAGCTCATTCTTTGGATCCCCGTTGGTCCCTAACCCACCCAGTGCTCCACCAGGGGCCGGTGTGTGTCCCGTGCCCAGTGGGGAAGTGCCCTGGAGCAAACCCAGCCCCGAGCCCCCCCTGCCCCAGCCCCCCGAGGTCCTGGTGGCTGCAGAGCACCCAGTGCCCTCAGCCCAGCCACAGCCTCACCTCGAGGATGCTCCCCACTTGCTGAGGAGGACTGATGGCGCCTCACCGAGCAGTAAGAGCACGCCAAGCTCCACCAAGCCCTTTGCTCCCCATCTGCCCACACACCGGAGGATGCTCGTGGATCCCGACAATGGGAAATGCTACTACATGGAGCCCCCGCGGCAGCCCCAGCTGAAAACACTCTACGACCCCGAGACCGGGCAGTACCTGGAGGTGCTCGTCCCACCGGTGGCATCGCACACTGGGCTCTACCAAGCTCCTTTCAACCCCCTGGTCATGCCCGCAGGGGTCTATGGCTCACCCTATGTGCCCTACAGCGGCTTCCAGGGGCTCCCCGCACCCCCGGCACCCTCTGCCCCATCCCCAGTGCACCCTGACCCACCGGCTGCTGACAACCCCAGCTTCTCTGGGACCTTCAGCTCTGCTCCCAAGGGCGAGGGGCCGCCCGCTGCCGGGGGTCCCGACTGCGGGTACCTGGAGAGCCTGTACTACATCCCCACGGGGATGCGGGCCAGCCCTGGCCCCGGCCAGCCCCCTGCCCGCACCAGCCCTTCCGGGCCCGAGCCGGGACCACTGCTCCGGATGTGATGGTCCTCGATGGACCTGAATGGCCGGGCTTCAACCCCGAAGTCAGCATCACCCCCAGCATGGGAGAGGCCTGCTGCCCACAACTGAGCTGCTGAGGAGCTGAGCAGGAACAGGCACCGGTTGGACCTCAATGGACCACACGGGAATGGGGAGGAAAAGCATTTCCCAATGTGAGCACGTGGTAGCCCCGGGGGGGGCTGGCTAAGGGACCAGATGCACGGCCCCCGCTTTCCCCGTGCTGCCGGTCCTGTCCCAAGGGAGACCCGGGCTGCTCAGCACAGGGGGACGATGGCCACGGCTGCAGCACGGACACCCTGGAACAGCAGTGAAGAGACACCATTAAACCCTGCATCTTCATCCTGTGTTCGTGTAGTCTGTAAAGGGGGGGCAGGGGCTCCCACAGGCACTTTGGAGGGCTGAAGGACTCAGACGCTGCAGTCCATCCATGTCCATCTGTCCCAGAGCGTCCAAGGGGAGCAGGTGGGGGTTCTGTGGTCATCAGTAAGCCCTGAACCCAGCCCTTGAACCCCAAACCCCAACTTTGAACCTCAAACCTCGGATCTGAGCCCCCAGCCCTGAACCCCAAACTCCAGTGCTGAAGCTTAGTCCTGAACCCTGAATCTCATCCCTGAGACCCAGCCCTGACCCCCAAACATCATCCCTGATCCACAAGCCTCAGTCGTGACCGCCCCAGTCCTGAAGCCAAACCCCATCCGTGACCCCTAAACCCCATCCTTGACCCCCAAGCCCCATCCTTAAGCCCCAGCCCATCCCCATCCCAGGTAGGTCCACACCATCCCAGTGAGGATTTGTGTCCAGGAGGAGGGCTCGGGCGCTCCAGGACTGCATCGCACCAAACCCCTCCCAGAGAGGGGTCCAGGACTCCCCATGCACCCCGCCCCGACACCCCGGGGACGGCCACGTCAGCCGGATGCAGGTGCCTCGGCTGCGCATCAGTGCCCGGGGGGTTATATGGGCCCCGCGCCACCCCCCCGCACCATCAGCACTGCAGCAGGATGCGGCCGGCGCTGGTGTGGCTGATTCTGAGCCTGCTGACCGTGACAGGAGCCGAGGGGATGTGCAGGGACCCCCCCGCGACCCCGGCCCGCTCCATCCCCGCACCGCGGCTCAGCGCCGAGGAGCAGCTCTCGCCCCACATGCCCGAGTCCCTGCGCTGCGATGCCTGCCACGCCATCGCCTTCCAGGTGGGGACCGGGGACACGGGGTCCCAGCATCGGCAGTGAGAGACCTCCCGGCTGGGGAGGTGCTGCTGGCTCCCCTGCGGATGGCTTCCCCCTGCCCGCACCCCAAAACAGCCCTTCGGGGACAGTGAGCTCCCTTGCTCATGGACCCACCATCCCCATGCAAAAGTGCTTCCGCTGCTGAGGCCTCAAGGAAGAGCATACAGAGCCCCTGCCCGCTGGAGAACAGGGTCATGGCGAGGCTGCCGCCCTCACTAGGCCATTTCTGCCCTTTTTCACCCCAGATTGAGGAGCAGCTGAGCAGGGCGGAGGGGAAGGTGGGCAAGAAGGTGCTGAGTGAGTCTGACTACATGGAGGTGCTGGAGAGGAGCTGCTCGCAGGGCTGGGAGAGGTGAGAAGGGTGTCCTGGGACGGGGTATCCCGGGATGGGGGTATCCCTGGGGATGGGGTGTCCCTGAGGATGGGGTGTCCCTCGGGCTGGGGTTTCACCACCCCCTGCCTCTCCCTGCAGCTACGGGGTGCAGGAGCTGGATGGGGAGAAGCGGCTGGCAGGGCCAGGGCTGCCAGTGCAGGAGCCCATGAGTGTGATGGTGACGGGGGGCCCCTGGCCGGGCAGGTAAGTGTGGGGGCTGTTGGCAGTGCCGGGCACCATCCCCTCCCCGCCATGGCGGGGAGTGCAGCGTGACCCACACATGGCTCCTCGCAGGCTGTCCAAGATGTGCCTCAGCGCCGTGGGGGAGCGGGGCGAGGCGCAGGTCTACGGGGCGCACCAGCGGGGCCCGGCCGCGCTGCGGGAGCTGCTGTGCCACGGCGACAAGGGGCCCTGCGCTGGCGGCAAGGCCGGGGGGCCAGCCCCCCACAAAGCACTGCAGAACGAGCTGTAGCCCTGCTGCAGTTAATGCTTAATGCCCCGGCGACCTTCGGAACCGACTTCGTCCCCAGCGGCAGCCGCCGCACGCCGGGAGGTGGGAGCTTCCCATCACCGTGTGTCACCCATCATCAGAGTCGCCGCGTCCCTCCTGCCCGGCGCTGCCGGAGTGATGCTGCCAACACCCAGTGTCCAGGCCCCCGCCCCGAGCGGGGCACTGCTCCGAGCTCTAATGTTTGACCAGCGCGGTGCCGAGCGCCAGTGGTGCCAGCCCTAATTAAAGGAGTTAATAGCTGATCCGTCCCCAAGGCAGCACTCCCTGGTTTCACAACCTGCAACCAATGGTCGCCTTCCAGCCTGCCACCCCGTGCCACGGCCCGGCTGGTGACTAAAGTCCTTCCCATGGCCATAAAACCCCGTGCAGTGACATCGCCGCCGGGGCCGCATCGCTGGAGGATGGGGACACACTCGGCAGACCTGGCTCAGCCCCAGGTGAATGCAGACTCTGACACCATCCCCATCCCCATCCCCATCCCTGTCCTCTCCATGGCTGTATCCCGGGCAGCAGGGAGGGAGGTGGGTGACTGGGGTGACTGGGGTGACTGGAGCCCCCAGTGGTGGCCAGCTCAGGGCTGTGATGCCCAGTGAAAGGCAAAGGATGGGGTGAGCTTGGGGGCTGTGGTGAAGCTTGGGACCAAGGGGACACGTGGGGATGCTGCAGCTGGGACTGGCTGTGCCACCCTTGCTGGCACCCACAGCGAGGTCCAGGCACCCCAGGGGCAGCAGGGACCCCGCTTCACCCTCCCCTGGGGACAAACCATCACGCAGGGACCGGTGGGTTTGGAGCCCAGGCCCCTCTCTGAGGTCGGAGCCGCCGCTGTGCAGAGCCATGGCCCTCGTGTCCCCAGGGCAGAGCCACATTCCCAGGGACACCCGGGACAACACTGACTCAGCTCCTTGCCCTCACTGCCAGAATGGGAACCTGGCTCTCACCCCCACCGGCCCCCTATGTCCCCCCGGGAAGGAGCTGCCTGCGGCGGGCAGGGTGAGTACTGGGGCACCCCCGGCCCCTCCTGCGACACACCATCGGATGGACACCAGCCAGCGGGACCCCTCCTCATCCCTGAGGGCGCAGGGGGTCCCTGTGCCACCGCTGGGGACACTGTGGGGTCCCTATGGCGAGCTGGGGCTGAGCCGTGTCCCCACACGCCAGGACCACAGGGAGGGCGCCAGGCCCCCCCGGCTGGAGGTGGACATGCTCTACAAGATTGAGGACGTGCCCCCCTGGTACCTCTGCATCCTGCTCGGCTTCCAGGTACAGCCTGGAAGGGGATGGCCCCCATGGGCAGAGCCTGAGCCCCTTCTCCCACCCCAGCCCCACTGAGCCCCCCCTTGCCCCCCAGCACTACCTGACCTGCTTCAGCGGCACCATCGCTGTCCCCTTCCTGCTGGCCGAGAGCCTGTGCGTGGGTAAGGACCAGCTCACCGTCAGCTACCTCATTGGCACCATCTTCACCTGCGTCGGCATCACCACCCTCATCCAGACCACCGTGGGCATCAGGTAGAGCTGCGGCACCGGAGGGACCCGCTGCCGCTCTGCCGGCCATGGGCACAGCACCCCCTGTCCCCCCCAGGCTGCCCCTCTTCCAGGCGAGTGCATTGGCCTTCCTCGTCCCTGCCAAGTCCATCCTGGCCCTGGAGAAGTGGCGCTGCCCCTCTGAAGGTGAGGGCAGAGGGGAGCAGGGGGGGTCCAGCCGCTCCCCCCCCCCCCCAACCAGGGACCACCTCATCCCCCTCCATCCCCAGAGCAGATCTACGGCAACTGGGTGCTGCCGCTCAACACGTCCCACATCTGGCAGCCCCGCATGCGAGAGGTACGTCCCACCCCACTCCTGGGGACCCCAAGTGCCCTGCAGCACACTGACCCCTGTGCCCTCCCTGCAGATCCAGGGAGGCATCGTGGTGTCCAGCCTGGTGGAGGTGGCCATCGGGCTGCTGGGGCTGCCCGGGGCGCTGCTCAGCTACATCGGGCCACTGACCGTCACTCCCACCGTGTCCCTCATCGGGCTCTCCGTGTTCCAGGCGGCCAGTGAGCGGGCCGGCTCCCACTGGGGCATCGCAGCGCTGTACGGCACAGGGACAGGGGGACAAGGGGGTCAGGGTGTCCCTTGTGGAGCCAGGAGGATACCGGGGGTACAAGGAGCCTCCTTTGTGTCTCTTCCCCCCAGGACCATCTTCCTGATCATCCTGTTTGCGCAGTACCTGCGGCACATCACCATCCGCCTGCCCGGCTACCGGCGTGGCAGGGGCTTCGTGCTGCTCCGCGTCCAGATCTTCAAGATGTTCCCGGTAGGGACTGGCCGGGAGCTGCCGGGTCCTGGAGCATCCCCCAAATCCCCCCTATTTCTACACACGGGCGATGCAGGGGCTGTGCCCGGTCCGTGCCTCTGCAGATCATCATGGCCATCGTGGTGGTGTGGCTGCTCTGCTACGTGCTGACCCGCACCGGCGTCTTCCCCAGCGAGCCCGAGGCGTACGGATACAAGGCCAGGACGGATGCCCGGGGGGAGATCCTGTCCGCGGCACCCTGGTTTCGGGTGCCCTACCCCTGTGAGTGCCTGGCAGGTGCAGGTCCCCTCAATACCCCTTTGCCCTGGGGGATGCAGGGATCTGGCGCAGCATCATTTGGGCTGGGGAGCACTGGGGGGGCCGGGTCCCTCTGTTGGGACCCTGCATCGTGCTCTGCCCTGGCAGGCCAGTGGGGTCTGCCCACAGTGACCTCGGCAGCGGTGCTGGGCATGTTCAGCGCCACGCTGGCGGGCATCATCGAGTCCATTGGGGACTACTACTCCTGTGCCCGGCTGGCAGGAGCCCCCGCGCCCCCTGTGCACGCCATCAACAGGTACAGCAGCTGCCCCCCGCCCCGGCACCCTGCTCATGCCATAGATCCCTGTGGGGACCAGGCAGGGATGCTGTGGGAGAGCAGCGATGGGAACCAGCCCGTTCACGTCGTTCCCAGGGGCATTTTCACTGAAGGCATCTCCTGCATCATCGCGGGGCTGCTGGGGACCGGCAACGGCTCCACCTCCTCCAGCCCCAACATCGGCGTCCTGGGCATCACAAAGGTACTGGTGCCTGGGCCGGGTCCCGCTCAGCCGGGGGGCACGGGCGCCATCACCCGCTGCCCGTGTCCGTGCAGGTGGGGAGCAGGAGGGTGATCCAGTACGGGGCCGGGATCATGATCCTGCTGGGGACCATCGGGAAGTTCACGGCGCTCTTCGCCTCCCTGCCTGACCCCGTCCTCGGCGGGATGTTCTGCACCTTGTTCGGTAACCTCGCCGCAGCCACCCCTCAAACCCGGAGCGCTGTTACCGGCAGCCCTGGGCCCTTTCCCTGCAGATTCAGGGGCAAGCCCAGGGGATGCAGGGTGGGCTTCGAGCTTTTGGGCCGCACACCCTGATGCCCGGCTCCCGGCCGGCTGCAGCAGCCCTGTGGGCACCTCCAACACAGCCGTGTCCCCGCTGGCAGGCATGATCACGGCCATCGGCCTCTCCAACCTGCAGTTCGTTGATATGAACTCCTCCCGCAACCTCTTCGTGCTGGGCTTCGCCATGTTCTTTGGGCTGACGCTGCCGAACTACCTGGATTCCCACCCCAAGGCCATTAACACGGGTACCCGCTGGCCCCGGAGAGCCCCAGTGTTGGGTGTTTAGGGAGACAGAAGGGCAGATCCTGTGGATTAATTAGGTGAATCCGGCTTATCGCAGCACAGCCCGGCTCAGTCCCCGCGCTCTCACAGGTGTCCCCGAGCTGGACCAGATCCTGACGGTGCTGCTGACAACAGAGATGTTCGTCGGGGGGCTCATCGCCTTCATCCTGGACAACACCATCCCTGGTAATGAAAGCGCACGGGGCCACGGGGAGGAACTGGGGAGGCTGGTTTAGAGCTGCACGAGGGCTCGCAGGGCGAGGGGGTCTGAGCCATGCCGGCTGCCGCAGGGACGCCGGAGGAGCGAGGGCTGGTGCAGTGGAAGGCGGGCGTGCACTCGGACAGCACATCCAGCGCCAGCCTCAGGAGCTACGACTTCCCCTTCGGGATGGACGCGGTGCGGAGCAGCCGGTGGCTCAGGCGGGTGCCCATCTGCCCTGGCTTCACCGGGTTCAAGGCGCGGGCGAGGGGCAGCGGCGCAGCGAACACAGACACGCAGGATACAGCAGATGGGGTCTCGCTGTGCACCAAGGTGTGAGCGAGGGGAGGGCTCGTGCCCCAGCGCCGGAGAAGCCGAGCCGAGCTCCTACGGGTGCTGCCGGGGCACCAAATCCAAGGCTTCTGGTGCTCATCTGCAACGCAGGATTAGGGAAACTCAAAGCTGCCCTTTAGGGACAGCTCAAGCTCCCGGGTGCTGGCCTGGGGACCACAGCCCCTGTGTCACTGCTCCACCAAGCTTTGGCTGGGGGGGACACGTTCAGTGCTTGCTGAAGCTTGTCAGACACCATCACAGCCAGCCAGAGCCCCCAGAGCCCCCCAGTTGCCATGCTGTGTCCTTGGCTTTGGCAGGGCCACCCGGTGGCTGGCGCGGGCTCTGTGTGGGGTGCAGCACCCACATCAGTGTAAGACGCTGAGTTTAAGATCATGCAATAAAAGCAATAAAATAAGATTCAGTCCCAGTTGTCTTTGCTGCTTCCTGCACCGTTCCCTACACCCTTCTTGTGCTGCACAGGATTCAGCAGCAGCTTTCCATCCTCCGGCCTGGGCCGTCCCAGCACGGGGACACGCTGGGTTTCACCCAGCCCAAGCAGCCCCATGGTCAGGGGGATTCTGCCCCAGCCGTGGTGCAGTGGGAGGGTGGTTCAGCACAAGCCATGAGGGAACAGAACAAGGACAGTTTGATAAGTGAAAAGGGGTAAAATACCCCCCCAAACCCCCAAGTGATGCAAACACAACCGCTCACACCTCCCACAAGCACAGCAACGCCCTGGGCCAGGGAAGAGCCGCCCCTCTCCTGCTGCTGGCCCAGTGCTGCTGCTGAGCTTGATGTTACACGGTGCGCAGCACCTCTCTGGGCAGCTCTGTCCTCTCCCAGCCTCTTGCTGGGGCTGAAGCAGGAGAAAGAGAAAGCCCCAGCCCTGTTCAACGACAGCCAAAACCACCACCCTGCAATCAGCTCCGGGTTAGTCACAAACCCCAAACACAGGCAGGCAGTCTGCAAAGTTCACCTCTCTGATAAACCTCCTGGTGTTACAGTTTGCTGAGATACAGCAGGGAAAACACAGCCCTGGAATTGTGCTTGTCCATTTCACAAGGAGCTGGCTCCTGCAGCAGCATTCGGGTGCCAATCACCCCCAGCCAACCGCACCCAGCCGAACCCTGGGCAGGAGGCTCCTGCCAAGCCAGCGCTGCAGCGTGCAGGGGTTCGCTGCTCACACTCCTACTCCAGCTAAAAATAAGCCAGCACATGGCTGCGTGCTGCTTCCTGACCTTCTGTCTTTAGATGTGTGAGTATGAACTGCCTCCAAGCTGGTGGAAACACCAGAAAAGGTTTGTTGCCTCTCTAAGGCCAGATCTCAAGTTAGGAAAGGAGAAAGTACTGCTCAGTAAGGAGCCAGGGTAACTGTGATGGACATTCTGAAGAGCAACAGCAAAACAAGAGTTAGTCTGGCTGAGTTCCTCTAAGAAGGGGTGGACAAGAAAGCTGGAGAGGGCCTTTGGACAAGGGCCTGTAGGGACAGGCCAAGGGGAATGGCTTTAACCTGCCAGAGGGGAGATTGAGATGAGCTCTGAGGCAGAAGCTCTTCCCTGTGAGGGTGCTGAGGCGCTGGCACAGACTTTTCCCAGAGAAGCTGTGGCTGCCCCATCCCTGGCAGTGTTCAAGGCCAGGTTGGACACAGGGGCTTGGAGCAACCTGCTCTAGTGGAAGGTGTCCCTGCCCGTGGCAGGGGGCTGGAACTGGGTGAGCTTTAAGCTCCCTTCAACCCAAACCAGGCTGGGATTCTATGAAGACCAACACAGCGATGTGGGTAACCCCTGCGTAACAGCTTCATCTCACTCTTCCCATCCTGATGATTTCTGAAGTGTTTCCTTTTGGTTTAATTAGAGCTTAAAGACAAAATAAAAGGCATTAAGAGCAAGGCTGGGCAGAGTTATGGAGCAAGTGGGGCTCAGCTCACCCACAGCCCCCCAGTTTACAGAACGAGAGCACCCCAGCTCCAGCAGCCTCCACTCCAAGACCCCCTTTATAGGGCGCTGCCCGCCGTCAGCAAGGGCTGCCCGTGCTGCCAGCAGCGCTGGGGCTGCACTGGGATTAGCAGCAGTGAGAAGGAAGGGAAATCTGCCCAGGCAGGCAGGAGGGAAGAGTCCAAGCTCACAGGAGTATCCTGGGCTCTCACCTTACCAGCAGCCCTAAGGGAGCTGTATCCACAGCACGCGCTCCCTTGCCCCTGCACGCTGCCAGCAGCGCATTCACGAGACAGCCACCACGTCGGTTCTACTCTTATTTATTTTTTTAAATATTTTTGAAAAAATATAATTTTTTTACAATATTTTCAACTTAAACACTATTCACACTGAACACGTATGGCAGCTTAACCTACCCCAGTATGAAGTTTAAGAAGCCAAAACTGTTCTAGCTTTATTAAAAGAAAAACGAAAACGAAACAAAAGAAGTCGTTGTGCTGTAGACTATCGTGTAGTGATGATTAAACAAAGCAAGGGCAAAGCACCACTCAAATCACTAATGCTTAGGGTTGTCTCGGTTAAATCCAGCTCTAATAAAGTCGTATGCTAAAAGTTACATAGGCAGTGCTATGTATTTATCTGGGTTCTTGGGAGAAATTGTGATGAAACTCACATCTCCTTGAACATAATCGGGAAGTCGGAGCGTTTCTAACATGATCACGTACTGCGAAGCGCAGGGATTCCTCCTTCCAGCCCCTCGGGTGTTAGTTCAGTAGCTGAGATCTACGACTCTGCACAGGTCTGTAAGGTTTCTGTTACAGCTCATGCTGCTGAAAAGGAGCATGAGGGGGTTTTTAAGGGGAAAAATTCACATTAGTAACAATATTTCCAAGGAAAGTTAGCCTGTTTGCATAACAATCGGATCTCCTTGCTTGCTTTTTTACCCCGAAGTTAAGGCATTATCAGGTGCAAGCTAGCACCAGTTAACACATCTCGAGTTAAACACAGACCATCCATGGCAAATTCCAAGTCCTGGTTTAGAAAGACAGAGTCTGCAGGTGGTTTTATAAACGTGGTACTTTGTCTCAACTTGACTGGTGCCTCTTACCTCACTGCCTCCTTCCAGAGAGCCAGGGCCCAATTATGTTTCCATTAAACTTTTGACAGATTTACTTAATAACAGTCTCAGCACTTTTATTGAGCATGCAAGACTAACAAAACTTTGGCAATGCATAAGTGTAACACAGTGACAAGAAGAGAGAGCTTTTACAATTAAATCTTCTAATACTGGCTTCACAGTGTGGAAATTGTGCTACATCCACCAAGAGAGGGCCCAGTCTACTCAAATATTTAAGTACTTCACCCCAGGAACAAACTCCTTTGCGTTTGGATTCAGATTACTCTTGACCTAAGGGAGGGAAAAACAGAAGTCTAGTTGAATCATTCTTTTCATCTTCCCTGTTCAAGCTGACAGCATTAGGAACAGTTTATGGGTTTAGGGTAACAGTCAGGCACGTGATGGGGGTTTTGCATCTATCAAGAGTCTCTCTGATCACTCGAAGAGCACACTCCTCTGCGCTAGTACCCGAATTATCCACCCTTCCTTAGCACCACCTGGGTGTTCCAGTCAGATGAGGGCTCAGGGAATGAGAAACAAGCAAACCACAGGCATGCATCAAACGCAGCTACTTGGCTTAATGCTGAAAAAGCTTTTTCTGAAGCCAAGCTGTCAAAACGTGCCATGAGGTTTTTAGATCTTGCTTATTTAAGCAAGAGGAGACTTGTTCCAGGAACTTCAGCCATTTCTGGGAATTTAATGTATATGAGCACTGTATTGATTTTCTACATTGCCGTGCCTGTGACTACCCTGCCCTGCTACTTGGCGAGCTGCTGCTCTGCAATGTCCTGCAGTTATAGGTGGGCAGCATCTTCAAACCGAGTTCTTTATCATGAGGAAATGGAGGGTTAGGCTTTTGTGTTCTAAAACTGCTGCCTGCAGCTGCTTAAGCTTGGAGAGGTAGGAAATTGTATCCGAATTTCACAGCAGTTTTGTGACCTGACAGTGTTTTTTGTACTCTGTACCAGCAACTTCATATTATGTCAGGGAAAATAGGTACACGCTGCCCCTTCCTTTCAGTTAAGCCAGGACAACAGTCACACAGTAAGAAAGAGGGAAATAATCACAGTGAGGCTGCCTTCCCCTTAGAATTTCTACAAAGGGATCTGCTATGGTTTGCCCAATCCAAACCAGACCTCAGAACACAGCTCGTTCCCACCCCACACATAAGTGGTGACAGATGCTCAATTAAACCTTTGCAGTCTTGTCACCAAATGGCACTTCAGAGTTCGGGCTTCACACACTGCCTTTTTTAACACACTGTATACCCAAACCCGCTTGAATTTATGCCACGGGCTAGGAAAGGCCCCATGTGGTTATGAAGAAAACCACTGAATAGGTCACGCCACTTGGGGGAACATCCCTTGCCCAACTGTTCCACATTTCCCCCTCCAGCAGAGCCAGGCAGTTGTAGAGTCTCTGGCTCATGTGTAACGGGTTTCGCCCTGCCATTATCACCAATAAAAATCAGCCTTAGCCAAAGAGAGATGTCAAGCTTGAGAAATAGGATGAGAAACCAATTTACCACCAGATCCTCCAGTGATGAGCTGTCACTGATAACAAGGTCATTGAACTGGTCCTGGATTTGATCCATTGTTTGTGGGAGATCACGAGCTGGAATAAACCATTCATGCTCCTCCTCTTCTTCCAGCATCTCCTGGAAGCAGCGCTCAATGAATTCTTCTTCCCACAACTCCTCTTCGATCTACACAATGAGAAGAAACTGCTTCATCAACAAGCTTCTCAAGAGCTTGGGTCTTCATTCCAAGGTTTGTGCACCTAGCTGGCTTGCTCTCTAGCTATGCACCAGGACTTGCAGCACACCACCATGCTCGTGCTGCAGGGAGGCAAGCAGCTTTGGGGTTTTAACGTAGGGAAGTGCTTTGTCCCAGGAATTGGGCTGCAGCTAAAGGGAATGGCAGGAGAACACCCCAGCTGTTTCATTGGCAGCTTGTTACAAGCTCAAGAAGGAGGAAAATGTTGGTTCCAAGTAAAAATTTCAGATGTACCACCTAGCCTGCACTCAACTCACTGCGAGTATGAGGAAGGGAACAGGGACAACGCATGCAGCCAGGCACACTCCCTAGGGAAGTGTCCTCCAAGACTCTTGGGGAAAAAATAACCACTGCCTGTCCCTTGGCATGGGGAATAAGCAGCATTTCCTTGGCTTCAGGTTAGGTGTTCAGCCAACACAGTTCTCCTAAGGAACTCTGCGTGATCTTCATGGTTGTTAAGAATGCTGACCTGCTGTGCTCTAAGCAGGGCAAATCAACTGATGCAGAACTGCCACATGTTGCAAAGATTAAAGGAAAGTTTTCCTTGGTTGTTCAGTAAACAAGCTTTGGAGGGAGTTCATCCCAACAAGTTTTCCATGTCCTGCATTGCAGTACTTAAGCAGGGAAATAGAAGCTGGTGTGAATGACTTGCCAGGCATAAGAGAGTGGAAAAATTATTCAGGACATATTTAAAAGCTCACCCAATGGAAGCTCAAACAAGTTTTCCTATCTATCCTTCACTCTGAAATTAAATACATACTCGACCCTGAAGTGGAAATTCAGTTATGTAAAACAAAACCAAAAAATGAAAGCCAGAGTTGAGGGCTGCTGCAATACGTAGGTCCCCTGTGCCTGGGGCAAACACACTCATCAGCTCACTTGGTGCTCAAGATGCACAGCTTTGGGGAACAGGGACTCATCACCACATGCTCTAAGCCACTGTCCACACAATTCAAACCCTGCACGAAGCTCTGACTTTGTGGTTTCCCCAGCAGAGCACTCCAGAGGACAGGAGTCTCCCATCAATCCTCCCTGGGGCACTGTGGCCATCCTGCACTGGGCAGGAGGCAGTGGCAGGCACGCAGCTGTGTGCCAGTGTTACAGCAGGGGTTGCCTGGCACCGGGGTCTTTGTTACATGGTTGTGCACCTATGGGTGCCTCCAGCAGCAGTTCCAGAGGTGCTAAATAACATTTAGTTCCCCAAATGCCTTGAAATGAAGACTGCCTGTTTATATTTTCCAGCTCGAGTTTAACTTGTTCAGGTTCCCCCAGAGAACTGTGCCTACTGCTGCACAACTAGGCTGCCACGTGGTGTTTGCCTGCCTGAATACAACCAGCTTCCCCCGTGCTCCCACCTTTCCTCTTCTCTGTTTACTCATGGCACAAGGCTCAGCTGCTTCCCCAAGAACTACACATCCCCTATGCCAACCACAGGACAGTCCCCGGGAGGAAACAGCCACCCAATGGGGACCAGCACTGAGAGCATCCTGCCTCTGTATGCACGAGAGAATTTACATCTTGTGAGCAACCTGAGTTCCAGACTAGCTTTGTGCCCTGCTGGCTCCCTAAAGAGAGAGCAGCAGACATCCTATTGCAGCCACTCAGCCTTCAGCACAGCCACACTGTGCTGAGAAAGTAGCTATGTGAGTACAAAGATCAGGTTTTGATTGTGAAGGGGGCTGTGGGAAGAGGCTGTTCCTCTTCCACAGGAGGGAAACTGTGTCCAGATGCAAGGTGAGAGATGAAGTTTAAGGCTTCCTTCCAACCTGATTGCAAAGGCCAGCTCTAAGACACTTCAGTATTAAGCAATGACCAGGACTATCACCCAACAGCTACGTCCACTGACTCCCTTTGGAACAGCAGCCCTGTGACGAGGCAGGGAGGCACTGGGATGTATCCAGTTCAGAACTACAGCATGCCTGCACATGTAAAACCTCTGCAGGCCAGCAGCCTACCTAGAGCCGTCCCTTCCAAAGTGCCAATAAACTCTGCCAACGTTGTTTCCCTCCCTCCTGCAGCAGCAGGGAATTACTCGATGCATACCTCTCATATTTTCCACCAAGATTACAAAAACCTCATATTTATTGCCAGATGAACTGAGATCAGCCTGTTCCCCAGGGTTCTTCAGCAAGCCCATTTAAAAACTCCCATCTCTGAAGGACTGCCAGTCTTGGACCCTGGTTGCTAAGCCACAGCATCTCTCCCTTCAGCTAGAGAATGGTAAAGCCTATCACAAGACATTTAGAGAAGGAAATTACTTGCCTGCCTGTTGAATTCCTCTTCATTCTCCATCCACATGTACTCCGCAAAGGGATTGTCATCTTCATGAGAATGACCATTTATGATCACATCTTCGCTGATGATGCTCGGGCTGGTACTGCTGCGACTCGGATCTTTCATGGCTGCGTCTTTGATTCAACGTCTGTAATTAAGAAACGCAGCAATTAAAGAGGTGCAGATTCACTCATTACCCTGCTCTGCACAAGGGAAGGCTGTGCACGGATGTGAAGGCTCTGGGTAGCACCGTTGTGGCTGCAGCAGAGCTCTGCTTGCTGCAACAGGAGCATCAGAAATGCCGTTGCCATTGTATGCAGAGTGATTAATTAATTTCCCCAAATTAAAGCTCATCAAATCAGCAAATGCCAAGCACCGAGGCCAATTAAAAGGGACAGGAAAGAGCAGAAAGCATGCGTGCTTGCCAGTAGGAATGTATTTAAGGCAACATCGAAGAAATAAAAAGGAAAACTTGCTTTCCAAAACACTTTCAAAGCTCCTACCCAAGTGCCAACAAACTCCACTGGAGACGAACTGTGCCCAGCGCCTGTACTGGTTCAGAGGTGGGGGGCAGCACGTGAGGGGAATTCCCAAGGATACCCCATGCTAGGGGAAACTCAGCGTGGCTTTTAGCCCACCCAAATACTGTGACAGGATGTTCCACCGCCTGGGAAGCTTCAGGTAAAGCCCACACCACAATGCAGGGGAAGTCAGTGCGTGCTCCCCTCTGCTCCCCCTGCATTCGCAGGGGTTGAGTCATGCCTGGAGAGCGCTCAACACTTGTGTGTGCCGCTGCTACGCGATACGGCAGCGGCCCGGGCTCCAGGAATGAAGGTACAGTTGGCAAGCGTGGCTTGTTCCACCTAACCCCAGTCGAAAGCAGGACAAAACCTAAATTTGGGCTGAACCCTCGCCACAAGGAGGGTGCTGCAGCCTTTCTGTCCGGCTGAGCACAGAGACCAGAGCCTGCTCCTCACAGCCCAGCTCCTAACTGAAACCCTCATTTCGTGAGGTAAGGCTGCTGCTCTTCCTGCACCATGCTCAGCTACAGGTATCAATACTGGAACAGCTGAGTAGTTTTAGACACTAATCCTGGCAGTGTTATTCTTTTAAACGTTATACAAAGCAGGTATGAGGCAATGAGTTAAAAAAAAAAACCCCAAAATCAGACTTGAATATTCTTCTAGTGCTAAAAATTTGCAATGGAGTGATGCAGCAGGGAGTGAAAACAGGTTTATTTTAGTCTCCAATCAACGTTTTAGCTCGTTGTCTGCATATAAAAAAATTATTTGGGGAAGAAGGTATCAAAATACAGCCTCCACTATAACTAGAGGACAAGGGCTTATCGCAGAGAAGCTCCTATTTTGTCTTTGCATTTCATTTGCTCCTATTATCTATGAAATTAATGCAAGTTTTGGTTCAAAATGTCTTCTTGATAATCCCAGGTCAAAACTCTGTCACATCCAAGCGATCAATTAAGAAAAGGACAAAGATAAAGGGACTTGCCTGGCGTGTTCTATTGAAGGTTTTTAAATCAAAGGCAAACCCAAGTACGGAAGTCACAGCAGCTCCCTTAGGAAGTACAACAAATGAGACCAGAACCCGGCTATTCTAGTGAGAGAAAACACGTTCTTTTTGATGTTCTTTCAAAACAAACTTGCAAAGGCTGACTGGCAGCATCTAACATAAAACAGGAAAAGACACTGCACTTAACACCCTAATTCAAGCTTGAAATTGTTTTAAGCAACTTCAGCTGCTCACAAGCGAACAAACAGGCTGGACCAGAAGAAATAAAAGATCTCAGAGTCTAAAAAGCCTGATTTCTTCATTTTTTAAGTGACAAAGTCAGTGTTTTCACTTGCGGAGTGAATCTTTATAGTAATGTTCCACCAGGCTTTGTGCACGCCAATGATTCACACTACAGGTGAACAACAGCACGAGCAGTGTAAGGCACTCAGGCCACGCTGCAGGCAACTTCTGTTCAAAGCTGACTGCACCCAGGCAAGTCCATAAGGGTAAAAATAACAAATAATACAAAGAAATAACAACCTACTTGGTTGTGTAAAAGCTTGAAAGGTTCATTTATTGAATCATGGGCTGGTTTTCCAATTTCTTAAGTGTTCCCATAGAACACAAGCTCTTTGCTTTAGGAGGGAGGGGAAGCTCAGTGTTCCACGTTTGGACTGAAACAACTTTTTCCATTACTGCCCAAGGACGATGGGGATGATTATCTTCAAGAAAGATCCAGGGCTCAAGCTGAGTATCGGAAGTTTATCTGATGAAGCCTTAAGTCTGCTAATGTTTTCCCACAGGAAAACAAGTCAACAAAACACTTCTCCTGTGTGAAGAGTTCAGGAAGCCCCAGGCCAGTCCCCTACTCAGAGCACTCCTTGTCATTCATTTTCTGCAAGTTGTAATACCACAAATAGAAAGAAAGAAAACTAGATCTCCCTATTTCACCCTTTCCAAATACAAACCAGCTGGCTTGCTGTGCTCATTTGCAAGGACGGGATTAGTCTCATTTCACTAGTATCAGATACAGGCTTTTTAGTCATGAGCTACAGGCAATTCTGAGGAGGAGACATCACCACCAGCTTTGGTCTTGCAAAAAGACACAATCTAAGGCAGCTGCTGCAGAAAACGAGCCACAGCGACAGGCTGCACTATGTTGTGAATAAAAATAAGACATTTTCCATCTGGGAGTAGGTGGAAAGCAGAGGATCTCAAAGCTCCTTACACTGGAACAGGAAATAGAACATTATCAGTGCTAAGGAACAGCAACTACAGGGAATTTTGCCACAGTGATGTGATCTGATATCCAGCCCCGAATTATTCTGGGGTTTTGGGGGGGAGTGGGGGTGATGCAGGAAGAACAGTGTAAGTGGATAAAACCCAGGATCTTTATCTTAGGAGTGAAGTCAGATATCAGCTATCCTGTAACAACAGGATTTTCAGGTATCCCCCAATTGTTTTCTGTAGGAGATATGGAACTCGTTAGTCCAGAGCATCATTAAGGTCCATTAATTTACCCATTTCGCTGAATTTTGCTGCATTAATAGCAATGAAGAGCCCTACACCAACCATCATCAAAATTCAAAGCTTTGTGAATGAAGATTCTGCATTTAAACCCTCATCACGAAAGAAGATTATCCACTACCTACTTCGGAAAACAAGGTCAAGGGGCCTAATTCCATAAGGCAAAACCCGGGTCCTCACCCCTGGCAACAAAAACAGCGGGGAAAAAATGAAGCTCTTTGCTTCGAGCACCCAAACACAACACAGAGAGGGAGCAGAACACCCGGATCTTCGCAGAGCTGAAGCAAAGGTGTTTTAGCAGCCAGGGAACACTTTGAACTCCTGCCGAAGACGGTGGTATGTGTTTATTAACCAGCAATTGCTCTGGCGAGGCAGCAGCGCCAAGATTCTTGCTATCTAATTAGATTAGCAAATGGCAGTTATCAAGTAAACAGACTACGCTCCGCATAATAAATAGATTTCTTAATCAACTTCGCGACGGTGCCAGTGGTATCGGATACAAACGCTCTGGAGCGTCGCACCGGGGGTTACCGGCGAACAGCCGCCTCGCTCGGCAGCGCCGAGGCGCACAAAGGAGCCGAGAGCAGAGCCCTCGCCGAGGCGAGCGGGGCGGACAGGGCTGCGCCCCGCGGGGGGAAGCACAGCCCGGGCCCTTCCCGGTGCCGAGGTCTCCGGCAGCGCGGAGCCGCTTCGCTGCGGCGGGCCCCGGGCTCCGCCGCTCCCGTCGCGGCCACGGAGGCGGAGCGGGCTCTGCCCCTCCCGCGGCGCCGAGCACCGCGGAACCCCCCGCTCCTACCCCGCCTCAGCTCCCGGGCGCCCCGCGCTCCCCCCCCCCCCGCCCGCTTTGTTCGCCCGCTGGGGCCGCCCCCGCGGCGGGGCTCGGTCCCGGCAGGCCCCGCGCCGCCCCCCGCAGGACCCGGATGGAGCCGCAGACAATGAAGACGCGGCCGGGGCGGCCCCGCCGCGCAGGCCCCGCCGCCGCGGGGGAACGGGGGCAGGGGGGGTGCACCCGGCGCCGCCTCAGGGGAGGGGCGGCTCCCCCAGGCACCCCCCCCACCCCTCCCCGCGGGGGCAGCGGCGGCGGCCCGTGCTGCGCGCCCCGGCTCACCTGCGCGCAGAGGAAGGCCGCGGTGCGCCCGCCGCTCCGAGCTGCTCCCCCGCCGCCGCCGCTGCCCCCGGCTCCGCTCCGCGCCCGCCGCCCCGCTCGCTCCCAGCGCCGCAACCCGCCGGACGTGAGCTCACTTCCGCTACCTGCGTGACCTCACAGACACCGCCCCTCTCCCCGGAAGCGGCGCAGGAGGGGATGCCGGGAGTTGTAGTCCGGCCCGGCCGCCATTTCGCGCGGCGGCGCGGGGCGCGCCGGGAAGCGCAGTCCCGCGGGCAGCGAGAGCCTCCATCTTGTGGCGCCGGGCGCGCCGCGGAGAGCGCGTCCGCAGACCCGGCCGGGGACCCGCCCCGATCCCCCGGGCACTGCCGCGGGCAGCGCTGCCACAGCGGGAAACCTACCCCGCCGGGCACTGCCCTCCCTCGGGGCTCCCGCAGGGGCCGGCAGCGAGCCCTGGGGCTCCACTGAGGGAAAGGCAGTTGAATACCTTGTGAGAAACACGCCCCTTCACAAAACAAATGTTTCCGCACTCCTCTCATGCGCTTTTAACAGTCTATAGTGGGAAACGGGACATAATGAACGCGCTTTGCTGGGACCAGACTTAAACCCCGGTTACAAAATGGGCTGAAAGAACAATCTTTCTTCTCTCTGTGAAATACACAAGAATGATTTGTGTCAACAATTTAAGAATCCTTGCAAACATTGTACTTTATGTAACTATTGTACTATGTGTGGAGAACACTGGGAATCATGTTTGTGTAATTTTGATGGGGGGGTAAAAGAAGCAGAAGAATAGGAATTGCATTGTTTAAACTGCTAAATTGCTTAAATATTAGAGGGGTTAAGGAAGGGTTGGGCAAACAGGGGGGCACATCCTGCTGTGAAACAGTGTGAAACTTAAGTGCCCATATAACGAGTGGAAATATACAGGGCTGAGGGGAGTTCTGCAACGCTGCCACATCTGCAGCTGGAGATTAAGCCCCAGCAGCAAGTAGAAGAGACACGTTGACGTAAGAGTAAAGAAGATAACAAGATTGGCTGAACCCCAAAAGAACCAAGCCCTGGACCAAGGAGTATAAAAGATCGGACCTCAGAAACCCCGGTGTGCGTCGTTGCGGAGCGGAGAGTCCCCGGCGCACCCAGCGCTGCTTGCTTATTGCCTCTCGATGTTAATCAATTGTAATAAAATAAGTAAACCAAACTCTGGCTGAGACTGAATAATTATAACAAATTGGTGACCCCGACATGATCTCTATGGCTGTTTGGGACTGCAGCTCTTACAAGGGGCACCCCCACAAATTGTGGCTCGGGAGCTGTAGTCCTGGGCAGTCTCGCGAGACCAACGAACAGAGAGGCAATAACCAAGGAATTTGGGCTCCCTGAAAACTGCAGTATAAAATTACCTGTCATTCTTGTGCATGAAGGCCCGGATGAGAACAGAGGACTGTAAGTATCGTTTGGTCGGGTGGGAAGGCCGGTGTGTGTGTGTATGTAAGACGCAACAAAGTTGTGGGTTTTCCTCTCACTGCAGTTTCAATAAACGAAACTGAACAGTTGAAGAGACGGAGTGTATGGTGAGACATGGAGCAAGTATTCTGAATCTGTGAAACACGGGTCGGGATACCAGGCTCTGTGAAGTGAGTGCGGACCTCTTCTAAGCGCGTTTCCAATCTCCTGCGAAGGACTTGGCCGCTGAAGGAGGGAAGTGATAGTGGTCGATTGAGAGGAAGCACACCAGGCAGAAAATGGGTCAGAGAAAGAGCCGTAGCTCTAACCCAGGGAAGGGTCCACGGAGAGGCCCCCGGAATAAGGCAGGGAGCGAGTTGCCAGGCATACCCCCAGACAGTCCACTGGGGTTAATGCTTAAGTACTGGGGCTCTTGGCCATCCCAGGAAGGGAAAAGTAAAGAAAAGATGGTCCATTACTGTATGGAAATATGGACTAAGGAAGAGATTCGACCTGATCATTTATATTGGCCAGTATTTGGGTCTTTTGATGATTGGATTTGTCAGGCTTTAAATTTATATGTGAATGGCAAAGAACCTTTAATCAGGAGGAAAGTGATTATGCGGCATTATGGAAAGGATCATCTGTAACAGTCTCGTCGTTTCCTTTAAAAGAAAGGAAAAAGGGGAACAAAAGTAATCCAACATGGGAACCGTTAGATAATTTACCCCCTGTACCACCTCCTTATCAGGAACAGGACTTGGAGAATGATCAAAGAGGTATTTACCCCCAGATACCACCCGATCCGGCCCCGTCAGCTCCCCCATCTTCCCCTACTTCTAGTCGTACTAGAAGTAAAGTAAAAATGAATCAAAATAAAAACGCACAAGAGGAAATAGAGGAGAGGGTAATTCTAGCACCTCTCCGAGAGGTTCCCATAGGAGGAAATATAGGAGGGATTGGATTTGTGGCAGTACCCCTAAATACAAACGATGTAAGATCTTTTAAGAAGGAGATGGGTTGGTTATTAGACGACCCTTTGGGGGTTTCGGAACGATTAGATCAGTTCTTAGGTCCTAATATTTATACCTGGGAGGAGATGCAGTCGATATGGGGAATATTGTTCACTTCCGAAGAAAGATCTATGATTAGGCAAGCCGGAATGCGAAATTGGGAAAGAAGACATCAACAAGGTCCTCCTGGAGAGCAAAAGTGGCCAAATCAGAATCCTAACTGGAATAATCAAAATGGCCATGATAGACAAAACATGACAGATTTAAGAGAAATTATTATACAAGGAATTAGGGAGGCAGTTCCAAGGGGACAGAATATTAATAAAGCCTTCAGTGAACATCAGGAAAAAGATGAGTCCCCTACTGATTGGTTAGAAAGATTAAAAAAAAATGATGCAATTACATTCTGGAGTGGATCCGGCTTCTCCAGTAGGAGAAGCCCTTTTAAAAACGCAGTTTGTGGCAAGATCTTGGGGAGACATTAGGAAAAAGCTGGAAAAATTAGATGATTGGCAAGATCGGGGGCTGCAGGAATTGTTAAGAGAAGTCCAGAAAGTTTATGTACGGAGAGACGAGGAAAAACAAAAAGCCAAGGCAAAAATATTTGTGGCAGCAGTACGAGAAACTCAGAAACAAGAAAACCCTCGGCTGAGACCAAAAGTCTCTGGACCGGGGTATCGGGAAAGAAAACAAATAGAACAAAGGGAAAGGATTAGGAATGCCTCCGGGGAAATACCAGAGTGCTGTTATTGTGGGAAAAAGGGACACCTCAAAAGAAATTGCAGAAAGCGAATTCAGGATGAGAAGATGTTCAAGGATGAGGAATAGGGGTGTCCGGGGCTATACATCCTGGGGATGAGAACAACGTCGGAGCCCTTGATAAATTTAAAATTAGGACCCCAGGGAGAAGAAACCACGTTTCTGATAGATACCGGAGCCGAAAGATCTACGGTCAGGCACATCCCTCCGGGGTGTCAGATAAGTAAGGATACTATGTTGGTAGTAGGGGCAAAAGGAGAGCCTTTTAGAGTACCCATTATTAAAGATATACAAATAGAATCTAAAACAAGAATTTGTGTAGGAAATTTCTTGTTAGTAGAGGAAGCGGAAAACAACTTATTAGGACGAGATTTAATTATAGAATTGGGAATAAGTTTAGAAATAAAAAAAGGAACAATTAGCGTAAATTTATACCAATTAACAGAGAAGGATGAAGAATGTATAAATCCGGAAGTCTGGCACCATAAAGGAGAAATAGGAAAATTAGATATTGATCCTCTGGAAATAGAAATAACAGATCTGAAAGAACCCATTCGGGTTAGACAATATCCAATATCTTTAGATGGCAGGCAGGGGTTGAAACCAATAATTGAAGACTTGATACAAAAGGGAACCTTAGAACCCTGCAAGTCACCCCAGAACACTCCTATCCTTCCAGTTAGGAAGCCAGATGGGAGTTACCGGTTGGTCCAGAACGTAAGGGCAGTAAACCAGAGAACTGTTACCTGGTTCCCGGTAGTGGCAAATCCATATACGCTGTTAAATCGAATATCACCCGAACATACTTGGTACAGCGTAACTGATCTAAAAGATGCTTTTTGGGCCTGTCCGTTAGCAGAGAAAAGTAGAAATTATTTCGCCTTTGAATGGGAGGATCCGGAAACAGGCAGAAAACAGCAGTTACGATGGACGGTCTTACCTCAGGGGTTTACAGAATCACCAAACTTATTTGGCCAGGCACTGGAAAATTTATTGGCATCCTTTACAACCGAGGGTAGTGTAAGACTTCTACAATATGTAGATGACTTACTGATAGCGGGAAAATCAGAAGAAGAAGTCCGAGAAAACACAGTAAGCTTGTTGAATTTTCTTGGAGAAAAGGGACTGAAGGTCTCAAAGTCAAAACTGCAATTTACAGAACCGGAAGTAAAATATTTGGGACACTGGATTAGTAAAGGGAAAAAGAAGTTAGACCCGGACCGCGTGGCGGGGATTATAGCTTTACCCGCCCCCAAAACAAAGAGGGAAATTCGACAATTACTAGGATTATTAGGATATTGCTGACAGTGGGTAGAGGGATTTAGTGAAAAAGTAAAATTTTTGTATGAAAAACTCACCCTAAATGTAATAAAATGGTCTCCTGAAGATGAAGAAAGATTTCGAAGTATAAAAGATACTTTGCTAAAGGCTCCTGTATTAAGTCTTCCAGATTTGAACAAGCCTTTTCAATTATTTGTAGATACTAGTAATCAAACTGCATATGGGGTATTAATTCAAGATTGGGCAGAAGTAAGAAACCTGTAGGATATTTTTCAAAACTATTAGATCCTGTAAGCAGAGGCTGGCCAACGTGTCTACAAGCTGTAGTAGCCGTAGCCCTGTTAGTTGAAGAAGCTAGGAAAGTAACCTTTGGGGGATCCCTAGTAGTGTATACCCCACACGACATTCGAGGGGTCCTCCAACAGAAAGTGGACAAATGGCTTACAGATAACAGACTATTGAAATATGAAGCCATCCTAATCCATTCTCCTGATCTAGACTTAAAGACAACAACAGCTCAAAATCCAGCACAATTTCTATTCGGATACTGGGAGGATGCTATAGCCCTTAATCACAATTGTATAGACATGGTAGAATTACAAACTAAAATCAGACCAGATCTGGAAGAAGAGGAATTAGAAGAAGGAGAAAAGTTGTTTGTAGATGCATCTTCATGAGTAGTGGACGGGAAAAGAAGGTCAGGATATGCAATAATAGATGGAAGGAAATGGGAAGTAATTGAGTCTGGCCTGTTGAGTGCTAGTTGGTCAGCACAAGCGTGTGAATTATATGCCTTGTTAAGGGCATTAAAAAGATTGCGGAATAAAAGGGGAACTATATTTACAGATTCGAAATATGCTTTTGGAATAGTACATACTTTTGGAAAGATATGGGAAGAGAGAGGTTTGATAAATACCCAAGGGAAAGGGCTAATACATGAAGAGCTAATAAAACAAATATTACAAGCTATAAGAGAACCTGAAGCAATAGCCGTAACTCATATTAGAGGGCATTAAAGGGGGCTACAATTTAGGACTCGAGGGAACAATTTAGCGGATGAGGAAGCGAAACGAGCAGCTCTATTGACTTTAGCGACTGGAGAATATGTGGGAAAAGGAGAAAATCCGATAAATGGGCCAAAAGCATATTCTCAAGATGAGATAAAAGAATATAGAAAATTGAGAGCTGAGTTAAAAAACGATAAATGGGTATTACCTGACGGAAGAGAAATGTTACCCAAAAGTTATACTAGGGGAATATTGCGTAAATTACACCAACAAACCCATTGGGGAACAAGGGCATTGGTGGATCAGTTTTTAAAATTCTATGGGTGCACTGGAATTTTTGAAATGGCAAAACAAGAAGTACAGGGTTGTTTAACATGCCAGAAGATTAACAAAAAACAGATGAGACAAGCTCCAAAAGGGGGGAGACCTTTGGCCCATAGACCTTTTGAAAGAATACAAGTTGATTTTACTGAATTGCCAAAAGTGGGACGATATAAATATCTTCTAGTGATAGTAGACCAGTTAACACATTGGGTTGAAGCTATACTTGTTGCCAGGGCTACAGCTCAAATTGTGGCAAAACAACTACTTGAGAATATCATTCGGAGATTTGGAATGATCGGAGTGATAGATTCTGACCAAGGGTCCCATTTTACCTCTAGAGTTCTTAAAAATGTTATGGAGGCTTTGGGATTCCAATGGGATTATCATACTCCTTGGCATCCCCAAAGTTCTGGAAGAGTCGAAAGGATGAACCAAACTTTAAAACATCAATTATCAAAATTGATGATTGAAACTAAAATGTCATGGATAAAATGTCTTCCTTTGGCTCTGTTGAATATTAGAACTATGCCAAATTCAACAACTGGGATCTCACCTTTCGAGATGTTATATGGAATGCCCTATACTCAAGGGCTACCAATTAGTCACCCTAAATTGGAGGATGTGACTATCCAACATTATATCACATTTTGAATAAAAATATGCAAGAACTCAGAGCCAAAGGAATGCTAGCTCAAAGCACTCCTTTGGAATTTTCAATACATAATATCCAACCTGGGGACAATGTCCTAATGAAAACTTGGAGAGAGTTTGGCCCCTCGTTGGGAAGGACCTTTTCTTGTTCTTCTAACCACAGAAACAGGAATCCGAACAGCAGAGAAAGGATGGACTCATGCGTCTCGGACCAAAGGACCACTCCCAACGACAAAGCCGAATGATCGGAGGGTAACATCTCTACCTGGCGAGCTAAAGTTAAAATTTGAGCGTAAGGCAAATGTCTAGGAAAATCAGGTGTTTAGAAAAGATTGTAATTGTTATCCTTTTGTTTATATTGAATATAATTATTGTGAAGAGAGGTGATATTATCATTGTTACAGTGGGTACCCCCCAAAGGGATTATGCCCCGAGTGTACACTAACTAAACAAACTTTGACTAATACATTATTCAAATTTATAGTACGGGTAGGGATAGTAAAGAAGAATTCCAAAGATTGGTGGGAATTATTTCTGAACGGAACTTAAGGAGGCTTAAATAGTCCAACGAGTATCAAAATATTGAGTGTTGCAAACGAAATCGAGTTCCCTGTGGTATCAAAGCTGATTAAGCTAAAAATTGGGAAATCATTAAACTCCGGCATGAGAAACGGCGGAGTTCGTATGGTACCCCTGAAGATCACCCCTGCTGCCGAGAAGACAGTACACCTCGCTGCCGGACGCAGCCCGGTAGGCGAAGGAGGCAGAGGAGTAAAAAGAATGTGGGGCTTGATAATCACAATCTTTCTAGTGATCTTTCCCCACTATGGGATTGCCGACTCATGTTCAAAATGTTATCAAAATGTTAAATTTGGACAAACAGTGACTCAGTTGTTTGTGTTTCACACTCACATCAATACCGGATGCTATAACCAAGGACAATTAGAATCTTGCAAATTTGGTGATAAAGATCTTTGGGTAGCAACAAATTTAGGAGCATGAACTGGACGAGTTACAACCAGAACTGGTAGCTGTCACCGTGGAGAAAATGATATATGTTTCACCAAATCAGGAATGTGGGGATATTCTGATGGTGGGGGTGTACAAGATCGATTTAAGGAAGAAATGGTAAAAAATGCTACTAAAAGGATAAAAGAATCCCAGGCTAATCCCTCTCAGAGACACTCGCCTAGTCAATTATATGAAAGGATTAAAAGTAGGCTTTAGTGAATAAGACCTTCCTACCTTAGGAATGAATCTATATGTAGATCTGATGCAGAGAATAGCGAATGAATTAAACGTATCAAATTGTTGGATCTGTGGAGGATCTCAGATGACAGAGCAATGGTCCTGGAGAGGAGAAGGAGTAGACCCTCACCAATTAATACTTTGGAATAATACACATAAAACCACAGAACAGAGACCTGAAGGTTGGGTATTGGCTGATCAGGTTTTGGGGCAACTATGTGTATCTAGAGAAGGAAGTAATTTTACTCGTTATGTGGGACATACTCCCTGTAAGATGATATTGATCACCAACTCTACGCAAATATATAATACCAGTAATGTGTGGCGGCCGAAACCACCAAAAGGATACTGGTCTCGACAGTGTGATAATAATGAAGCAACATGTTGGAAGAATTTAACTATGGCTAATCCATTCCATGAAATAGAGGATTTAAAACCTTTTTGGGAAACGCCTGGACAGTCAAAAAGTGATTGGAGAGCCCCTGATGGTCTGTTTTGGATATGTGGACAGAGAGCATTTAGTAGACTACCGAAGAAGTGGAGAGGGACTTGTACAATTGGCATAATACAACCAGCCTTTTTCTTGTTGCCAAAACAAAAGGGTAATCAGTTAGGAAGACCATTATATGAAACCCTTGGACGAGTAAAAAGAACGATAAGGGTAGGGGGTGATCAGAATTGGAATGAAGAGGAATGGCCACCCCAGAGAATAATAGAATATTATGATCCAGCTACTTGGGCTCAAGATGGGAGCTGGGGCTATAGAACACCTATATATATGTTAAACCGTATCATTAGATTTCAAGCAGTAGTAGAAATAATAACCAATCAAACTGCACGGGCGTTGGAACTAATAGCTAAGCAATTATCACAAACAAGAACTATGGTCTATCAGAATCGATTAGCTTTAGATTATCTATTAGCAGAAGAAGGGGGGGTATGTGGAAAATTTAATACTTCAGAATGTTGTTTAGCAATAGATGATAATGGACAGGCAATAACGAAGATAGCAGAAGAAATAAAGAGAATTGCCCATGTACCAGTACAAAGATGGAACTCACTTTTAGATGATAATTGGTGGAACAATCTGTTTGGGGATGCTTGGTGGAAGAAAGCCGGATTTATAATTGCATGTTCATTGTTAGGGTTGTTATTTTTATCCTGTATGATTCCATGCCTTATAAGATTAATCCATTCAGTAGTACAAGGAATGCAAATAACAGCTATGCCATTAGATCCAGAGAAGGCAACTAAAGGAAAAACTCATTCCTTAATGGTACTAAAAACTAAAAAGACTCCAATACTAGAAGCCAAGACACAAATCAATGAGTTACACAAAAACAAAGGGGGGAATTGTGAAATACACAAGAATGATTTGTGTCAACAATTTAAGAATCCTTGCAAACATTGTACTTTATGTAACTATTGTACTATGTGTGGAGAACACTGGGAATCATGTTTGTGTAATTTTGATGGGGGGGTAAAAGAAGCAGAAGAATAGGAATTGCATTGTTTAAACTGCCGAATTGCTTAAATATTAGAGTGGTTAAGGAAGGGTTGGGCAAACAGGGGGTACATCCTGCTGTGAAACAGTGTGAAACTTAAGTGCCCACGTAAGGAGTGGAAATATACAGGGCTGAGGGGAGTTCTGCAACAGCTGCCACATCTGCAACTGGAGATTAAGCCCCAGCAGCAAGTAGAAGAGACACGTTGACATAAGAGTAAAGAAGATAACAAGAGTGGCTGAACCCCAAAAGAACCAAGCCGTGGACCAAGGAGTATAAAAGATCGGACCTCAGAAACCCCAGTGTGCGTCATTGCGGAGCGGAGAGTCCCCGGCGCACCCAGCGCTGCTTGCTTATTGCCTCTCGATGTTAATCAATTGTAATAAAATAAGTAAACCAAACTCTGGCTGAGACTGAATAATTATAACATCTCCTTTGTCCATCCCTTTTTTTATTCGTAAAGGTGGAAATGACTCCGTCAGACACTACCCTCTAAAACCATGGCGCAGGGCCATGTCCTCACCCATCCTCTCAAAGACCCTGCCTAAGCACGAGCTTTTCCCCCCCTCTGATCTCTTGCAAGGGAAGCAAACGGGCACCGTTAGAGTTAAAAGCCCTTTGCTCCCTCCAAGCTGACTTGCTCTGCAGTCGAAAGGCAGCATCACACAACCTCCTCGGCTCAGCGCCCACTCGAGATGAGGGACTCGTGGGACAACCACTGCAAAACGCGGCAGGCAGCAGGGAGACGTCCCTGTGTGCACTGTGAATCGGCATGGAGCCGCGCAGCCATGCGTCACCTTGGAGAACGCTGGCACCCTCAGTGGCTGAGCCGTGAGGGGGCTGCTGAGGCGCACCCCAGCTCCGCTCTTACACCCGCTGCCAGGCGGGGAAGGCTCGGGCGCTGCGGGCACAGGCGCGTGGGCCGCGCCGCGAGCAGGAGCGGGGCTGTGTGAGGAGAGCGATTCATTAACATTTCTCTGCTCAGCCCCTCGCTTCCTTCCTTCCTTCCTCCTCGCTTTCCGTAAGGGAGAACCGACTGCACAAAGTCTGGGGTGTCTCAGGTTTCCTGGGGACACATTCTCCTGTTTATGCTGGTTTTATTGGTCACCATTACTAACTTGTTTCCAGGGCCTTAAAGCTTTATAGCCTGTCACACCCTCACTAAATGCTTATCTCCTAGCCAAGTACAACCTTAAAACACCCCTGCAAGGATCACCCTTAAAAAATCAAACCTCCCATGCTCTAACTACTCATATTTCACAGCTATTTCCAACTCTATTTTATACGAAGTCCAGCATGAAACCTAGCTTTATAACGGAGGCTACTCCTTCTACTTATGGCCCTGTTGCACCTCTGATGAATTACACACAGAGCAAAGAGGCAACAGCCTCTAGAGTGACTTTTCTGAGTTGAAATTCATATATGAAAGCTGGCATCTAAATTGCAGAACACCCAATATTTCACACTCCAGCCCTGCTTTCCATCACCTCTTGACAGAGTAGATGCAATTCTAAAGAGTGTGCAGCCTGTGGCAAGAGCACATATCAATCTGCCACCAAAACACATCCCGGCATCTGCCCTCAAGACCAAGTTATTCCAATGCGTTTTTATCAGAAATCAGCACAAGGCACGTAGCCATGGACTGGGTTGGGTTGAAGGGACCTTAAAGCTCCTCCAGTTCCAACTCCCTGCCACGGGCAGGGACACCTTCCACTAGAGCAGGTTGCTCCAAGCCCCTGTGTCCAACCTGGCCTTGAACACTGCCAGGGATGGGGCAGCCACAGCTCCTCTGGGCACCCTGTGCCAGCGCCTCAGCACCCTCACAGGGAAGAGCTTCTGCCTCAGAGCTCATCTCAATCTCCCCTCGGGTAGGTTAAAGCCATTCCCCTTGTCCTGTCCCTACAGGACCTCATAAAAATAAACCTCTCCCCCTTACAGAAGGTATCTTGCGGCAGCAGGTTTGATTTCACTTATTTTATGGTGTGTAAAAGCAGCATGTTGCACACAGAGGTGTAATGAGTTACATACAACTTATCATGGGTCTGAAATAACAGGCATCTCACCCCTGCCAACACTGAGAGCTGATGGGAGTGAGAAATATTCTGACTCTTCAGTTGGACTCTGCCACAATTACTTTACAGCTGGGAATTCTTTATGTTTAGATACCAAACATGATGTAACATCCTCCTAGCTTAAACCCCAGCACTTACACAGGTTAGCATTTACAACAGGCTGAGGAGCAAGATCACAAACTGCACAGCTACTTACGATGCAGGTGGTGGTTAAGGAAAGGCTACTTTAAAAATAAACCCCACAGAGCTGTGGTATTTCCATGCATTAATCTGAACTGCATGGGGTAAGGAAACTTAAAATGCATGGGGGAGGTGGAGATCTTCAAAAATGAATTATCTACCATCTTTAGAAAGGGGGATGACTACCAAACACTCACTGCTTTGAAGTCAAGTCCTCCGCTTGGCTGATGAACTAAGCAGCTTCTTGGAGGCAGATGAACCACAAATGTCATCATGAGCATGAGGGGGACCAAGCACATCCCTCTATGACGTAGTCAAACCAGAACTGACCCCAGGGCTGCTGTTGCTCTCTTTCAGGGGCCTATGAAAGGTGGGGGGGAGTTTTAAGACTGCATCTCTGCATTGGCTTTAATCAATTTCACACAAACAGAATTTAGCAAACTGATGAGCGCAGTGTACAAAGCAGTAACTTATCTCTGTGAAAGTGCAAGAATGAGTCACTGCATGATAAGATTCCTGAATTTGGATATGCCATTTGAATAAAATCTGCACCATCAGCTGCTTATTAGCATTGCACCACTACAGAGAGTCCCCAGAGGAACTGCTGCCATCGCAGGAGGAGACATGCAAGTTCTACTTTACTCTTGCACAAAAGGGATCACACCTCCCCTTTTTGTGAGGATCCAACAGGAGGAAGTTGCAACTGGAAAGACAAGTTACCAAGACTTCACCTCCACAAAACCATCTTGTGTCTGCTAGAGGTAGTTGCTTAACTAAATTAACCACCAAGGTTCAGCCTTCCACATTTGAAAACCCTTCTTTGGCACTGAAGCCTCCCTGAAATTCAGGTTGGAGGAGGCATCCCTATTCCTATTTATCCACATGAACATGCTGTGTCTTCAACTTCAGCTTTGATGGAGGCACCGTTAACACTCAAGAAATAAAACTGTCAGCAGAATATACCTGCCAGTGTTTTAACAAGTGATATTTTAATTTGTTTGGAAACGAAAGAGGTTTTAGGAAAGAGAAAGAAAAAAAGTAATGCAATAAAGCTGCTAACTCACAGGTGTTAAAACATGCAGATTTTAAAAAGAGAGCTAGAGTTTCAGTGGGGTATCATGAACACAGGAGGCAAGAGTTCAGTAACACACTGGTTAACATGCCAAACAGCTATAACAAAGTACTGGCGCCTAGCTTTATTTATTGGTAAATCACTTTAGTAACCTTTAGAATTCACAAATAAGCAGTAAATAACAAAACCTACAGATAAACACAGGTTACACATGCAAATATTCCTGTCCACATCTCACATGTGCAGGTAACATTAAGAGCACAATTCTAAAGATTCTTGACGAAACCAGGTTTTAACCAAAAATGGGTTTAAAATGCAGGTATGAAAAAATTACATGTGAAGAATATAAAGATACCTTTTTACAGTTCAGGACTCGAATGCTGCTTTTGGATGTGCTAGAGATGTACGACAGCTACAGGATTCAAGTAAAAGCAGGAAGAGCTCAAGGAAATAATACTGGTCAGAGAAGAACGGGCATTTACTTTGCACTAAATATACACGGAGTAGCTGAATAGGAAAATCTATCAAGAGCTTAGGGGCAAAAAAAAGCACAAAGTTTTAAAGCTGGCTAATCACTACTTCTCCTATTTGCTATATAACAGCAATGACATTAAAAGAAACTGCAATTCAACATTTAAAAATGCAACTTACATTTAAAGACTTTTCAAAAGTGAAATGCAATGACAGCCTTACACTGGAAATTAAATACCTGCTAGGCTCAGACTGAAACATGGAATGTTCTAGAGAAAATAGAAATACAGTGTTACTTTTGATTTTTTATTGAGAATGGAATTGAAAGACAATTTCTGAAGCTCAAAAGTAGCAAATTCCACTGAAATGAAGAAGTTTTCTTCCCATAGATGAGCTTTCCACAAAGGTGCAAGATTTTTTTCTTTAATAGCTTGAAGTGTCAAAACGAAAACTTGTTGCCATTCTCCCATGAAGAACAGATTTCTGTCATTAACTTAACTGCAGATGCTTTTTGCTACAACATTTAACACATGAACAGACCTATAATGCCTACTGTATCTCACTAAAACAAAAAAGAATACAGTATTTCCATTTACTACTGGTACTGCTTTTAAAAAAGATTAACATTAAAAACAAAGCCACTGTTTTCCTTACATCCTTCCTTCCTTTTAAGCTTCTTTCTTTTGCCTGTGGTCTTCTGCCATTTTATCCAGAATTTTCTGTTAAAAGAAAAGCAATCATGTTTTGGATATATTTAAATTGCTTCTCACAGTCACAACATCAATAACAGAAACACAAATCCAATTCTAAAGTTGTAAAACCTGTGCCTATTAACTGCACAGGTTGTAACTACCAGCCTGGCACTTCTCTGGACGCTGAAGTGGAGCTCCCCTGGATCACCACGTTGTTACTGTGTCACTGAACACACAGCCTGCCACCAGGACACACCAGCTGGCAGCCTCTGCACCTCCCTCCCTGCTGGCTGGCCAGCCCACAGAATGGCTTCTGATTGTGCAATGGCATCGTGCCAGTGACTGTGCCACTTACCTGGTCAGAATTTGCCCTCTGTAAAACCAGGGACAAAACATCTCCCCTCCCTAAAGAAGAGTTATCATCTATTTTGTTACTCTTACTGCTCCCGCAGTGACCAAGACTCCCAGCTGGAGAAGTGCCATTGCCAAACAAAAGCTGCATTTCCCCCCTTTCCTCCCTCCCCAGTTCTAGAACCACACAGGTGTTAGGACATCATTCAAGCACAGCTCGCTAGTCATTTGTGCCATGGAAAAAGCAAATCAAACGAGGTGTAAGTGGCAAAGTTAATAACTCGGGATTATTTCCCCCGCTTCCCCTTTTACATCAAGTCTTTCAAGTCCCATCATCAGGTATCCCAATGGAAAAAAAAAGAAAACAAAACACGCTATGGGGTGATGGATGAGGTGGGGTTTCTTACTACAAGACTCTGCATGGGAATTGATTTTCTGATCTGCTCCTTGATAATGTTGTTTGCTTTGTGCCATTTAGTTGTGCCATCTGCCTTCCAAGGTCCTGTATTTTTGTAGGGTTCCCTATTACTGCAAGGGAGAAAGCAAATGCTGTGAGTGGCATCTGCCAAATGATTTGGCATCTGAGGTGCCACTTTCTGCTCAGACTCCCAGGGTCTGCTTTCAGCTCAATAATCGACTGGGATTAAATCACTTCATGTGCACACTGCATTGCTATGAGAGTTTTGTTTAGGATTTCCCCTTCTCAGAGGTGGTATTTAAAAGCAGCTCACGGTACACAAAGATAGAGCAGCAGCATTCTCACTCATGCCATGCAATCATGTGATACCTCATCCAATTGGGAATTGTAAAAGATGCTCACAAAATCAGAAGTTGCAAATATGGATTTTTCGTTTTGAAAGATAGAAAAACTTCAGCTTAAGCTCTGCTGACTGGTTAAAACCACTCTCAAAGGGACAACTGGAAGGGATTTGAGTCATGTGCGTTTACACTGCACCACTACTGCTAAGCCTGGCCTTGACTCCAATTGGAATGCCCTCTTTAATCCAGATTTACAAACAAAAATGGTGGAGCCCATCTTTAAAACATGTATCCTGTGTATTATAGTCACCAGAGGAAGTTTTGAAGAGGTCTAGCTTGAGTTAGAAGTTAGAGAATAAGCCAATTTCCACTCCCTGAACTGCTTTTTTCTTCCTCAGTGCAGTCTCATTCAGATCTATTCCCCAGGAAAGAATCACGCCATTTAAAATGAACAAGTTTTTGCCTTACCTTCAACTTTTGATAATGAGGAAGGCTGCTGCAATGGGTCTTTTTTGCAACATCTTCATTTGTGTAGAACAGGGAACACAATTTGCAATAAAACCCTGTTTTGGGTACCACATAATTCACACCTAGAGAAGTAAACACCACAAAATAAACTAAGAGATCTACTCTACATCATTTCTTTTAATGTCATATGTCATTTCAGCTGAATCTTAAAACCATAAGTCACTTTACATTAAAAGCTGCTTTATCTTTCAAAGTCCTTGGTTTAGTTTAGTCAAGCCAGGGCCTACTAACAACTAAGTATGTGCAGGCTTCTCTTGGATTTTCAAGTTTAAAATCAATCTTTCAGTTTAAGGGTCCATTTTAGTGGTTTCTTCAAAAGAACAACGTTCTGTGATCAGTTTTGAGTTCTAAGTATTTAGTATGAAGCTGAACTAGTACCACTATTGTGATTGGTGCTACTAATTGAACCTGTGTCACTAAAATATACCTCTTCCAATTTAATTTCTACCTAAAGGAAAGTGTTATGGAGAGCTGTATGAAAATAAAGGGAAAAAAAGAAAGAAAATACTAGGGTTAGGGGAGGAGTGAAGAAAGGGAGAAGAGTGGGAAGCCCTAAAATGACAGGCTCAGAGGCAATGCGTTGCCAGAAATAAAAGGCAGATGAAATGAGAAATGCTACTGCAATGTACAGAGACATAGCTGAGAAGAACTGGAAAGAGCCTTACCAACAGGGATGTTTGGCTGGTACGGCCCAATCCTGAATTCATCTGGAACAAGCGCCTTCTCTTGGACACTCTTTGTTTCCTGTTCATCCTGGGGGTCTGTGTTTTCATGGGTGTTTTTCTCGCTGTCCTGTGCTGTTGTGGTGTCTGAAGCTTCAACGCTTTCAGCCTTCAAGTTATCTTCGGGTTTGGTTCCATTTTCTAAGGTTTCATTTTCCTGCTCTGCCTCCTCAATCTTGTCTACCTTGATTTCTGCCAAACTATCATCGGTTTTGCCAGCAGATTTCAGCACCAAGCCCGACTTGCGGAGTTTCTGATGATCCGAATCTTCCTCATCGCCAACCTCATCCAGAGTGACAAAGCCTTCCATGCTCCGTGGAAAGCCTCCCACGTAGCGCTGTCGAGAAAATGGTTTTCCTTATGTCAGCTTATTCTGAACACGTTTCCCTCAAACCGTTTTCACTTTTAGAGGTATCTTCTCCAAACTCCCTGGAAAACCACTCAAAATTCTTCCTTCAAGACCTACCTCACTCATTCAAGATGTTACTCGAGCACAAGCGTCACAGCGTCCCCACTGAGCCTGAATCAAGAGTTCCATTTCAGAGCAGAATAAATGTATGGGGTTTTCTGCACCATGAGGGCTCACTGTTTTATCATAGCAACAGCTGACCTCCAACTTGAGAGTTTCAGCATTACTCTTTTTACTCTTACTTTGGAAAAGTCCTTTTAACAAAACTACCTTAAGCCGAAGTCATTTGAGACTATTCCATAAGATTCTCAAACTCATGCCTGCAGAACAGGTAAAACTTCAGCAGAACAATTCAGTGCCCATTAATAACATGGAAGTTTATTTTTAAAAGAGCTCTTTTTCAACCAGTGGAAAACTTGAAGCTTCTGCATTAAAAAACCACCCAAAAGCACCAACCACCCAAACTGTGGCGGTCTCTTAAAATCCCACTTCATATAAGACAGTGAATCTGCCTGATTCTGATTTTTGGGACACATTCCTGCTGATCTGGAGACATCAGTATTCCACAGGCTGAACTAACAGCAGTTGTGAGTAGCACTGAAACAGCACCGAGCTTTGTGTCTGTGCTCTAAGAACACAGGTCTTCAAGGAAGCAAGTTTGGGGTTTGAGGCAGTTTATCATAACAGATAGCCCACAATAAGAAACAGTCAATGCTGGCTGTGCTGGCAGGATTCATTCCAACACCGTGTAACTAGCTTCCTGCTAAAAGGAGCCTCCAGGATTAAACCCATGCACCCTTCATTCACTATGAATAAGGAACATGCATAATTTGGTTGCAAAACAAGATTCCAAGTCAATAAATTTACTAAAGCTTTGCATGCTACTGCACAGAACTGAGCATGATTCCAAAGAGCAGCTGGTAGGACAGAAAGACTCATGAGAGCGTGGAATTGTCTGTGAGAAAAAGGGAATTCACAGCAAGTACATGACTAAAGACACCTTGAAATTATTCCCCACCACGACCTTCCACTGGAAAGGGGCCTTGGCTAACCACAAATGGACTTGCCTCCCTTTCCAGACAAGCATAAAGTGTAGATGTACATGCAAATTTGTCTGTACAAACATTAGCCTCAACTCCCAAATAAACAACTCTTTGGATGTCATCGTTCTGCTCCGTGTTCTGAGAGCAGCCAGTCTCATGAGAAACTGCTCAGGAAGCCAGTTCCTGGCTGCTCAGTGGTGCTCAAAAGGGGTGAAGGCAAGAAAAATGGGTAGAAGCCCACAGGTTAATAGTTTTAAACAGAAACAGGGATTTATAACCAATTCCATTCCCGAGTTGCATCCAATGGGATGTTCCATTTTCTTCCCAGGAGCTTTAACACCCATTTCTCTTCAGACAGTTTGCATGCAAGTGTTCTAAAGACCCACAGAAAGAGATCTCAAACAGGCTGTACTGTGATGTGCTACTTAAGCCAGACAGGGCTTTCCACACTCAGGTACCCTGCTATACAATTACCTTCTTAAGCTTCTTCTTTGCTGCTGGATTGGCTGCAACGTTCCCCTCAGTTTTAATGGTCACATCCTCAGCTGTGTCCTTTTTCTCTTCAGCAGTCACATCAGCTAAATTGGCAACATCTGCATCATCTCCTGCTGAGCTCCCACTTTCCAGCAGTGCTGCTGCTTCCTCCTCATCCACGAGCAGCTCATCTTCCGACTCCAGGAGTAAACTGGGCTCATCCTGGTCTGCCTGTGCAGTGCTTTTAGTGCCCGACGGCTCAGCAGCATCATCTTGTTTCTCCTCTTTCACTTTATCTTCTACATTGCCACTTTCAGGTTTCTGAGCAGCATCTGTTTTAGACTTCTTATCACTTGGAGAATCTTTGCTGTCTGGAGAATATGTTCTCTTTCTGTAAAGAACAAAGAACACTTGCTTGTAAACCTGCAGAGAGCCCAGAAACTACATTACAAAAAGAATGTTAGGTTCTGTTTTTCTAGACAAGCCTGAAAAAGATTGGGTTTTAGTTCAGTAAATGGCAAGTTGAGGGAAACCTTGAAGGATCCCATTCTTCAAACATGCAAAAGGCTGCTGTGAGGAGGAACTGTCCTTACAAGACAGGACAACTGCTCATGGGTTTGAATTGCAGGAAGGCAAAGCTAACTGAGGGCTGGAAAACACTTCCTGAGGAGCCTGAAGAGGCTGTGAGATCTCATCATTAGAGGAAGAGGATAGGCAGCATATGAGAAACAGCTCATCTGAGGGCACAACAAACAACAGTTTGATCTCAGAGCTTCCCTGGCTTCTTTTGTCTAATTTCTATACTCTGCTTTAGGTGTTTCTTTAAACAAGATTATGCTTCAGCAGTGGGACATTACCTGGTTTTATCCTTCTTCAGCAGTTCAACTCCTTTGTTTGGAATCTAAAATGAAATAATAAAATGTGTAAGGCACAGCAGGGTATTACTGATACAAGTGCTGCAGTATTAATCCACACCAGACAGCACACTCTAGCCAAACACTTCCAACTATGCTACTCCACACGTACTCTCACCATGCCCACCTACCAATCAACTCATAAACTGCTGTTACGTTAGACAGGACCTTACCAAACCAAAACTCCCATGTCTGTTGACAGCAAAACTCAGTGCAAAAATGGGATATCCTGCTCCAGAAAAACCAAACACAATTCCTCTTTTGCCTGGGGACTGGTACAGTGTGGTGCAGGCAATGGCATGAATCAGTCCATCTATACTCTTCTTCTCATTAGTAGTGGAAAAGCTTCAGCAGTCTCACACCACTTATTGATGAGTTACTGAACAGGAAATTCCACTTGTATGGCAGTAGCACAGACAATGATTCAGTGCATTGGTTAAGTATTGGAATTTGCCACAAAGTGTTCATTTTTGGTGTGTGATCATGTGCAATTGTAAGATTTCTTCCTCTCCACAACAGAAAGCATATGCTTTTGAGACAGTGTGACAGCTCAGATCTCCCCTGCTTTTCTCCCTAGTGTCCTAATCTGATGGAGAAAGTCCTGTAAGCACAAGAATATTAGCCTGGTCTTATGTAAGGAAAAAAAGCAGCTATCAGCCAACCCTTCCCTCCTTATGTGAGGTGCACATGCAAAGGTGCACTTACACACTGAGTTTTCAAAAAGCTTATTCTTAAAAAGAAGACAATCTGCCTATCTAGGTGGTTGGGGTCAGTGTCCACAGTAGGAAACAAAAAGCTTTCTGGTGCTAAAGAAGGTTTCCAACACAGGAAACCCATTCAGTTGTAATACTTTGTAGTTTGAAAAGGAGTCCCTAATGGCCATTTGTCTTTTTTCCCCTGTACACCAGAGTATGTGTACAATGAAATGGACAAACCAACCAGCAGCTCTGAAAACAAAAGCCAAGAATTAAGTGTACAACATATGAGTACATAGTTCTGCTGCCCAGCTCGATTCTACTCACTGATCGCTTTCAGAAGAGGGCAAGGAAAAACCACAAACATCATGGAATGTTCTGAGTGGAGACACTGTCATTAAAATCTAAACCAATTTCTCTAACATCTGAATTCTAGCAGTTGGTTGGTTTTGTTTAATCTGAAAGGAAAGTCTTTTCCTTTGTTCCAGGCCTCCTGACATCCCACTCACACCAAGTAACTGCACTTAAAGAGCCAGAACATACTAAAGCAAATCCTTGCATTTTACCTGCAGCACTGAATTCCCAGTGACAGCTCTCTTCTACTTCACTTTCTACCTTCAACTGCAACTAAAGAACTAAACTTACTACCTACCCTTAACACCAGTTTCTTGTATTTTTCAGATAGATCCACTTTCACACATCTGCCTTGGAACCAAAGCGCTTTGTTGGCACAATGCTCCACCATAGCTAAAGCATCTTCTCTGGTCTCCATCTCAATGAAAGCCTGAAAATATTAAAACAGATTTAAAATGAGTCTGAAATGCACAACATCACTGCAAAGTTATTGAACTTTAAACACAGCATGTCCCAAGTTTGAAATGAAATTAGGAGATTCAGACCCATCTTCCTCTCCAAACATTTACAATTTACAAAAGTGCTTGATACACCCCAGCTTTTCCATTCAGTCACATCTGTCCCATAAACAGTTCTGAAATTAAACAGGCATTTAAATAATCTGCAAAAAAATAACCATGAAGTATGATTCCAAATGAAAGGCTCCGGGGAGACCTTAGAGCAGCTCCAGTGCCTAAAGGAGCTACAGGAAACCTGGAGAGGGGCTTTGGACAAGGGCCTGTAGGGACAGGCCAAGGGGAATGGCTTTAACCTGCCAGAGGGGAGATTGAGATGAGCTCTGAGGCAGAAGCTCTTCCCTGTGAGGGTGCTGAGGCGCTGGCACAGGGTGCCCAGAGAAGCTGTGGCTGCCCCATCCCTGGCAGTGTTCAAGGCCAGGTTGGACACAGGGGCTTGGAGCAACCTGCTCTAGTGGAAGGTGTCCCTGCCTGTGGCAGGGGGTTGGAGCTGGAGGAGCTTTGAGGTCCGCTTCAACCCAAACCAGGCTGGGATTCTATGAAATAAAAAGCATCTGGATGATGAAACTAATTTATTTGGTGTTTAAGTACCTGGGAATTCCAGGGTAACTAAGACACTGCCCCATTTTGTTATATTTCAAGAGAATGCTGGAGCAGGCAGGAACTGCTGGCCTACAAGCCCAGCTTTGGGAGTGTTTCTCTGAGAAACAAGCCTATGACACACTAAGTTTGCTGACAAAGCTTTTAAAAACTCATCTGGGCTAAAGTATCATTGGTAGAGAGAATAAAGTTGTTCCTGCACCCAACTTACACAGCAAGGGTACTTATAGGCATCATGTACATCCACATCCAAAGCATTTTACTAGCCACAGCAGGACTGCTTTTAAAGAATCAAAAATCAAGGGTAAATGAAAGACGTGGAATAGTGGAATCTTAATTAATGTTTCGTAGGTAATGTTTTTTCAGCCTTAAAAAACCCCAAGACTCCGAAAAATCTGCACGACAACAAAAATTAAGCCTCAATGCTAAATGTATAATCTTCACAGCTGCGGCCTGTTCTCTTTTTAAAGCAGCTCCCATTCCAGTACCATTCTGCAGTAAGCTGATAGCGAAACACCACCTACACAGACCTCTACTAATTTCCATCTCTCTGCTAGAGCAGAGAGGCTGCACAAGCCCCAGTGAAAGGCACAGCATTTCTTCCCAGTTAAACACCTCAGTTTCCAGCCCTCGGGCCTGCCTGTCCCTGTGGTTGTTACCTGGCTTTTCATTCTCATGAGGATGTAGTTCTTAATCTTCCCATAGGGTTCAGCCAGTTTGAGGACTGCGTTGTCAGAGTAGCCCGAGTGAGGTAAGTTGCTGAGGTGAATCACACGACCAAGCTCTGGTTTTGGTGGTTCAGTTTTCTGGTCAGGTTTACCCTCAGGTTTCTAAAATTAAAGAGAGAATGAAGTTTTTTAAGGACATCCTACATAAAACATACACGGGCAAGTGTCCTGCGATGAAACTGATAGAGCTGAGAAGTACATAAATTGACACTAAATTAAACAAACTGCCTGAGAACATTGTCTGCCCCAGGTTAAAATAAGGCACTGTTACACAAAAGTGATTTACCTTTATTCTTTTGTATTTCTGGGACAGGTGGACCCTCACTGGTTTGCCAAATACCAGCGCAGGTGTTGTCGAGTAGTATTCCACTGCAGCCTGGGCATCTTCAGTGGTTGACATCTCAATAAATGCCTGAAACCATATAAAAAACCCCCAAATTAAGTGCTACTCCTTCAAGAAGTCATATTTTTGTTTCAAAGATTAAGCTCTCCCTTGCTCTCCTGTAAAAACAGCTGCATCAGAAATGGAAAGTGCCTTTTGCTTACAACATTAACTGACCTGCAGAGCTTGGCATGAATTTCACATACTTTCTTTAGGTGCACAAACAGAACTATTTGGTTTGTTTACATTCCACCTAGATTTGGATTCAGAACATTCAATTGCTTCCTGTTTTTTCCCTTCTGTGGCGATACTGGCTTTTTCCACGCTTCAAAACACAACACTGTATAACCCAAACCAAGACCAGATAGGCCTTCAGAGAGTATGAGAACAAGAACAGAATTTGCAAGCACAGTGTCTTTTTGAGAAAGCCACAAGCAACCAACCAGAAGGGTTTTCTAACAATATTTAAGGTAAAATGCAGTAATATAGCACTTTTGGAGAGAAACATACTGGTCGCTCTCCTTTCACATGTGTGACCCTGGTGACACGTGTATCACCCTGCTTGGTATCTAAGTCCTTCTAAAAACTTCAGCTCAGCCAGGAAGCACGTTAAGGACACCGAGCATACCAGCAGCACTAAAGGGCTTCATCCTACCTCATTGATTTTGTTTAGGATCAGGTGATTTGTAATTATTCCAAATGGCTCCACAAGCTGAAGCAGCTGGTATCTCAAGTTCTTTCCCCTCTGGAAATCCATGATGTGAACAACTCTGCTTGTTTCCTGTTGAAGACAAAGCATGCATCACAAGATGGAAAGAAAACGCGTCTCAGCTAACTCTAAAGAGAGTCTGTCAAGGCTCTGCTCTACTTAGGTTGTATTTTTTTAGTAGTAACCCAAAATGAGATGCATATAATAAAGGCACTGAAGCTCCAGGGATTCCCCAGAGGAAGATGCCTGCCATGCCAAAGTTGCCTTTCTGTATGTTCATGCCCCACAGCTTCCTCATAACAGAATGTTTAAACAGGGTCTGTACACTTTGGAAACGATGATTTTGCAGAGTACTTGGCACAGCAGAACCCCAATCTTATCCCAAAGCTTCAGTATTTCCACACAAATAAATCCTAAATCTTTGCTTTTAAAGACTTTATGAAAGCAAATAATATAACATGAAATTGTAGGTTTCAACACAACCCTGAACATCAAATTTTTAATACTAACCACTCTGCCCTTCTGCATGTGTCTCGGTCCTTGCATATTCCCATTCCCAGCTCCTTTAAGAAATGAAAAGAATGAGCAAGCTTAGTTCAACCTGTAAGACTGGTGTTAACATGTCTCGTGTTCACAAGTTCTTAAAGAGAGAAAATCATAGAATGGAGATACAGAATCACAGAATCACATTAAGTCACCTGCAATACTAAACCAGAATAACATCAAATTTTAAAACCTAATCATTTCCTTACAGTTCAAAAAGGATGTTTCAGCAATCTCGTAACTTGAGGTCCCCCTTCCTGATCATCCTGTTCAGTTTAACTTCAGCGAAAAAGCTTGTCGTGGTTTGAGCCCAGCCGGTAACTCGGAACCACGCAGCCGCTCGCTCGCTCCCCCCCTTCTTCCTTCCCCTGCTCCCGGAGGGATGGTGAGGAGAATCGGAAGAATGTAACTCCCACGGGTTGAGATAAGAGCAGTCCCGCAACTAAGGTATAACACAAACCACTACTGCTACCACCAATGATAATAATGATAAGGGAAATAACAAGGGGAGAGGATACAATTGCTCACCACCCGCCGACCGATACCCAGCCCGACCCGAGCAGTGATCTGGGCCTTCTGGGTAACTCCCCCCAGTTTCTATACTGGGCATGATGTGCTGTGGGATGGAATAGCCCTTTGGCCAGTTTGGGTCAGGTGTCCTGTCTCTGCTTCCTCCCGGCTTCCCCTCCTCCCTGGCAGAGCATGAGACTGAGAAAGTCCTTGGTTGGAGTAAACATTACTGAGCAACAACTAAAAACACCGGTGTTATCAGCGTTGTTCCCAGGCTGAAAGTCAAAACCACAGCACTGCACCAGCTACTAAGAAGGAGAAAATGACTGCTGTAGCTGAACCCAGGACAAAGCTGCATTTACTGATGTGGAAAAATAGCTGAGAGTAAGTAAAGCCTGTCGAAAAAAAACCTCTCCTGTTTTAGACTGAGATTTGCCATAGCAAAAGGTCTCAGAGATGTGAGATCTCTTTAACCCAGATACACTATTTAAGTTGGGGTTCTAGGTGTAGAAGAGACTCCTAGGTTTAGTTCTAAACCAACACCAACTCTAGCAGAATGCCTGAAGAAAGCCTTTCCAATAGTTGGGCTCAAAGTCAAGTTTGAGATGTTTTGGTAAGTTAACAGTATTTTTTTAATGAAATTTAGCATGAATGCATCTATCGTCTAAAAATTCTTTCCAAGTATCTGCAATACCTGTACTCTGTCAGGATACCTACATAAATCCATCAGTTTTGCTCTTTAAAAAACTATTTCAAAGGTAGGAAGTAACAACTTCATGCAACGAAACTGATTTTTAGCCTGCCTTCATGTCAAGAAGAGACTTGCACCATCCATCTTCCCATTTCCCAGTTCCTGCTCAAATCTATTTGTCATATTAATTTGAAATTAAGGGGGGAAAACACTCAGGACATTGAATTCTTGCAAGTTCCACACACACACAAAAAAACACCAACCCACCAACATATAGCTAAATCAGAAGAAAGATACAAAAAACTTCCAGACATGAAAAAATGCAAGTCCAAACCATGTGTGGATTAACCAAACAGAGATAAGAACCCAGCCAAAATAATGTGGCTGGTAGTTAACAGATGGTAGAAAGGAGGAAGTGTGGGATCTGGACTAGTCTTTGGCCAGGGAGGGACTGAAGTATTTCGGTTCCGCTGCTCAGAGGAGTGTTTTGGTTTAATTTATCAGTGTTTTAGAACAAGAACAACAAAAAAATATCAAGAACTTATGTCTTGCAAAAGTAGGCGCCAGTTGCCGTTACCTCTTGGCCCAACAGGAGGTCCTCCAAGGTGAAATGGAGGTGGTGGTGGTCCCAGAATTCCTGGTGCAGGGTTTGTGGATTGCTGCAACATAAAGGGATCACCCCTAGAAAGAGGGGAAAACACATTTAATTTTAAACCAATAAGCTGCAAAGTCTTCATTCCCAAAAACCCCCTAATTTCTGCAGAGCATCTAAGAAGTCAACTTTAGCTACTTTTACTGGTGTTCTTTGGCTAGTAGAAAACAAAGGGAGATATCAGTTTGAAGAAGAGGAGGTGTGTTGTTTCACATAAAACATTAAGAATGTCCTCTGCTTCAAATAAAATACTTCAAAATTCATTTCTACTTACATTCCATGTCCTGAATCACTGTCAGGATTCCATTCTGGGTATCTTAAAAGAAACAAACAACAAAAGTAGTTAAGAAAAAACTCTTCTACCCAGGTAGTAATTTTTCTACAAGCAGCGGTCCCTTTCCATGTTAACACAGATAACACACATGGTAACTCTTGCCCACTATACGATCACCACAAGAAACATGAACAGCATCTACTGACAGAAGAGAAGTGCTGTTCTTAATGAGAAACTTCCTCCACTGTAGGTAACATGTCTGCCAGTTTACAATACAAATTGCATGGTTTGTTTTACAACACATTTACAAGTTGGTGTAAGCGACTAGGAAAAAATTCCAACAGTTTCTCAACTGTTCAGATCCAACTCTTTAGAATGTTTCATTTGACCAGCAGGATCCAAAAGTTATGAACCAAAATCCCTTTTGACCTGAAGATGCTCTTTTGTTTCATTCCCTAGAAGGCACACAGCATGTTTTCTAAAGCTGCCTCGTGCAACATAATTGACCATCAGAGCATTGGAGCAGCTCTGCCATGGAAACAGGCTTGAGAGAGCTGGGCTGGGTCAGCCTGGAGAAGAGAAGGCTCCTGAAGGGGAGACCTTAGAGCAGCTCCAGTGCCTAAAGGGGCTACAGGAAACCTGGAGAAGGGCTTTGGACAAGGGCCCGGAGGAACAGGCCAAGGGGAATGGCTTTAACCTGCCAGAGGGGAGATTGAGATGAGCTCTGAGGCAGAAGCTCTTCCCTGTGAGGGTGCTGAGGTGCTGGCACAGGGTGCCCAGAGAAGCTGTGGCTGCCCCATCCCTGGCAGTGTTCAAGGCCAGGTTGGACACAGGGGCTTGGAGCAACCTGCTCTAGTGGAAGGTGTCCCTGCCCGTGGCAGGGGGCTGGAACTGGGTGAGCTTTGAGGTCCCTTCCAACACAAACCAGTCTGGGAGTCTACGATTATGTGCTCCAACATGCTCTCACACCACATGAGTATTTACTGTACTTGGAATTCATACATTTCAAGCAGCAGTTGACAGCGTCGGCTGTGAGTCGCTCCATTGATATGATGGTTCCACTCCTGCAGCAAAGTAAACAATTAAAAATTAAAAACCACATTTGGCAAGGCAGCTTTAACAAAACAACGTTCTACAGCGTTGAACCTTCTCTTCTAAGCTGAAGTATCAAAGATTCACAGATAAAATCTTTTTGTAGTGCTTTCAAGAGCCACTGAAACTGGACCCACCTCTTAACTCCTAACCTGGGTGAAAGGGTGTCTGGTGAGCAGTGTCTTGCAATCTATGGGCTTGATCCTGCCTCCAAGGTGCAAAGCTTAGTGGGGAGAGCTGCTTCAGCAGACATGCACATCACTGTGACTGCAACTTTTACAACTGGATACTGAGGTATTTTTTATCTCCAGTAATTTTAGAATTTCCTCCACTCTCTCTGCTTCATTCCTCAGACTTTCAAAGGTTAATGTGAACAAAACACTCAAGTTTTTAGAACCATAAAGCAGCCAAGAAACGGCAAGGAATTCAGAAAGGAAACACTGAACAAAATGAAAGCACATAGCTAGGGACAAACCACAAGTGTGCAGGAGAAATATCAAAATATATAACCATTTGTGGGGAATAATCAGGGAAAAAAGGAGCTCAATATTATCGTTATTATTAAACCAAGCCACCAGGTGAAACTCCTCCTGGTTCTGGCTTTAGCACTAGACTGGAATGAGGGCTTTCTACTTTCTCTCTGCAGCCTGTTGTCATTACAGATGGAGTTCTTTATTGAAGAGGAGAGCAGGCACGGAGACTCCTCCTTTAGCCAAGCACAGCGTGCCTCACCTCCACTTCCTCACATTCTGACAAGTAACAGCACTAGTTTGTGTTATATTGGCATGTGTAAAACTGTGAACGTATATCCTGCACTGGCAACTGTTTTCTGCCTCTCCTTCCGTGTGTATTTCTGCACAGCACCCACAAATGATTTTTCTCCTAATCCCTCCTATTTCCTGCTGTTTAGTTTCCACCACGCTACAGCCATCCCTCTAGGTACAACAAGACACTCCCGAGGCCTCCTGAGGGTTTCCATATGCTAAATGTCTACCTTGTACTTTCCAAAGGAGAAAAACCTGGATTTAACATCTCCCATCGTGTTGTTAAACTACTCTACAATATTACTCCATGATACACAGAATATAACATGGAGCAAGACAAAACCTTCCTTCATTTTATCCAGATATAAAAGGAGAGGACCACTTTCTTGTTAAGTGCACAGTATGTAGGCTCTGCCACTATGAGTTACTAAATACACTGGCAATTAGGATAAAAAAACCCCACGAGACCCCCCAAACCTACCTACGAAGCATTTAATACTTCAAGTTTCTTCAGTTTAACTTGCTAACTAGTTTTAGCACTAAACTACAGAAGAGAGTTCTTTAAACACTAAAAACCCCTTTAAATTTGGGTGCACAATCTGTAAAGCCTCAGTGGCCAATTCTGGTAGATATAACATGCTTCGAAGCTGTCTTAAATAATTTAGTAGTATCATAGAGTGAAGTAGAGGTTATCTGCAAACTAGAGCCAAAGTCTGGGAGATGTCATTCTCATTCCACTTTAAATGCTTTTAAATTGGCAAAAAAAGGGAGATCTGACATGTAGGATTCCCCCCTTAGGACTTCCCAAGTTAGGATTCTGCCCCCCCCCCGAGCAATGGCTCATCTACATTATTAACTTAATATAAAGTAAAAGCTCTTAATGTGGACTTCCCTTTCCTCCCTGCCTCTACCCAGTTAAAGCATCACTCCTCTGAGGTTTCAGGCACTAGATACTTGCAGACGCTGAACAAAGTTAAGCTACATGAAATCTGAACTGAGGTTCTTAAAACTCAGATTACCTTTTGCCTCAATCGATGCAAGCAAGAGGACAAACTGTTCTTCAGAAAATCAGGCCAGACTTAAGCACCTAATTTTAGGCAGCCCTCTATCAGGGCCACGGCCATACTTTCCCTTTGGGATGTACCCCCATTCCGAGTGTTTAACTTCCAAATTCAGCTGCTCGTGTTGCAGCAGCCTTTTTCTTTGGCAGGGAAAACAATCCCTCCACAGCTAACACCTCACTCCTTCGGAAAGGGACCAGATTGACAAAGTGCCTCAAGAAACTAGGGCACAATTTACCTCACAATTAGACAGAAAACAAACTGGGCCGTAAAAAGATATACACATCAAATGATATCAGCGGTTAAGAACATGGCTAAATAAGAAAAAGCAGAGGATTAGGCTGCCAGTGAAGGGTGTTTAACCCCTTGCTCAGGCTTAAAACACACCTTGCTTTATCATAGCCTTCAAAAAACACCTGGTATTTTTATTTGGAGGTGGGGAAATGAGATTTTGGTACTGCAGTAAAATAAGCGTACATTGTCCCAGCTAAGAAAAGCATTCCCTTTCTGCTTTCCATACATTTTGGTTCAGATCAGATTACTTTACAAGTTCAACTGGATTCAATTTTGTGGTAGACACAAAAGAAGATATTCTGCAACTGTCAGGTATGCAAAGCAGAGGAAAGAAGGAGAGAAAGAGAAAAATTCTTGTGGTGACATGATTTCTGCTATTAGAAACAAAGCCCAAATGTGGGTCATAAGAAACAGATGATCCAATCTCAAATATTTTATGGCGTACTAGCAGTTTAAGTCAATATTCCTCAAAACTGGATGGGTTTACATGTTACAGAAGAAGTTACAGCCACTTAAGTTACGCTGTCAAAAGAATTTGGTATTTCTCATACCTGGGAAGATATTTCACACTGGATTTCCTTTCAGCAGATCTGCATACCAAAGCAAACTAAGAACCACGAGGCTTTAAAATAAAGTGCTAAAAAGAACCCTACTTACAGGATTACTGGTTGCCATCTTCAAGGGCCTCAGAAGTTTATGTTTTCAATCTAACCAAATGAAGTCCTTTTACAGACCTGAGCATGGCATCTAAACTGTTAACACTTAAAACCTTTTATGAAAATAAAGGTCAAACACAGGAGACAAGAAACCCGGATTACTGTGATTATATCAAAGGTAATTAAAGCAACACAAGTTCATAACTGTCAGATCAGCTGGAGCCATCCAGCGTGTGCTCTAACGCTGGTTTGATCATTTCCTTGCAGGGACAGAGTAATTCTTGTGTTTCAGAAAGATGAGATGTACAGAAGCAGCACTTTTTGAGAGGTAACTGTAAAGAAATGGTTAGTAACAGCAATTCCACATTGTATCCACTTTACAGTAACAGCATGTATTATATTTGCATTTGAAGGCTAACCAGCTGCTAATCGTGACAAGAGGGACACTGCATTAGCCAATTGAACTGCCTGGTGTATACTGAAAACCAGCAAGATGAGTAAAATTGGAAAAGCTCAAAGTGAGAAGGCTCTGACAATAACATCTGGATACACAGGGATACATTTGGAGTAACCTGCTACCTCTGCAGAGAGTCGAGCTACTCGTGGCTAAACTGAGAGGGAAGTCTCAGCACAACCGAATATACCCGAAGATCCACTCTACTTATGAGCCAAGTAAAGAACACTACTAGGAACACAGCGCAGGATACTGCAACAGCGCACTGCCTGCTGGGAGAGTCTACAGGGAGAGATGCAACATGTGACAATAAAAAGTGAGTCTGAAGTGTCTAAGAAAGTTGTGAAAAAGGAGAAAAATGACGACAAATTTCAGCCATAGTATGAGATAGAGTGTTAAAGTGAAATTAAAAAGGCAAGAATGAGCTAATCTAAAACGTGGTTTTTACTTTTGCAAATAAGTTCCAGGGCTCTACATTAACTCTTTCCCTCTGGACAGGGAAAAAGCAGAACTGTGCAAGAATGCATCTTAACTACATATAAATCAGCAATCAAGACAGATGCGGAGGAGAGCTGAAACTAGCTTCCTGAACAGCACAGTAGATACACTGCAACCCCCCCCAACCACCAAAACAATAAACACCCCACCCCAAACCTGCTGGAATGCCAGATGTTTGTGGTTAAGAGAACATGTAGATGTAAAATATAAATAAGATATCCCAGTAGATGATAGCTGTTTGACTTGAAGTTAAGCAATCTGGGCAAACAAAACACATTAATGTAAAGCCCTGGTTTACAACGTGTGTTAACATTTACCTTGTAAATAAACCAAGTGCCTTTTTCACTGTCAAACCAACTTTCAGATCATTTCAAAAGCAACCAGGCTATAGAAATCATTAAAGAAATAGGTAAAAACAGAACAGATACTACAACGTAAAGGAAAATAGAAGTATCTGGTGCACAACTCACCTTATTAGAATGAACGGGCATATCACATATAGAGCACAGATGGGGATAACCCTTCGGTAAGAATCCATGGAAGTCTTCAATATTGCTATTTGGAGGAGCACCTCTCTTTTTCTCAAAGAGAGATCTCTCAGGACCAGGACCACGACCCATTCTCTCATACTCACTGTCAAATTTATGATAGTTATGCGAAGTCTCACCATAAAAAGATTCATCCCTACACCTTTCTCCATCTCTTAATCTGTCATCTTCATAATCCATTCTGTCATAATAACCAGATTCTTGAGAACGACTTCCATGGTCATAGTCAACCACTGGGTTGAGACTAGGACCACGATCATCAAAGCTATCTCTTCTAAAATGCCTTTTTTCTTCCCAATCATCCCTAGGTACTCTGTATGGTGGTTCCCGTGTGGATGATCTGCCATCTCTACCATAACCTTCTTCAGCTCTCCTCCTTTTAAGTTGTAGAAGGATCTGAGGCAAGTTTTCAGGAGTAATCTTGTCCTCGGGATAGCGACTCAGTTCATCTAAGTCTCTAGCAGACAGACCAAAGCTGGCCAAAATGTTAGTGGCCTGGTCTGCATCTCCACGGTGCTGAGAAGACAAAGGGAGCGGACCTCTACTTCCAATGTTAAATATAGACTGCAAATTATGGGAAGAGGTACTACCAGAAGACAGTGCACTATGAGATCCTTGTTGGTTCAATGAAGAACTCATTCCAAGATTCATTAAGCTAGCAAGGCGTGCAGTACCCTGGTTCATCCTTCCAAGAGATGCTGGCATATTTAAAGACTGGGTAGCAGCAGCAAGAAGGCCTATTCCTGCAGAGAGGTCACGCCCATGACCTTGTGAATCCCTACTCAGAGATGACTGCTGGAATGACTTGGACATTGTAGAACTATAGCTTGTCTACTTTATGGATCGAAAAATATTTCTTTTAGTATTACTTTTTTTGGTTTAAGATGGCTGAAAAGAGAGCTCACACTAGAAAGCTAGGCAAACTTCACTTCAAAAATGGTAACGCCAAGAAAGAGGATCAATAATGACTGCAGATCTTCTTCAAGCTGAGAAACACCAGACAATTCTGTAGAAAAACAAGCAGGTTTAGTCATAAATCCCTTTAAACAGATGCAGTTTTAAACTTATGCATCATGTTGATCTAAAAAAACATTAAAGATCTCAATCTTACAAGGCTTTTATTACATAACTTAACAGATTCAAGAGGCACCCAGAACCTACATATATTATTTCAGATAAAAATACAGCAGTGTTTCCTATACATACTACTCCTCTTCCACAAAAAGCTACTTTCATACTGAAGACAAGTGAATTTCGGAAGTTTGGGATGTCTGAGAGCATCCAAAGTTTACAAGCATGTAAGCCTTGATCTCAGGTTAATGGTTTTGTTTATACCCTACATTACTGTATAGAGAAGACCACAAAAACAACCCCATAAGCCCATAGAATCCAAGATGACTTTGGCATATAACACATTTGAAAATGAAACCTATACCACCACAGAATAGGACGAAAGGAAGTTAAAAGTAATTGAAGTTTGGGCAAAAAGTTTCTGCTGTAAGATCTGGTAAATAAGACCAAACATAATATTCCATCTTTATGCAGTAAAATTCAAATTACTGATGTGAAGACAGATGTGAACAAGAAAAATAAGGTTTCAATTTTGTGGGAAGTAAACAAGACCTCTTGCTCAAATTGCAGTTATGCTGCTAACAGCACTTCGGAAGGGATTCTTTACTCTGTTACAGTGCAGCTCTGCTGTCAGCCTGTTCTCTCAGGCCTCAAGCTAAACAAGGTTAGGCTTAGTACTGGGATGGGAGTTCCAAGGAAAACCCTGCTCCAGCAGAAAGAGACACCAGGTGAGTCAGGAGATGGCACAATGCCCCCAGCCAGTCCTCAGGACAGTGGGGTGGTGTTCCTGTCTCGTACCAGCGTGCCAGTTCTTTGGTTCAGGACCAACACTTTGATACCATGACCATATGTGGTAGTTAAAGATCCTGAGATGTCACTTGTAAGGGTTAGATATCTGCCCTGTGTCCTACTAAAATACTAACCTAGGATTTCAATATTTGGAACAACTGCATTCCCTTAAAGTTTTAACTAAAGTGTATCAATACCCACAGTGTATTTTATGGTGCAATGGATATATTTCATAAAATATTCAGGTCTTTTCAGGTGCAGAGCAGAAATACCCCATGATTCTTCTCCCCATCCTCCTTCAGCCTGGGGATAGATGCACGAAATTGAAAGTAATTCAATACACACGAAAATGTGTCACCAGGAACACATTGTTCTTGGGTCCCCGGTGCAGTAAAGCCCTTTTGAATCTCTGCAGAGCAGTTTCTGCTTCTCCAGCACTGCCACTCACACACATGTAGAACACAGAACTGATTGGAAAAAGAAAGAGGCACAAATTGCATAGCTCCAAATGAAACCAGCTTCCAAGAGAATAGGCATGTTTGGGGAGGAATGGGAAGGATAAAAACAAAAGCAAGGATTTTCTCTTGAAGAGACCAGCTCTGCAGAAGGCAATTTCTCTTGTACTGGAAACAAGAAAAAAGGTCAAGGTTATGAGCACGTCTCTATCCCAACTGCCTACTCAATCCAGAGCCCTGTTTCAATAGCACACAATGTTTTTTTAAGTTGGAACACACTTCACTTGGGTTTTCTTTCTGGGTAGCAGAATGTTACAAAATTACCTACTTATATACAAAAACCAATGAATTCTATGAGAGATACATAACTCAGACACTGCTTTATACAGTTTGCTACATATTCTGTTACCAGTACAGCTAAACTTGTATTTCAGCTATGCTTTTAAGATCCACATACCATGGAGTCACTTAAAGTAAGCTTAATTATGTAACATTAGGTTAAGAGATTGAGAAACATGGGGATGAAATAAGTTTAAAAGTAGCTGGGGCAGAGGACAGAAAGCTTCAGAGGAAAACAGTAAAACAAGAATATAGGGAGAGCAGAGGAGGCAGCTCTAAGCGAGATAGCCAGGACAAGCTGACCACACTAAAGAATACCTGAATAGGAAGCCTTTAAGAACTACATTGTAAAAGTAAAGACTTGACTTCAAATACGAGAGAAACACTAATATTCACCTGGGTACCACGTTTTATCTTACATACATTCAGTAATCTTCAAAGTACCGTATGGTAATTCTACAGGTTAATCCTTACTCCTTCCATTCTTACATATAAATTTCCTTGTAGATCATTCACACACTTACAGAATGGGTTGAAACTGAACTTACGAGGTTCTTCATAACATGAGGTATTCCAGAGGGCCTTACAAACCTGCCCCTCACAGTGATTCAGCACAGAGTCAGGAAAGGCACGGTACATCCTGCCATTAACGCAAGGACTCGCACCATTCAAGTTCTCACTAGATCAGGAAAGTTCTCCACTGCCCTTTCTCTTTGAACAGATGCTCACTAATCCTCCTGTCACAGTTTTCAATTGGCAGCTCACTGTCTGCTGTGCTGCGGAGATTAGCAGAGAACAAAACCCAGTCTGGCATGGACCTGGGCTGCAGAGAACCTGATGACATGCCATGAGGTGACCCCGTGTACACAGGCAGGTTTTACATAACCAGGCTGTGCTGCTGCAAACACCCATAGGGGAGAGAAGCAAAGGGAAAAATAAAACCAGGAAGAGGTGGGGAGGGACAGACAAGACAAAGAAACAGTGACAATCGTATGAAAAAGCATGAAGGGACAGCAAGACAACTGTGTGATGAAGACAATGTAATACTGGCCAGTGAACTGCCCTGCACCTCATTAGATATTTGAGTGGAATCCTTACAAAACCTGAGTCCTCATAAAATCACTATTTACCACATCACTGTCATCTTGCAATACCTGTTGTGCTCTACTCCTACCACACACACACACCCCCCTTTATGATTAGACGAAGACAACAACAAAGCTAAGTAGGGAACAGCTCTAAAATTCATACCAAAGAACGTTTAACTTCCACATGGTCAGGTTTAAGACATGATTCCAAGATCGCATTTCTTGCCTTGCTCACATTGTGAAAGCTTTCATGGCAGCACCTGGTAGAGACAGGCTCCCGTGGACCCACGCCAGCTTTAAGCGAGTGTGCCATCCACTGAGTCACAGCAGCAAGATGAGTCTGACTGAACAAAGCTGTCTAAAGATCCAGACATGATTTAGCAGAGTACAAAGTGTTATGCTAATTGTTCTTCATGTCATTTCAGCTACCCTGGGAACAGACAGGCTTTCAGATATACATTTTTTAAGAGCTGTGGACAGAAATTTGGCCATATTAAGATTTGAAAATATATAATACGAAGCATTCTTGAAATAAGTGGAAAGTCAAAATGTTGTCATTAGGTTTCCAAACAAATGCAGACAATGAAAAAACACCCACATTTTGTATCTACAAGTTGCAAAAGAGTTTTCTGTAAAGGCAGACAACAAAAATAAGAAATTTGAATCCTACGGAATACACTGGGACCAAATAAAGGCCAAACTGAGGCTGATTTTCAAACCCTACAGAAGGTTTTTCTTTTTGTATAAAGCTGATTATAAACTTCAACAAAACTGATAGAACTGTCTCAATATAAATATTAGTTTTGTTCCTGGAAACAGTTTAATTCAGTGAATTCTTGGGACATGTTGATCATGCTGCACGTGACAACTTGAGATTATCATCTTTTGTGGAACACCAGGAGGCTGAAAATTGTTCCCTCGCTCCCTAATCCTGCTGCCACTCCGGGTTTTTTTAACCTGTGCATACGTATTATGGCTTTACCATGAATCTTGTTCTTAAAACAACTCATCTTTTCCCCCATTCCTCTTCCATTCTTTATAGGAAACTCTCCGAAATGAAAAATTCCTGTTTTCACTTTCTAGTCAGTTTCACTTTCACTTCAAAACCAAAATTTCTCAACATACACATTGAATGTCACCAAATAAAACTCAATTCTGGTAAAAGCACGAAATAATCTGCAAGCTGAAAAAACACCCCCTCAGCCTGTAACAACACAGGACTGCACACCCTTGGGAAAAAAGTCTCAGAAGTCTCACATCCACAGTTCTTGCTCTTTGGATAAAAATCTACGGATTCTTCTTCTCCATCCCTTTGGCAGCAACCTATTCTGCTACGAAGAATTCAGGTGGTTCCTGGCAAAACTGTCTCCAAGGTTATCGGTGGAAGAGATCTGGAAACTCAACTGCTGAGAACTGATGGTGGGAAAACCAAGACCTCACAAGGAAGTGAGGAGCAGATGTTTTCCAGCTGCTGACTGACCAAGTGTAAGGGATTTGAAGTCTAGCGGATTACTTTAACTTGGACAATGAGGAAAGGCCACAGTCTTTCCAGAGGCAAAGGAGGAATTGTGTAGCAGCCTTAAGGAGAGAAAATGCAGATGACCATTTCAGGTAGCCGGGTTAACAATGGCAATTTAACACTGCTGTTTCACAACCCATTGTGTTCAAGTGCTCTTCGAAGGTCATGCCCTCACAACTCAAGCAGCACTGGCACACTGGATGGACATGCTCTTTTGGTGTGCAGATTAACCAATCTGTTCCAGGCAGAACTGGAAGAGTTTCACTTCTTAGGATTATGTTCAGCTTCATCTCAGTGACTTACTTGACCAGAGGAGCACATCATAACCTGAGATCTGAAGTTACTATAACAGGATTGCTTCAGACCAGAAAAGTATTACATATAAAAAAAGACTTATTTATAAATGAGCAATTGAAATGACTCGTTCAGCAATTAAGAATCTTAGAAGAATTTAGAGTTTTCAACATTTGAATGCTGAAAAGAGCACTGTAAAATATGCTGAATTCCTGTTTCTGCTCATTAGAGAATTTAATAAATGCAAGCATCCTTCTTTTTGTAAGAGTGCATGGAAAAGAGCACACTTATTCCTTTGCAGACACCATAGAAGTAAAAAAGGGTCTAAGGAACAGTACAGAAAGAGTAAGATAGGCAAAAAAATGGGTATTTTTAGAAAAGGAAACCAGAAACAGCCAGGAACATACAGAATACCTGCTGTTGTGTGCACTGATTATCTCTGGCTTCCAGACACTCCCTCCTACTACCTGCAAGGCTACTCTTGGCAACTACCTTTGAGCTCCAACTCTACATAAGGTGGATGCACGCAGGTTCCAGCCCTTACAAAAAGCTCCGTGAAGCCATCAAGGCCTGGTTCAAGAGAGGGGCTCTGCCAAAACCAATTGTAGTGGAATAATGGAGGATCTCAGACTGGAAGATCTGGTACCAGTGACCATATGCTCACGCAAAGCGAGGACACGATCGCTGTTCATTCCCATCAGTGCTCACAGGCACCAAAACTTGGCCATCAACCACAGAACACACCATAATTATATTCTAAAAATAAACAGGTGTAGCAATCCAAAGACAGACCAAGTCAGAGAGTTGATCGCTGTAACAGAGAACCAGTTCTACCTTGGTTTGTTTTTTTAAAGCAAAACAGAACTCTTTTGTATTCTGGCAATTACAAAGCTTCTGACTAGTTCAGGGAACGTAAGTCTGATGCCTCCAGGCATTTCCAGAGCTGGGATAAAATCGCATTCTTTCCCAGCTGAGATCTTGCATGAGGTTGTTGAGATGTATTCTAGTTGCCGAGAAGAATCAAGGGACTGTTTCAGTGCTCAAAATAAAACTCTTGTTCAAGTTCTGACTCCACAATATGGTACTTCAATGCTTGCAAACTAAATTAGTTCAGAAATATTGCGAGGAATTTGCTTTTGTTTTCAAGACTTGTTGACTCAGAGCGCAGAAGAAGAATGCAAACAGCAGAGAGAGGCTATGAAAATGCAATCATAAATTAGCAAAGAAACTGAATGGAAATAATTTCTTTGCAGTTTTACTTCCAGCAGCTTTCCCCCAGATTTGCTGAGCTACCCAGAACACTTCAAGCATTAGATTACAAAACACCTTCACACGCACCAGAGCTCTCAGCAGAGGTGGGTGCCAGGCACAGAAAAGGGCACTGAACAATATTTACTTCTCTATTTCCAACCAAATTAATGAGCATTTTTATTTAGGTGTAGTCTTGAATGAAGCAGGTGGCAATCATATTTCAGCTGTATGGATCATAATATTCATACAAGATCCATACATCTGAGTTTGGAGCCTCAGAGACTGACCCATCTTCTCTTCTCCTTAACTCATTTTCAGCTTATACCTTTAGGAACATGGATATTCACATTTTAAGGATGGATTTAGGAATTCCTCTTGCTTTTTCTTCCCATCATTTTAGTGCTGGGATGTATGTATGAAACACTGGAAATGGCAGATAGCTTCTCTAAAACAAACACACACAAAAGGCTCATAACATCACCACCTCACCAGAATCATGAGGAAACAATCACAATTCTTGCATTCGTTGGTCAGATTTTGTCTCCTTTACCCAGTGCACAACATCTAAGTGCTGAGATTGGGTTACAACTGAGCACACACAGGCGCAGGGCTCAAGTGGCAGCATCCTCACTCAAATCCAATTATTCCACATAATTCAGTAATGAATTGTTCTGTGGGTTTGCTGATAAAATTCAAGATAGAAGATCACTCATTTCTCAGTAATACAAGTGTTAATACATATTACATTACATTTTGAGCAAAATAATGTATGATTTTAATATATTGTTTTCAAGGTATTAACATATCTCAAAATTCAGGAAGATTAAACCACTGGATCAACATTCTGTATAAAGAAGTACCAAAAAAACCACTCCCTTTTCCTCTTCTGAGGCAGGAAACCCACGCAGACTGCTTGAAGAGACTTACGTGTTCCACAAGAGTTGCTCCCTACTTACTCTAGAAAGTCAGGACCACCTACTCCACCAACAGCTCAGGAAGCCTGAAGAATTTAAGGCTGAGTAAAACTAATAGACTATTCAATTGTTTGAAACAGTAACAGATACTTTTTTCCCAAAGGTATGTTTCATGGGAAGGAAAAAAGCCTCACATTTAAAAGAGGGATTTTTCAGCTTTCTTTCTACAGCATAAATGCTTCATTTATCAGAACAAAGCAGCTCTTCAGGTTCCCAGAAAGTTCTTTACAACTTTTATGCTTCTTTTCAGCATAAGTGAACTTCAGATATCATTATTTTGACTCTGGAAACAAAATAGGTACATCAAAGACACAGAACATTATTAATCCACCACAGGAGGGAAAAAGATATAAAAATCCCTGCAGCATGATGTGTAACCACAGCCTAAACCGTATGAAAGTGAAACTGAGTAGAAAGAGGAGTCAGACGGATGCTCCCACTGTCAGCGTTCTTAAGGCTCAATTCATTAATTTTTAATGCCAGATAAACGTCAAAACCGGCAGTTTCGGGGGCTAACGGCTTTCAAGCACGCTCGGAAGGCAGGCACGTTATGGACATGCTGTTCAGCTTCCGAGTGCCCGTTCTGGGGGCTGGGGAGGAGAGATGCCGACTCCGAGGCTGCCAGAAGCGCTCCGAGGCGCTCCGGTGAAGTTCCGCTCAGGGGCGAAGCGTGGTTTTAGCTGGGGTCACCCCTGAAGACACGTTTTACGTGCGGAAACACCGAGCCGCCGAGACGAAACCCCCCTCCCCAGCGCCCAGCGGGCACCGGCCGGGCCCCAGAGCCGCGAGGCTTTGTTCGGGCCCGCGGTTCCGCCGGGCGGGGGCGCTGCGGGCGGCCGCGGGGCAGCGCTGGGGCCACCGCACCGGGCGGGCCGGGCCCGGCTCCTCCGCATGCGCGCTGCGGCCGCGCACCAGGCCCGGCCCCCCCAACCCGCGGCCGTTCCTAACGGACGTTTCCCTCCCTTCCCCTCCCGCCCTCCCTCGCGGAGCGGCGGCCGCCAACCCCGGTCGTTAACGCGGCGGAGGGCCGGAGGGGGGGGCCGCAGCGCCGCTCCTACCTGCGGGCCAAGGGGCGGCGGGAAGGGAGCGCGGCGGCGGCGGCGGCTCCCGTTCGGCGGGGGGGAAGGGACGGGGAGGCGGAGGGGCTGAGGGAGGGACTGAGGGGGGGGAGGCGGCTGCAGGCCTCGCCGCGCTCGCGAGAGCACGCCCGCCCGCTCACGTGCCCGGCGGCGGCCGCCCCGCTCCGCGCCGTTCCGCTCCGGTCCGCTCTGCGCCGCTCGGCTGCCGACGGCCGCCCGCCCGGTCCGCTCCGCCTTCCGTGTGTGGATGTGGCCGGGGAGGAGGAGGAGAAGCGGGAGGGAGGGAGGGAAGGGGGGAAGGAAGAGGGAGGCACCAGTCTCGCGAGAGGTGGGAGCCGCTCACCCTGCTCTCGCGAGATCCCCGCCGAGCCGCGCAGCGCCAGCCCGCCGCTCGTCCCCAGCTCATTGTCCGCGCGCTCCCGCGGGGGCAGATGGGAAGGCGCTCGGGGGCGGGGCTTAGCGCCGCCCGCCTGGCACCGCCCCCCCCCCCGCGGCAGCGGGTGAGGGGGGGTCGCGGGTTCGAGGCTGCTCTCAGCCCCCTCCCAATGCTTCCGTCCCGCCCGGCGCCGCCGGAGCAGCGCGGGGTGAGGAGCGGCGGCCACAGTCCTGCGATCGGTGCCTTCTGAAACGCAGGCTCCCGCAGCAAGGAACGTGCCTCCAGCCGCGGCGGAGGAAAACCCGCCTCACACAGAGCCAGGCTCCCTCAGGGCCCGCGCCTCCCGTGACTGGAAGCGGGGGAGCAGGCAGCGCTACCAAAACGTCTTAGTATGGTGTTTGCCCAAGGTATTAAGGATTCCTGGCTCCCCAAACCCCCAAACGCGTTGTTATCTCTGTCACGGGGCAGACACTCGGTCCCTGCAGCCCCTAGACCGCGCCCTGGCACCTCAAGCCTAAGGGCTGCTCTCCTCAGCAGAATGGAGGTCTTACCATCCCTAAAATACTTAAAACAATGGGCTCCCGATGCCTATTACGTTCATTAGAAGCTTCTGGTAAGAAAAAAACCCTACAGCTCATGTGTAAGGAGCTCCTTTTCATCTGAGCCAACATTGCCACCTTGCGCTGCGATGAGGAAAGCTCACTTTTCCCCTGCTCCCCCTAAATCAGTGACTGAAGCACAACCGGCTAAACACTACTCATGATTTGAAATTCTTTCCTAGTCAATAGCTTGCTTTCTAATTTAATTTAGTGGCTATAGAACCCGTCTCTCCACCACCTGGGAAGCTGCCGCTTTACAAAGGTGAGGACGTGCAGGTGAATCCAGCCTCCGGGGGAAAGCAAAAAGTCTGCCTTTTGAATTCATCACAGCCGGAGTTTTCTGCTCTGTACGCGCCTGGAGAGCACAATCAAACCGTAACACAGAAGGTATTTTAAAGAAAACCCAGGGGACCGGTACAAAATACGTGTTGTAATCGTATGAAAGGGCTCAGAGAACAATCGCAAGAAATTCAGCTCCCTTAACAAGCTCGGGATAAAAAACAATTAAGCGCTTGAAACCAAACACATAAATCTAAGTTAACAGTATGGCTGTGCCCTGGTACTGCAGAGCAGTAAAAACAGAGCAAAGCGCCTTGATGAAATGTAAGCCATCCAGCCACTTTTGCCCAATAAAAGTCATATATAGATTGCAAAACATACAGTGCTAATAAACAGACCCATAAATCATGCCAGCGTTTCCCAAGCAGCAAAACAAGTCTTGCTCCGTTTCTCTGGCTTTATTTCAACGCTAATATTTCGTTCTTCTTTTAGACCCCATGGGTTCTCTCTCAATTTCCTTTGTCACACTTTGGTCCAGGCACCAAACTGAATCATGTTGACCTTTATTGATTGCCCCTGTGCTGCAGATGGAGCCGTGCAGCACTGACCATCGCTTGCCTTGTGAAGGTGGCTGCTGCGGTAAGATGCAGAGCACCACTTCCTTAAGCCTGTGCTCGTGCTGATCACTGGAGAGTGTTTATTATCCGTGTGTGGTGGTTTTGATTCCCATTATGTGCACAAAGCCTGTTGGATTTGGGGAAAAAGCAGAGTCCTTACTGCTGCCTGAGTTGCAGGGCCTCGGAGGAGCTCCCAATATACAGCATGCGCTGAGCAGAGCTCTGTAGTTGTTCCCAAGCACTCTGATGGGATGATCACCACTGCCAACAGACTTTCTCCATCCCTTTCTACTGCCTTTTCAGTTACAGCACAACCAGGCCTGCAAGTCTTGGCTTCGGCTCTGAGGTGAATGCAGTAGAGCTTTATTGCAGGAAGTTTTTCAAGGAAATAAGCCAGTTGGCGTGTATTTATTGCCCATATAGCACAGGCTTTGTGTGGCTGAGCATATATCCCAACTTTTTGCTGATTTTGGAAATAGGTGGTAGAGAAACCGAGAGCCCAGCTGCAGGGCACCCTCCTGTGCCAGTATGGGGTAGAGGAAGATGCTGGGTACTGTATAAACCCCTAGGAAACCTTGTTATTAGTTTTGCAGGTAGAACTTGTTCATATAGAAACAGTAAAGTTATATTAGCGCACTACTTCAACTGAAAACCAAAACTTCTTTCCAAAAATGTTGAATCCTTCAACAAGTCTTTCTATCTAGAGTATAAAAAATGCATACTCAAGTATCAGTGGTATTGAAGTGGTGGAAGGGCTAACACAGAATCACAGAGTGGTTCCTCTAAGGAACAGCAGCATCAGGGACAGCTCAAAATCAGGAGAGCCCTGAAAAAATTCAGCACTACCTCATTTGTGCTAACTTAGTGAGACACACCTATTTGACATAAACCATCAGTAACCTGACGTGTGCTAGTGCTTTATCAAAAGCCTCGTATTTGTAAACTCCAGCCACTAACAACCTGAATATAAAGATGTTACATTCCTGCAATGTACAACAGCAGCCTCGGGCCCACGCTTGGAGTTCAGTTCACATATAGAGGCACTGCAGCTACAGCAGCACCTACAACAGGGTAATTGTATCGGGATGTAGCTGAACACCATTGAACCGTGTTTTAAAAACATGTAAGTTTTAGCCTAAAAAACTCCTCCAAGTTTGGATTATTTCACAAACACAGGGTTCTCCAAAAGACTGCACTGAATCCCAGTGGGTCAGGCATCTTGGCAAGAGCAACATGTTCTGCTCTGACTACAGCCACTTCTGGATTTCAACATCATTTTTTGTCTAAATGGAGCATTTTTGCCTGAACCTGTGATGGTTCTCTCTCCCCTCCCCACCAGTTCCTATGTGTTTTACATACTCAGAACCTTCTCCAACTCCCCCATCTTTCATGAGCTTCATCTCCCCCCAGGCCCAGGGATGGGAGGTAACAAGTTCCTTCACATCAGGCACTGAAGCTTGGGAAGGGTATCTTGTGAACATGTACTGGCTGTGTATGCAGCAGGAATAGGAACTCCACTCTTACTTCCTTTATAGAAAAGTTTAGACACCTGAACTCCTTCAGAGTGCTGGAGGAAAGGGAGCCTTGTAAAAAATCTGTCCTTGTGGCAAGACTATGGAGGAGCATGTGCACAACAGGAGGGGCAGCAGCCACCCTGTGCCCCACTCCTTCCTGGATTTTTATGTGGAAGGTGTCCCTGCCCGTGGCAGAGGGTTGGAACTGAATGAGCTTTAAGGTCCCTTCCAACATAAACCAGTCTGGAATTCTATGTCCCTGCTGTACTGACAGCCTGATGATACACTGAAAACAAAAATTAGCAAGTTTAAATAGAAGTTTAATAAAGGTCACATAAAAATAAGTATTTTTAAAGAAGCAGTAGAGGGGATTAACAATAACAAATTGCACATGTAATTCTTGTTACAGTTTGACCCCCAACCATCTTTGATGTTTCAAGTTACTACATCTATCCTTCTCTGTTATTCCCATTTAAATTATGGACTGTAAGTTTCCATCTTCTCCGTATCTTTCAAATGGGGATCTTCAAAGCAGCACAGAAAGCTCATTTCTTCTGACAACCGCTGCTCCAGCAAGCCCGCACCTGCAGAGAAACATGCAAACCATTTGCCTGTCATTAAAAATGATCCAGTTAACACAAGCATCTTTAAAGACCCCAAATTCAACCTTTAACCCTGACCAGTTAATTCGCTGACCATCATTTTTATATAAAAGATGCAATATTAAACCAAATGTCTACAACAGACGTTTTATTTTCTGACTGCAGATTGTCTGCATCCAATCTAGGATTAACTCCACCGAGGAGGAGTTACTCCACTCTCAAGCATGCAGAGCGCTGCCAAAACCTGGCACCAGCCAGTGCCAGAACAGCACCGGCAGTGCCAGGAATGTCTCGGCAGCGCTTTCCTCTCCCAGCAGCATAACACTATCACAGGCACTGAGCAGCGATGGGTAGCTGACTACTGCTGGGTCAAACAGAACTCAAAATTGGGATTTTAGAGGCACGGAAGGCTCCAGGGAGAAATTAGGCCAGTTTCCAGTGCCTAAAGGGGCTACAAGAAACCTGGAGAGGGGCTTTGGACAAAGGCCTGTAGGGACAGGACAAGGGGAATGGCTTTAACCTGCCAGAGGGGAGATCGAGATGAGCTCTTGGGCAGAAGCTCTTCCCTGTGAGGGTGCTGAGGCGCTGGCACAGGGTGCCCAGAGAAGCTGTGGCTGCCCCATCCCTGGCAGTGTTCAAGGCCAGGTTGGACACAGGGGCTTGGAGCAACCTCCTCTAGTGGAAGGTGTCCCTGTCCGTGGCAGGGGGTTGGAACTGGATGAGCTTTAAGCTCCCTTCCAAACCAAACCAGGCTGGGATTCTATGATTCTATAAGTAAAGCCCCAAAAGTACAAGCTCTGGTGATGCAGGCCTCACTTCTAACAGCTCTTATCAGGGCTTCCTCTGTCAACAGGAAGCACTCTGTGTTTCACTGGATAAACCAGTTTACTACTTGCACCCCAGAGCAGCAGAGGCTGGCACAACAGCCCACTCACAAGCCAGCTGAGGCCATTTTAGCTACTTGGCATGGCACTACCAACTGTCACTTTTTGGCCATCTCCCCCGCTGGCTCATGGCAAGCCCTCACCACGTGTCTCCAGAGGCTCCTGGGCTCCCCGTTTCACCTCGCATGCAAGTCACTCCTTTACACCTCCTCTATCCATGGGCTGGCTCCAGTAGCTTCAGTCTCCTCCACAAGACGCCTCATTTTGCTGCTTCCACCCCCTGCAAAGCTCGGGGCTGGCAGGATGAAGGCCCCCGGCAGCACACGCTACCGAGGGCTGTGTTCTCCCTTCAGCCGGCTCTGCCGCCCGGCACCTTCCAGCCACGGCAATCCCTCCACACAGGCACAAAGCCGCGTATCGGCTGGAAGCCCTAAAGAGAGCACAAGAGAAACATCACTTCAAATAGTCAATTAATTAAATCTGCATTAATAGAGCTAAACAGCTGGGAGCTGGCTTGGGAAATGGGGAAAAATAATAAATCAAAGCGAATAATAGGCTGAGAAATTGCTACTAAGCGGCACAGCCTGAACGAACCACCCTCCGGTCCCCGGCCTCGGAGGCTCGGCCATGAGTAACAATCAAATACAATATAAAAGGAGGAATATTTCGCGTGGCGCCTCCCGACCCCACAGCCCCGGGGCGCGGTGAGGCTCCCCGGGTGTCCAGCACCGGTGTCGGAGAGACCCGCGGCGGCAGGCGCGGAGCCTCCACCTCACCGCTCCCCTCACCTCATGGCGGCCACCGGGCGTAAGCACCGCGTCCGTCCCCGGTCGCGGCGGTGCAAAGAAAGGCCGGGCCCCGCCGCGCCGCTGAGCTGGTTCCGCAGGCACCGCCCCGCCCGCCTCGGCCGCTCCCCTGGGGCGGGCCCGGATCCGGGGCGGCGGGGCCCGGGCAGCGGCCCTCGGGGCGGAGAGATGAAGTCGGGAGTCACCGCAGAACAGTTCATGTTGGAAGGGAGCTTAAAGCTCATCCAGTTCCAACCCCTGCCACGGGCAGGGACACCTTCCACTAGAGCAGGTTGCTCCAAGCCCCTGTGTCCAACCTGGCCTTGAACACTGCCAGGGATGCGGCAGCCACAGCTTCTCTGGGCACCCTGTGCCAGCACCTCAGCACCCTCACAGGGAAGAGCTGCTGCCTCAGAGCTCATCTCAATCTCCCCTCTGGCAGGTTAAAGCCATTCCCCTTGGCCTGTCCCTACAGGCCCTTGTCCAAAGCCCCTCTCCAGGTTTCCTGGAGCCCCTTTAGGCACTGGAGCTGCTCTAAGGTCTCCCCTTCAGGAGCCTTCTCTTCTCCAGGCTGCCCCAGCCCAGCTCTCTCAGCCTGGCTCCAGAGCAGAGCTGCTCCAGCCCTCGCAGCAGCTCCAGGGCCTCCTCTGGCCTCGCTCCAACAGCTCCATGTCCCTCTGGTGCTCTTGCTGCAGAGCTGGTGAAATCTCATGAAAGAGAAGGAAAGGCAGCCAAAGCAGTGTGGCTCTCCTTTCATCTCCTCTGCTCAAGGACTGACGAAATGCTGGTGTTGAATACTGGCTTGTATCTCATCACACCGTGCTTGTAGGAACAAACACATCGTGCTACCGTCTCCACAATTAAAGTGGAGTTATGAAAGTGCTTTTCATCAGAGATTCGCTAACGCCCCAAAGCTGCTTTGTGGCCAGGCTGGACATCGCAGCTGGCGTACTACATGGGGCAGTAATGGCCAAGGGACACAGGGCTGGCACACATAGCACGTTTGCTGAACTTCCCTTGGAGTGATTCACTGAATTCTCTTCCCTGACCTGCAGCATTGCTCTTCCTCTTGCTCCAGGGACTGACTGTGCAGCACAAACGCTGCTGAGCCAAGGTCCGATGGGATGGAAGGATCATGGTGCTGACCCTGCCGCACTGAGGCTGGAGAAGAGCAGTGGTGTGGGGCAGGCAGCGAGGCCCTGGGCACAGGCAGTTTCAGAGCTGAGGACTGTAAAGACCAGTTTCAGGAGCTCCAGACATCAGTTACACTGTGGCATGTCCCATCCCCGGCTTGTAGCACCCATTTTTGAAGCACTGCAGCTCCATGCTAGTGCAAGCCCCTCATGCGGATGCACGGTGCCAGCAGGCAGCAGCTCAGGTCCTGCTTTAACCCACCCAGAGCAAAAGCTCTTGGATGCGATCCCTCCTTTATTCTGTAACCGAGCATTGGGTGACATGGTCTAGTGTGAGGTGTCCTTGCCTGTGGCAGGGGGGTTGGAACTGGATGATCTTAAAGTCCTTTCCAACCCAAACCATTCTATGATTCTACGATTTGTTCAACAGGGGTTAAACAGGCTGCTGGAGCCTGTCAATTGCTCTGAACACAAACTGCAGAGCTGTGCTGGGATGTGGGGAGTTCAAGGGAGGCTGTGTCTAGACTAGAGGAGCTCTTCTGAACACTGTCTGTGTTTTGTTTTGTGGTAACTTCTATCTCTAATCCATCTTGAAACAAAGCATCTCAGTCCCTTCAGTCCCCAGCACGGCACTTGCAGGAGAAAAGGATGATGTGTTTAGCTTCTACCAAGCTAAGATGAACAACAGGCCAAGCAGGGATCTCAGCATCAAGGAACATCGTGATGTTTCCTGACATCAGCTATGGCCTGGGAGATGGGGAAGGCCAACACAACTGAGCAGATGAAACCACCATGAAACCAGGTCTCACACTGCTGTGACACCTCTGGGGTCGTACCCTGTCCCCAGGCCTGGAGGCAGGCAGGAGGACGGGCTGCCCAGGCGGGTGCTCTTTGCAGTCACAGTGTGGTTGTGCTCAGCTCTGCAGAGCGGTGGCTCTGGCCAGGGTGCTGCAGTGTGGCCTCCAGGCATGGCACTGCTGGGCTCAGCCTGCTTAAGAGGCCTCTTCTCATACCCCTGGAGAGGTGCAGCTGATGTGGAGCATGCTGCTCACCAGGAAGCTGGGGCAGAAAAGGGCTTTACTTGGGACCCACAGCAGAGCCATTGCATTTCACCTGGTGCAACACATTTACCCAGAGTTCACAAATAACATGGAAGGATTTGCTTGAGCCCCCTCACCACATGAGATAAACCAATGCTCCCAGCCCAGTTTCTAGAGTGGAAAGCTGTGCAGGAGCGCTGGGAAATCCATGCTGTGAAGTGGGAGGCTGGTCCTGGCATCGAGAGCTGCTGAATTCTGGTATTTGGCATTCAGAAAGCTCTTGAAGTATCTCCCTGGTCCTGCTGAAAACATCTTATTACAAGAGGCGTATTAATTTGGGGCCCACACTGCGCTAATGAGTGATACAGCTGCCAAACTGGAGCTGTGGTTAGGCAGCCTGCACTGGGTCTGGAGCTCATCATCCATCCCTGTCCGTGGGCACGTGCCCTCAGCCACTGGCAGTGAGACCTCCATTAACAAAATCATGAAGTGCTCTCTGCATTTGCTATTCCCTGTCCCTCAAACATGCAGCTTTTCATCATCCCTGGATCTTCCAGAGATGCCCCATCCCTGGCAGTGTTCAAGGCCAGGTTGGACACAGGGGCTTGGAGCAACCTGCTCTAGTGGAAGGTGTCCCTGCCCGGGGCAGGGGGTTGGAACTGGGTGAGCTTTAAGCTCCCTTCCAACCCAAAACCAGGCTGGGATTCTATGGTTCTAAAGCCCCTAACTCTTTCCACTGCTCAGTGCCAGCCTTTCTCCCCTCACGGAGCTGTGGCTGTCCTGGGCAGAATGAGCCCAGCACAAGGCTGCACTGGGGAGAAGCACCCCACATGCCATGGCCTGCACCAGCATCCCCACAGCCAGGAGGAACAGCTGCCCACCCCGGGCTGAAAAAAGACCAAGAAGCACTTGAAGACAACAGAGACGGAGTGGATGATTGCCTGAGGCAAGAGACAGCTCCAGTGGCACCCCCAAGCTTTGAGAGCCCAAACTACAGGAGGAGCACCAAAAGGCCTTGAAATGTCTCACTCGCTGGCATACAAAACCCTGGTGAAACTTTGAATGGATCCTTCCTTTGAATGGATCCCAAGTGAGAGAGGTCATAGCTACACTGCCATGCCTGGCCACGGATACCAAGCACTGAGGCAGTGTTTGAGGTGTCAGCTGGGGAAGGTGCAGCTGGTCTCTGTCCCAGCGAGTTGTTATTGTGCCCTCAGCACCCACACAAAGACACAGGTCTGCTTCTTCGGCCTGGAAGAAATTGCTTTTGTAGCCACATAACTGAGCTAGAGAGAGAAATACTAACTGAATGAATCATTTCCACTGTCTCAAAGCAAGAATAGGGACTTCTCAATCACAGACAAATTCTCTTAGCCCCTGACTTGTTAAACTGAGGTGCTCCTATGCTTCCTATCCCCTGAATGGGAGCCACCATGTACGTCGTGACTCCGCAGAGGGCACCCGGACTTCCCAGCTATCATCACAAGATGGCATTGCAGACCTAAAAGCCGATCCAGCCCTGCTAATGCTCAGACATCTTTCCCAGGCCCTGGGGTGCCCAAACCCAGAAGAAGCTGTGGACTTAACCCTGCCTGCTGAGCGCCTCTGCCGGGTCTCAGCCCCGACACTTGCTTTTAATCACATCGCTTTAATGTCAAGGCTGTGCTTTAAGCACACAGCAAGCGGACTGAAAAGCTGCAGCCGTTATTCCTGTAACCTGTGAGCCATCTAATTGCACTGATTTAAGCTAGTTATAGTGTTGACAGTTAATGGCACGCAGGGTGTTTCCGCTTGACCTGCAGCACCTCCCGCTCTTCCAGGGCCTCTGTGTCGCAAGGAGACTCTGCTAATCAGCCCAAGTGGTGAAGTAGTTTAAGACATGGCTAAAGGGCCAAGTTCTGAGCAGAACACACCCCACTCATTCTGTTGCAAAGCACCCTCAAATGTAGAGCTGTCTTTTGATTGCATGAGAAGATTTGGGAAAGCAATGATGAGTATTTCAATAATTTACAGCTTTAAAATAACAACAAAAACTTGCTGCTCTTAAATGTTCCTTAAAAAATAAAACTTTAAGTGCATAAAGCCACAGCGCAGTGTGCTGTCCCCACTGCTACCTGTGCCCTCATGGGGATGCTGCCTGCCCACCCATGGTGTGACCCACAGCAAACAGCCATGCTTAGTCCCATAGTGAGGCAGCTCCTGTCCCACATGTTGCCCCACCACATCAGACACCAACAACATACTTAGCTCACACAGGCCTGTCCCCCCTTCAGCCCTGGTTGCTGCCATCAAAGCAGGCAGTGCCTCACCCAGCTCAGGCTATCCCAGCTCTGCTCACTAACTGGGCAGCTCCTGTTTGCTGAGGGTTATATGCAGCTTGGACCAGCCCTGTTGGACCAACAGCCCTTATCAGCTCTGACCAGCCTCACCTGGAACCCACGGGACAGGAGCTCTATTTAAGTTCAGCTATGGAGCTTTATTCTTCTCATGAGTAATGCTGTGAGAGTGCCTGGCTCCAGCCCTGCTACTGGGTGCACCCCTTAGTTCCTGAAAGGATCCTCAGACACATGTTGTAGCTGTGTCTCCAGCTTTATTTTCTAGGTGAGCTTTGAACCTGTGTTGTAGTTGTGCTTCCAGCCTTTTTCCTGGCTCTTCTCTTTTTTGTCTTTTTTCGGGGTTTGTATCTGGATGCGGGTCATTGCAAGCTGCACCTGGGGCTGCTGGCAGACCTGGTGTGCTCAGACCCATGGGACTGTGCCTGCTGCTGAGGATGGTGTTTCTGCTGGGGTCATCTTGGCTCCCCTTCCCTTAGGCAGCAGTCAGCCCTTCCTGCTGGGCACATCATCTTGATGTGAGAGAGTAAGTACAAAACCTGGTAATCTCTACACCACCTCTATGAGTTCTATATGGGAGTGGTTGCTTCAGGCTTCATCCACCAGTTGGTCCCTGCAAGAAGCGGCCATGGCCTAACTACATCTTCTTCCCTGGCCAGGGGCCCTGCAGCCTCCCACTAGGGCTTGGTATTTGTCTGTCCTGATAGATCAGTGTCTGTGCTGCCTCTGGGCTGAGGGCTCTCCCTGGCACTGCTGCCCTGGGGATGGCAGTGGGGCAGGATCTGCTGCTGAGCTGCCTGTGGGGCTGTAGATGGATATGTCCTTCTGAGCAGCACAGGGAGATGCTGTCAGGCTGTTCCCTTCACCATGGAGTTAGAGAGCAGCCTCCTTTGGCCGAGAGGAAGGAGCAAGCAGAAAAGCTTATATAAACCAAAGCCGCTGTGCCGGCACTGAGTGCGGTGCTGCTCCACATGTGGCTGGGCAGAGGCATGGCCTGCCTGCTGGGGTAGCCCTGCCTCCCTGCAGCCCTGCTCCCCTCCTGGGCTGTATCTCGCTGCCAGAGCCCAGGTCTTCTTGTTGTCCAGCATGTGCTTGGGCACATGAGCAGCCCGTGTGGTTCCCCTCTGTTCTTGGTTGAAACTGCTGTAGAGTGATTTATTTTTCCAGTTCATCCCTGCAGAGCCCTGGAGCTGTGCTCCTTCCCCCTCCTGTAGAGCTTCTCCCTGGCTGCGTCTCCTTCTCTAGTGTCCCCTTCCCCTGCTCCTACTGAACCCCTGGGTTTTTTTTTTCACTTCTTTCCCTTTGTCAGTGCTCCCATCCAGAAGACAGCAAACTGCAATTGCTGTTACTTGGTGCCTTTCATCTAGCGGGAATGGTCTCCTGCCAGAGGGGAGATTGAGATGAGCTCTTAGGCAGAAGCTCTTCCCTGTGAGGGTGCTGAGGCGCTGGCACAGACTTTTCCCAGAGAAGCTGTGGCTGCCCCATCCCTGGCAGTGTTCAAGGCCAGGTTGGACACAGGGGCTTGGAGCAACCTGCTCTAGTGGAAGGTGTCCCTGCCCATGGCAGGAGGCTGGAACTGGATGAGTTTTAAGCTCCCTTCCAACCAAAACCATTCTATGATCCTAAGCCACTTTTCTAGGTGTGATGGATGTGAGCTGCTAATCCTATGGAGGAGGGGCACAAGCTGCCTCTGGGATCTGCAGCAGATTGCATCAAGTTGCAGTTGTACAAGTGGTGAAGTAACTGCCTTGCCCCCAAGTGTGGGCATCACATACTATGATAATCAACCACAGTCACTCTGTTGTGCTTGTGCTGGGTAAATTCTGGCCTTGGAAAGCCTGGCTTGAACCCCAGGCTCGACTGTAGCCAGTGCTGGCACTGGGAGCAGAGTGGTGTGAGCATAGCCCATGTGCCCTGGGCTTGGTGGGGAGCAGGCATGAGTGGGCACATGAGGAAAAGCACCAGCACAGCAAGTTAGAGATGAGTTCACCACAAACAGCTTATTCCATTAAAGAAAGGAAAAAAACCCAACATTCTTAATTAGGACAGAAACCCCCAGATAAGCTTTTTTAAAAGCAAAAGCCTAAAAATATCATTTTTGCTTTGACTTGAAAACTAATTTCATTCCTCAGACTGTCAGATAAAACACATTTGAATTGATGATGCATTTCACAACAAAAATATATCCCTTTTTATCTTGAAAATGCTGAAATGGGTTTTCAAAATTTTCACCATTTACCTCTTTAAAAAAACAAAATTTTTAATTTAGCTGAAATGCCTTTTTTTTATTTTATTTTTTTTAATTTTATTTTTTGAGGAAACTCTTGATTACATTTTTTTCCCCAACAGCTTTAATGGGAATTAACAATTCCATCTGATTGATAGCTGGGTGGGAACCAGCTGTACCCCACAGCCCCCTCTGCTCTGGGGCTTCCAGACAAGCCCCAGTTTAACCTTTTACAACATTTTAGCCTTGTCCAGGCACTAGAATTTATTTTTCTTTCCTTTTTCCCCCCATTCTTTCTCCTCTGAGGATGAGTTTTTACCAGTGCAGCATCTCTAACAGTCAGGGAACTTCACAGTCAGTTGAGATCACATTGATTTCTTGACGAAGAAGCTGCATACTAATTTTTTCCTATTTTTCTCCCATGAGGAAAGCAGGAAACAGCTTCAGGAAGGCAGCTGGGTGTGTAGATGTGATGTTCACCTGCCAGACATGGACCTGCTGTAGTGAGTACAGAGCAGGGCCATGGAGCTGCTGTGAGGGCTGGAGCAGCTCTGCTCTGGAGCCAGGCTGAGAGAGCTGGGCTGGGGCAGCCTGGGGAAGAGAAGGCTCCTGAAGGGGAGACCTTAGAGCAGCTCCAGGGCCTAAAGGGGCTCCAGGAAACCTGGAGAGGGGCTTTGGCCAAGGGCCTGTAGGGACAGGACACGGGGAATGGCTTTAACCTGCCAGAAGGGAGACTGAGATGAGCTCTGAGGCAGAAGCTCTTCCCTGTGAGGGTGCTGAGGCGCTGGCACAGGGTGCCCATCCTTTTTGCTGATGTTTTCTCCACAGAGTGACCTGGGGATGGCAGCACCCACTGCTCTTTGCCACTCAGTCTCTCCAAAAGCTTCACCCTGTGGTCTCCTGCTGCTCCTGGGCCCGCAGCTGCAGAGGAGGGTGCTGCGAGCGTGGCTTCTTTATACACCAAACCAACCCCGAAGAGGGGCTGTAAAGGCCTCTTTATTTCTGTAATTATCACTGTGGCTCAGATGGATGAGGAATGCAATGGGAAGTTTAGACAGAACAGAGCAGGAATGAGACGGTGTTGGTAAGCAGCAGCTCAGCCAGGAGCCCAGCTGCCTCGAGCGCTTCCAGTCACAGAAAAGCTTTCAACTGCTGTGCTGCATTGAGCTCAGAACATCATCTTCTGGGACGGATGGGGCAGCGAGTCCTCACTGTGGAGCACCTCATGCTCTGCCATCCTTTGACCCCAGGCATTTTCCCAAAGCCTGCAGCCTGGTGCCGTGGTTTGAGCCCAGCCGGTAACTCAGAACCACGCAGCCGCTCGCTCACTCCCCTCCTTCTTCCTCCCCCTGCTCCCAGAGGGATGGGGAGGAGAATCGGAAGAATTTAAGTCCCATGGGTTAAGATAAGAGCAGTCCAGTAATTAAGGTATAATACAAACCACTACTGCTACCACCAATGATAATAATGATAAGGGAAATAACAAGGGGAGAGGATACAATTGCTCACCACCCGCCGACCGATACCCAGCCCGACCCGAGCAGTGATCTGGGCCTTCTGGGTAACTCCCCCCAGTTTCTATACTGGGCATGACGTGCTGTGGGATGGAATACCCCTTTGGCCAGTTTGGGGCAGGTGTCCTGTCTCTGCTTCCTCCCGGCTTCCCCTCCTCCCTGGCAGAGCATGAGACTGAGAAAGTCCTTGGTTGGAGTAAACATTACTGAGCAACAACTGAAAACATCGGTGTTATCAGCGTTGTTCCCAGGCTGAAAGTCAAAACCACAGCACTGCACCAGCTACTAAGAAGGAGAAAATGACTGCTACAGCTGAACCCAGGACACCTGGTCATTACAGAGATAGGGACTTGAGACCCTCAAAAACCCCCAAACAAACAAGGCATATTTGGCCTTGGTGGTGTTTTACAGGGCTGTTTCCCTGCATGCTGGTAGGTATCATGAGGAGCAGCAGAATGTGGTGGTGGGGAGCAATAAATATCTCCAGGTAATGAGCATTGTGGCCACTTGTGCCATAGTGGAAAGGAGCTGCAAAGGCTTTGCTGGACAACTTCAGAGCATCCAGTGCTGGGTGTTGGTGGTGGATGGTGATTTAAAGCCCATTTTTGCAGGGAATAACAGCTCATAACCATCTCCTTTAAGTGTGTGACACTACTGAGATTTATGGTCTCCTTGTTTCTACCTTATGGGAAGTTTTACTAATTGTCCCTGTTCTTGCTCCCAAACCCATGTGTGCTGTGGTGTGGGGATGCTTCAAATGCAGAGAAGAGGATGTGGCAACACAGGATGTGGCTCCTGTGTGAGGCAGCTGGAGCAGCAGGGATGGGAGCTTCCAGGAGCTTTCCAAGGATCTGAAACACTGAACCCTGTCACTGCATGCACAGTCCTCCCTGCCTGGGCACCTGGAAAGGCTCCTGCTCAGGGCAGAGGTCCCTGGGGATGCTGCTGCCCTCATGGTCCCAGCCCAGCCACAGCTGAGCTGGTGGCACTATAAACTTGATGTTCCCTTCACACTGCCTATGCATCCGCCAGGTCCCTCTGCTCTTGCTACAGGCTTTATTCTCCTCCTAAATCATTTGTCCATGGCTTAATAGGAAAGTGGATTTGAATTGATCACCATTGCTGCCTTATCTAATTTAATCCAAACCTGATATCAAACAGGAGCGAGGGAAGCCCAGTGGGAAGCCCGCCTGTGGCAAGCCACTTGGCTGTGATGAACAGTGTTGTTAATAGCTGTAATGAAATGCTGGAGTCACCCAGCACTGCCGGGCTCTTGGCATAAGGCAGAGCCTGCCCTTGCTCCCTGCTGAACCCCCAGGCTCCCCCAGCACGAAGCTGCCTGTGGATGTGCTCCAGAGGGAGGAGAGTCAGCAGGGACTGATGCCCGCCGGGATCCCAGCCCTGCGCTGTGCCACCGCTGCACAGGCAGCAGCTCACCTGGATACACTCGTGCTCTGCCCCTGCCACAGCCTCCCCACAGGCAGGGATGGCTCCTCGGCTCCTTACATCCCATTTACAGCTCCTGAGCCTCCGAAGGATTGATCCAAAAGCCCTTGGATGAGTTCTTTATGTTTTTTCAGACACTGAATGAAATTGCATTTGGGCTGGTGGTGATGAGAGGGTGCAAGTGGGATCCATCTGATCCTTCTGCCAATTCAGAGGCTGATGGTGATGTGGCAGAACTGCTCCTGCAGAAGCCCCCATGTCCCAGCACACAGAATGGGTGAGAAAAAGCATTTTTAAAAGCAAGCACCATCCCTGCAGTGAATGCACTGTCTCTCCTCCAGCTCCTGCCTGGGAAGCATCAATCCATGAATCAAGTAACTAGGGCCGGTTAAAAGGCAAGGGAAAGCTTTATGTTTGCTTTATTGTGACAGTGAATCACATGGTGGTGTCAAGCAATTGGGCTTGTGCTGAGCAAGGGCAAGTTTTGTATTATCCTGCCTGGGGGGACCAAGCTCTCCCTGCTGCTTCGCTGCTGCTTCGCTGTAGGACTGCCGCAGCTGAGCCTAGTTTGCTGTTAAACTTGTGAAGCTGTTGACTGGAGTCAGTGCCATTTTGCAGGGAATAACCCATTTCTGCATCCTCAACTTTCCCAATGTCCTCTTTTCAACAGCCCAGCACTACTGATAAAGGAAGACTGAGGTGCCCATGGCAGGTATTTGGGGATGCCAGTGGCTCTGAGCTTGCAGGCAGCCTGTGTGAGCCGGGCAGCGGTGCCTGGTGGTACCTGGGAGAGGGGAGCCTGGGCACAATGCTCTGCCCAGAGACATGATCCCTGAATCCCCCCACACACTCTAAGCTGACAAGCTCTGAGCAAAGCTTACCCTTAAAAGAAGGTATTTAAACACAAGGAACCAACTGAACGAAGCAAACTCATCTGTTGCTGCTGCTGTCGGGATCAGCGGCTCTGCACCCGTTAATGCTCAGGGCCACTAATGATGCCCAGAAGTGGCTGCAAACAAAGACAAGCTGAAGTCTGATAGATTAATGCTGCCTCCCACCGAAGCAGCCCATGATCCATCAATTACCTATCTGCTTAGCCCTTTTCTCCATCCTTTTACAATCTAAATAGCACATTTTATAGTCGCTGCTAAGTGATGTGATCAACATCAATTACCTACTAAAAGAGAATCAAGTCTTGATTTAAAATTAAGTGCTGCATTTTTGCCATGTTCTTTATATGTAGCCAACAGAATAATTGCAGTGACATAAAAACTAATTACACAACTCCACAATTAAGCCTCCCTCCTAGTGCTGTGATTGTCTTTAAGTACATTGATGAAAAATTACTCCCAGCCCCAAATTACTCTCTCACACCCATCTTTTCCAATACCTTTGGAAAAAAACCCTCTGCTCCATCAGATCAAACAGAAGAACTCAAAATGCAAAGGATAATACATGCAGAGCGTGTTTCTGGTCTCTTTGATGTGTGAGTGGTTTCAGACAGCAGGATTAGGATGGGATCACCCGAGGATGCAGCTGTGCTTTTCCCAAAGCAAGACTTCTCAAACCACCCGGTGCTGTCGTGAGGCCGGAGCCCTGCTGCAACCAGAGGGAAAAGCCTCTTCTCTGTGCCCCAGAGCATCTTTGCTGGCCCCAGAGAGGTCAGCCCTGCCTGGCTGCCAGCCTTGGGTTTGGTGCCTGGGAGGGTTTCATTGCTGCTCCTACCGTGCCTGGCAGAGGGGACTTGCTGTGGGTTCAGAGAGATGGCTGATCATCCTGTTAGTGCTGATCCACCTGGCAGAAACAAGGGGAAGAGCAGGATTCAGCTCACCTGCCCCCTTGGGCAGACGTGGATGAATAAGCCCTGTCCTGAGCTGGTGGCAATGCTACTCCAGGAGCTGAGAGGGGAGGAGAAGGAAGAAGCTGGAGTACAGCAGTGCTTTCATGCATCCCAAGGCCAGGAGTTATGACTTGCCAGAAATCACGTAGCTGCCTGAAAAATCATAAACCCCACTAAAAATCATAAACCTCAATAAATCTGTGGAGCACACCCAATGAGTGTTGTGGGGTTTGATTCCAGATTCCAATTTTGAGGTGTTTACATCCAACCTAGAAAGACTGAGAACATTTCATTTACTGGAAATGAAACCTGGGATTTGCTGACAATCAATCTCCTGCTCCAGGATCTTTGTGAGTGCCGGCAGCAGCAGAGCACGGTGCATGAGTGAGCAGAGCCATGGGGACACTGGCCCAGGGGACAGACACAGCTTCCCACTGATGCTCTTACACCATGCCATCCCATCGGCTGTCACTTACTGCTGCTGAGCAACCTTTGCTGGATAATTAAGCATTGCAGGTTTAATTTGGAGGCTGGGAGGGTGGTTTTGGCTGCTGCCTGGTATGCAGTGGGGCCCAGGGGCATCTGGGTGCACCAGCTGCTCCTCAGCTCAGCCCTGGTGGGGATACGGGTCCCATAGCTGTGGCTTTCCCACTGTTTCTGCAATGCCATCACTCAGAGTGAAGAAGAATCGCAATCACAGATTCCCAGACTGGTTTGTGTTGGAAGGGACCTTAAAGCTCATCCAGCTCCAACCCCCTGCCACGGGCAGGGACACCTTCCACTAGAGCAGGTTGCTCCAAGCCCCTGTGCCCAACCTGGCCTTGAACACTGCCAGGGATGGGGCAGCCACAGCTTCTCTGGGCACCCTGTGCCAGCGCCTCAGCACCCTCACAGGGAAGAGCTTCTGCCTCAGAGCTCATCTCAATCTCCCTTCTGGCAGGTTAAAGCCATTCCCCTTGTCCTGTCCCTGCAGGCCCTTGTCCAAAGCCCCTCTTCAGGTTTCCTGGGGCCCCTTTAGGCACTGGAACCTGGCGGCGGTGGGAAACGCTTTGCCATCCGATTGTACCCGCTCGGTGCCGTGAGCCGGGGAGGCAGAAGGCACCCGCGGGCTCGCTCCGGACCGCGGCCGCCGCAGTCCCGCTGCTTCCAGCCTCCGTCTGGCCGGCGGTCCCTGGGTGCTGAGGCTGCGAACTGACCCCTCGCCACCTCCCTCCAGACGTGTGAGCAGTGCGGGCGGCCCGAGCAGGCGCAGGCTGCCCGGCGGGGAAGGCCCGCGGGACCGCTACACGAGCCCAGCCCGGGCCGGGGTCCCTCGGGCCGCTCCCGGGGCTGGGGGGGGGTGGAACGGGCCGTGCCGGGCGCGGGGCGGGGGGGGGGGGGCCAGCAGCACCTCCCGGCAGGAGGCGGGGCCGCGGCATCGACCAGCGCTGATTGGGTGAGGCGGGGCCGCGTCATCGGCATAGGCCAGCGCGGATTGGGCGGGGCCGGGCGGCGCCTGTGCAGTGCGGAGCGGTGAGTGGGGGGGCGGCGGGAGCGGATCGGATCGGAGCGCGTCCCGCCGGTGAGGCCCGGCCGGGGCCGGTGCTGCCCCGCTGTGGTGCATAGGGGCCCGGCCCGGGCGCTGAGGGCGCAGGGCCCGGGAGCTGCTGCTGGGGTGGTTCCGCCTTTGCCCTGGCGCTGGGGGCTCGGCCTGCTCCGGGCAGCGCAGGCGGTTGCCTGGCAGTAGTGTTCTGGAAGCGAGCGGCCCCCGGCGCCCTGTGGCGGGCACCTGCCGGCAGGGTGCGGCGCAGGCTGTTCGGCGGGCCGGGGGCCCGGCACTGAGCGCGCTTAAACACGAATCCAACCAAACGGGAGCGGTCTGTGTCCCCCTTGAGCACGAGGGCGGGCTGGGTGACCCCGGCCCCCTGAGCACCCGGGTGGCTGCGGCGTGAGTGTGTCCCGGTGCCGCTGGCGTGGCTCTGCAGCCTTAAACTGGGGGTTTCTCCTGGGTACGTGCTTGATAGTACGAGGGCTGAGTTTTAAAGCGGTTTAATTCTATTGGTACAAGCTTGCATATGGCTCTCTTGCCGGGGAACTAATGAAATTACATGTTGCACGAAGCCAGGGAGTGAAAACTGAGCAAATGGGATTTTGTATATAAACACCATTTGGAATATTGCCTTCAAGTGTTTAACTTCAGCGGTTGACTAAGGCTCACATTAGAAGTAATCTTTGACAAAGCATCAACACTACCCACCCCTCAAGATGGCCGAGGTTTACGCTGGCGGGTTCTGCAGACACGATTTCTGAGGGGCGAGTTAGTTATTTTTGCAGTGTTTTGCTGACAGAACAAGCCCAGTACAAATAGAGTTTAGAGGCGGAAAGTACGACTTTACACTGATAGCGTTTCGTTCGCTTGCCAGAGGAGTATAATCTGCACGGGCATTGCTGTGGGTAGAGCTGTCTGTGTGAGGAGGCTGCTCCAGCGCACAGCCCTGGTAGGAAACCTTTTAAGTGCAGATAAGTCTCTGTGGTGTTAGAAGCTGATGACACACCCTGTCATTTACAGAACCTGTTACCGCAGTGTTTCTGCTCTGTGTGAGCCTCTTGAATTAATTTGTGCTCTGGGAGTAGTGTTATTAAGGGATAGACTTCCTTTTTTACTCTCTCTTCCCCCCAACCCTGCTTTAAAATGACCAGCCTGGATGGTGTTGGTGTTTTTCAGCTGCCTCCAAGGCATTCCTGTGGTGAAAGCTTCCAAAATACACTTTATTGTGGAAGGGCAGCTAGTGGAGGTGAGAGCAGTGTCTGCCCTCCCTGTGACTGTATAGCTACTGCATCTGAAGGGATACACATGTGATCCTTTAAAAGGAATAAGCTGGAAACCGGCAGTTCCTGATGAGCTGCCAGAACAGCCCTTGAATCTTCAGCACCATCCCCGTGCCCCAGAGCAGCACAAGACCAGTGCTCGTGCTACTGCTGCCTCCTCCTTCTTTATAGTTGAGAATGTCTTTATGCTGAGCAATAAACCACCTGGAAACCTCTCGAGCACCCCCAATGCCTCTCTCTGCTCTTGGCAAGGAGGTGGAAGGCTGCTTACATACAGCTGCGGTCAAGCTGGGCAGGTGTGGCTCAAGGCACACCTCAGCTATGCAGGGAGTATTTGTGAGGCACTGGATTGCTGGGATAAATTTAGGGATAATAGTCAGCCTTTCTATGTGCTAATCCTCTCTGCTAATGACGCCCTCTCTGGCTTTTACAACCCACCTCGGCTCTCTTAACCACTCAGCTTTCCCCTCTGAGCAATGATGTTTAACTTGCACTCGTGAAATAGGTGAATCAGCTTTAATGAATGTTTGTCGAGCGCTTTGTTGGTAAGTTCCCTATAAAGCTGGTTACTATTTCTTATGAGCACACAGATATTCTTAGCACCTGCAGTGAAAAATGACACAGCACTGGGGATCTTCTGGGAAACAGCCCCTTGCAAGGAGACGGTGCATGCTAACGAAGGCTTTGTCAGAGCTCTTCTGGCTGTGGTTCACAAGGCAGCTTGCTCCTAAAGCGCTGGCTCAAACACCCACAAATCCTCTCGAGGCACTGGGAAATCTGTGATGTTCCTGGAAGTCAAGCCCTGCTTTTGCATAACATTTGTAGTTCTTGCCCCTTTGCTGGGTTTCTTGCGGAGCCTTTGGTCAGGGTCTGGTGCAGCTCTGTGTGAGTGGCATCAGCTGTGCAGGCAGAGCGGCTCTGCCCTGCTGTGAGACTCCTCACCATAAAAAACATGTTGGTGTCCTCAACATAACAAGGACATGGAGCTGTTGGAGCAAGTCCAGAGGAGGCCACAAGGATGATCAGGGGCTGGAGCACCTCCAGTACGGAGACAGGCTGAGAACATTGGGGCTGTTCAGCCTGGAGAAGAGAAGCTGCGTGGAGACCTCAGAGCAGCTTCCAGTGTCTGAAGGGGGCTACAAGGATGCTGGGGAGGGACTCTTCATCAGGGACTGTAGTGGTAGGACAAGGGGTGATGGGTTCAAACTGAAACAGGGGAAGTTCAGGTTAGATATAAGGAAGAAGTTCTTTACAGTGAGGGTGGTGAAGCACTGGAATGGGTTGCCCAGGGAAGTTGTGAATGCTCCATCCCTGGCAGTGTTCAAGGCCAGGTTGGATGGAGTCTTGGGTGACATGATTTAGTGCGAGGTGTCCCTGCCCATGGCAGGGGTTCGAACTGGATGATCTTAAGGTCCTTTCCAACCCAAACCATTCTATGATTCCTTGTTTCAATGATTTCAACTGCTTTCAGCAAGTGTTGCCTTAAGTTACCCTGTCTGGGGTGGGGAGGGCTTGCCTGCTTGGCTGGGTGATGACTCTTCTGGGCTGCAGCCCATCACACAGGGCTGTTTGGGTGTCAGAGGGGAAGGCTAGAGCCTTGTCCTTTCCCGTGGGCAGCCCAGGTCAGCATCCCTCCCCATAGCACAGGGGAAGGCATCTTCACACCAAAGTTGTTTGGTGCAAATCAAACTGAAGAGCTTTGTTTGTGAAGGGTGATGAAGATGTGAATTGGAACCGTTCTGGCTGTGCTCGTTCTGCAGTGTTGTGTGGGTGCCCTTTGGGCAGGATGAGGAGCTCTATTGTATTTTGGGGAGAAAAGGCTCTTAATTTAGCTCAGAGATGCCACTGCTGTAGTGGTGTAGGAGTGGCCAGATGGAGGATGCTAAAATGAAACGCAGGGCTGGAAAAGCCTCCTGGTCCCTGCCCATGTCTTCAGGCGAGATACTCGGCTCCAGATGGGGCAGCAGTGGGTGTTAGTGCCAGTTCAGATGGGGGTAAGTTCCCTCTGGGACTTGATGAAATCCCAGCTTCAGAGAGCATGACACGTTGTCTAACTTGCCCTTGCAGCAAATGAAGCAGGCTGCTTTGTCCTTTGCCTTCACAGAATGGCAGGCCCAAAGGGTGATTGTCCTTCTTGTTTGGCAAGAGCTGGTAATGACCCTGGAGGGAGCAGGGACGGAAAAACCCTTCAGCAGCTGTATGGGGCTGTGTGTTTTACACTGGGCAATACCCAGCACTGAGCATGGCCTTGCAGCCCAGAACTGGGAATTCTGTGTTCTTAAATCATACAATCCCAGACTGGTTTGGGTTGGAAGGGCCCTTAAAGCTCATCCAGTTCCAACCCCTGCCACAGGCAGGGACACCTTCCACTAGAGCAGGTTGCTCCAAGCCCCTGTGTCCAACCTGGCCTTGAACACTGCCAGGGATGGGGCAGCCACAGCTCCTCTGGGCACCCTGTGCCAGCGCCTCAGCACCCTCACAGGGAAGAGCTTCTGCCTCAGAGCTCATCTCAATCTCCCCTCTGGCAGGTTAAAGCCATTCCCCTTGTCCTGTCCCTCCATCCCTTGTCCAAAGCCCCTCTCCAGGTTTCCTGGAGCCCCTTTAGGCACTGGAGCTGCTCTAAGGTCTCCCCTTCAGGAGCCTTCTCTTCTCCAGGCTGCCCCAGCCCAGCTCTCTCAGCCTGGCTCCAGAGCAGAGCTGCTCCAGCCCTCGCAGCAGCTCCGGGGCCTCCTCTGGCCTCGCTCCAGCAGCTCCACGTCCCTCTTGTGCTGTTGCCCCAGAGCTGGGTCAGGACTGCAGGGGGGATGGAGCTCTAGTGTCACAGCGCTGACACACATTGCGTTTTACTCCAGTCCCTGATTTTGCTCAGCATCATCTCTGTCCAGAGAGCTTCCCCCTGTGCTGGATTAATGTGCCTGATCTTTGGTTTTGCTGTTTCCAAGTGCGGTTCTTTGCATTGTTTTCTTTGTTTTTATTGATTTGTGGGTGGTTTTGGACCTTTTCTTCAGTTTATCAATTCTGATCATGACCTCTGGAGTGCTCCCAGCTCTTAACTGCTGGGCATCCTTTCAGCTTTTATAAAAGGACTTTATCTTTCATCACTCAGGCCATTAATGAAAAGAATGAATAGAAGCAGACCTGGACTGAGCTCTGAGGGCCTGTACATGCGGTTTTCTCCTGTTGTGACAGGGAATCGTTGATCCCCTAAAGTGTGTGTGTGTGGAAATTGCTTTGTTGTGTGTTTTGTTCCTTAATAATGAGCAGTGCACCTCATTAAGGTGAGCTTGCTTAGTCTGAGTTCCTCTGGCTTACCTCAAAGCGCTGGATGGATAAAGTGAAAAGTCTGTTTTAATGTCATGGCGCTAGTTGGAGGCGTGATGGGTAGATCTCTCTGGAGAGGGATTTCTGCCCCATTTATGAAGACTTGGAGCCTTTTAAGAGCTTTTAGTGAACCTCATGTAACTGGGGCTTCTTGCGAGTGCTCACCAGGACTAGCATCAGCTGGGAGCTCCCTGGGTGTCTGCTGTGGCAGCAGAGGGGATGCATGGGGGGAATTTGTCCCTGTAGCATCCTGCTCCCCATTGTTTCTCCACAGATCTGCCCTCACTGAGAGTTAGGCATGTCTGTATGTGACTAAGTAAAAATATATGTTTTTCTTCAAGCAATTCAAAGTTCCTCATGTGGTTGCTCTGCTCTGGAAAAAGTAAAAAGTTACTTGCTCTGGAAAAATGACTTATGTTCATTTTTATCCCCAGAAAGTGTGTTGCTGTGGGAGTAGTGGCAGGAGCCTCCTTCCACCAGGGCTCAGCGCGGACTAATCGTAAGGAAGAGGAGTTATCTTAACTGAAATAAAACTGGAGAGGACATCCCTGTCCAACCAGGACCAGCGCTGACCTCCCCTGAGCTCTGTAAGTACCGAGCTGCTGTGTCCAGCTTTGTGTTCTAAGAGATCTGTCCTTTCCTGAAGTGCTTTTCCACCTGCTCTACCGTCTGTCGTTGTGCATTGCTGTGACAGTGGGGTGAACTTTGGGTCCCACCCAGGGTCCCTCTGTGGTTTTCATCTCTTCCACCTCTCAGGGTTGGTAACTCGAGGTACCTGGCTACAGTTGTTCACTCAGGCTGTGCTTTGTGGACATCAGTGATGGGATGGAGAAACTGTGCCCTGTTTGTTCTCCTTTATTGGTCTACAGCTGATGGTGGGTGCCCTGACTCAATTTCAGTTCCAGGGGAGAAAGTTCAGCCTCCCTAAAGCAGTCCTGTGGTTTCTGTCGGATTCTTCCTTCTCTCTGAGGGACTCTGTGCTGTAGTTAAATACTGGTAGAAAGGTTGTGTTCCACCCTGGATTACACCTGAATTTTGTGGTGGATAAATCCCAAGTCCAGTTGGCAAAGCCCTTTGGGCTTTGTGGGGTGCAAAAAGCTGTATTTTATTCTAGGAGGGTGTTTGCTGATAATTCTATAGGATTTTCAGTCAGCAGGTTTGAGTCCCGATTATACTGCTTCTCTGCACAGTCGGACTCTTTGTCCAAGAATTCAAACGCCTGCTGCAGAGAGAGGGAAAGGGAGGGGGAAGGATGGCTTAGAAACCCGTGGGTCACTGGGCTAGGTGGGAGGAAGATGCCTGTGTTTGATCTGAAGGAGATACCGAGCCAGGTAAATGCCTTCAAGCATTTAAAGGAAAATCAGGATTTTTTTACCTTTTTTTTTTTTTTAACAGCTGCCTACTTTAAACCCAAATAGTTTCTTTAATGAGAGATTTTAAAGGTTTAACTGTTAATTTTAGAAGTTTTATTTCAAGCATGCTTCCATAAAATTAACTTTTTCCACGCAGAAAGCTTTAATGCCTTCCGTGTTGGTACTCATTTGCAAGGAATCTATGCACAATTATTTCTTATGTACCAGTTAAGTCTATCAGCCAACAGATGTCAAGTGTAGCAAAAATGCTATAATAATATTATGGTCTAATAATAGTTATAATGATTCTAATTACCTGGCACGGCTTTCCAGAGAGGCAGGCTCAGGAATTAGTGCAAAGGAGATGTTTAACCTTGAACTGCAGAAGTAGGGCACTGTCAGAGGTGCCGGGGCTGTGCCCCCTGCTCCTGGCAGACATCCCATTCCCTTTAATTCCTGCAGCAGGCTGGGAGTAGCCATCTAGTCTGGTTTAAATGTTCAAACCTCATTCTTGGTGTGTTCAGAGGTGACGAGCAGTGCTGTGGATGAGCACGTTTCTTGAAAGACCTGTGAATGTGAAGCCTGGTCATTTTTAACCTCGTGGTGTGCTCCTTCTGCCTGATGATTGCAGCGAGCACAGATTGCTCTCACCCCGGGAAGGCTGCAGGAGGCTCAGCAATCTTCATCTTTTATGCAGGCTGATGGTGCTGCTTTTAAGTGTCAGGGAGGCTTTGGCGCTTGCACGCTGTCTGCTGATGGCAGAGGGGGTGTGAGGGTGTCCGGGCGAGCAGCCGGGAGGTGTTGATGCTGGTGGAGGCTTTGCTGTGGGAGGTGAGGAGGACACGTCAGGTAGGAGCCAGCACCTGGCTGGTGCACGAGGGCTGTGCTTGCTTTGCCTTCAGCAGTTGCTCCCTTACAGCCCCATCGGAGCCTCCTTCCCACATGCAGGAAGGATGCTGTGTGTGCCAGTCACTCCCAATGCCCCTCTACCACTGTATTTTTCCTTTAGGAAGGATCCTGGGCTGCATTTTCTGTATTCCATCATTTTTTGCCCAGCCTTGCTATGTGCTGAGTGGTGCTGGGGTCCCAGTGCTCGTTACTGTAGGACTGGTAAGGTGATGTGTAATGGGTTACCCTTTGCTGCGGCTGTTCATTTCAGTGGTGTGATGTGAAGTTGGTGAGGAGTGTCTGATTCACAGAGGGGGATCCTTTCTGCAGAGGAAGCCTCACATAGGCTGGAAGTTGACAGCTTGCAATGATTATATGCCAGGTGGAATGGTTTTCCTCTAAATTATAGATTCACCTGCTGATGAGAACTCAGCAGGACCTAGAGGAATTTGGCTGTCAGTTACTGATCCCTGGCATGGGCAGCAGCTGTGAATCTTTTACTGTCATCTATAGAATGAACCCAGAAGTGCCCTTGCAAGGTTTTCCTCTTAATTTCCAGCCTGCTTCTCCCAAAATCCCTGTGTGCCAGCATACAGCCCACCTTTCTCCAAAGCTCAGGGTGATGAGAGCTCTGCCATCTTCAGGCCTCCTCTGCAGAGGTTTGCCTGCTTGCTGGAGATGGATCTCCACTGGTGCATCACTGGAGATGGGGATATCGGAGCTGCAGGGCACAGCCTTTTCCAGGCTCCCATGAGAGAGGATGTGGTAACGGGCTGCTCTTGTTTAGGCAAAACAACTTCTCAGAGTAAATACTTTGTCAAAGAACACTTGGCATCACCCCAGATGCAATTAAGGAAAAGACAAATCTTGGATCTCTTCAAGCCTGAGCTGTAAGGCTCATGCAATATTCACTTGATTTTTAATGTGCTGCTTTGCTTTGTTCAGCATTAGGCATTGCTGCTAGGACCAGCGCTGACTCACTGACCTGCTTGTGCTTTTACTTACCCTGACAAACCAAAGCTCCCTTTGCTTTTCTCCTCCCTGCAAAGACACTACATTTCTCATCCTGCCACAAGAGCACCTTTCTCATCCCATTTCTCAGCCCACTGAGAGTCCAGATTTTCACTGCTCTGAGTTTGTTGCAGGGTTGCCCAGAGAAGCTGTGGCTGCCCCATCCCTGGCAGTGTTCAAGGCCAGGTTGGACACAGGGGCTTGGAGCAACCTGCTCTAGTGGAAGGTGTCCCTGCCCATGGCAGGGGGCTGGAGCTGGAGGAGCTTTAAGGTCCCCTCCAACACAAACCATTCTAGGATTCTCATTCACTTCCCTACATATGGTGCAGCTCTGTCTGGGTTTCCAAAGGGTGCACTGAGCATTCCTGAGGGCAGAGGAGTGCTGGCATCTCCCCAGCTTGCCAGGCTGTGCCAGCCACCTCAGCCCCTGAATGAGGTAACATCCTGGGGGATGCTGCATGTTCTGATCTGGCTCTGTTGCGTTCTTTCTTTGTCTGGATTCAGGTACATGGAGAACTGTCTCAACAAGGTCTAGAAGAGCCCTCTGGCACCTCTCTAACTGCACGCTGCCTCCACGTCTCATTTCAGACTTCACCTGTAAACAGTCCTTTGCCCTTGCTGAACACTGTGCCTCTTGGTTTCACTCTGCAAGAATATGATTTAATTTGTAAATGTTTTTGGACACTATTTGAATAATACAATGTGAAGCTGTATTTCATTTACTGCAATGATCCCCTAATGCAGGCTGATTGCAAAGGCAGGCTATGCACTACTGTGGGCTTTAATTAAGTCTTGTTTTTCAAGTAAGCATCAATAGACAGACAATAACAAATGGTGGACAATATGCATACAGAACAAAGTCACTCTATTTTCTTTCCCAAGACTGTGGAAGTGAAAACGTATAGCCCTTAAAATGGACTTGGCCTGCTCACAGCTGCTGCTTTAGTGCAGTTACTCACTTGAGGGTTTTTTTTCCCCCCTTCTTACTCTTAATTAATTTTATTGATCTCTTCCTGCCCACAAAATAAACTGTTACACTATGGAAAATTTCCAGCAGGAGCCTTGGGTGATCTAAGTTCTGCTGCAAGCTCCGCGCTTGGTTTTGAATGTTGCGTTGTTGCTTAATGCGTTATGGCTTGTGGAGATGGGACCTCCTCAGGGTTATAAAACTGAAGGGCTGGGTCATTCTGGAAGGGCTGGAGATGCTTGGTCCTTCAAGGGGGAGATTCTGCCCCTCTGCTGCGCTCTAAGGACACCCCCCCTGCAGTCCTGACCCAGCTCTGGGGCAACAGCACAAGAGGGACGTGGAGCTGCTGGAGCGAGGCCAGAGGAGGCCCCGGAGCTGCTGCGAGGGCTGGAGCAGCTCTGCTCTGGAGACTGAGCTCTGCGGCTGCCCCATCCCTGGCAGTGTTCAAGGCCAGGTTGGACACAGGGGCTTGGAGCAACCTGCTCTAGTGGAAGGTGTCCCTGCCCGTGGCAGGGGGTTGGAACTGGAGGAGCTTTAAGGTCCCTTCAACCCAAACCAGTCTGGGATTCTATGAAATGCCAGTCTCTGGCGGCTGGATGTGGCATGTTCCCACCCTGGCGCAGGGAGGTCGCTGGGAGGTAAAACTGATGTTGTTGCATCCTGCACCGTTCTGCGCAAATCGGCTATAAGCGAGAGGCTCTTGTGTGCGTTTTGTTCCTTCCAGCAAGTGTGGGGAAATCAAATACAAAGTAAATGTAGAGAAGCTTGGAAAGTCTGTTCAGTGTCAGCAGGAGGCTGTTGGAGTCGTAATGGCACTCAAAAGTGTGGCACTTTTACAAGTTTTCTATGGGTAAAGAAATTATTCGGTGACAATGGGAATGGACTCCTTTGGTTGGGTTTATGGAAAGCATTGCTTGAGGAGCAGAGTGAGACTGCTGGCTGAAGCATCCTTGAGTTCTGGCTGGCTTCTAGTGCTTAGTGTGGGCTTTGTTCTCCCTTAGCACTGGGGTAGTTTCCCATTGTTTAAAACAGAACCAGAATTTGCTGAGGAATTGAGTGCGGGTGCCCTGGGCTCCCGCAGCATGACAGCCCTTTGGTTTCTCTCTGAAATCTCTCCAAATCAGACAGCTGTAAGATAAGAAAAGGTAATTTTTTCAGAGGGACACCCCCCATCCTCTGGTCAGAGACATGAGACATGAGTTCAAGCAATGTCCTGGGTTGCTGCCTAAAGCTTAACCTGCCTGCAGGTGGACCCGGAGCCAGGTAGTGCTGTGGCTGGGGATGAGCACTGGCCATGCCTGGTGCTGGCTCTGCCTGACCCAGTGCAGGTCACTGCCTGTCGTGGCTTCAGCCCAGCCGGTAACTCAGCACCACTCACTCACTGCCCACCTTTATCCCCCCCTCCTCCTGACAGGATAGGGGGAGAATGGAAAGAATGTAAATCCCATAGGCTGAGATAAGAGCAGTCCAGTAACTAAGGTATAATACAAACCTACTACTGCTACCACCAATAATAATAATGATAAGGGAAATAACAAGGGGAGAGAATATAAAACTACAATAGGGAAGGGAAAGTTGCTCAGCACCCGCCGATTGATGCCCAGCCCAGCCCGAGCAGTGATCTGCCCCTTCCAGGTGACTCCCCCCAGTTTCTGTACTGGGTATGATGTGCTGGTGCTCCTTTGTGTACTTGGGGTCAGGTGTCTTGTCTCTGCTTCCTCCTGGCTTCTTGTGCCCCCCCTCACTGGCAGAGAATGGGACTGAAAAGTCCTTGACCAGAGTAAACATTACTTAGCAACAACTAAACCATCGGTGTGTTATCAGCGCTGTTCTCGGACTGAAGCTGAAACACAGCACTGCACCAGCCACTAGGAAGGAGAAAGATAACTGTTAGAGCTGAACCCAGGTCGCTGCCCAAAAGCTGCTGGGTGGGAATGGGAGCACAGAAAGCCTGGGCCAGGCGGTGGGAGCCCGGCTCTCGCCTGGCATCTCTGCAGCTGTGAGTGCCTGAAAAGCATCGCTGTAAATGACAGACTTGTGTCTGGTAACCTCCTCCTCCGTGAGCTCTCGGTTTAACACTTCCTGCGTTCCGGTAACAGCCTGTGTTTTGCTCCTTGCTGGAAAGCAGCACCACGAGTGTGTTACAGCTCTCCTGGTGCACGTACCGCCGTGCTGGTGGGGGAGATGCTTGTTGGAAACAACAATCCTGTCCAAGTAAGGCTGGCGAGGTGGAGTCCTGTGCTTGAGGCCAGTCCTGTGGCTGGAGAGGAGCCTGGTATGCTGGTACAGATAAAGTGGTGTCTAAATATAACTTATCATGAGGCATCAGATGCTCTTTAAATAAATTCTGGGGAAAAAAGCCCCACACGGCTGAGGTTAGCGCTGGTACTGCTGACACTGAGGGGAGTGCCCTGTGCCTGCTGCCCTGTTCTTCCCTTGCTCCTTGCTTTAGGCTGCCAGGTTTTCCCTTTTCTCACTTCTTTTTGTTGATATGTACTGTCGAGGCCCTATTGCTGGGTTTTGGGGCAGGCAATTGCTTTTTGGTGACTTGAGACAACGTCTCCTCCTTCTCTTGCCCTTCCTTTGGTTTCTCCCGCTTGCTCTCTCTTTGTCATAAGCTGGTCCAGGAACCTCATGCCTCTTGTGGACAAGTTTTTCTGGGGCCATTATTGATCTTCTATGGAAGGAGTGGTTTTCCTGGCTGTGGTAGGGCTCAGGTGGCTGCCCCCAGATGAAGCCTGGTGGCATCTGGAACATCTGGAGCCAGTGGCTGAGCCCTGGGCTGAGAGTTTGCCCTCTGTGCAGACCAGTAAGCCCTTGAGCCTGGTCTTTGCAGGGGTGATTTGGGTTCCGCACAGCATTGCCTGGCATGGTTCAATCTCGCAGATGTGCCCAGAGCAGGTTTAGAGGCTTGTTCCCCTGACCCACAGGAGAACAGACTGAGAATGATGTACTGGGGTGCCCAGGGCCTGTGCTTTAATGGTTCGTGTAGGACCATGCAGCAAACAGGGGACCCATGAGGGTGCTCGACACAAGGTCTGGAATGACACAAGCCGAGAGCATGGGAAGCTCAGGAATGACCCCCCAAAAAAAAGGCTCTAGGACTATTTAAAAGGGAAAACAGGTAATCTGTGGTTCAGTTTCTGGGAATTCATTCAGCGAGCATGAGGCTGGCTGGGAGGGGAGGAGCGCTCGCTCGGGTGGATGATGATCCATTGCAGCACGGTCCTGCGCCAAGGCTCTTTGACAAACATTACCCTTCCTAATGCCTCCCTAGGATGAGGGAGGTGCTGTGCCACCAGATGAGGAACGGGAAGTTCCTGGAGTATGAGGGGCTTCAGCCCAGAGTGATGATTTAAACACTGAATTCCTTTCCATAATGCATATAGTTGATGGCTGCCTCGCATGGAAGCGCTGCACAGGAACAGGTTGTGTTGTACGGATGTGCTTTAAAGGCGAGCAGCACGCTGGTGTTCCTCAGCACGCGGGGCTGACACCGGGCAGCTAGGTTTCTTGGATTTCTCCTTTGGAGTTTGGCAGCCGTCTGCTTCAGGGAGTACAGTGGCCTCACAAGAGTTTATTTGATCTGACACATGACAAATTGTTTCTGCTGGCGGGTAGCTCAGGCACAGTCTGTTTAGCTGGCACCGCGGCTGTGCGGGCACTGGGGAAGTTGGGGAAGGCAGCCTGCCCTCCTCCTCCTCCTCCTCCTCCTCTTGGAAAGCATCAGTGGAGGGAGCGTTGCTTTAGCCCACCTCCCGTTCCAGCCTCCTTTCTGCTGGTTGTTAAATTGTGCTATTTGCATAGATTGTTGTCTTGCTCTGGAGCCAGGCTGAGAGCGCTGGGCTGCTTCAGCCTGGAGAAGAGAAAGCTCCTGAAGGGGAGACCTTAGAGCAGCTCCAGTGCCTAAAGGGGCTCCAGGAAACCTGGAGAGGGGCTTTGGACAAGGGCCTGTAGGGACAGGACAAGGGGAATGGCTTTAACCTGCCAGAGGGGAGACTGAGATGAGCTCTGAGGCAGAAGCTCTTCCCTGTGAGGGTGCTGAGGTGCTGGCACAGGGTGCCCAGAGAAGCTGTGGCTGCCCCATCCCTGGCAGTGTTCAAGGCCAGGTTGGACACAGGGGCTTGGAGCAACCTGCTCTAGTGGAAGGTGTCCCTGCCCATGGCAGGGGTTGGAACTGGAGGAGCTTTAAGCTCCCTTCCAACACAAACCAGGCTGGGATTGCGTGGTTATTGATGTTGCTTATATGCTGGGTGTTCCTGCAGATGCTTGTTGTGTTTCTTGTTGTGCTTCAGTGTACAGAGCAGAAGAGAGCCTGCAGTTCTCCAGCTGGGCCCAGTTGCCACTAAAGACACTTTATTAAGTTGCTTTTTTTTAGGGCACTATTTTAATGCTGTGATGAAGAGTGGAATATTACATTCTTCAGCAGAATAAAAAGTACATGTCCCCTGTGAGATACTGTAAATACGTTTTATCTGTTGTATTACCAGCTGTTTTTGAGAATATGTTCCCTAAGCAATTTTAATCTAGTTTTCCAGAGTTGTCTCAGGTGAGGAATCACTCCTATTGGCAGCTTTGGGAATAATTACTTATGGAATCACAGAATCCCAGCCTGGTTTGGGTTGGAAGGGACCTTAAAGCTCCTCCAGCTCCAACCCCCTGCCACGGGCAGGGACACCTTCCACTAGAGCAGGTTGCTCCAAGCCCCTTGTTCATTAATTCCTTCTCTTTCCCGCTCTCCATCTATTACTGCTTCAGAGATAATAATTGCAGAGATAATAATCCTCTCTGTAAATCTCCACCAAACCAGGACGAAGTGCTTGATAGGAGGAGGGTTACACGCTCCAGAGATGTGTTTGTGAGAGACCATCTCAGAGCCACGTGCATGGGCAGATGCGCTGCCGTGTGCCCTCCCCACGCAGCGCCCCGGAGCCCCGGCCTGCCTCAGTGCTCCTTCCCCCGGGATTCAGGAGGGAAGCCCTGCAGGCAGCAGGTTTGTGGGCAGCTGTGGCACACCTGGAGCACTGGGGTATGAGGCAGGAGGCTGAAGGTCAGGCCTGCTCATCCACCCAAGCGGTGCTTTGCCTCCTGAAGTGCTTTGCCTGCAGTGCCTGGCTGCTGTTATGAAACAGGAATCGGGCAGGACAATGAGGGAAGCAGTTAGTCAGCTGGGCCCCTTTTGTCCAGCAGCTAAAAGCCAGTTCGGAGATTTTTGTGGCAGTGCTGTTTGCTTTGGTCCTTTTTTTTGCTCTTTCTTTAAGTACAGCCCAGAAGAGCTGGAGACTGGAGACCACTGTACTTCTAATTTGTTCCTGAATAGCAGAATAAGTGTGCCATTTAATGCATAAATGGCAGGGGCCTTGCCTTGAAAGAAATGCGCAGTCTGACCCTGATGCTGCCAGCCCTTCTGCATGGCCCTGGCCTCTTCTGGGTGCACTGAGATTTCTCACTCCCTGGATAGGGGTCAGTGCCAAAACTTGTCTCGACGTGTGACGTCTGCGGTTGCTGGATGTCACCAGTTTCAAGGCTGTCATTGAAACAGCCTTGATTCACGTGGCAGCTTTATTTAGGTGGCAGCTGATGTAGAAGCTCTGCAGAGTAGTTTGTCCATCGCATGATAAATTCTGCTCACAGGAGGGGAGAGCTGGAGTCTGTGGTCTCTGGGGGAGAAGCCCCCTTGGTACAAATGAGACATTGGCACAGGGTGCCCAGAGAAGCTGTGGCTGCCCCATCCCTGGCAGTGTTCAAGGCCAGGTTGGACACAGGGGCTTGGAGCAACCTGCTCTAGTGGAAGGTGTCCCTGCCCGTGGCAGGGGTTGGAACTGGGTGAGCTTTAAGGTCCCTTCCAACACAAACTGGTCTGGGATTGATTTTGTGATTCTGTGAAATGTGCCCTGGCAGTCCTGGGATGGATTTGCCATCTCCCCCACCTGATGTGGCAAGATGAGACTGTGGCACCACCAGAATGTGGAGGAAGCTGCTCAGGATGTTCTGCTGTCTCACAGCAGAGAGAAAGGTGCTGCAGATGCATCTTCCATCACAGCTTAGAGTGTGAGTGGCTGATGGTCTACTGTTAGCTCTTAGAGCAGGCAGGGAGATTTTGGGAGTTCTCCTTGGCTTTGCACGTAGCTGTACAGCAAAGGCCAAGAAACAGAGAGTGAAAAATCACCATATCCTTTGGCTGCTGCTTCCCAGTGCTCGGGTGCCTTGTGCAGTGTTTGCAGAGGCAGCAGATGCAGTGGCAGTCGGGACTGCCAAGGAAAGGAGCCTGCGTGGACTGGTGCTGCTCAGCTGCTGGGATATGCCGGTCTGTGAAATCACAGATTCCCAGCCTGGTTTGGGGTGAAGGGACCTTAAAGCTCTTCCAGCTCCAGCTCCCTGCCACGGGCAGGGACACCTTCCACTAGAGCAGGTTGCTCCAAGCCCCTGTGTCCAACCTGGCCTTGAACACTGCCAGGGATGGGGCAGCCACAGCTTCTCTGGGCACCCTGTGCCAGCGCCTCAGCACCCTCACAGGGAAGAACGGCTCTTTATAGGGTGTTCTCTAACAAAAAGATGTTCCTTTCAAGTGGCTGGGTCTCCTGCTGTTTGCCCAAGCTCCAGATGACAAACAGTGGGCCTTGTCTTTCTGAACAGAAAGGTGCTGAGGTTACAAACGTGGTTGTTGTCCCTTGGAAGAGTAAGTTGTGAAGGAAAACCACTCAATTTTGGTCACATCTCTGTTGTCCTCCTTCCCCAGTCTAGGTTTTGGGCTGCTAGAGTGAGCCTTTGCTGTGGCTGAGGGGCGGTGGGATGGAGCTAAGGTTCTGCTCCTGAGTGAATCCCATGGCTCTGAAGAGCAGTGATCACAGTCATGGAGCTCAGGAGGGACCTGTGGGCTGGGGGCAGTCCTGTGCTGGCAGGTTTACTGCTTCTGTGGGTCTTTCTCCATGACCCCTCACTCTGCACATCTTTATGGCCTGGGCTGGTAGTTCCAATGTCTGCAGTGATGTGCCTGCTGGAGCCATCCCTGGAGAGGAGCCGTGTGGAGCTGGCAGCCCTGGCGCGTGGTGGCCGAGGCATTTGCAGGAATGCTCTTTCATAACCTCTGCTGGGATTCATGAGATGTACGGAGGCAGGTTTCCTGATTTGTCACCATGTTACAGGGATTTAAGGTTGAGGAGCTCTTTGAAGCACCAATACAGCTTGTTCTGCCGTGACAAGGTGGGAATAAGCGCCAGCATGACTTCTCTTCCCCAAGGAAAACACTCTTTTGCACACATCACAAGCCGTGGCTCTGCTGCTGTTTGAAGAGACCAGACAAATCTCTGAGCCGGGTGCTCTGTGGGACATCAAAGTCCACCCATGTGAAGCCAAGATGCTGAGGAACTCCAGCTCAGTGTCCTCCATGTCTAGGCAGCAAAAGGAAAGAAGCCTTCTGAATCAGGAGCTGCTTGGGGGATCAAAGTTCTGCTTAGCAGAGGCCGACGAGGCAAAAGGCAGGATAAGAGCAGGAAGGTCGCAGCCCCTGTGGATGATTTGGGCCATGTGCTAGCAGCAGTCAGGCCTCCAGAGGGGTCTGTGAAACCTTCTCTGCTCTAGGACTCAGGGCTGCATCTACCCTGAGGGAGCAGACGTGCAGTGAACAGCGCCCGCGCTTGGCCAGAGCAGTTCTGTGGTGCCCGAGATGCTGTTTCACTACAGGGATGCTGCACCCTCACATTTCACACACTATTTTTTCCATACATTGCTACAAGTAACTTCTAAAATAGCTCGGAAAGGCAAAAAACCACTCCCCAAAGTAGAGGTGGCAGATGATGATGAACGGGGAAAGGGAAAGAATGATGTTCTCTTTCAGCTTCCCTGACTGTGCGTTTACTTCTGCATTTGCAGCCCTTGGAGCTTTTTGCTATTTTAAATGTCCTTAGGAAAAATCCTGCTGAATGAATGCTGCCTGCTGCTGGCTGCCTGTTCCCTTTGGTTTCAGACTGGGGAGGCTCTTATGCTCCAGAAGCAAGACTTGCTTTTTAATCTTGGTGGGAAATGCCTGGGTAGAGGAATGGGAATTATGCGAATTGCTTCTAGATGGTCACACTGGCAGTCTCTCAGATCTCTCTTTGTGCTTATTACTGTCCCAGAGCTTCTTTAATTCCATAAGAAAAGTATCATGAAATCCCAGACAGGTTTGGATTGAAGGGAGCTTAAAGCTCATCCAGTTCCAGCCCCCTGCCACGGGCAGGGACACCTTCCACTAGAGCAGGTTGCTCCAAGCCCCTGTGTCCAACCTGGCCTTGAACACTGCCAGGGATGGGGCAGCCACAGCTTCTCTGGGAAAAGTCTGTGCCAGCGCCTCAGCACCCTCACAGGGAAGAGCTTCTGCCTCAGAGCTCATCTCAATCTCCCCTCTGGCAGGTTAAAGCCATTCCCCTTGTCCTGTCCCTACAGGCCCTTGTCCAAAGCCCCTCTCCAGGTTTCCTGGAGCCCCTTTGGGCACTAGATGACTGTTACATCCTCTGAGTACTTTAAAAGTACTAATGCAGTGAAAACAATAAGCGAGCGTGGATAATGCCTTTCACTCATCGTGTGAAGATATCACTGCAGGCTTTGGTGGAAGGAGCCCTGCGTTTCCCTTGGTTGTAACTGTGGTGTTGGGGTTGAGCAACCGAGCCCCAGTGTGGGGAATGACTTGTCTGGATTCACCCTGAGATTTGGAGCGAACCAGGAGTGGTCCTGAGGGAGCCTGCTTGGCAGTGGGTTATGTTCATCTCTAGACAGCTCCTCATTCCCCTCCAGAGGAGGGTTTAAATTGCCTTGTTGGGGCTTTATTCCAGGTTTTGGTGCCAGTGGCTGGTCTGGCAGCTCCTGGGTGGGTTTGTCCCACGTGGCAGATCCCAGTGGCCCTCTGCCTTTTCAACCGGGAGCTTGCCACATAACTGGAAACATGGAGTGATCCCAGCTGGCTTGCAGGGGAGGTCCTGAGCAGGGGCATCCCACTGGGTGTCCTGTGCAACTAATCCCATGGGTGCCATGCCACGTTAATCCTGGGCGCAGAGCCGGAGCCGCACGTTTGCTGCCCACATGCCATGCTGCTCCCTGCTGTGACCTGTACCTGTGGGCTGTCACCTCGAGTCAGAGCTGTCAACCGCCACCCGGTGCACTGCAGAGAGGTGAGAAAATGCATTTTCATCAACTTCCCAGCTCACTGTTCCTGGCCGATGGATGGGGCTGCCGGAGGAGCCCTTGGCTCGTCGGGGCTGTGGTAGCGGGTGTCCTCGGCTCGGGAGGGGTGGCGATCCCAATGGGAAACCTCCGGGCTGAACCGCAGGGACAGGCTGAGATACAGACCCTGGGGGATGGATGCTTGCACTGTGGTGTGGGAGTCGTGGGGCTGATATATCAGTGTTGTAAGACTGAGCCTGCATTTTGCTTTGGGTTTTTTAACCTCTTAATTGAGTCCCTTTATAGGGAAGCTGGCACCTGACAGGGGAAGGAGGTTGTTTCTCAATGTAAGAGCCATGAGTGAATAGCAGGAACTTGGAGAATACAAAAAGCTGTTTCCAGAGAGGCTGGGAATGTGCCAATTAAATCTTTGGCTCTCTCTGAGCCCAGCTCTAGTGGGGTGTGAGGGTGCCCCATGACCTGGCTGGTGCAGTGAGTGTTTTGTTTCCTGCTAGATTCTCCATGCTTGGGAAAGCAGAGGGGGGAAAAACACCCCATGCTGGGTGCTGGCAGACTCCCAGGTTAGTCACAGCCAAAGCATCACCTTGTAAATAGGGGCTTAATGGAAATGATGGATACATGTGCGGGGAAAACTATCACTCACTTGTATGTGCTGTGCATGGGAAATTGCAGCAAGGAGCAGGGGACAGGTAGGGGCAGGAGGAGAGAGGTGTTTTCAGCTGGGGTTTGGGGTGATGGGGAAGTGTGAGGAAGGGGAAAGCCGGTTCACATGGCTGAGGTCGGGCAGCATGGCAGCTTGCAGGAAGATGCTTGTCCTGAACGTCCCTGTGCATCCCTTGTCTCCCTTATCTCATCCTTTAGGACTGGGCAAGTCCTAAATTGGTGCAAATCAGCCCCCACGCTCTGGTACGGACCCGAAGGTGCTCGCTAGCCCCCAGGCTCTGCAGTGAGGGTGTCCTGTGTGTGCAGGCGGCCGCGGAGCAGCTGCCAGAAATACAGCTTGGTGTGGTTTTATACATAATAAATGACAAATATAGTGCTGTGATCTCTGAGGCATGCTGTGCTTTTGTATGCTGCATCCCGAGCAGAGCAGGAGATCCCCACATGGATCCAGGGCTCTCCAGCATGGACATGCTGGCTGCAGCCCTTGGAATCAGGGATCTCACTGTGTCCTGGTGGAGAGTGGTCCCTTCTGCCTTCAGTGCTAATGAGTGGGGGGAGAGGGTGATGGCAGCCTGGCTCTGGCTTGAAACCCCCCAAGTACAAAGCTGAGCTCTTTGCCTCTGGAGAGCAGTGTTTTCTGTGGATGCTGTTCCAGAAGGGATTCATTAAGTAAATTAATAGACTAAATGATGGTTTATGTTAAGTTGTGTGAGGCTGTTTGTATAGACAGCAGGGTCAGAGGTGCTGTGGTCGGAGGAGCTTTAAGCTCCCTTCCAACCCAAACCAGTCTGGGATTCTGCCATCCTTGCTGTGTGGGTTCTCCGTAGGCAGCCAAGTACAGGAAGGTGTTCCCACAACTCTTCCCTTGTGTAGGAGTGTTTTTAACACTCCAGAGCAGAGTCCTGGTAGGAGTAATGCCGAGGAGCAAGCAAGAAGAATAGCTGTTTTTTGAAGGCAGTTTCCTGAGCGGTATCACCAGGCCGGTCTGTAACACAGCTGCGCCCTCCCCGCATGGTAGTGCGAGGTGTTTGCAAACAAGTGGTGCTCCCTGTCCTTCCACCTCTGTGTGTGGGGCTTTGTGCCTGGGTGGGACCCATGGGCAGGGGTTGGGGTCTCTCAGTGCAGTGGGTTCCTCTGTGGAGCTGGGGGTACCTGCTGGAGGCACAGAGTGCTTTCCCCACGGCAGGACCCTGTGCTCCTGAGAGCATCCCGAGCGCAGCAGGGGCACATGCTCCATCACACCTCAAAGGAAGCTGCACAGAGCCTGTGCCAGCCCGGAGCGGTGGGACTGTGCCCAGGGAAGTGTGTTCCTGCTGGTTTGTCCTGGGAGAATTAAGGATAAACAAATTGGGGCTCCATTGGAAGCATTGCATGGGTCCCTGAAGGAAGCTCTTCCTTATGTTTAGTTTTGCTATTCAGGGCTCTTTTCCTGTTTTGCATAAGGTCATAGAACCACAGACTGGTTTGGGTTGAAGGGACCTTAAAGCTCCTCCAGTTCCCACCCCTGCCACGGGCTGGGACACCTTCCACTAGAGCAGGTTGCTCCAAGCCCCTGTGTCCAACCTGGCCTTGAACACTGCCAGGGATGGGGCAGCCACAGCTTCTCTGGGCAGGTACCCATCCCCAGGGAAACATGTTGGGAAGGACAGGACTATGAGCATGGTGAGGCACCAACACAGGTTGCCCAGAGAATAAGGGAAGTTGTCTTATTATGTTTCCAATTTCCAGAGGAAATCCAAGCAATCCTGTGCTTCATACCAGAGGCCATGGGGCAATGGCCATGTACTCTCAGGTTGGGGAGAGATGAAGCAGGTCTTCTGGATTGGGACCTGCTGAGCAGACACGTGGTCATCTGGGCCTGTGTCTGCCAAATCATGGGTATTTCCAGGGTGTTCTTAGCTCTGTTTGTAATTACCAGGAGCCTTTGTGTCTCTGTGCTTGTGAGAAGAAGGGAGATGATTGTATTTGCAGATTGATCCTGCTCATCTGTTTGAAAGCAGAGTTGTGCAGACCTGCACAAGGACAGAGTGTCCTGTGCGCTCCTGGTAATCCTCTGTTAGTCCACAGCTGATTCTTCTCTTACAGCCTGAATTTCAGATTCAAACCTCTCTTTGCCCTGTCAGTGTACCTGCAATCATGAGATGAGGAGAAGGGGGGACTGCTTGCCCAGGGTGTGTGACTGGCACTGCTCTGCTCTTCAGCAGCACATCAGCAACAATGGGTGCTCCTTCCAAACCTGGGCACCCTGTTGCTCAGAGGAAGAAAATTTCAGGTCAGCTAAATTCCCTCCCCTTTCTCTGCTGTGCTGCACATCACACTCGTCTCAACCATAGGTGCCACTGCCATTGAAATGACATCACGTTTGAATGGGGATATTGTCTCGCCACTGATTGCAGGATCTGTCCTGAGTGCCCCTCTTCAATCAGTCGTCCCAATTTCCACATCTATCTTTAGAATAGTTTCCTTAACTGTTATTGCCCATCAGACTTTGGCTTCAGCCTGAGAGGCTGTGAATGTTTGGAGGTCTTTGTGTGATGGGTTCGGCTGAAGGATGCTTGGGTTGTGTTCCTCGATGTCTTTCAGCCTTTGATTGTTCTCCAGGGCTGCCCCAAGCTCAGTGAGGGGAGCTCTGTGATGATTTGTGCTTGTGCAAACAGCAACAAGGTGCTGTGGTGCTTTCATTACCACTGGCCATCCTGGCGAAGAGTGGCTGCACAGATACCTGGCTTCAACTCATACATTTGCAGACAGTTCCTGTACTGCTCCCTTGTTCTTTTGGTGAGAACAAGGATTAGCTTACTGTTACTGCTATCAGTTGGCCGTAAAGCCAGAGCTGGGGGCTCTCTGGGATGACTGTGTGCTCTCCTGGAACAGCAGATCAGAATCCAGATGAGGATTCAGATGGGTTTATTGGAGTGGCACAGTACACGCAGCGTGGGCTTTGAGTGAGGACATGGAAGAGTGGCGTGTTCCCAGCACCAGGAGGCATTCATGAAACGTGTTCCTCATATTGACTTGTTCTGAACTGTCACCTATGGCTACGGCAGCTGCCTTCACAGGGCTGAGCAGCACGTACTGCTGTGCACCTAGTAACATCTGTTCAGCCTGGAGAAGAGAAGGCTCTGGAGAGATCTTGGAGCAGCTCCAGTGCCTAAAGGGGCTCCAGGAAACCTGGAGAGGGGCTTTGGACAAGGGCCTGTAGGGACAGGACAAGGGGAATGGCTTTAACCTGCCAGAGGGGAGATTGAGATGAGCTCTGAGGCAGAAGCTCTTCCCTGTGAGGGTGCTGAGGCACTGGCACAGGGTGCCCAGAGAAGCTGTGGCTGCCCCATCCCTGGCAGTGTTCAAGGCCAGGTTGGACACAGGGGCTTGGAGCAACCTGCTCTAGTGGAAGGTGTCCCTGCCCGTGGCAGGGGGCTGGAACTGGGGGAGCTTTAAGGTCCCTTCCAACACAAACCAGTCTGGGATTCTGTGATTATTAAGTTAAAAACCCCATCTGCATGAGGAGAATTTGTGGTTCTCCCATAGCAGTTCTGGTGCTGCAGCTGTACGTGGGTGCTGCTGGACCCCAAAAACATGTCCTTAAATCAGAGCAAATGCTCCCTGTGCAGGTGGGGTCATGGTTACCCCCATTTCTGCTTTACAGGCTGAAGGGTCTATTCTAAAAACGCCTTACACTCACATACCAGTTGGGTTGGAAATCCTTTTGTGCCTTGTGCGTGCATCTGCCTGGTAGCGAGATGTCAGCCCGCGCAGGCTTCTCCCCAGGAGCTTCAAACCCCCGTGTTTCACATGTTGGCTTCTCCTGCCTACCTGGGACCTAAGCAAGCTGCTAATTGTTGTGCAGATGTCATCTTCCAGGCAGGCATGAGGTTGTAGGCTTTAAAAAAGCTGAACTGTCATTTGCTACCAGCCTTCTCAGTACACGTGAGCTCTATTTTTATGGGATTGTGCGTTTTCTTTCAGCCACTGCTTTGCTGAATTCCTTTTTCTTCCTTTTCTTTTCATTTCCAGGCTCGCAGGTAAAGTTTTAGGGATACATCTATTTTTCATCATCCTACTTTTGCTGCTTGTTTTATAACTGGAAAGAAACTAAACCCAAAAAACTCTCTCCTATGTTAAAATAGCAGTTTGCTCTGGGATGAGTTGAGGGGGAACTGTGTGTCATGGTCAGTCTGAGATTGGGCTCCTGACTGTGGCATTGGCCAGAAGGGTATGTAGATCTTGTGGGAGCACATGGAGTTTGAGCCCATGAATTCTGCTCTGGAATTTCCAGCTCAGGAGCTTGGGTGTTGATTGTAGCCTGGTTGTGCTTGGCAGTGCCCCGAGAGAGATGGAGACTTCGAGCACAGGTTTTCTTTGCCTATGTTCTGAAAATAGCCCAGAGGAGGCCCCAGAGCTGCTGCGAGGGCTGGAGCAGCTCTGCTCTGGAGCCAGGCTGAGAGAGCTGGGCTGGGGCAGCCTGGAGAAGAGAAGGCTCCTGAAGGGGAGACCTTAGAGCAGCTCCAGGGCCTAAAGGGGCTCCAAGAAACCTGGAGAGGGGCTTTGGCCAAGGGCCTGTAGGGACAGGCCAAGGGGAATGGCTTTAACCTGCCAGAGGGGAGATTGAGATGAGCTCTGAGGCAGAAGCTCTTCCCTGTGAGGGTGCTGAGGCGCTGGCACAGGGTGCCCAGAGAAGCTGTGGCTGCCCCATCCCTGGCAGTGTTCAAGGCCAGGTTGGACACAGGGGCTTGGAGCAACCTGCTCTAGTGGAAGGTGTCCCTGCCCGTGGCAGGGGGTTGGAACTGGATGAGCTTTAAGCTCCCTTCAACACAAACCAGTCTGGGATTCTGATACCAAGCAGCAGTTCAGAAATGCAGGGTGACACTTTTGTGCAGAGTGTGAATTAAGCAGGGGACCTCATTGCTGAGGGATGCTGTGGGTGTCAGATGCTCCAAAAACAGTTATTGGGAAAACCAAAAATCCTCTTGGTCTGGATTGAGCTCAAAGACAGAGGCTGCTGTTCAGGAAGCCCCTGGGTTGGGAATTTTTGGAAGATGCTGAAGTGCATTAAATGTGTTGTTGATATTTGTGCTCTCTGCTTTGCTTTTGGCTAAAGCAAAACCAAGCAGGAAGTCAAAGAAGTGACAAAATGGAGTGGGGAGACAAATAGCAGTAAAAGGGTGGAAGGAGAGGACTCCACTCCCTCTGTGTCCCTGAAGTCTTTTGGGGGCAGAGGTCCTTCGGTGGCAGGAGTTGGTGTTTGGTGCACCTATGAGCAAGTTTTCTGTTTGTGGAATAGAAGATGGTTGCTTCAAGGAAGGAAAAAATCTGTGATACGATCCTGATGGACAACAAAGACAGAAAGAAGGATATTTAGGACTGCGTGTATGGGAGGAAATTCTTTAAAACCTGGATAGGAGTAGGAGCAGACTTGATGGAGGGATGAGTAATGAAGGAGTGTTTGAACGGAACTAATCAGTCCCATCTTCTTTCAAAAGACCTCATTTAGTTTAATTTAGCAGCTTGTAAATTTAGAGCCAATCAAAGGAAATACTTCTCGAGGCCGTGTGCTGGCAGGCTGCTCCGTTGCCCACCCCAGCGTGAGGAGCAGCGAGCTGCAGGCTGTAGGTGGATTGAAAGCCCCGCGTTGCGAGGTGGTTACACACGGAGCTGCGGGGATACGAGCTCCGTGCCAGGGCGACTGGCAGCCACGGGCAGGACCCTGCTTTGTTTCCCCATCTCTTGTTCAGTAGGTGGCCTGTAGCCGGTTGGGGTTGCCTTGTGGTCCATGCAAGCACAGGCAGAGGTGGCTCCTGGGCTCACTTGGGGTGAGCCAGTGCTCTGAGCGGTAGGGGAAGGTAGGAATCACCAAGTAGACCTTGTTGACTTCTGCAAAATGTTGTTTTCCTAAAGAGAAACCTATATATGGGTTTATCATAGAATCCCAGACTGGTTTGGGTTGAAGGGAGCTTAAAGCTCATCCAGTCCCAACCCCCTGTCACGGGCAGGGACACCTTCCACTAGAGCAGGTTGCTCCAAGCCCCTGTGTCCAACCTGGCCTTGAACACTGCCAGGGATGGGGCAGCCACAGTTTCTCTGGGAAAAGTCTGTGCCAGCGCCTCAGCACCCTCACAGGGAAGAGCTTCTGCCTCAGAGCTCATCTCAGTCTCCCCTCTGGCAGGTTAAAGCCATTCCCCTTGGCCTGTCCCTACAGGCCCTTGGCCAAAGCCCCTCTCCAGGTTTCCTGGAGCCCCTTTAGGCCCTGGAGCTGCTCTAAGGTCTCCCCTTCAGGAGCCTTCTCTTCTCCAGGCTGCCCCAGCCCAGCTCTCTCAGCCTGGCTCCAGAGCAGAGCTGCTCCAGCCCTCGCAGCAGCTCCGGGGCCTCCTCTGGACTCACTCAAGTTTAGATAAGCCCCTGACCTCTGAGGGCTGGTAGCTGCATTGAATTAATGCAGCTACTTCTGGACTCAAAATGAGGCAGAGACAGAAAAAGCCTTCATGGGATTGCACTGATTTTTATTTTCCCCTGTAGTTGTCATTCATGGCACTAACACAGTGATTTTAAACAAGACTTACAGGTCTCTTCATATTTTCCAGACACATAAGCCCCTGTGGGGTCAGTGTAAGGTACTTTGTCGTTAGCTGTCATAAACAACATTAGCAGTAAAATCATCAGCTCTTGCTGTCGGCTACCCCAAGGAGCCCCATGTGCTAACACCTCGAGATGTTCTGTTTCCTGCAGTGTCTCACCCCTGAACCTGTGCTGTGTTGTATAATGTCATGTACAATGTCATCTGTGAAAATGTGGATTTAAAACATTGTTGATTTTGTTTTCCTTTGCCTTTCAGGCTGGTGGCAATGTCTCGCTGGGCCGGTCTCCTCTCCACCGCTGCCAAAGTCAACCTGCTGCTCTTGGTGGTCTCTGCAGTGTTCTCCTGGTCAAGCCTAAGCGACAGAGTGCCTGTAAGTGTTGGCTGCTCTGCTGAGAGCCCTGCTTGCCAAGGGCTGTCCAGCCACCGGAGTCTCTGGTGGGGTGGCAGCCTTGCCTGCTCCCTCTGTGGTGCTGAGCACGATGTTGCAGTTGTAGGTGAATTGCCTCCTCCACAGTGGGTCTGCAATACCAGCATTTCAGAAGAGCTTCTTTCTGCTTGCCTCACCCCAGGAGATTGAGAATATGCTCAATCCAGAAGGTTTGCAACAGGAACAGCACAATTTAGGCAGTTCCCTTGTTTGCTAGATGTCCCTTTTCCTCTTTGGAGTTGTCACATGTTCCCCCGTGGCAGGCGGCAAAGCTAACAGTGCGACGTAGTGGCAAGAAGAGGGATGGAGGTGATCTCAGTTAGGTTCCTAGCTGTGTCTCTGTTGAGTCACTGCAAGTGAGTCAGGCTTAGAAGAGCATCCTCACAGGTCCTTGTGTCCCTCGTGCATGGATTTTGCTACTTGTGTTATTTTGAAGCTGCAGTTGAGGTGAGCAGATGCTGTCTGCCCCTTTGTGTTGTACAGGGGTGCAGAACTCCTGCCTTGGTTTGGAGTCTGCTGCTGAGCCCCAGGTGCCAGGTCCCTCTAGGCAGCAGATCTGGAAAGCTTCCTTGAGGAAGCTTGGGCAGTAGAGGGTGGTGGATTTCTAGTTTAATTAATGCTGTGGGTTAAAATGCAACATTGGCATGGGGGATCGCAACCCTGTGTCCCTGGACACTCGCTCCTACCTTTGAGCTGGAGCTTGCTGGGCTGTTAGTTCTGTGATGCAGCGGTGTGGGGGCTGTGCTGTGAAAAAATACAAAGGACAGGTTACAGTATAAATCATAGAATCCCAGAATCCCAGCCTGGTTTGGGTTGGAAGGGAGCTTAAAGCTCCTCCAGTTCCAACCCCCTGCCAGGGGAAGGGGCACCTTCCACTAGAGCAGGTTGCTCCAAGCCCCTGTGTCCAACCTGGCCTTGAACACTGCCAGGGATGGGGCAGCCACAGCTTCTCTGGGCACCCTGTGCCAGGGCCTCACCACCAGCCAGTGCCTTGGGCCCACCTGGAGTCATATAATGGTGAGATAATGTGGCTTTATTTCAGAAAGGGAGGGGAGGAGGCTGGAGATGGAGCCTGAATTGGCAGGCAGCCTGACACCGAGGTGCAGATGGGATTAGTGGAATTTCTTCCCTGTGAGAGTGGCGAGGCACTGGTTGAAATTAGATGAAATCAAAGTTCCCTTCCAAACCAAACCATTCTGTGATTCAGCGGGTGATTAGTCCCCCTACCATGGATCCACGGTGGTCCCAGCTCTCCTTTATTGCAGACAGGCTGCAGGTTGTCCCAGATCCTCCCTGCTGAGGTTTTCAGCTTGTTGCCGTTGATTTCAGACTGTTAAGCAAGGAGGCTTTTTGCCTTTAAGGAAATATCTGTTGTTGTTTAGAAAACATCTTTCTTCCTCCTATTTTAATTACAAAAACAAACTGAAAAGGCTTCTACCTAATTTCCGCATAAATGCACAATTGCTTGTGTGTGGTTGCCCATTTTTGCCAGAAATACTAATGAAACTGGGGTGTTGCAGAGCAACTGTGGGCCAAGCAGTGACAGCAACATTTAAATGCACCAAGTCACACCCTTTTATCCTTACTGAACGTTTAGACCATGACACTGCTCTTAAGCAGAGCCAGTAAACATCAGCTGTCTCCATTATAGGTTTCAAGAGATAGCACACTCGGAGGCCTATTGGTAAATTTACAATAGCTTGTATAGTGAAGTCCCTCTTGGATAATAACATAGCAGTGTAAATAAGCTAAATAATAACTGCTCTGACTCATTTATTTTTAGTCCTGTTGAGTCTTGGCTCAGAAAATGTTAACATTGATTTTCATCTGCAGAACCTGCCTTTTTATGGTTATGATTGTTACTGAGCTTCAAGCATTTGTCAGGATTTTAACAATTTCAAGCCTCTGATGCACTAAGTGAAGGCAGGAGTTCAGCTCTGTTTTCCCATGCGTTTCCTAAATTTCAATCCCTTTTGACAGCTAAAATAAAAACATTCCATAGGTTTGTCAACCATCTTCCTGCGTTCCCACTGTCGCTGCTAATCGTGCGTGTTTTGCTCAGGCTGACATTTCTCTTCCTCAGAAACACTCTCCTAGGCTGGATAATGGATATTTATATGCAAAGCACTAGATTCTGCCAGAAAATGTGCATGCATTTCTTTTCCCAAGAAGTGGAAGAAGTGAAGGCAGAACACGGCCTGAAGTTCCCAGTTAACCTCTTCACTGACTTCTTTTTTTTTCCCAGTGCAATCATTCTAAAGATTAATACCAAAACACTTCTCCAAGTGAGCTGTAACTCTTATTCTAATTGCCAACAATTAGGAATAATCTTTCCCTATAGGCTGGTGATGTGAAATTATTCAGTGGTGGCGTTCGTGGCGATACTGGAAGCTGTTAATGCTCCCTGCAACAGAAGCGGAGCTGTCTGGACAATTAGCCTGGCGCGGCTTATCTGGGAAAACCAGAATAGCAAAGACCTGCTCTCGGAGCAGTTAATGGCTGGTGTGAGATAGCACGAGGTCATTACTTACTGTTACTATGCACTCTCGATAATTGTATCCGTTGTGGTTTTACATGACTCCCACCAGTTCCCTGGGGAGACATTCCAGTGAGCAGTGAGGTTTCCCTCTCAATGAGGATTTCTATTCCCTGCTTTTCATCCTTGTTTTTTGCCTTTGCCTAATGTTGTACCACTGATGGTAGCTGATCTACCACACCTCTGCCATTCAGAGAATCCCAGACTGGTTCGGGTTGGAAGGGAGCTTAAAGCTCATCCAGTTCCAAGCCCCTGCCACAGGCAGGGACACCTTCCACTAGAGCAGGTTGCTCCAAGCCCCTGTGTCCAACCTGGCCTTGAACACTGCCAGGGCTGGGGCAGCCACAGCTTCTCTGGGCACCCTGTGCCAGCGCCTCAGCACCCTCACAGGGAAGAACTTCTGCCTCAGAGCTCATCTCAATCTCCCCTCTGGCAGGTTAAAGCCATTCCCCTTGTCCTGTCCCTAAAGGCCCTTGTCCAAAGCCCCTCTCCAGGTTTCTTGTGCTGCTCTCGCAGTGTAGGTGGTGATTGAATCGCTGCCTCATTGTTTTAAAAGACTTAGAGGACACAGGGAATGGGTGGAGGGAAGGATGCTCGTGTTCTTATTGTGTGGGCAGCTCGGTGTGTTTTCCCCATGTCCTAATTTGGAAATAGCTGAACTATTTTAGCTGAAATTGTCTCCAAGCCTGAAATAAGTGCATTTAAGAAAAAAAACAACACTTGAGGCGTTCCACTCGCGTGGAAAATTTCAGCTGGAAAAGTTAAAAGTTTGACATATTTTTAGGCAAGGGAAAACGGGGTCTTACAACATTACACAACCCTAAGAATAGCCCGGGCTCCTGGCTCTGGCTGGAATATAGGTGAAGCTCTGTGAAACCTTGTTTGAAACCTGCAGCCTGTGCTGGAATAGGCAATAAGCTGCGTTGCTTTGTTCAGCACAACTGTCATGCTAGTTATGCATGTTTAACCTTTAATATACTTGAAATCTAAATTTAACCATGTGGAAAGAATTTTGGATGTGAAAAAAACCCCAAGAAATCTGCTGGCAAGGGAAAAAATTTTGTATTCTCAGCCGGCACTAAATTACCCAGATGCAATTGCTAATGAGCTGCATCTCTTCTATCCAAAAGGAGTTTGCCCTTACAAAAATAGAAGAGAGCGACATAAAAGATGACAGTGGGAAAGAGGCGGTAGCAGAAGATGATGCTGATCCTGAAGACCTGGAAGTGTTTTACCCCACACATCAGTGGCAGACCCTCCGTCCAGGTAACACACTAAGCATCCCTCTAAACCCCCTCCTGCCAGCGCTGCCAGGGCCCTGCAGAAACTCAGATGCCTGTTTGTTCCCATGCTGCTGATTTCTTTTGCTGGTGGTGTGACAAAGAGGTATGGGCTCAGTGACCCAGGACAGGGGCAGGAGACCATCACTGAACCACTGGCCATGGGAGCGGTTGCTCCAGTGCTTTCAGTTCAGTGGAGCAGGTCGAGTGGGCTGCCAGTCACACTGGGGGTGTGTGGTGTGGTGATGTGTCTCTGTCACTAGCTCAGAAGCCCTTTGTACCCTTGTCAAGGGACAGATTTTCTAACGTTTGCTGGCACGTGGTATCCCAGGTCTGCTGTGTTCCGGTGTGGGCTGGGGAAATGCTGCTCAGTGGCAATCTGATTAAGAACCGTCCATGTAACACCACACAGCTTCCTAACAATGGGTTTTCTGTTCCTTGGCTGTTTGAAATCTGGCTTTTATCCCTATCTGTACATCCCACCAAAAAAAAAATCTCTTCCCTTTTTTTGGGTTGGTGTCTTTTATTAGATGTGTATGGGATATGGATGGTGAGGGAACACCAACTGAGCAGGCTGACTTCACTGCAAAAACCCGTGTGCTGGCAAGGGCTCTAGAGAGGCTAAGCCCATTTAAACACACCCAGCTGCATGTGTGCACACATATTTCAGCAATTAGGATGATCAGTAAGCCTGCCTGCCTCTGGGGTCGTGAACAAGGTATTTAATCCACTTGTGCTTTGGTGTCCTCATGTATATGCAGGTGTAATACCTTCCCACCTCCGAAGGGTGAACTAAGTAGTAATTAATTTTTATAAAGTGCTCTGAATGTAAGAGCTTTATCCTGTGCTCAGTATTATCATGGAATGAATAAATATGGGATCCATTTGTCTTGAAATTTCTGCCAGATACAGCAGAAGCACTTTTCCAAATGTAAATCTTTGTATAACAGAAGTGTCTTGCAAAAGCCCCTAAATTTCACAAAGCTGCACTATATACTTATATTCCATTTTTGTACCATTATGTATGGAGGGCGTGTGGTGCCCCTGCTCAGTATTCAGACCAGCAGATCCCCACCACCCTTATTGAAGCAGAATATGTATATACCTGCAGGCCTGAAAAATACCATTCCTGGTTTTTGTAGAATCCCAGCCTGGTTTGGGTTGGAAGGGCCCTTAAAGCTCACCCAGTTCCACCCCCCTGCCACAGGCAGGGACACCTTCCACTAGAGCAGGTTGCTCCAAGCCCCTGTGTCCAACCTGGCCTTGAACACTGCCAGGGATGGGGCAGCCACAGCTTCTCTGGGCACCCTGTGCCAGCACCTCAGCACCCTCACAGGGAAGAGCTTCTGCCTCAGAGCTCATCTCAGTCTCCCCTCTGGCAGGTTAAAGCCATTCCCCTTGTCCTGTCCCTACAGGCCCTTGTCCAAAGCCCCTCTCCAGGTTTCCTGGAGCCCCTTTAGGCACTGGAGCTGCTCTAAGGTCTCCCCTTCAGGAGCCTTCTCTTCTCCAGGCTGCCCCAGCCCAGCTCTCTCAGCCTGGCTCCAGAGCAGAGCTGCTCCAGCCCTCGCAGCAGCTCCGGGGCCTCCTCTGGCCTCGCTCCAGCAGCTCCACGTCCCTCTTGTGCTGTTGCCCCAGAGCTGGATCAGGACTGCAGGGGGGGGGTCCCCTCCCTTGACCTGCTGCTCACGCTGTTGTTTCGGACGCACTTTTCCCTTGCTTGGGTGTCTTGTTCCATGTTGTTTTTTGTAGCATTTCCGCGTTGGGCATATGCAGTGAAAGGCTTGTGGAAGTGGGGAGCTTGTCAGCATTCACAGAGAAGAGTTTCAGTTACTCTTGTAAAAGGGTTAAATGGTGGCCTGCCTCATTGTCTAGCTGCTGCAGAGCCTCATTTCAGGTGTGTGTGCAGATTTGGGGAGAGACATGTCAGAAAGAGGAGTCTTCCTTGGTCTCCCCCTGCCAGCCTGGGCCTTTATCTGCTGTTGGTTTCTCTGAAGTGAAACCTGGTGTGTGCATTGTGGATTTTGGCACGTGTGATCCCTGAAGCAAGGCTGGGGAAGGCGCTGCCACCACGAGCCCATCCCTGCAGCCTGTGAGTTCGAGGGTTTCCCTGTTGCCAGCACAAGTCCATGCTGGGGGGGAGCTGACCTGCAGGACGAGGGAAGCAGCTACCGTGGCTGCGCGAGGGACGTGTGTGTTGGTCCTTTAGCAGACGCACACGTTGGCAGCGTGTCTAATCTGGTGCCTCTGCCTCTCTGATGGTTTCTGCTGTGATTTCAGTCACCTGCAGCTGAGCCGAGTCCTGGCTGGTGCGTGCTCAGCATGGTGCTCCGAAGCATGTATTGTGCTTCCCACTTCTGCTGAATGCCCCACACCATCTTCCCTTGTATCCGTGCAGCAAATGGGGCCAGTTTCTCCTGGGGAAGCAAATGTTTTGATTTAAAATCTGAATCTTCAGTTTTGAATCATGGAAGGGAGCTCAGAGTTGTGTTTCTCCTGTTTCATCTTGTTCCTGTTCTGAGGATTTTTATGCTTCTGTCCAGTCCTGCAGTTGCTCATGTTTTATACATGGATTTCCACTTTTGCTCTGCTGTTTTTCTAGTTCCCTGTTGCTAATTGCATCAAACTGTGTTTCCGCTGAGACTGCAGCAGTGTCATCAACCTGTAACCTGTCAAATCCCTCCGCCAAATTCAATTGTTCTTGTATATGTAACACTGCTTTGTGCGGTTGCTCTCTCGCTGCCTACAGTGTGAGCTGGATTTTGATCAAGTGCTCTCTTGCACTTCAAGCACGCTTCAAGCTGCTGGAGGTAGCTGGATGCAAACACAGAGAGACAGTTACCCTAAGAGTTCTGCTGCCTATAATCTGGAAGCAAGGAGCTCAGTTGTCTCTTCTGCCAGCCAGGAAGCTGATGGGCTGTCAAAAGGTTGGGGAAACTTCAGAGAGTCCTTTAACACTTTGTTAGGCATTTCTGTTTTCTCACTTGGCACTAAATAATGCATCAGGATTAGACAGAAAGGGTACGTGTGCCCTGGAAAGTCTTCCAGCACGTCTATTTTACTTATTTTGGTATTATCTGAACAAAGAAGGCATCTGCAGGGTTTTTCCTTCTGTTCATGGTGGGAGTCCATAGGAACTTTCAGCCTACGAGTGGGATTGCAATGTCCTCCGAACGGGTGTTCACACCCGTGGTCAGATCACTTCTCGTGGCCAGGTAACAGTTCTACCACAGACACAGAATTTGAAGTTGTGCTTCCTGTGATGTCTTCCTCCTTTCTGACTGTGCTTTTGCCAGGTGATAGTCCCCTTGTGAGCTGGAAGCTCTGGAGAAGCATAGCAGAGGTGACCTGCTTTTGTTGCCTCTTATGTTAAGCTCTGCCAAGTGCGTGGAGTCTGTCAGCACACAGAACCACCCTACCACATTGCAAGGTGATCTTGCCTCATGGTTATGGCAACCAGAGGCTGATCCTTAGTCTTTGGGATGGCACAGATGAAGGGTTGGATGGTGTTGACAGTCTCCATCAATTAGAGTTTTCTTTGGGGTTCTGTTTTAAAAAGCTTTTCTTCCACAGTTCCAGGTGACCTCAAATCTGGCCCTCAGTGTCCTAGGGCACATGAATGCCTCACTGCCTGGGAATTACCTGCTTTTGTTGTTTGGGTACCCTGTTTCCCTCTGTTTTGTTTAGCATTCCTGGTGATGACTGAAAGTTGAATTGCTCTGACCATGTAGTCGTATCACTGACCAGCAGGTTTTCCGCCTGACATCAGGGTGGGAAGTGGCTCCTCTGGGAAGACATTGTGAAGATAAAGAGAAAGGATGTAAGAGGCAAGGGTTTAACTGGGAAAGAAAAAGGGGGCTAATCATCTCCTTCTCAGCAGGGCCCAGTAGTTGGGGGGGCCAGGCTGTGCAGTGCTTCTGCAGATGGGCTCTGTCCACCCCTGCAGCAGCACTTCCCTGCTCCCTGGTGCAGCAGAGACTCGCTGGCAGTTTAAAGGTGGGAATTCATGTGTCCAGTTTCCAAATCCAGATGGACCAAGCGAGAACCTCATCTGCCCAAAATACCAGAATATTATCAGTCTACTCTGCACACTTCCCATTGGAGAGGGGTATGGCAAGGCTTCCTTTGCTCCAGAGCAAAACCTTGTGTTGGTGGTGGAAATGATGCAGTGTTGGGTCTCTCTGGTTCGGACCGCTTGTCTCCTGGCCTGTACCTTTAGCTGTGGTTGAACTCCTGGCCTGCAGAGCTCTGTGCTGATACTTGCAGTTACTCTATAGCATTTGTACTGCTCAGAGTCATTTTCCTAAGTGCCTAATTATATTGCAGTTAAAAAATAAGAAGCCATGACTGCTGCTGTTGATCAAACTGCCGGAGCGAAGTTGATGTGAGCATGCTGTTGTTGCTGCTTCTGTAAAGACGAAACCATCTTAAGTTCAGCGGGGAGCTGATGATACATTGCTTAGCATTTAAATATCCACTGCTGCAGCTTCCACGGATCCTCGGCTTGCTTTCTCCGTCAGTAGCTCTCTTTGCTGCTCATGCTTGTCTCAGGTCTTTCCTTGTCTCATCTACTGCATAAACAAGGTTTTACACATAGGGAAACACAGTTCTCAAAGCAAACGTTCGCATTCGGGAGGTCATTTCAGAAGCTGCTTTGAAGGACTTGCTGTGGGTTTGGGAAGAACAAGGCTCGGGATGGGGAATGACTCAGTTGTGAATCTTTGTCTTTCAAGAGATTTCAGAGCTGAATGAGCCAGCACTGCTCTAAGCCCAGGAGAGGTTTGTGAAGCTGGGAGCAGAAGGTAATGGCAGGAGGGACCCCTTTGGCTCAGGAGTCCAGTGGCAGGGCCTGTGGGTGATGTGATGGCTGGTGAGGATTTCCTACACCTTGACAGTGGGTATCTTGCTCCTGCTGTTCACCAGGATGTTTTGAGCTGCACTGGCTCCTGCTAATTGCTTTGCTGAATTAATGAATCTGTCCAAACCTCTGGCTTCTCAGTGACCCAGACCTATCTCAAACAGCCGTGTGCGGGTCTCTGGAATATTTGTGTCAGCACAGTCAAGAGGCGGCTGTGAAATACGGCATTAAGACACAAGGGTATGCTCGTTTCTGCAAAGCTTGACGTTTGTAATCCAGGAAATAGGAGCCTCATCAGATCAGCACAGATTTGCATGAAGAGGGAAGGCAAATGGGATTTGAAAACCCTCACTTATACCAGATGAAATGCTGCTTTTCCACGTTTTTTGTATAAAATAACTTGTTACTGATGTGCAGAGGGGAAAAAAATCTCAACTGTGGAGTTATTATAATCTTCTCTGGCCAGCAACAGAGAGAGCTGCAGGGTGATTACAGCAGGTAGGAAAGCCCAGGCAGTCTTGAGAGCAATTTCAAATGTTCAGTGCTTGGAAATAGAGTTATGGCCACTAGTAGCTCTTCCTTTTCTTGTTTTCCATCTGACCTGTTGCTTACGAAGCTCTTGGTATCTTAAGTGTATCTTGTGCATGTCCTCCTTTTTACCTCCTCCTGCCCTCATGCTCTCCTCTCTCAGCTTCCCCATTCTCCTGGGCTTTCCTTGACTTCATGCCTTCACTGATACCACAGTGTCATCACAGGATACCTGGTCTCCGTGACACTGGCTTGTGTTTAATTACTCTTTACACTGAAGTTCTTCTCGGGCAGAAGTGCCAGGGCTGAAGCTCCACAGGCAGCTTTGGTTCTGGTGTGTGGCACTGGAGGGCAGACCTGTCAAATTCTCTCCATGACTTAGCTCTGCGTAAGAGAGATAACAGTGTTTCCCCATTGCTGGTAAGAGGGCAGGATTTGGAATGCTTGAGAGCCACTGGGACAGCGTATCTCAAACCTCTGTTGGAGCAGGGAGTGTTTGAAGGGCACCAGCTTTTGGACAGGGTAATATTGTCAGTACGAGCGTCTTGCCCTCCAGCTCAGCCGTGCGGATGAGGGCAGTGCTGTTACCTGTCTCCAGCCTTGCCCTGTGTTATCCGCTTGGATTTTCTTCACCGGCAGGTTCCCTGAGCTGGGAAGTGGGAGGGCACCCTCCGGGTATGCACACCCTGTCCATGTCATGATGTCCCTTCAGTGTGCAGACAAGGGGCTGGGCTCCTGGCTGCAAGGCACAGGGAGATCTGGGAGCTGCTGCCAGCATCCCAATGAGATGCCAGTGGAGGTGATGCCGGGAGGGTTGTAGCCTTGGACCTGTGTGTTGAAACACTTGTGAAACATTGTGGATGAGAGTGGCTGGGTCCTTGGGCACAAAGCTGACTTTTTCCAGGAGAGCTGCAGAACCTTTGTCATTCCACTAAGAAATCATAGAAGCCCAGCCTGGTTTGAGTTGAAGGGACCTTAAAGCTCCTCCAGTTCCAGCCCCCTGCCATGGGCAGGGACACCTTCCACTAGAGCAGGTTGCTCCAAGCCCCTGTGTCCAACCTGGCCTTGAACACTGCCAGGGCTGGGGCAGCCACAGCTTCTCTGGGCACCCTGTGCCAGCGCCTCAGCACCCTCACAGGGAAGAGCTTCTGCCTCAGAGCTCATCTCAGTCTCCCCTCTGGCAGGTTAAAGCTCCAGCAGCTCCACGTCCCTCTTGTGCTGCTGCCCCAGAGCTGGATCAGGACTGCAGGGGGGGTGTCCCCAGAGCACAGCAGAGGGGCAGAATCCCCTCCCTCGACCTGCTGCTCATGCTCTGGGGGTGCAGCCCAGCACATGGGGAGCTGTAGCAAGTAACAGAAATTTATAGGCCAGTAACTGGACATGTACATTAAAATAAACAAGGCTTCCATTTTATCAAAAACGCTCTGCTTCTCTAATTTGACAAGTGTAGTAATGCAGTTTTGATTATATATTTTGTGGCATGTTGTAAATGCAATGTGTGTGTATATATATACATATAAAAGTTATATTAATGTGGGACCTCAGAGCTGTATAGCTTCTGGTACTAAATCATTCCTGGGATCTGGGTGAAAACGTGTTCACTGTGTTTTCTATCTGCTTTTCCATGATCTGGGAGGTCTTCTGCAGTGATATGCATACAGCCAAATACTAATGATGGTTCTGAGCAGCCGAGATGAAAGTTTGCAGCTTCTTTAACACATAGTCATGGGCTTGGATTTTGGGCATAACCCAGACAAGTGTGTAATGCTGTGTTTTCACACCAGGCGCATGGTGACTCCTGGTCGCTGTGTGCATGACTCTGTGCTTCGCAGTGTGTTACGGGTTAAGCGCAGTGGTTATACACCAGGAGATGGAGGAGTTTGAGTCAAGTGGTGCTTTTTTGGTGCAATAGGAGCAGGTTAAGAAGCATTTTTCAAAATATATTTGAACTTTGCTTTAATGATGCTCTGCCTGGTGTTATTATAATGTAAATGTAGCATTAGTGAAGAGAATAAGTACATCAGCTGTGTAGCAGGAGACATAAGCAGTGGGAATCGTTCACCTGGTTAAATTTACATTGTTTGGAAGGGGAAAAAGTGCTTTGAAAGAAGAGAGACTGTTTCCCAGGGAAGACATCTCTCATTCCTCTCTTTTATCTTCTTTCTGCCAAGCCAGGGATGCTGTGAGAGCGCGAGCTCCTGAGAGATGCTTAAATGTGTGCTGGGTGATGAGGAATATCTCGCCATGGCTTTTATGTGCAAGTGGAGCTGTATTTTCTGCAATAACGTTAATAACCTTTGTGTGACTGCTTAGAAGGATGAACCTCATTAAAGAAGAGGTATTTAATAACAGGCCTATTTTTATCTCTGTCTTTATCTAAAAGTCTGCGCATTTATTTCAAGCTTGTAATGGTGCTTTGGAAGAAAAATGGTTTCCCTCCTGGAAAACGTTTTGGGAGTACATCCAGCCTTCGTTAACTTGAATTTCCAAGTTGAGTATCTTCCCTTCTGCTTCCAGAGCAAACAAGCCATTCCATGAGCTTGGCTTTGTTATCTGGGTATTATGGGAAAGTGCTTTTCAGAAACTGTGACTTGGGTTCCAGAGGCACTGAAATGGTTCTGGAGGTTTGACCAAATCAGAGCAACTCCCTCACGCTTCAAATGCGCGATCTTGTTTTGTGGGATGAGCATCCAGGCATTGCAGTGCATGCTTGTTTAGCCATGGGTCAGACCTCCATCCCCCTGAAACACCGGAGGTTGCTTCTGTGGCCAGGGAAGTGTTGAATTCCCACCAAGGCATCATCACAGATGCTGGGCATCAGGTGAGCTGCACACTGTGAGCTCGGAGCTGCAGGGTATCATAGGATCCCAGACTGGTTTGGGTTGGAAGGGACCTTAAAGCTCCTCCAGTTCCAGCCCCCTGCCACGGGCAGGGACACCTTCCACTAGAGCAGGTTGCTCCAAGCCCCTGTGTCCAACCTGGCCTTGAACACTGCCAGGGATGGGGCAGCCACAGCTTCTCTGGGCACCCTGTGCCAGCGCCTCAGCACCCTCACAGGGAAGAGCTTCTGCCTAAGAGCGCATCTCAATGTAACCTTTCCTGTCTCTGCTTTCCTGAAACAGCTTCCTCTGGCATTTCAAGAAAGCTTCTGAGTCAAAAAATAACACACATCTCTACTTTTCCAGCTCTGTTTTACCAGCATAAGCTTGGGAAAGAAATGTAATCTCCTTGGGTCTGTCTTGATGTCTTGTAGAACTAATCCCCATTTATTGCAAGAACTTTTACAACAGTACATTCATGTTTAATTTTTTATGCTGTGTTTACATTCTGGAAGGACTAAGTGTGCTGCTGGTGAAGGAAATTCTCATTAAGGAGAACATTTCTGATGCAAAAGATCTTTCTTCAGCCCAGAGATGCTTTTCCTTCTCTCCTGGTTTTTCTGCCTGCTCCTTAAGACTGCAGGAAGTTTTGCTGGGGTCATTCACTTGCAACAGGATGTTATGTGAATACTGAATTAATGTATGCAGTCTGCCACTTGGTATTGCTTCTCTTCTGCTGCTGGAGATCTCCCAGGGTTGCAAAGACCTTGAAAGCGGCAATGCCAACAACAGGAATGTGCCTGTGATCCTGCAAAGTAAAAGGAGAAACATGAGGCCACGTGTGTCTCCCAACACTGCAGGGTGTGAATAAATAGATCTAAACAATTTACATTTTAACCCCAGATCAGGTTTTATTTTTAGGATTTGTCATTCAGCCCAAGTGAAACCTTTCCCTTTCTGTCTGCTGGTGGTTCTAAAAGCGCCTTTAAGTTATCACTGAGATTGTATTTTAAGATGCATTTGCATTTTGATATAATCTGCTGCTTTTCTTATTTGAAACAAAGCTACCTGTTGTTCATTAGTTATACTATCATTTAATCTGCTAACTGGGTTGCTGCTGATTACAGTTACCTCACTGTTGTGCAGTCCGTAATATGCAAAAATCACAGAATCCCAGCCTGGTTTGGGTTGGAAGGGAGCTTAAAGCTCCTCCAGTTCCAGCCCCCTGCCCCGGGCAGGGACACCTTCCACTAGAGCAGGTTGCTCCAAGCCCCTGTGTCCAACCTGGCCTTGAACACTGCCAGGGCTGGGGCAGCCACAGCTTCTCTGGGCACCCTGTGCCAGCGCCTCAGCACCCTCACAGGGAAGAGCTTCTGCCTCAGAGCTCATCTCAATCTCCCCTCTGGCAGGTTAAAGCCATTCCCCTTGTCCTGTCCCTACAGGCCCTTGTCCAAAGCCCCTCTCCAGGTTTCCTGGAGCCCCTTTAGGCCCTGGAGCTGCTCTAAGGTCTCCCCTTCAGGAGCCTTCTCTTCTCCAGGCTGCCCCAGCCCAGCTCTCTCAGCCTGGCTCCAGAGCAGAGCTGCTCCAGCCCTCGCAGCAGCTCCGGGGCCTCCTCTGGCCTCGCTCCAGCAGCTCCACGTCCCTCTTGTGCTGTTGCCCCAGAGCTGGATCAGGACTCTGGTTCTCCATGGTTTTCCGTGAGGACCTCCTGGTGCTTTGCACAGAGCTTGCCATGGTACTAGGCAGGAGCTCGCTGGCAGGGCTCCTCTGCTGTTCTCAGCGTGCTTCTGCTCTGAAACCGCTGTGCATGAAGGTACCTTCCTACAATGGCTGCTTCTCATCTGCATCGCTACCATTGGCAGAGCAGGAACACAAATCCCCTCCTGCTGCATCGCAGTGAGCCCTATGGAGCCAGCACACGCAAGAGATGAGGAGACAGTCTGTACTCACCTGGGCAGTGCTGGTTTAGTCATTTATCCCTGTTCACACCACCAAAGCTTTACATTGCTTGGAGATGTGTGTGTTTGGGGGGGTTAACCCCAACTGTTAGCTTGTCAGGTAGGATTTGCAACACTGGCAGCTGGGGAGGAAAACTGTTATTAAGTGTAATGTGGCACCTTGGATACAGAAAACATGGGGAGACAATAAATATAGACTTCCATAATGTCATTTTATAGTGTCACTCTTCAGAATTTATTAAGGCTTAGTTGAAGTGATGCCTGCAGCTTCTTCTGGTTGAATCAGTATATTCTGTTCATTATCTCCAGCACTTGATTTGACCTGTTGTGTCATAAAAAAGAGGGAATATTGGAGGCATAGGGGCACCCCAGTCACCTTCTTTGGCAGCTGGGTTTTTTGGTGTAACTCCAGCTTTTCTCAGGTTTGCTGCTCACACCCCAGTCAGTGCTTGGCTGCGTAGATGGACCCGAAATGTGGAGCGTTGCTTGATGAGAGCACTGAGAAACGCAGGCACTGGTGACCTGCCTTAATCAGCATGTAGCAGCAGGAAGAGGAGAGCCACAGTGAGGAGGGATGCAACTGTCACCTCGGAGCAAGTTTCCATGTGGTCATCCCACCCTGGTACTGCTGCAGCGTGTGGACACTCGTGGACAGGCTGAGGATGGCTGGAGGTGGGTGACAAAGGGCTCACAAGAACTTAACTACAGAAAGGTGCTTGCTAAAGCCACGGGCTCGCACAATAGTTCACTGTCACCTTGTTGCTGGTGTTGCCACTCATTTGCTGTCAGAAGCTCGCTGCGTTCTTGGTGCTGAGAACTGCACTGGTGTTTTTCAAGAGCTCCTCAGTCTGCAGATGAAATTGTGCCTGTTTGTCCCATTTTCTTGTCAAGCACAAATCACAGCAGCAGCGTGTTTGTGTACCTTTACCCCTGGCCTCGGTATTTAGCGCTCCAGGATGGAAGAGAATGAGTTCAGGCCCAACCTCCTGATAATTTATTGTGTTCTTGTGCTTAAGGGCAAAATTTAAGTTGCCAAAAGCAGATGTTTGCTTGCTCCTTTTTTAGCTCGCAAAGTACTTTCTGTGTGTTTGATTGATGGATGTCCCTGTTACATTAATAGTTGGGCTTTGCAGAAAGCTGTTATTACCAGGAGAATCTGGTGTGGGTTTCAGTTTTTCTTCTTGCATTGAAAATCCATTATTAATGTCTTTTTGAGGAAAAAAAGAAAAAGAGGCTTCAATTCAGGCATTTTACTTCGCTTTCTTGGGCTCCTTTGCAACTGTCTTCTCTGAGGCAGTTTTAAAATCAATATTACAAGTGTTCTTTATGTTTTACTGAGTGGCTGAGGGTTGCTGCGTCTTGCTATTGATTTCTAATTGTGTTGCAGGACATCTGGGTGCACGCAGATTGCTGTGTGATGGATTATTGTCTTCCCGATCATCACCGCGTTGGCTTTTTGCATGTTCCCTCTTGCTGCTGAGCCTGGAAGCCATCAGGAGAGCTTTGCAGCTCATAGCCCAGGAGGGCAACCTTGAGGCACTGAACTTGAGACCATTCATTTAGTCTTGGTTTTGGTTTTTATGTCAGACACGGAGGGACACTTGTGAGTTCTCCTCTTTGTGTTGTCTTCACAGAGTTCTGCTCTGGCTTCTTGGGCAGCTTCATGTTCCGCATCATAGGAACATAACAGGTTGTCCTGGTTTTGTTTGGGGTGGTCGTCCTGCATCTTCAGCTCATGCTGGCATGAGCTTGATTGCTCATGAGCTCTGACATTGCCCCTTGGAGCAGCTCTGCTAGCAGATCTTGGCAGAGGTGCAAAGTCCACTCTTGATGGAACAATATGGAATCACAGACCACATCTGTAGCTGCTGTAGGGTTGGATTTCGGATACAGGCTCATTGGAGCACATCAGTGTTGATGGAGCATGGGCAGATCTGTCTGAGAGCTTGTTGGGACCAAGGGAGGTGTGAGGGATGACATGATTGTGGCCAGTATAGGTGGTCCAAAATGCACTCATTACTCCAGGTGGGCTGCAGCAGGGGAAGAGCACGTACAGAAGAGGACAGAGGGCCACATATGTATGTGTGTGCACATGGCAAGTCCTAAAAGCACGAAGGAGAACGATCAGTAACAGAAGTTTTCTGTGTGTGGGGAGAGTTTGCACGTGCCTCAAGCTCTTGTGCAGCAGTTGATGAGCAGCCCTGCTCCAGGGCAATCCAGGCAGATATGGATGTGTTTGTAGCTTAACCTGCCCGTGGGCAGGCTGCTGCCAAGCCCTCTGTGCATGGCCCTCAAGCCAGCTCCACATCTACCAGATGCTTTGGCTGCAACAATATGTAGGTGATGTGGGTATGCAGTAAAATGCTGCCAACTGGATTGGGCTTGTCTTGTTTAAGATTCGGCTCCTAGACATGTAAAACATGCTGTGCTTTGTGGAGGCCAGTTTTGGCTTCTGAGGAGTTAGAGAGTCATAGAGTGGTTTGGGTGTGAAGGGACCTTAAAGCTCATGCAGTTCCAACCCCCTGCCACGGGCAGGGACACCTTCCACTAGAGCAGGTTGCTCCAAGCCCCTGTGTCCAGCCTGGCCTTGAGTTAGTTGTAGTTTATCCATCCATGCTGGGGAATCATAGAATCCCAGGTTGAAAGGGAACTCAAGGATCATATGGTCCGACCTTTCTTAGCAAAGCATGATCTAGACTAGATGTCCACCCTCTCCAATACTGGGGAGTCACGTCTTCCCTGTGGAGATTATTCCAATGGCTGATGGTTCTCATCATGAAATTTTTCCTCTTGTGTCCACTTGGAATCTCCCCCATCACCCTTGTCTTTTCCATGGGACTTCTTGTAAAAAGGGAGTCTCCATCTTCTTTGTAGCCACCTTTTAAATACTGGAACTTTAAATCCTGGGCGCCAGAGCAAAAACAAGGCAGAGGCACTGGTGCTGTGTCTCTGGAGGGAACACGGGCAGCTGAGATCTCCCTGGGCCCCCAGTGCTGCTGTCTGCTGGAGCTGGTGGTTGGGAGGGGGTGACATATACAACCACGGACAAGCTCCGACCTTGCTGCTGGGACCTAGTTAGCAATTCTGTTGATGTTCTGGAAAGGAAAATGTAATTCAGGCCACCTTCTCCTCCAAGCTGACCCTGAGAATCTGGGAGGAGAACAGCCACTGAATAATGAGGGGCCTTTTTTTTTTCCTTTGTACTGAAGTTACTGCTTGGTGTTGAACTGTGCTGTAAAGTGTCATTCGTTTCCTTGAATGTATTGGTCCAAGTGTACTTTGTGTTAATACAGTGCCATAAATTGCAGCCTCATTAATCACAGCATGCCGCAGCGCATCGCTGTCTTGCCTTACTCTGCGGGTGCTGTGGCTGGTGGGACCCCTGCAGCCCTGGCCAGGGGGTGAAGGTGGTGGCTGGAGCACTGCCCTGTACTCCTGTGCTCCTTTTAGCTTGCGCTTTATGTTGGCACAGCTCTTACTCTATAAGATCCAGGAGCATTTGCCAGCGCTGCCACGACTTCAGGGAGCATCCACACTGCTGTGGAGGAGGGCAGCTGGGATGCACCCCGGGAAGGGTGAGTTTGTCACAAGGGAGTTTTGACACACCACATCCCTGCTGCTGCCGCTTCGTTTTGGGTCCGTAGGGGTCCTGGCACAGCAGAGCCCAGGCTCTTGGCTTTGCAGTGAATCCCTTGAGCCTGAGCTCCTGCGCAGGGCTCCGCTGTAGGATGTGCCGTGTGATGATGCTGTGGCTCTGTCTCTGTGGCAGAGCTTTCAGCCTTCCTGGCAATGTAAATTCTCCTGGCTGCATGCTAAAATTACACTGAGTTATTGATTTATCTTTGAGAGGATTTCCTTCCCAAGGGACATTTCTGGCTGGTTTAATGATTTAGTTTCTCTGCAAGTGCAGGATCCAGAGCAGAGCAAAGCCACCCTCCTGCCCTGAGCCTGCAGCCCAGGGTTGCGCTCCCGCTGCTTCCTCTGCAAGCCCATTTCTATTCCAAAGCTGGGATTGAGGTTATGCTGCTGTTCCTGCAGGGATAACTGCGAATAAAACGGCATTTTCAGCTTTCACTGTGAGTCTCGGGCTAGCCTTTATGCCATGGCACCAGTGTTGTTATCTTAGACTTGTTGCAAATAACTCTGAGACTGGCACATGAGAAGCATGAAGCTGTGCCAGCGTTAATGCACCCAGGCTCCCGAGAGCATCTGAATTCCCTGAAGTGGGATGTGATGGGAGGTGGATCATGCAAACACCTTTTTTTCTGAAGATGCAGGTTACAGCCTCTCTTTTCTTTGCTTTCTGCTGACTCGCCCTTGGAGCACCTCTGAAAATCAGGCCAGGCAAGTTCACTTTCAATCTCCTGCTTGTACTCCTGAGGAGGCAAAGCTAATTCTCTACTTCTACTCTCAATTTTCTCCGCTAAGCCCTGAAATCACAGTCCACTGGTTGTGGGTCAGCTGGTGAGCACCATCAATAGGAGGATTTGAGCCTTTAGGAGTTGGACTGAATGTTTTACCTACTGTCTGTGGAAGGGAAATGGCAGGCTCTGTGTCCCTGGGTGCCCATCTCCAGCTGTGGCCCATCTAAAGCACCTCCGCGTGGGTTCCCATATCTAACCCCACTGTGGATCTGGATCCCACCTCAGTCGCAGCGTGCGCAGTGATGAAATGTGAGGCTGCTCATGTGGTTATAAACCAGCATCCCCTGGTTGAGCCCAGGGAGAATGACAATTTATTTGCCTGTGAACCAAGCGTGCCACAAATTCTTTTGTAGTGATCTACCTGCGAGATAAAACAAGGCCTTAGTGTCTGTCTTAAGTAATGCAGTGTTGACAAGTTCTTTTGACAATTAGGCTAATGTCACTTATGACTGCAATAGCTATAGAAACATGGCTTTAAATTGAAGCTTTGGAAAGCACTATACCAATGTTCTCTCCAAGGCTGCTTCTTATTTCAATTTTTATTATTCAAATTCATTCTCACTATAGCTTGGCAGTGTAGGTGGCAGACGGGCTTCTCCAATACGTTCTGCTAGTCTCGTAGAATCCCAGACTGGTTTGGGTTGGAAGGGACCTTAAAGCTCCTCCAGTTCCAACCCCTGCCACGGGCAGGGACACCTTCCACTAGAGCAGGTTGCTCCAAGCCCCGTCCAGACAGGCACTGGAGCTGCTCTAAGGTCTCCCCTTCAGGAGCCTTCTCTTCTCCAGGCTGCCCCAGCCCAGCTCTCTCAGCCTGGCTCCAGAGCAGAGCTGCTCCAGCCCTCGCAGCAGCTCCGGGGCCTCCTCTGGCCTCGCTCCAGCAGCTCCACGTCCCTCTGGTGCTGTTGCCCCCGAGCTGGATCAGGACTGCAGGGGGGGTCTCCCCAGAGCGCAGCAGAGGGGCAGAATCCCTTCCCTTGACCTGCTGCTCACGCTCTGGGGGTGCAGCCCAGCACACAGGGGGGTTCTGGGCTCAAGCGCACACTGAAGCCGGGTCATGGGGAGCTTCTAAGCAACCAACACACAAGTCCCTCTCCTCAGGGCTGCTCCATCCAGTCTCTGCCCAGCCTGTATTTGTCTCACAGCCACACAGTTCAGATCAGGCACCTTTCAGTGATGAACCAGGAAAATATGGCCCAACTGCTGGCGGATCTGGGCTCTCTTGGCTCTAGGGAATGCTCTGGGCTTGGGGAAGCGTTGGTGCGTGGATGTTACTGCAGCTGCTGGTGTGAGAGCGTGAGATGAGCCAGTTGACACACACTGAGTAGAGCTGCAATCCGAGTCAATAAGCTGCACACCTTAACTGCCAGCAATTCAGCATGTCCTGAATCATTCCTGGAGGGAGCTGGGGCTGGGAGAAGGGAGCTGGGTTTGCTTCTGGTGTATGTGTCTTATCTTTTCCGTTTCAGCTTTGATTGAATTATAAACACAGAAGCTGAAGACAGAAACAGAAATTCCTAAGACCTGGTCATAAAGACCCCTTTTTGAGCTTCCCAGCCTTCTCCTTGGAAATTGATTCTTTTTATTGCCCGTTCTTCCTCCTGTTGCACAATCTTAGGCTTCAGTTCCTCGTTTCCAACCATGGCCAGCTTAGACCTCATGGTTTTCACACTGGTGTTGGTCCTGATGCATTATCCCTCCCCAGAGAGCAGTTGTGTCCTTTTCATGCCTTTGTGTTGTCAGGTTCTTTAGGGGTGGTTCTCTCTGCCCTAACATTTATCTGTGGTGGCCATCTCAACAGTCACTGGGGAGAGAAAGAAGTGCTCTGTGAGAGTGGAAGACAGCTCTGGTTAATGATGTGCAAGAAGTGCTCATCTCTGTCATAGTAAAGAACCTAATGGTTCTCTGCTCAAAAAGGTATTAGATGCCTAAAATTTCCCAGGATAAATATCATGCTTGGTTCCTTTTGTCAGGTTCTCAATTCTCGTGGTCATCTCCCTCATCCTTCTCTGCCTATGTTCTGCATTGATCTTCTCTGAACCTAGATAAGCCTTCAGCATCCCGGCTGGGCTTTCTGGTGTAACAAATCCACCTGTGGGATGACAACTATTGAGTAGGTTGCAGTGACATCATGAAGTAGCTTAGGCTTGGGGATAAATAACTTAGTGAGTAAGAGAGGGATTAAAACTGGCTTTTGTAAATAATGTTTCTGTTGGATGGTGACTTGGTGACATGGTGAGACCAGGGCACTGGAGCCTGGTGTGCTCTTTGACAGCTGAGATAATCAGAGTGTGGCTGGACACCTCTGATCTCTGTGTTTCTTCTGCTGCCTGGACCTTTGTGGGATTAACCCCCCTAAACTGCTACAGTTCACAGAATTGAGCCCAATATCAGAAGAGAAAATAGATTAAGCGCTTCGTATTGAAGCACTGAGCACATGCATCAAGCTGCACCGAGGGGATGTGGTAATGCATAAGAAATGCCTGGCTCGAAGCTGGAGATAAGGGTTTGCTTATGAAGTGAGAACATGTGCGTTTGCCAATTTTACAAAAGGGCAACCCTTCCTCTTCTTTCTCTGCTAGTATTTTTCTCCTGGTGTATTTTCTGCTGTGGCAGTGCAAGGGAGGGAGATGCCTTTGCAGAGAGGGAGGTGGAAGGGCAGAAGCACTTGTTGCAAGGGGCCCTTTGCCATATGAAGCTTTCCTATATTGATTCTTTTTGCTGCCAAGCAGCAGCAGATCTATCAACAGATGCTACAGCAGCGACTCCCATCAGAGAGGCACCATATGTCCCTTCCCAAGCCCTCCTGTTGCTCCTTCCCTACAAGTCCTCCTCCCCAGGCACCTTGCTAGCATCCGCCTTCGCTTCCAGAACTTTCTGCCTCGGATTATCCCAGGAAGCTGCAGGCACCTCGTGGGAGGTGCATGCTCTGCCCTGTGTGAGAGCCAGCCCTCTTGTCCTCATCTTGCCCCAAGAAGGTCAAGGTTTGATGGGATTTTAGGCAGGCAGCGAGCTCGGGCTGGGGTATGTGCAGAACAATCTTGGCTGCCGGTGATGGTAGGAGCGAGTTAAACAGACCCATTGCACAGCGTTGCTGGGTCCCTCGCCTGTCACTGCGGGTTCACCTTCCTCTCCCTCCCCTTCTGCTCTCCTGCTGCTGGAGGCAAAGCCAAGCACAGGCAGTGGGTGGTTTGGCAGGAGGTGGTAGGAGCTGGAGCCTGGAGCTCGCAGGGTGCTCCTGGTTTGAATAACCGGGCTCATGGCCCCTGGCGCTGGCGGATCAGTGGAGGGAACATGAATACCAGTGCCATGGGAGAGCTGGGTGGGTTGGAATTGGCAGTGGTGAGTGGTTGTCCAGCTGAGTGTCCACATTTAACCGATGCTTTCACATGTCTAACCAAGCATTACTCACTGGAAAGCCCGTTCCTTGCACTGCTTTGTTCTCCTCTATCTGCGGCTCAGATCACGGAAGGAGGGATTTGATTCTGGCATCGCTTCTAAAACGTTTTCGTTGTATCTGCCAAAGGAAACAAATTACAGAGAAGACCTCTCAGCATTAAGACAAAAGAGTGCCTCTAAATCCCTTTTCAGATAAACAAATGTTTGGGCTGTAGGCCTGATGGATGGTGTTTAAAGGCATGGTTATTACTGCAGCAAGCAAGTGGTTGGCATTGAAAATCATAGGATGCGAGAAAGAAAAGTTCTCCCAAGCTTTACTGTGGGCATGTGTCTTCCTGTAATCCTGGTTGTGAGGAGCGCTTGGCACCGCAAGTCCACACCGTGATCTCTCTGGATTATCCATGGGAAACCAATAGCCCAGCAAGCACCAGTAAGTCACTTTTCTCTTGCTAAATAAGAAACTGGAATGGGAATGGCCCTTTTCCTGCACCCTGTTCACGTAGGGTTCAAGCCCGGCAGAAAGCAGTGCTGCTTCTTTGGGACACAAGGAACCTGTGCAGGAGCAGAGACGGTGGCACTTTGGGATGGGATGTGTCAGTGGGCAATGCTGTGGTTTCCTAGGGATGGCTTTGCTCCAGCAGCAATGCTGGGTGTTGAACTGGGAACAGCTTCACCTTGGCAAGCTTGGAAGTGTTTCAGGTGGCTTCTGTCCCGGCTCCACTGCAGCGTGGACAAAGTTGGTGTTGGAGAAGACATTGTATTTAGACATCACTGTTTTGACAGGTCAAATTGCAGGATATTTATTAGCATAGCTTGGAGTATTACATAAAAATTTGTCAAACTAACCAGCAAAAGCATCTTATGTGGAACATCCTTGATTTTGTTAAGGTTTTTTTAACTGTTGGTTCAGTCTCTCCACAATTGATCCCATTCAGGCATTTCTGGAAGACACTGGTGCGAGCTGCTGCTTAGAGCTCAATGACTGTGCCCTGGGGATCAGGCTCTTCCTGCTGCTCAGTATTTGTTGCGTGCTCTGGAAGGCAGAAGAAAACAGCAGTTTGAGTTGTTTGCTTGTGCTGTAAGGACAAAACTCTCTCATGGTTTCCTCCGTAACTGGAGGAAGGGAAGGATGTCTCTTTATCCTTGTCCTCCCTCTGCATAGCAGGATCTTTGTATCAGGGTTCAGTGATAAGACAAAATGATGGTGATAAAAGCAGCCTGACACCATCAGGACTTCTCATTCCTAGGCAGAGGCAGGCGGCCCTGGGAGAAGTGGGATGACAGCGGCCACGGTGGGTCGTGGCAGGGGTTCCTCCATCATCCCATCCCCTATGGATGCTGCAAGCATGTGCTTAAGGAACAGTTTATGAACATGACAAACACAACGGTGATTCCAGAAGAGTTTTCTCTATAATTACAGTAGTAATTAGAGCCCCTGCTGTCACTGATGGTTTGGACCTGAGAAATCAGAGGCAGTGGCCAGGATGGGGCCTCTCCAAGGTTGTGCTGTGCCTGACAGGCAGTTGTGGGTTTCCCAGCAGAAGTGCAGAACTAATGGCATTAAGAGATGCACACAAAGTGGCTTTGTAAAGCATTTCATCAGCATTGTAGGAGTTTCTACTTGAATCATGGACGTGGGTGCCACAGCTTCCTCGCTGCTGGCGTAGTGAGTAAGGTGCACTGGGAAACACCGGGGGAAGCTTCCACGCCTGATGCTGTTAAACCTCTCTGGAAGGGGTGATATGTAGCATATTAATGACCTTTTCCAGTGGTGCTTAATTGGGAAGAGCAGTGAGTGCCAGAAAGCAAACTAATACAAAAGGCAGTAGATGAATGGAAAAGGGCAGGAAATAGCAAAATGAGATTCAGGCTCTGGGCTTCCTCTTCCCATCCATAATCCATCACTTCTTAACCTGTGCTTCTACACATCTTCCCTTCCTTTTGTATCTAAAAATGTTCTGTTTTGAAATAACAATCAATCCAAGGAGTGGTATGACTCACCCGGAGAGAAAACAACAAAACCTGCAGCCAGCATTGCTGTTTCCTTGCTCGCAGTGCTAACCGGGATGCCGGAGCCAGGGCTGAGCCCCACCGCACTGGGGCTGGTTCCTCAGTTTTCCTCTGAGCCCAGCATTCAGCATGAGAAACAGGCAGCATCTTCCTACAGCCCGAGCACTGCACCTGTGTGAGTCCTGTCCTCTCCCCAGGCAGGAGCAGGCAGTGAGAGTCAGCACCAGGGTGATTGTGTCCTCCTGTGCATGCCCAGCATGGGATGCCCCAGTCTTTCCCAGTTACCCACCAGGGGCACTGGTGGTTGATGGAGCTGGTGGTGCCAGCAATCACAGAATCCCAGACTGGTTTGGGTTGGAAGGGACCTTAAAGCTCATCCAGCTCCAACCCCTGCCACGGGCAGGGACACCTTCCACTAGAGCAGGTTGCTCCAAGCCCCTGTGTCCAACCTGGCCTTGAACACTGCCAGGGATGGGGCAGCCACAGCTTCTCTGGGCACCCTGTGCCAGCGCTTCAGCACCTTCTACTCATGCAGCAGAGCTCTGCTGCTTCCTGCAATATGTCTTCTTTGTGGGTTTTTTAATCATTATTTTATTAAAGGAGCAGGGTCAGTGCTATCAGATCTCTTTCTGAGGGTGCTCTCTCAGTCTTGTGCAGCCTTATTGCTTTTAATATTGCAGCACCGCTGGTTTGCTTTGCTGGGAACATCCACAGATTGATTTGCAGATTCTTCTGTCACCTGTATCAGAAAGTCCCTTTCTCCTCACGCCCCTGTGCTGAGAGAAACAAAGAGTAAAGAAAGGTAGATGTTATCTGGTGCTTCTCAGATACAAAAGCGATTTCTGAGAGCTGCAGAGCCAGTTACCAACTCATAACTGTAGCTTGTTTTCGCACCGTGAATAGATTTATATTGTTGGGGTATTTTGCAATGGCAAATGAGGATGTTTACTTGGGGAGAAGCCAGGAATCTGCCTCAGTGAGCGGAATCACCCTTTTTCTGCTTGCAGAAGCCTTCCCTGGGGACATTTCTCTGCTGTAGAGGACAGAGTGGTGCTGGAATGTGTTTCTGGAGGGGGAGAGTCTCGTGTCCCTCCTGGGTTTCTCTTGCTGGGCAGGTCAGTGTGTCCCAGCTCAGGGCGCAAGGGGTAGGTAGGGGATGGGGAAGCTGCTCCAGGAGGGCAGTGGGTTATTGCATCATCTCGTTATGAGATTTGAGTATCTGTGTATGATGTAAAACCTACCTGGTTATTTTTAATGCCTCCCTGTGGCTGTGTCATGTGTTGATGCTCAGTCTTGTCCGCGTGCAGAACTGCAAAACCACTTGTGGCCCACACTAAATGGGATAATGTACTGGAGAAGAGCCAGGCAGGATGAGACTGTTCTCATTTGGTGATGAAACACAGTTGGTCACTTGGCGGGTCTCAAAAGAGAGAAATGGAGTTACTTGGATATTACTACGTGGTGTATATTCAGCACAGCAGCTTTTAGTTATCCTGCATATAACGTGCCTGGTTCTTGCCTTAGCTGTGAGCGTGGTGGAAGCATGTTCTGTTTTCCATTTGTTTATTTATTTATCACCTTGTTTTCCCTCTCTGCGAGGCTTGATATAGGTATAAAGCTTCACCAATGTACACACAACAGAATAACAGATACCTGTGATTTGGTTACAAGGCAATAATTTAAGTCGACAGGTTTAGCTGATAACATAAAGCACAAGAGGGGAATAGCATCGGTTTATAAATGTCAGCAGAACCCCTGTGAGTGAGTTGCTGCCTTGAAGCCGACTCTGGGGCTGTTATTCCATCTAATATATTAGAAGAAGAAATAAACAGATGCCTGAAAAAATCTGGCTGACCAAGATTAAAAGAGCAGGGCTATAAATTAATTCTTCCTCGGTGTCACTTTAAGGAACTCTCAGGACGGACGGAGCACATCCAAGGAAGATGAAGGCAGGACCTCCGACAGACCAGGTTTAAGCTGTGGATGCCTGGACACGTGGGCAGCAGCCAGGCAGGGGGCTGGCTTCTCCAGAGAGCCGGGAAAGTCAGAGTGGTTGTGTGGGAGAGCAAAGCCTCTCCTGGTGCTTCCACAGCTGATAAAAGGATTAGATTGAGAACGGGAATAACACCCTCCTAGCAGCGTGTTGCCACAGGATCAGTGTCTCTTGCGTGGAAAATAAAAGCTGTCACTTTGCTTTGACATTTATCCCCAATAAATCCCTTGTCATTCGTGCAGTGACAAGGGTTTTCTTACCCTCTGGAAGTACTTTGCCTTTACTTTTCGGCTGCAAGGTGAAAGGCTGAGTGAAGTGATTGAGGGGCAGGCGGGTGGCACATCTCTGTTGGCGGCGCTGGGTGGTCTGCTTAAACCCCATGGCTTTCTCTTGGATCCATCAAGCCAAGTTGATACAGTAACACATGTTCAAATCAGTTTAGTTGTGGTTTAAAAAATTCCCAAGTATGGGAAAAGAATACAACTGGTTGTGGAGGAAGGAGTTTGCTGGCTTCCTCCTCCACCAGCGATAGCCTTTTCTGCAGGGGGTTTGCAGCTATTTCCACTCACTGGGTAGTTAATTTGGAGGTGGGAAATTAATTAGAATGGAAACTCTTCTTTCTCTTTATAAGGAGCAAGGGAGTAGGACAAGATGAGATCTAGGGTTTGGAGATCTCTGGTAAGTGAGACCGTTCAGTAACACACACACGCAGTGCATTCTATTTGGATAGACATCTTTCATTTTCCTGAGGTGTCAAGGAGAGAAAAGGTCACAAAATTGCTTAAATATAAACTTGTTTTGATGTTTTTTTTAATTGAGTTTCATTTCCCAAATGCAACTTACTAAAACAATAAGTAAAACATTAATTTCTCTAGGAAAAAAGCTATTAAGAGTATGATTCTCTATTAACAGCACATGAAGCTGTGTAATTGCTTACATATGTTTTGCTCCAGTGCGTGCTCCTAGTTGTTGAGTAGGTACCAAATTAAAGGTATCAAAGAGAATCAACTGTTTTTAAGGGAAGTGCCTGGAAGCTACATAGTGAAACATGATTAAAATTCAGGTTTTCCAGCTTCCTCGTTTAAATCAGCATTTTTAATCACATTATTCAACTCAACCCACCCTCAAACACACTATGAATAAAGCTCTAAATACCCCAGACTAAATGAGACTGAAGACCTCCTCCTGCCTGAAACATCTGGAATGTTTTGTAGTGACTACACCAATCTTTTTGCGGAAAACAGAGCTGTCTCTCTGGGTTTATTTAATAAAGCAGTGTGTTTGTCCTACTGTGGCGTGAACCTGTGCTGCTGTTCACAGGGGCAAGAAGGAATCCCTGCAGCAACCAAAGCCGCTTAAATATGTCAAGGCTGGGATTTCCGCTCTGGCGTTTGGATGGTCTTGGTCAAATCTCATTTAGGGAAGTGTAAAGAAGCAGGAAAAGTTTGTGTCTTCTCTGATGGCAACCTCCTTAATTCAGTTGTGCTGGGTTTGTGTGCACCAGGGTTTGTGTTTTATTTACTGCTGGCTGAAAATAGAAGCTGTGATGTCGGTGAGCCGGGGGGTCCCTCAGCCCCTCTGGGGGCTGCTTCCTTACCTTCCCCTTTGGTGTTTCTTTAAAGCAAAACCCGTCAGCCTCGTTCCTCTCCCCTGGCAACTGAGTGAACTAATGGAACCAGATGCACCAGGAGCACGACAGACAGAATATACTGTACTCTGCTAACGGGGACACTTATGTCTCGCTGTGTCTGACAATTTAGGAGTTGCTTCAGTGAGTGCTGTGCTTGTAACCTGGGCTGTCCCAGAGGTCTGACCTGGCGAGGAAAAGCACTGGCTGTGAGAGGGAAGGACCCAGCTCACCCCTCGCTTTCTCCCCAAGTGGTGTTTGTGCCTGTGAGTCACAGAATCGCAGACTGGTTTGGGTTGGAAGGGACCTTAAAGCTCCTCCAGTTCCAAGCGCCTGCCATGGGGGCAGGGACACCTTCCACTAGAGCAGGTTGCTCCAAGCCCCTGTGTCCAACCTGGCCACTGGGAGCTGCTCTAAGGTCTCCCCTTCAGGAGCCTTCTCTTCTCCAGGCTGCCCCAGCCCAGCTCTCTCAGCCTGGCTCCAGAGCAGAGCTGCTCCAGCCCTCGCAGCAGCTCCGGGGCCTCCTCTGGCCTCGCTCCAGCAGCTCCACGTCCCTCTGGTGCTGCTGCCCCAGAGCTGGATCAGGACTGCAGGGGTGTCTCCCCAGAGCGCAGCAGAGGGGCAGAATCCCCTCCCTGACCTGCTGCTCACGCTCTGGGGGTGCAGCCCAGCTACTACATCAAGTAGTAGCATCAAGAAGCTTCTATATTAAGAAGCAGCAACCTGATATTGCCACCTCTCCATCCCAGCACAACTGTTGGCTATCACGATATGCTTGTGATAAATTATGACCAAGGAAGCCCACTAAATTTCCCATCTTTTCTGTATGTAAACCCAAAACTTAATGTATTCTGTGTATTTTTGTTGTCAGGTAGTAGTGATCATATATTCCTTTTAATACAATATTTCCAAACCAACACAGCCTCGCCTCGGTATGCTTGATATTCCCCGTACCCAGCTGTACTCTGCAGTGTGCTTTGATTTCCCTTTGGCAGCTGTACTTTACGCTGTCTACCCTAATCAGCAACTAATTCCCCTTTCTCTAGACTCCAAATCCGCTCCTGATGTGGAGCTTTAGTGCTTTATCAGGAACTGGCCTGGGAAGGAGGAGGGAGCTGATGCTCTGCCAGGCTCAGGATCCTGTAGCACAAGCTGGCCCGGCTGCACAGGGCTGTGTTCAGTGGGTAAAGGTGGCATTTCTGCAAGGTTCAAGCAGCACTTGTGTCCAAGGGGTGTTGATGGAGGGGAGAGTAGTTGGCGGTGGATCTCCTGCTCCTGTTCACCATGTGGGACGAGGCTTTTATCCCTCTCTTGGGTAGGAGCGTGCGCCTTCACCTTGCGTTACATGCACAAAACTGGAATAACATACATGCTCTAAAATAACCCTGCCTTTGTTTATAGGTCAAGCTGTTCCTGCAGGGTCGCATGTACGGCTGAACCTGCAGACAGGAGACAGAGAAGTCAAGCTCCCAGATAGTGAAAATGGGAAAAGCGATACAAGAAAAGAGAGAAGAAGAAAAAGGTACAGCGATGCAAAGCATCGGGGTGGGTGGGCTGTGGGATTCGTGTCTTTTATTGGAGGCCAGCTTCCCTGATGTACTCAGTTGCTGTCTCTTCCCAAGACTTAATTGCTGGTTTAAGAGTTCAGCAGTGCTGGAAACGGAGCCCTGTCCTTTGTGATGCCTTTGGGGTGGTGGTAGAAGTGCCCCGAGTGCATGTTCAGAGACACCTTCATGGCTTCTGATGCCACAACACTGAAACTAAATTTGCAACATGGCTTCTTTGAATGACTTTCAGTCCTTTGAAATATCTGAGCTTAAACTTTCTGAGCTTAAACTGTCAGAGCACTTGCGAGGGGCTTTGTTTGCCTTGACCTGAGCCAGTACTGTGGTGTTAGCTCGGTGCAGTCAGTGGGCTTGCAGCGTTCATTTACACATCAGTGCCTGCTGGTGTTCTCCTTGGATCACACACAGCCTTCCTGTACCCACATCTTTATATTTGTTCTCAAAGTCTCACTGGTGCTGACTTTCCTATTCACACCCTCCTACCAAAGACAGGTTTATGGGGGGAAGTTTCTTTCCTCAAGTGTGGGGGATTTACTGATGCTTCCCTCAGTCCCCCAGTTCCTCCTGTTCAGAGCATGGAAAAGCTCTTCAGCTTCATGATGCCTCAACAGCTGGCTTTCCTTTTTTCTGTGCAGGAGTGTTTGTGGCTCAGATAAACACTCTCTGAACCAACGAGAGAAGCATAAAGAACAATACAACATGGATTTTAGCACTTCTGTGTGATTTCTGCTTGGATTTACCCTTGCCCTAACTTTGTATATGGTAGTCATTAGAACTTCAGCTGTAAATCTCTTTGTTAAAGCTTGAAAGTCCTTAGTGGTGATTTAGTGGCAGTGGTGGTTATTTGTTTTTCCTCTGAAACATTTCCTGCTTTTCTGTATTGCAACATTAAATTCAGAGGCATAAATTAACGCTAGAATCCCAGACTGGTTTGGGTTGAAGGGACCTTAAAGCTCCTCCAGCTCCAACCCCTGCCACAGGCAGGGACACCTTCCACGAGAGCAGGTTGCTCCAAGCCCCTGTGTCCAACCTGGCCTTGAACACTGCCAGGGATGGGGCAGCCACAGTTTCTCTGGGAAAAGTCTGTGCCAGCGCCTCAGCACCCTCACAGGGAAGAGCTTCTGCCTCAGAGCTCATCTCAATCTCCCCTCTGGCAGGTTAAAGCCATTCCCCTTGGCCTGTCCCTACAGGCCTCTGTCCAAAGCCCCTCTCCAGGTTTCTTGTACAGATACAACTGTTCACTCATTAACATGTTTTGTTTTGTTTCCTCTGCAAGGCTGGGCAAGGTGGATGTTGACTCAACTTCATTCACATCCCAGGAGCTCAAAAAGGCACTGGCTAAAATGAAGGAAAGTGAGAAGGCAGAAAGAAAGGTAAGGAGAGATCCCTGTTTCTAAAGTGATGCACATGGATGTGAACACCCTACATTACATGTCTCTAGAAATATGATGGCTAAAGTAATTGCATGGGAAAATACTGTGCAGGCACATCTTTTGGTGAACATGGACCTAAAATGCCTTTGCTAGCCTGGTGGTGATATAGTTCCCTGGGAAACTCACCCCTTTTTGTACTAATCCTGGGTTTTCTGTAAGAATGGAAAATTTTTGTTCAGTTCCATTTTATTAATTTTAAACTTCAAGGCCTTGTGTTGCAAGCTGCTAATAAGTACTTCAGTGTGTTCTCAACAGTTGAAGGTGTTTCTCAGTAATAATCATCCCACGGGCTGTTGTGGGGAGAGGGGCTGCAGTGGTGGAATGGGCGGGGATCAGCAGTTTGCTGACAGGAGGGACTTGGAGCTGCTGGAGCAGGGCCAGAGGAGGCCCCGGAGCTGCTGCGAGGGCTGGAGCAGCTCTGCTCTGGAGCCAGGCTGAGAGAGCTGGGCTGGGGCAGCCTGGAGAAGAGAAGGCTCCTGAAGGGGAGACCTTAGAGCAGCTCCAGGGCCTAAAGGGGCTCCAGGAAACCTGGAGAGGGGCTTTGGACAAGGGCCTGTAGGGACAGGACAAGGGGAATGGCTTTAACCTGCCAGAGGGGAGATTGAGATGAGCTCTGAGGCAGAAGCTCTTCCCTGTGAGGGTGCTGAGGCGCTGGCACAGGGTGCCCAGAGAAGGTCCCTTCCAACCCAAACTAGTTTGTGATTCTGTGATTCTTGGTGTACCAATGCTCAAGTGAAGCTGTGGGACCTTTCTTGTGAACCCAAAGCAGGTATGGTCGGGAAGCTGTGATGCTGCTCCCCCCAGTTTTCTGATACCAATGTGATTAGAATTAATCCATTATTAATTGACCTGAATTAATAATGAAAAAAACATCACTTTCAAACACTTGTGTGAGCCTAGGGGCTGATTCCCTTTCCCTTGTTTGGGTGTATTTTTATCCATTGATTTGATTTCTTTATTCAACTGCCACTTGGTTCACAGAAACAATTGCAGACCCCCAATGTGGACTGGGCTGCAGCGTGATGGTGTTTGTGAAGGAAGTTTGCCATTCACTGTCATCCTTGGTTTAGGTCTCAATCTCATGCCCTGGGTAGTAAAACCCAAATGGCCATGCTGAAGCATAGGCTGATGTCACCTTATATAAGCTCTGAGTTTACTATTTAGTTACAAATAGTCCACAACCCAAAGTTAAATAGAATAAAAGTGCTGCTTCCAGCCCTCACCAGGCTTGGAGCTGGTCCCCAGCCACTGACATGCCACTGGGGGGATGAGACCTACCAGGTGGATCACAGCCTTTCTCTCCTCTTCCCTCAGCAGTATTTCCTTAGGCCCTAGTCCTCCTGCTGCCTTGATGTCGGCTCAGTCGAAGGAGAACTGAGGTATGAGTTAAGGCTTAGAGTTGCAGAAAGTCCTTTTTCCCCCCTATCTGGCACCAGGGCATTATTTCATTTTCTGCAAGTTTACTTATGCAGCAGCAGCATCAGTAATAGCAGGACTTCTTGAAATGAGGGTCATTTAAATGCAAAAATTAGTGATCTTCTTTCATGTGAAAATAAGCCATATTTTAAAAAGCCCTGTTAGAGAATAGCTATTGTCCCAGCAACTGGGCTCAAACCAGCTACACCTAATGGACCTAAAGTACTCCATTTAAAATCACTCCTGCAGGGAGCAAATTCATCCTCAAAGTAACTGTGTCAAAGTAAATTGAGTTACACCAAGCGTGCTCCCATCACCGCTCTCACTAAAGCAGTTCTGTGTGGCTGGGGTGGGGATGGTGGTCTGTGCAACTCCATGATACCTACAGTAATTAAGGAGCAGTCATTAGTACTGATTGTAGGGCTGCTGTTAGGCTGACAGTGCTGGCACTTCCATCACCCAGGGTTTTTCTCTGCAGTGGCTCCAGCCCTCGGCTGCTGTTCGCAGCCAGGGCAGTGTTTGCAGGGGGAGCACTGCATGTGCAAACCCTCGAGTTGGGGGTCACTCCTGTGTGAAAACATGTTTCGGTGTTTGTGACACAGTCCCTTTCAAAAGGGGCTTTCTTGCTTTCTCCTGCTCTTGGGACAGCCCGTCTTCAGCGTGGGCTCACTGCTTCCTCCGTCCCCTGCAGCAGCAGGCGCTGCCCCCGCCTGTCCCAGTGCCACCAGTGCTGGTGCTGGAGAATCAGAATCACAGAATCATTTAGGTTGGAAAGACCTTTAGATCATTGAGTCCAACCATTACCCCAGCACTGCCAAGGCCACCACTAACCCATGTCACCAAGGGCTTCGTCTGCACGGTGTGTGAACACTGCCCTGGGCAGCCTGTTCCAATGCCTGAGCACCCTTTGGGGGAGGAATTGTTCCTCATCTCCATCTAAACCTGCCCTGGTGCAGCTTGAGGCCGTTTCCTCTTGTCCCATCCCTTGTTCCTTGGGAGCAGAGACCAGCCCCCTCCTGGCTCCATCCTCCTGTCAGGCAGTTGCAGAGAGCGATAAGGTCCCCCCTGAGCCTTCTCTTCCTCAGGCTAAACACCCCCATTCCCTCAGCTGTCCATCTTCTCAGTTCCTGCCAGCTCTGGGGCTCTCTTAGATCTCTGGCAGTCTTTTCCTTCTCACCACATGCCTTTCCACAGCTCTCTTGGTTCATCGCAGCCCTTGGGGTGCTGTTTGTGTGAGGGAGACAAGCCATGCTGCAGGACAAGCTATCTGCTGGCCAAGCCCCATGGCCCGGCACTTCAGCTGCCCCCATCGTACAGCTGGTCCTCCTGTTTCTCTTTCTGACAGATTCTGGCCCTGCTAGTGAGTGCACACGTTTCCCTTAGGGATGAAGCCATCCTGAATCGTGTTAAGCGTTGCCCAGAGAAGCTGTGGCTGCCCCATCCCTGGCAGTGTTCAAGGCCAGGCTGGACACAGGGGCTTGGAGCAACCTGCTCTAGTGGAAGGTGTCCCTGCCCGTGGCAGGGGGTTGGGACTGGATGAGCTTTAAGGTCCCTTCAACCCAAACCAGTCTGGGATTCTGTGAAGTGATTGGGATGATGAACACATCGTCATACACATCCAAGAAGATCTTGGTGTTACTGGTGTGGAGTCACTGGGCAGTTCAGGCTGGATGGGACCTCAGGAGGTCTCCAGCCCCATCTCCAGCCTCAAGCAGGGCTGTCTGGGAGATCAGGGAAGTTGCTCAAGGCTTTCTGCAGTCAGGTCTTGAGAACACTGACTTGCAGGCAAATGGAGAATAGCAGTGCTGCCTGCCTCTGGCCTTGACATGGCTTTGGAAGGCCCAAAAATGGTGTACAAAGCCCTTGGTACAGGCTTGGGAAGTGCTTGCTGGCACCCAAGGCACGTATCTTACAGATAACTGGGTTCCTTGGCTTCTCAGAAGGACCCTTCAACACTGCCTTGCATCTCTGAGGCACAGCAGTAAATCCTGTTTGTACAGACAGCCAGGTTCTATAGTAAATTTGGGGCTGGGGTTTCTCTGTACACGTTTCTTGGCTCTTGTTATCACCTGCCTTCAGATCTGGTTTCCTCCTTCTGCTTTCAAGGCCCATGAGGAAGAGGTGAGGAAGAAGTTCCGGCCCATAGAGCAGCTGAAGGAGGAGTTTGAGAAGCTGAACGTGAAGATGGAAACAGATTATGAAATTATGGTGAAATTAATCAGCAAATTCAACAGCTCTGCCTCCACGCTGGATGAAAAAGTAGCGGCGCTTTATGATCTTGAATATTATGTTCACCAGGTAACAAAAATGCATTAGTAACTACCGTGTAAAATCCAGGGGATACGGTGTCATAAATGTGGTTTTATTTTTCTTATCAGTATCAGGTAATACAAATTGCTTAATTATCATAATCCTGGGACAATAACAGGCAGCAGAAGGCTACTGCAGGCTTATTTTATATCCGAGTTGGAATAAATCACTGCTCGTGCTGGTAGCAAGCAGTTTCCTAGGGGTGAGTGTTCCTTGATTTGTTGTCTGTTCTCAGGCTGGTTTTCTTGCCCTCTCTTTTCCTTCTTTTATATGCTTAATGTTACAAAATGGGGGGTTTCTGCCATTTTTGGAATAAGTAGAGTGGTGGCTGCTAAGAAAAGAATTATTTTCTCACTCCTTCCATGAAAAGCCTCTGTGGCTGCAGGTAAGTGCCCATCCATCAGCTCGCAGAGAATGTCTTTGTATCAGGGAAGATGACAACCACCCAAAAAGCTGTGTTTTGTCTCGGGGTGAGTAAGAGGTGGCATGTAGAGCCTCTCTCACAGCTGGGCTGGTGGCGGCAGTGACTGAAGGCTCAGGCGAATGGCAAGTTGCTGCGCGTCGGCTGAGCCGTGCTAATAGGCTCTGTGTGAGGTTAAATGTATTTCCTGAAATCTCACTTCCTCAGGTTTATGCCCTTTCCCTCTGATCTCTCTTGCTCTGCTTTCAGCTCGCACATCTCTACCTCCCGTTGGCTGCAGCTGCATGCACAGTGCTCTCCTCCCTTGTGCTCGGGTGGGTGTGTGAGCATGTTCTGCCTCGTGGGAAAGGACTGGGCTTCTCCCTCCCCAGTGACTGGGAGAGTCTGGAGCAGACTGGGAGAGTTTCCAGCATCACTTTCAGTGGCTTTATCATTGCAGAGGGTGAATGGAGCAACTCTTTGGAGATGCCAGTGCAAGACCTTTCACTTCTTAAAACCCAATGTGGTATTTGGGGGGAAGGTAGCTGAAGGAATGTGCTGCTGAGAGAGGGAGTCCATGCACCAGCTGATAGAACTGTTTTTTTCCAGGGCTCTTTGTCTTGAGTTTCCACACTGAATCTGTCATACACATGCAGAGGCTTCCTTGCTGTTTGTTCTTGATGCTTTTGTTTCACTGATGGCATCTGTCTGACTCAGAGAATAAGCGTGAACAATGGGTGCCCAAAGAACTTCGTATTTCTACTCAGGGCTAATTCTGTCTAGTTAAGGATGCCAGAGCATCAGGCCAGCATGCTAAAAAGCAACCTCCAAACTCCATGGGATGCTTTGGATTCCAGTGTAACAGTCTGGACTATTCCAGCGTAAAATCCTGCCTGCTTGCAGCACGGGATGGGGCAAACAATGTCACAAAGGCAAGAGGAGCAGGGACTGGAGCATCAAAGGGAACCACATCCCGCATCAAAGGGGTCAGAAAGGGGGAATGGCAGAGAGGCTGGCAGGAGCACAGAGGACCCCTTTGTGCATCGATCACAACGTTGCTCTGTGCCCGCGCTGTCGGGGCAGATGGCTGGGCAGCACCTTCTCATCAGGCAGGAAGCTGATAAGAAATATGACTTGTCTCTAAGCCAGCATGGCTTTTCCTTCTCTTTCTTCTTCCAGCCAGTTGAATGCATCCAGAGCATTATCTCTGCTTGGTACTGACTTTAGCAGCACTGGCTTAATGTAATTACTGAATAGCAGCCAAATACACTTGTGCCGCATAACCCTGGAAGGGCTGGACTTGTCAGAGTCCTCTGCAGTGAGCACAGCCCTGCTGCTGGAGGATGGGGATCCTGGCAGGTGAGGGTGGCCCTGTGGGACCAGTGGCAGCTCTGCTGCTCCCTCTTCCCCCACCTCCATCTGAATGGTAACGTGCCATGGCTATTGATAATTGCTCAGCTCCCGGCTGCCCTGCTGCTTCCTCCAGGGCACAAGGTGCCCTGTCAAGTGGAAAATGCCATGCCCTGTAGGAATTGCAAGCAAAGGATGCTCTCTGCTCTGTGGCGTGGTCATGAGCATCCCAGAGCCCTGGGACATGAAGCAGCACGTGCCTCTGAGCTCGCCGCGAGGGAGCGGAGGGGAAGAGATGATCTCTTCTGCTCCTGAGGAGGCAGCCCAAGGGCTCTGTGTTTGCTCAGCTTTTGGTTGCCAACTCTGGTTTGCTTCTTACCAGTCAGGATTCAAGTTGGCATGTTTGGGAGCCCATCTTGGAGAAGGAGCAGGAAGGTTTGGCTTGCGAGGTCATCCGTAACACGTAAAAACCAAATGCAAATGTGAAGAGGCCAGAGCATAACTCATTTATAAAAAGAATTCACAGTGCTTGCACAGCAGCGTACCAAGCCAAGACCCATTCTCAGGCATTGCAGGCTCTTTCTCTCAATTATTTACTCTCCTTATCTTCCCCTCTCCCCTCCTCTGACATGCTGCACCATTTCTCACTGCTAATTTCCTCTCCGTCGCATAGGGCTGACATGCTGCTTTCCTTGCTCTCGTTTCCTAACATCTTCTCTCCTGCCTTCCCTCCCCGTTTTCTTTCTCCTCCGATTCAAAGCCGCTCCCTGAATAACTGCTGTCATATTCCCTCTTCTCCCATCCCTCTCCTCACCCATTTTGCCTGTGTGCTTTACTCAAGAGCTCTTTTGATCTTTGGCTTTCTTCTGTGCTGATTTCAGTGGCCTGAAGCGAGGCAGGAGCTGCTGCCTCACAGCATCCTCTGCCACCCAGAGAGGTTAATAACTTCAAGTCTTTGAGTTTGGGGGTTTTCTGGGTTTGAAATGGCGAGTCAGGGAAGGAGGTCTCACAGCAGACTCCAGTTAAGAAAAATAAATACATCTTCAAAATGAAGTTTAGAGCACAATTTCTATTCTGTGGCTGAGGTGTCTCGGTGACGCTGGGGCTGACCTGAAGGACTCTGCTGCTGATGAGTTTACAGCAAGGGTTGGTTTTACCAATGCTGATTCTGGATGCATACTTCTGCTTGTCAGTGCATTCCCTCTTGAGCAGAAGTCAATGTCCAATTCCAGCATTAAAACAGCCTCGGAGCTTTTACAGAGGCTGAGTAATAAAAGGACCCATTGGCAGCTGAAATTGGGTTGCTGCATAGATTTCTTTGTAGATGAAGATGGGCCTGCAGAAAAGTAAGAGGTCTGGCAGGTCCGTATTACAGGGACAATTAAAAGAATAGGATCTGAAAGGATACAAAAGCTGCTGCAAATCCTGAATCAGCCCCAGCAGACCTGCAGAGATCAGCTTTCTGTCACCAGCTCTGCAGAGGGACAGCAAGTGGCAGGTATTGTCCTGTTGGGGAGAAGAGATGAGCTGTAACTCCCCAGGTTCTGCTTTGGTAAAGACATACCCATAGGACATAAAACTAAGTAGCTTCCTCATTCTCTTGGGTACCTAAAATATCTGATTTGTGGCCAATTTTGGTGAAGGTACATGGTTGAGATAAATTTAACACTAAGTATGAAGTCACTGTTGACTGAAGGTGTTCAGACTGGAGTGCGATGCCTGGGCCTGGCATACCTGCACACCTTGTGGTGTTCATGCTGTCCCACCCCAGCAGGGGTTCTGCTGGAGGAAGGTGGGGAAGTCAGTTTGCCCAGCTGATAACTCGTTTTTATGTTATATCTACAAACATAAAATCACAGAATCCCAGACTGGTTTGGGTGGAAGGGACCTTAAAGCTCCTCCAGTTCCAACCCCTGCCACGGGCAGGGACACCTTCCACTAGAGCAGGTTGCTCCAAGCCCCTGTGTCCAACCTGGCCTTGAACACTGCCAGGGATGGGGCAGCCACAGCTTCTCTGGGAAAAGTCTGTGCAAGCGCCTCAGCACCCTCACAGGGAAGAGCTGCTGCCTCAGAGCTCATCTCAATCTCCCCTCTGGCAGGTTAAAGCCATTCCCCTTGTCCTGTCCCTACAGGCCCTTGTCCAAAGCCCCTCTCCAGGTTTCCTGGAGCCCCTTTAGGCCCTGGAGCTGCTCTAAGGTCTCCCCTTCAGGAGCCTTCTCTTCTCCAGGCTGCCCCAGCCCAGCTCTCTCAGCCTGGCTCCAGAGCAGAGCTGCTCCAGCCCTCGCAGCAGCTCCGGGGCCTCCTCTGGGCCATATGCTGTTGTCTCCCCATCTTCCTGGGACGAGAAATGTTAAAATCCTAAACCCAATTTTTTTGCACACACAATTCTGAGTGTTCATCAGATTCCCTTTTGAACTGAAAAAAAGAAAGAAAAAATCCTTGAAAATCCAAATGCATCGATTTTACTTTGGACTGAATTCTGTACTTGAAGCACTTTGTGCTGTTTCTCTGGATTTTGTTTGCAAGCCCTTTGGAACTCTTTTTAATCTCCTCTCCAAGAACAGATGGCCACTGTGATTTGTGCCTCGTTAGCCCCACGTCTGCTTCAAGTCAGAGACTGATGAATCCCCATCAGTGTTTAAACTTCTCCCTACTGGCAGTGAGTCCAATATTGTTTGCTTTAGAAAACCCATTGTTCAGGCTGCCCTAAGGGGAACCCCCTGGCTGACCCCTCTAATCGGGGACTGGCTTTTCCTTGTCACATCCACATGAAGTTGTTGATGGTCCTCATGAAAAAAGCCCAGAGCCACCCATGCTCTGTGCTGCAAGCAAGGGGTGATGCTGCCCGTGTGCCGTGGCTGCTGGCAGGCTCTTAAACAGCCTCAACTCCTGGTGCTGCAATTAGAGCATCAATTAATTGCATTTGCAAAACAAGCAATTCTCTGGGGTTCCAGCAAAGGCCTGCTCAGAGGAGAGCGAGCACAGAACTGGTGGGGTTTCTGACATCATGTTATCGACCACAGTTTTGACATCAGCTGAATTACTGAAATATGTGTCAAGCATGGTTTTGATAGCTAATCAAAGCATGTGTGTGTTCAGTGGGTGATAACAGCCACCTGTCAGTAAACTGTGCTTCTGCAACCATGACATCCCTGCTCACAGGCACTATTGAAAATATATGAAATTCAAGCCATAGTTGTTCTCTCTTAGTTTGCAATTGCTTTTTCAGACTCAGCCCTGGTTAGTCCAGGAGGGAAGCGCTGCTGTGCTTCCTGGAGCAAGGCGTTCTGCTGGGGTTGCTGTGTGGAGTCTGGCTGGGGGGTTTGTGCTGATGGGAGCCTGCTCTCTCCCCATCAGGTGGACAATGCTAAGGACTTCCTCTCCATGGGCGGCCTCCAGTTGGTGATCCACGGGCTGAACAGCAGCGAGGCCACGCTGAAGGAGCACTCTGCCTTCGTCCTGGGAGCCGCGCTGTCCAGGTGAGCTCCGGCCCACCTCGCGACACCCCACGGGCCCTGTGCTTCCCTTCATCTCTTGACTCATTCCTAACAGCAGGAGCTGACAGCTTCTCTCACCCTGTGACCACCACATTGTCTTCTCGCCTGCCTAGCCCTTTCCTTCCAGCACCGCTTGCCCTGCTCTTCTCCTCAGTGAGTCCTCATCCTGCTGGTTAGACTTAGCCAGAAGTAATTCGGTGTGGAAGCTATGGTTGCTTCCTGATTTCCCTGGGCTTCTTGTTTTCATAGAGTTTGAGAGGAATAATTCTGCCTCCCCTTCTCTCCCTTTGGCAGCCCTCTCTGGGGGAAGATCTGGAGGATGGTGCTGTTATAAGTACCTCAGGGAGCACCCTTCTCCTCTTCCTTTCTCCTGTGTCGCTTTTGCGTAGCGAGATGCTGATTTCAGAAACACAGCAACTCCTGTGGTCTTTGGAGGGGGTTTTATCCCCATGGACATGTACCCCCATGGACACCCTAAGGGGTGTCCATTAGACATGGCATTAGGAGTGGGGTCAACAGGTCTGAAGGACATTTGTGGTTCACTGGAAGGTGGCTGTTGCCCGAAGCAGCCCAGTCTGCCTCGTGCTAGGGCACGGCATGCAGTGCTACAGGTGGAACTGTGTGAGCTCGATGTTTTATTGGTGCCCTTTCTGTTTTATGGGTTTTGGGGCTTTGTGGTGTGTGTATGTTGCACATTCACAGGTACAGAGGCTTTAGAAATGTATGGGATGGACCCAAACTTCAGGGTCAGAAGTGCAGAGTGAAGATTGTAAGTCAGGACTGTTATTATCTGCCTATTTCTAGGCCTAAAAATACAGTCACCTGTCCACCATTATAGATTATTTATCACTTAGTTTAATATATAGTCTACAAATCTACATTTCTTTTGCAATCTTGTATACAATGCAGTTGCTTCTCAGCATGTGTGAAGGAATTTGGCCTTATGGACAGCAGCAGGTACCCAGATTTACACCAGGAAAGGATCCATCTTGTAGTCCGAAACGGAGCTTGACTTATTGATCACAAGAAGATACACTCTTTCGCATCACAAACACAAACCCACTCCTCATGTTCTGGCATATCTTAATGTTTGAAATAATGTCATTGTTTCCTTAGGTTCTTTTAGTAGCCTGTAGACTCTTAATTATATGTTTCATAAAAGAGAAAATCATGCAGAGGGTCTGGAAACATTTGCAGGTAACTTGCAAAATGACAGGGACTATTAAATCACTTCTTTCCTGATTTAGCTAATGTGGCATGGTCAAGACTGAAGAAACTCGTGGGCTCATAATATGTGCGTGTATCAGTGCCCATGAAACTAATGCTTTTGTATAGCATCCCTCACTTAATTGCAAGTGCCCTTCTTTGGACAGAAGCAACCTCTTTTCTAATATGACTGTTAAAATACTGCTTTGGAAACTTTTAGACCTTTTTTCTTTAAAGGACATTCTGACAGATGGTAATTTGGAGTGGTTTGGATGATGTATTGTCTGAGAGCTCAGCTCCAAAATGTGAGGGATATTACGTCTGGGTTTTGGGTTTGCTTTTTCCTTGCTGTGTTTAAGCTTTCTCATTAGACACCTCCATGCCAACATGTCTGTTTTGTGCTATCTGCTGAATTTGTTTGTTCATACATTTCTCTGCTTACTCCATGCTCCATTTAAACTGCTTGGGGCATTTCAGGTACTTCACACTAAGCATCTTCTGATGCCTTGTGCTTTTCTGAGGAGTTGTTGCTTATTTCCTTCACTCCAGGTTGTTCCTTGGGGCCTCAAGGACTTCGCAGTAAATGCCGAGAGGTGCCACAGTTCACTGGGCTGTGGGGACGTGATCTGATCTATGTTGTGTGCTCGGGGCTGGTACCAGGTCCTGCGTTGGCTGCTGAGCCGGGTGATGATCTGCTGCTCACCAAATGGGTCTGTGGCCACCTCCCAGGTCACTTCAGCCAGGTTGGCTCAGGCTGGTGGTTTCAAGCCAGGCAAAGCTTCCCAGAGGAAATCAGGGCATGATCATAGCAGCTCCTCAATGCAGTCTGGGAAGTCATTAACTCTTGGCAAAGCTGGATCTGGCAGAGGGAGCTTGGCATTTTCTGTAGGCAGCAGAAAACCACCGGACCCTGAGAGTCTCAGACGTGCTTGGGGCACATCCAGAACTTTCCAACTCTTAAAAATATACAGGTCTTCTCCAGATTTGTGTTGTCCTTAACTCTAATCAGGCAATGAAGCAGGTAAGGGGTGGAGCAGGCAGCTGCATCAGCCAGGGTTTTGCCTGCATGCAGTCTGGCTGGAACCTGACCCAGAGGTCTGGCTGTGCTGAAGACTGGTTTGGGATAAATGGGTTTTCAAGTGGATCAGCATCTTGAGCCAACAGGCTGGGTGCCTGGCCAAAACATTGGATCAGCAAAGGTAATAGGAAGAGAAAGAGGAAGAGAAGGCACAGCAGGGGCAGCTGAAGATTTCTTCCTCCTGATATCACTCCTATTTATTTGGCTTAAATTGGACTTGAAAGGCAGCCTTAGCATAGCCGAGTCTGGTCCTCAAGGCAAAGGGTCCCAGGGTCTAGCGACCGGGGTGCTGCCTGCACCAATGCTGTCCTCCTGGCATCCATTTGCCTCTGTCTGTAAGCCTCTGCCATGTAAGAGTATGACCTGATAGGGAAGAAATCAAGGTTTCATCGCTCGTTTCTCTTATGTGTCCTTCATTTTAGGTGTTTGGGGTTTAATCGCTGAGTCTGTGACCAAAACAAACATTGTTCCATCTGGTAGAGCGTTGTGAGCAGTGCCCTCATTGCAACTCTATAACCTCATCCACAGTCTTACTGGTTTTAAACCTTTAACAAAATGTTTTCCATTCAGCAGTTTACAAAAGTAAACTTCATTTGAACAATTCTCAAGTGCTCTGATTGCAAATAAAAGTTAAATGCACTAACAAAAATAATTGCTAGGCATGTGGGATTGTACATTTAGCTATCCGTAATTCACTAACAGTATATGCCAATACACAACATTATCTGGATTTTCAGTGATTGCATTAGCATAAAAGCATGTTAGCATTTATCTGGTGGTACTAACATTTAAATATATATAAGTATGAAATATTAAGATAGGGCATTTTGGAGGCAAGTGAAACTACTGTCTCTAAAACGTTCCTGCATATTTTTGAAGGTACACTCCAGTGTCTTTGGATGACAGTCAGCATTCGCACCATTGGGTCCAAACATTGCAAAAATGTCAATGTTTTATGCAAAGAGGAGCTATATTAAGCTTAAAAAGATCGCTGATGAGAGAAGTGTCTTCTGATGTCCTCTAAGCTATTTACAGGCAGCATCTTCCTTTGTTCATAGCCCAGCTAGGCCTCTGCGCAATTTCTCTCTCCATGTTTCACAAGACAGGAAATGTTAGCCAGAAAGGATTATGCTTGTGATTAAAACCTCAGTTTTGAAAAACTTTACCTCCAGGAAACGTTTTTCCACACCAATAATTTGAACATTTTAATATTTTGTAATAAAAGGATTTTTGTAATCCGTTTAGAAGGAGAATAATAATTTATGTCGAATGCATTCTTGAAGCTTTGTCCCAAATGCTCCCTGTATGCTTAGGGGTGAATTTAGAGGTGAGGATGGAGAGAAGCTGAGCCCTGGGACCTTCAGGGCAAAGTGAAGCAGTTTGTGTTCCATGAGGAGAGGACAGAACATATACAAGGTGAGATTTCAGCATGGCTAAAGTGGGGAGCCAGGGGGAAAGTTGTTTGTGCATCTGCATTGAGAGATTTGTGGTGGATTCATTGCTTGGCCAGTCCTTTAAAAATCCATGCGCTGTTCAAACTGGGTATCTGGGGACAGGATTTCAGACTGATGGTCTCAGCTTGCATTTGTGTCTGTCCTAGCAGACATGGGGCAGTCCCCAGCACAGCCTCTTATACAATCCCAGTGCTACGAGGACCTTGCTGGTCCCTCTTTTGGCCCTAAGTGGTGAAACAAATGTAAGAGGACTTGGTAAAAACTTGGGAGCAAATTCATCACAGATAATAGCTCATGAATCATCTTGCAGCAGCACTCAGAGATGGCTTGTGTCAGGGTGTTGCTTGTCTTAACCATTTCCCACAAGATTAAACCCCTTAAACTATGATAGTGCATGAGAACCACTGCAGTCCTGTGTCCAGCTCTGGGGCAACAGCACAAGAGGGATGTGGAGCTGCTGGAGCGAGGCCAGAGGAGGCCCCGGAGCTGCTGCGAGGGCTGGAGCAGCTCTGCTCTGGAGCCAGGCTGAGAGAGCTGGGCTGGGGCAGCCTGGAGAAGAGAAGGCTCCTGAAGGGGAGACCTTAGAGCAGCTCCAGGGCCTAAAGGGGCTCCAGGAAACCTGGAGAGGGGCTTTGGCCAAGGGCCTGCAGGGACAGGCCAAGGGGAATGGCTTTAACCTGCCAGAGGGGAGATTGAGATGAGCTCTGAGGCAGCAGCTCTTCCCTGTGAGGGTGCTGAGGCGCTGGCACAGGGTGCCCAGAGAAGCTGTGGCTGCCCCATCCCTGGCAGTGTTCAAGGCCAGGTTGGACACAGGGGCTTGGAGCAACCTGCTCTAGTGGAAGGTGTCCCTGCCCGTGACAGGGGGCTGGAACTTTAAGCTTGAGCTTTAAGCTCCCTTCCAACCCAAACCACTCTGTGATTCTATGAACATCGCAATCACTATTATTCATGTTACCCAGCTCTGAGGATTGTTCAGAGCTTGCACCATTTTAGTAAAGCAAAGAGAGGCCTAATACGTGTATCTGCTTTTCAGAAGAGCCCTGAGTGGTGGCTCTGCTGCCTCCCTGCCCAGTGCTGTGCCGGGCTGCCTGGGTAGCGCTCAGCATCGTCACGTCAGGCTGTTGTCCGTTCTGCTTCCTCCCCTTGTGTTCTTTGGGAGGAGGGATGGGCAATGCTGTCTCCCTGCCCCTGCTCTACCCATCAGTATTTCAGTAGTGGCCACTCTCCCAGGGTACACAATGTGTGTGTTTTGTCAGAGAAGCACCAGCTTCTTCAGCGTGTCTTTGTCAAGAGAAAAAACTTCCCCCAGATGTAATGATTTTGGGTTAAGTCCAGCTGCGCAGTGGAGCTGGTTGACACTTGCTGCTGTTAAATAACGTTAAGGCCCAGCAATAAACCCAGGAAAAGTAAAATTAAAGACCTTGCCTCGATGCTGTCTTGTAAGGACATAAGAATTTCTGGGCAGAGAAATAAATCTAGTTAGCTTAACAAGCACTGTCCCTACCCATTTATTTCAAATCCATCTTCATGTTCATCCCTTCCTCCTCCAGCTTCTCCTTTTACATCCTCCAGTCTTCGCCCGTCTCTTTACCCATTTCCACTGTGTTTTGCAGTGGTTTGCTAGCGCTGCCTGTTTGCCACCTCCCCACTGCAGTAATTCCAGCTCGACTCCCTGCCCGCTTTTAATTTGTTGCTTTGTAGATTGTCTCTTCTATTTTTATTTGAACTCCTGACTTGTGTGGAGTTATCAGCCTCACTGCACTTAATTCCCAATTAATTTGATTGGGTCACCTCATTTTTTTTTCCCCTGTAATGATAATGAACTCAACCTATTTAGCCTTTCCCCATTATGAATAACCTTAAAAACTGCAGTGCGGTAGAAAACTGTGCTTCATCCTTGTGGTTAATTACACAGAAGAAGAAATCCCTAAACATTTTTCAGCATCTGAAATCTAACAAGAAAGTGTAATTAACTATGAAATAGTAAACTGCCATCCTTGTGCTCTGGGGAGGATGGAGAGAGCAGACCCTGAGAGAACAATCTAGAATCCACAGGTTGCTCCTGGTGCTTTGATGGTTTAGGTGTCTGGAAGGCGTCAGGGTCGGGTGCTTGTGCCATGCCAGGGATGTTTTCCCCAGGTACCTGCAACTGCTAGAGAGTTGACATGCTGGGGTGGACAGCTTAGCTTCACCCTGTGGGACTGGTTTTAGGTGGAGGATTCTCACTTCCGTAAAATGTGGGAATTCTGGAGTGAGTTACCCCATTAGCAGCCTTGAGTACCTAAAGGGGCTGACAAGAAACCTGGGGAGGGGCTTTGGACAAGGGTCTGCAGGGACAGGCCAAGGGGAATGGCTTTAACCTGCCAGAGGGGAGATTGAGATGAGCTCTGAGGCAGAAGCTCTTCCCTGTGAGGGTGCTGAGGCGCTGGCACAGGGTGCCCAGAGAAGCTGTGGCTGCCCCATCCCTGGCAGTGTTCAAGGCCAGGTTGGACACAGGGGCTTGGAGCAACCTGCTCTAGTGGAAGGTGTCCCTGCCCGTGGCAGGGGTTGGAACTGGATGAGCTTTGAGGTCCCTTCAACCCAAACCAGTCTGGGATTCTGATTCAAGTGGACTGGGTTGGGCTGGTGGTGTGAGAGAGGACAAAGAGGTCAAGCAGTGAGGATGCACACTGCTCAAAGTGGAGTGTTTGGCCTCACATCTTCAGCAGCGATCAGACCTGCACAGTTCCCCCAGCACTGAGGACTGCTGCATCTTCTTGGTTATCCCAGGACTGATCCTCAGCAGTGCAGGTAGTGCTTCCTTCACACAGGGATGAGTCCTCCCAGAGCAGTCAGTCCCCTGCTGCTCGCTGTTTTAAGACCTGTGTGAGGTGAGCACACAGCCCTATGGAAGAGCAGGTGCTGCCTGGGGTCAGGAGCAACAGGAAGCTGCTTCAGCCATGCTTCGCAGTACCCTCTCTTTAGCAGGGAGGTTGGCGACAAAACCTGCAGGAAAAACTCATTGCAGCCAGGTCATGCATTGTATAAACCACATTGTTTCTGTCTCTTCTCGTTTAGTAAATGCTCTCTGATAAAGCATTTGAGTTATTGTGGTGGTTTCCATTTGAAATATGCATTCAGACTGGCTACCTAATCACTTCCTCCAAAAAAACCCAGCCCAAACTTGCTGTTTTTCAATATTGACCTGGTTTCATTGCTGGACACAACATGTATTCCTCTGTTTCTTCAGTCGCTATTTATACATCCTTATCACTCTCCACAGCTACCTCAAAGGAGGTTGTAGCAAGGTCAGTCTCCATTTCTTCTCCCAAGTAACAAGTGGTAGGACAAGAGGAAATGGCCTCAAGCTGTGCCAGGGGAGGTTTAGACTGAATATTAGGACAAATGTCTTCATCAGAAGAGTTGTCAAGCATTGGAACAGGCTGCCCACAGAAGTGGTGGAGTCACCATCCCTGGGGGTATTTACAAAATGTGTAGATGAGGCCCTTAGTGACATGCGTTAGTGGTGGGCTTGGCAGTGTGGGTTAATGATTGGACTCGATCTTAAAGGTCTTTTCCAACCTAAATGATTCTATGATTCTATGTTCTGTTTATCCTTTCTACTACAGCCTGTGCACTCAGCTAATGGCTTCACAACCTTCAAAGATTTTTCCTACCTAACCACCTACATTATTTTCCTGACCTGCTGTGACTCTCCCATGTCGTGTGTTCTCTGCATTTCCTCCAAGTAATAGGTGCAAAACGCTCCACAAAGAAGAGGCATCTGCGTCTCCTCTTTAATCACGCATACAGGAGGCTGGAGCAGCCCATTGTTAGTGTGTTTCAGAAGGGAGGTTGAAAAAGTGCCTTGAATAGAACAAAGAAGCAAAGAATGGGAGGAAGACGAACAATGAGAGCAGGAAATGCGGGATCCAGCCTCAATTACGTACCTGCTCCCAGCAGGGTTTGGGGTGGACAGAACTGACCCCGCGATTACATTACAGCTATTGTCTGAGCTTGGATAGGAGGATCCAGATCCCATCTTGTCCTTTGTGGGTCCTGCTGTGTGCACCCTCCTACCCCTTCCCTGATTGTGGCTTTTGTTGGATTTAATTGCTGGCAAGGCTGTATGCAGCCAGCATGCAAAGGCAGATCCAGGTTTGTGGTCTGAATGGCAATGGCTGAATCAGGCTTTCAGAGAGGGGTCTTGGGGGGGATGCCCTCAGCTCCCATCTGCTGTCTGCTGGATTTATCCATATTTACTCACCAGCCCTCTGTTGCTCCCCAGTCCTTCCTCTTGTGCTGAGGAGACAGACTGAGTGCTGGACCCAGAGCTTGCATAGGAGGCAAAATAGCATGAGCGAGCAGCTGCAGGCTTTTGTGGCATCTAAGACTAGCCCTTGCCTCTCCTGACTAGAGGGATCAAGTCCCAGCAAGGAACCTTGTTCCTAGGTTGGCATCTTCCAGCTTAGTTATTCTCCTGACACAGTGTTTCGATAAGTTTTTCCTCATTTGTCTATTCATGTACTTTAACATTCATTGAAACAGTTGATTGTTCATCCATGAAGACAGTTCCTCAGGTCTTCCACCAGATTGCTGCCAGCCTCAGCCCCTTCAAGGCTCTCCAGATGTTTGATCAGGGTGATGATGTTCTGCAGAGGGAGAAAACAACAGCTTATTGGAAATGAATCTTTCTGAAGAAACTCATCATCACTGTTCACTACTTGCTCTTCCCTCAGGTGCTGAAATTCTTTGTCTTCTTGTGAGCTGGATTTTGATCTCTCTTTATTTTAGATGATCCTATTTCTGCTTAAGAGATGTCCATCCGAGGCCCTTGGAGCTGCCTGGAGTGTTTTGGAAGGGACCGGCTCACTGGTTTAGCTGGCTGAGAAGACGTGCAGACCTCTGAGCCCAGTCAGTCAGGGTAGCCATCTGTGGCCATGAGGCATCTCCAGGGAGCTGGACCAGTGGGGCAGCTTGGAATCATCACCCAGGTTGGAGAAACACTATCGCAGCCGCTTCCCACCAAGTCTGATCCCCTTGATGCCACTGCATGAACCTTGAATAGATTTGAAAACTAATTTGCTGCTCAGAGCATCAATAGATACACGTCACTTGTCCTTTCTGCTGCATTTAATGAGTTTCCAAGGTAGTGCAGCCAGTTCCAGAAGGCAACCATCAAAGGATTTTGTCTTTGCTTCCGTCAGACATGTCTTAGCTGCCCCTCCAGTACACTTCAGTTCTCGCAGATTCTCTCTGGTTTTGTCTCTCATGAATTTAAGTGCGTGGTATAATGTCTTGCAAGCATCCTTTCCAGACTGTCTCTTCTTTTTTTTCCTGAATACCCTGAAAATAGGGGATGGGAGGGAGCAAGGACTCTTCTTGCAGTCAGGTGGTGTTAGCTGGAGCCCAGGTGACATGTGGGTCATGGTAAATGTCCTGTCACGCTCCTTCTCTCGCATTCATGACTCTCTCAGTTATACTCTCCTGTTGCCCAGCCGTACCTGTTCCCTTCTGTTAATCATCCTGGAGCTGGCCTGTGCTTTGAGCATCCCTGCCTGTGTCATTCCCGCTATCACCCTAGTGGGACCACATCCTTGTGTAGGTGAGGAGTGAGTGACTGTGTTGGTGCTGGACTGACAGCCTGGAGACAATGGGCACAGCCCCATGGTGGCTGCTTCCAGGGAGAGGTTGTTAATCCTTATTCCATCTGCTGAGATCAACAATTAGGGCTGTTGCTTTGTATAAACCACCAGATCAACATAGGAATTGCCTTATTAAAGCAGACACACAGGCCTGGCTGGTCGGAAAGCCCCCATGGCTGGATTTTGCAGAGGTAGGAACAAAATCCCAGGGTGGTAATGGCATGGTGACATGCAGATGAGGTTTCCCTAAGCCTTAAGAAGCTAAAACCTGCCATACCTGATGAACCACAAGGGTTCTTGGGTGTTTTATCTATTTCTGTCAGTGCAACAGAGGGGGTTGAGAAGAGTTTCTGGATTCTGCTCCACGCCTAGTGCAGCAGGGTGTCTGCTGCCAGAATCCCTTTGCTTGGTGGCTGCACAGTGAGTTTCTGATCTCCCTCTGCGTGTTCCTCACCTTCATTTGGAAGCAGATTGTGTTACATTTCCATACATACTCTGTCATAAACCTCATAAATATGATTTTAGTGTGTTTGCATGTCTTGCAGTGAGCAGGAAGTCACCTGAGTTTTTTCCCCAATTAATACCCCACTGCTTGTACTTAACAAGATCTTTTTCCAAGCTGAGGAAGGGTAATGGCTCTGAAATGCTCTTTGTGAAAACTGCATTTTCTTCTCACATGCTTCATATGGAAATCTGTCTTAATTTCAGTTCAGCTAGTGTGTGAACACACACAGTGAAGCATTATTAGTCCCTGAAGGAATAAAGACAGATGGAGCCCAAAATGGAATTGGCTTTATGATTAATTGAAACCTTCAAGAGTGGAATGAAGTCAGGGCTTGGTCCTACCACATCAGCATCTGGAGATCAATTCAGCCAGTGTGGGTCTCCACGAGCGCAGTGAGGAGCTCACTGGAACAATGTCACTTGGTAGAGTCAGCCCCGAGTTGTCCCCTCCAGGGTGGGACCTGTTGGTGGAGGGCACAGGGAGCAGTGTGTGATTTGAGGTGACAAGGAGGGGATTGAAGGGTGCATCGGGGTCCTTGGGGGCTGATGATGTGCTTCAGTAATGAGCTGCTATTTCTGGCCTTGAGCTTCCCACAGCTGTGCATGATGGCTCTTGTGTGACTGCAGGATGGCGAGCAGAGCTGGGAGGAGGGGAATGTTTTGAGGCATGCTCTGAAACACTTGGGAATGGGGAAGTGGAGGTGTGGAAGTGGTGTAAGGAAGCAGTGAGTTTAGGCCCCTGTTCCGTGCGACCTGGGCAGTTTCCAAGGGGCTGTGGTTTCACATCCTGCCTATGAGATGTGCGGAGTGGACCAGCCCCTGAAAAGGGAGTAGTGGAGGAATATGAGGAGCTACTGCCTGCACCGGCTTCAGCATTAGTGGATGTTTGTGGAGTCTGTAGCCACAGACTCTTACAACATTTCTAACATGCCTGCTGGAAAGGAGAAAGAAAAGATGATGCAGAAAGGAGATCTCTCCATTGCGTTTTGGGAGCAAGTCCTCCCCGTGCAAACTGGCTCAGAAAGCTCATCCTACAACCACATTTGCATGGTCGGCAAGTTCTGAACAGCTATGGAGTTGGGGAGAATCACAGAATCCCAGACTGGTTTGGGTGGAAGGGACCTTAAAGCTGATCCAGTTCCAACTCCCTGCCACGGGCAGGGACACCTTCCACTGGAGCAGGTTGCTCCAAGCCCCTGTGTCCAACCTGGCGTTGTTGGTATTTTTAAGGTATGCAAAGGTATTAAGGTATGCAGAGTGGCCAAGGGGCCCATGGTTGTGAGTGTGCTTGGCAGGTCTGTGCTCCCTGCTCCTTTGCCATGCCCTGAGAGCAGGGGTACGTTGGACCAATCTTCCTGGGGCAAAATGGATGAGGAGCAGCATCCATGGGTTCACATCAGCTTGAAGAAGGTACAGAGGGACACATCTAGTCCAGTCTTTTCCCAGGCACCAGCACCCTTCCCGCAGTGCAGTAGCAGCACTTTGGAGTTCAGAACGTGACTTGGACCTCTCTAATTGTCCTAACGAATGGGAGAGCTACTGCAAAGGAGCTGATACTGCAGATCAATGGGGAGCTGAGCAAACACATGAAGCATTATGCCCAGCACCTCACAAAACATCCATTGTTCACTTATTCTGACAAGTGCAATTTGTTTTTTATTATCCTTGCTATGTCCTAGTGTGGCAGCAGATTTGCCAAAGTGTATTTTGTCAAGGCAGGAAGGCTCCATAGCGTGAGCTTTCTGCAGGACCCAGCCAGGAAACCTTAGATAAATCCTGTAGGGCTGCTGTGGATTTTCTTTCCTTTCCCTGGGGACTCCAGGGATTGCAGATCAGTGGATTGTGGATTAGTGGATCAGGAATTAGAAATGCATTTTTCATTCTTCTGTTACACACTAATGAACTGACAAATTTAATTTCTTTAAATCCAGCTACTTCAGCTAGAATAGGTGAAGTCTTCTGTCTCTTGGGTAGCAGGGAAGAGCTGGGTCACAATCTCTCTGTGTCACGTCGTCTGAGTGCCACGTGTTGCCTGGCCAGTGCAAGGAGGTGAGCTCGCCCGGGAGCAGGCCTGCCACCATGGTGGTGGCTCCAGTTTTGGTGCCCGAGTCCCCTGGTTGGGGCTCAGGTGTCCCTACCAGTTGCTCCTGCTCAGACACCCTTTTAAAGCCCGGTGCTGTGGCTCTGTGGCATGTCTCCATGACACAGCACAGTGTGTTTGCTCAGCTCAAGGTGTCAGATGTGCTTGGCTTACTCTAATACGTATTTCTTGCCCTTGGGCTCATTCTTGTGAATGAAACTGAGGTCTTCCTCCCTCTTTTAGATCCCTCTGTAAGGGATCTAAACACGAGCATCCTTTCCCCCAACCAATCCCTGTGTCCTCCAAGTCTTTTAAAACAATGAGGCAGTGATTCAATCACCACCTACACTGCGAGAGCAGCACAAGAAAGCTGGAGAGGGGCTTTGGACAGGGGCCTGTAGGGACAGGCCAAGGGGAATGGCTTTAACCTGCACGAGGGGAGATTGAGATGAGCTCTTAGGCAGAAGCTCTTCCCTGTGAGGGTGCTGAGGCGCTGGCACAGACTTTTCCCAGAGAAGCTGTGGCTGCCCCATCCCTGGCAGTGTTCAAGGCCAGGTTGGACACAGGGGCTTGGAGCAACCTGCTCTAGTGGAAGGTGTCCCTGCCCGTGGCAGGGAGCTGGAACTGGAGGAGCTTTAAGGTCCCTTCCAACCCAAACCATTCTGTGATTCTATGATTCTGTTTGGGAAACGCCAGTGCCAGTGGACGCACAGGCTGCAGTGGGCTCCACGTGCCTGTCCTTCAGCTGCACTGTTCTTCAGATCCTGTGGTACACACCTCCCTGCCCAAAACCTGTGCCAGAGATAACACAGAGCAACAAAAGGCATTTGTGTCGTTAAAAGCCTAACGGACTGCACCGTAGGACCCGATCTGCAGGGGGAAAGCAGCTCCATCATTACCCAGTCACTCTTCAGAGCTTTAAATGAGAGCTAAACAAAACGGCCTTGGCTTTCCGGGGCAGGCTTTATTAATTCATTTTGTGGTGCTGAAAGTGGGTCTGACACGCGGCCGCCTCTCGTTGCGAACCACCAGCAGAGCCGTGGGCTGGAGCCTGCCGGGGCCGCGAGGGCGCTGGGACATCAGTTCCTCCCCTTGGCTGATGAAGGGATTTTGGGCTATGCCCATAATATCTTGATTAACAATTAACTTGATGGAACTGGAAAATACATCTCACTTCTCCCCCTGAACCCGACAGGTGAGGATATATGTTTCCTGGTTGATTGCTGTGCCTTGTTACAGCCTATTTATGATTGATTGAAAAGCACAGGCTTTGTGTGAAGAGAGACCTTTAATCTCCTGGCAGAGCCAAGTGTGTTTCCCTTCAGGAAGCATTCCTTCTCTCCTGCTTATCTCTAACCCCCACTTTAAACCTGAACCTGGCACAGACCACAAAGCAGACAGGATCAAGGCAAAAATAATTGGGATCGCTGGCTTCTGTGGGCAGTCTGAACCGTTATTCCTACTTACCAGCTAGTTATTCCTAAATAACTCTTGCAAGAGACAGTTCAGCAGTTGCAGCATCTTCTTGATGAAAAGCTCTCAAATGTAATAACCATGGCAACAGTTGCTGAGGGCCGGCGCAGTGAGGGACGGAGATGTGCTCTCTAAAGGACAACGGGCCTGACTTCACTGACAGATGACACTGCAGAGTACCAAGGAGATGATGTGCGGTGAGCTCTGCGTGCTGGCTCGTGTCCTGGTGGGCACCCAGCCTGCAGGGGGTGCAGGTTGCCCCAGTGCACCCAGTCATGCTTCGTTAATGGTGGGCATCTTCCTCTAGATGCCAGGGGAGCTCGTGACCTAAAAGCCGAGGGGGAATCATGGGGGCGCTCAACTAGGAGGGAAAGACCAGGGAGGGGAACCACCAGAGGCACCACTTCTGATCCCAAGGTCACAGATGATTTCCCAGGGTTTGGCTGCTCTGGGAAAGACTGTGACTTTCTGCTGTTGATCTTCACCCAGCCTGATTGGTGCTGGTGGCAGGTATTGATAATGAATACTTGACACGTCTAATTTCAGAGCTTATTCTTTGTAAGCCATCTTTAAGACCATGTTTGAAGCTCTGTAGAAGACAGGACAGAAGCCATGTGGTGTTGCAGGTAGAGGAGCTGGTAAGAAATGAGGCATTCGACTTGAAGAGCTGGCCCATGGTGGTGGCCAGGGAGAGTGCAGGAGCCAGCTGAGCCAGTGGCACCCAGACTGAGCTGGAGAGGGTTTGCTGCGAGGGTCCTTCATCCCTGGGTCATGCTCTCCCCTTGCCCAGGGGTCTTTGGAGTCCTCACAGTTAGAACAACCCTCTCCAACTGCTCTGGTCTTAATCTTGGCTGGGAAGCACCTTAGCTTATGGGATCAACGCCTCTCAGATACCTTTGTGGGGATCATGTTGTTTTTATTAGGCAATATTCTCTGTCTATTGTCTTATTTAATCAGTCTTTTTACAAGCCTGAAAAGTAAAAGGAGGAAACTCTTTAATGTTCACCAGAAGAAAAGAAGAGCCTGCTGAAAGGCAGCTTTTTTACAGCTTTCCGAGAAGGAGGCAGTAAATACTCCACCTCTGCTTAATAATAATAATAGGCAGGCTAAGTATCTCTAAAAATACAAAATAACGTGGGCTTATTTGGAGTAGTCAACATCCTTATCAGCCTGCTGCCATCTCTGCAAACAAGTTTCTCTGGAGATTCTGGGAATGATTTTCAATGGCTCGGAGCAGCTGTAGCTTCTTTGACTTCAGTGAAAAGTCTGAGTGCTTGGCACGGCAGCAAACCAAGCCTCTTCCTTTCTGCTTCAAATTGGGTCTTGATTCTAAGTGAGATGAATTTTCTCCTTCTGATAATTCTGTGCATCTGAAGTGATTACAGCTCCGCGTGAGTGCTCTTTTAGGAGATTTGAATGCAGCGTTTTCTTCCGTCTTAAAAGGGTTCCTTCAAGCTTTATGATTCGGGGGGGGGGGGGGAATAAATCCTGGTGGAAATCATCACATCTTCCTATGCAGATTAGAGATTAAAACTTTTATTTTTATAAAACACAGACGGGGGCTAAAGCAGAAAATGCTGTTGAGGCGAGCGGGCTTTGGCTGGTGCCAGCGTGCTGCTAAATTCTTATCTGGCGATGGAGAGGCAGAGCCAGTGAGTGGTATTATTTGGAGTTCTTAGAGAGTGAGCTTTAATGTTTGCTTAACTCCACTAAAAATAGACGCCACCCTCTTTTCCTAATAGGCAGCATTTGTCACACTTGATTCATTTCCTCTCCCAAACTGAGTTCCTTCATGAATATTCATCTCTACTCCCCAGGAATCTGCCTGTCCTCAGAAGTTGTACTCACCGAGACCTGCCCGTAACAATGCAAGTCAGCCCTTCAAAGCTCACCGAGTACCTGGCCCCATCCCGCACAATGTTGTGATATCAACAGCTCTCATTGATTTCTGCCTTCTCTGCGAGCTGTGATTGCTCGTTATCCCTCTCGATGAGACCCTTAATGAGTCTCCCATTCCTGTTGTCATAGCAGCACCGAATCGCCCAGTATGGAGAAGTCTCTGTCACTGTTAATTTTGAGATGGGAGGATCAGTTTGGCAGTTTTTCTAGTGGGGATTAGGCCAAAAGGTCCCTGCTGAACTGTGATGAATGCAGTTTCCTTCAGATGATACTAAAAGTTGGTAGTTACAGAATATATCTGAAGAGGGAAGCTCTACATGGTGAAGAGAGGGAGAGCAGTCCTTACAGTCCTTTTCCCATTCATGCTCAGCCACCACTTAAGGCAGGAGAAAAACAATCAGAAATGCTAAAGTATGATATGAAACAGTTTATTTGTGGTTAAGGAAGTCAGTCAGTATCTCAGACCTTCTAACCTTAGAGGTCCAAAGCACTTTTGCTTGAAAGTCTTCAGAATTAGGAAGCTTGACTCCACAAACAAAGTAATCCTTTTGATCATTCAGATCAATAGGGTAGATGTAGGAGAGCTCCTACAGCAATTGCTTGCATCAAATAGTCTGCTGGGTCCCTGCTACTGTTATGTTCCAAGTTGCTGCTGGAGTGGGAGAAATCTGCTGTTGCCTGGTGAGTGTTGAGGAAGCAAAAGGCTTGATGATCTTAAAGGTCTTTTCCAACCTACTTGATTCTGTGATTCTATGAGGTGATGCTGGAGGAACATGAGGCCAGCAGAGGTGCTGGCCTATGGGCCCTGAAGCCCTTGGGCAACGGGTGTATGAGGAAGTGTGCATGGAATGCGTTGGTAGGATCTTGTGATAGGTTACCATGTGTTTCACTCAGCAGGGACCAAGGAGAAGACTTGATGCATTGCTTTTCAGGGCACTGGTATGGGTGACATGCCAGTTGGCTGGGTAAGGGGTTCTGGTAGTCACCCACACCTGTGTGGCGCCTTCCAGCAGGTTTGCTCCCTGACAGCCAATTCATCCTCCCTCTGCCCACTAGGTTAACACCTTTCAGCCTTGGTAATTGTTAAAGCAGTTCAGGGACTGAAACTGATTGTATCTGAGCAGCATATGGCCTGCTGGGCTTCTGAGGACCACCCAGCGGGCAGACTTCTGTTGCCAGTGGGCTCTTTGCCATCAAGGAAGACCATGTTGACATTCAGCAATGCGGTAGAAGAGTTTGCTGTGGTGCTGTGGGCGAAAAATGTGCATAGCAGAAAGAACGTTCTTATCACACCTTTCATCCTGCAAGTCCTAGAGCGGCTGCGTTGCCCTGTTGTGGGGAGATGTAGCCATGTTGGTTGAAGTGGGTAAAGAGAGGCAGTGTGCTGAGCGCAGCTCAACCCAAAGGAGTGATTTATCAGTGAGGATGCCACCATTAACTGGTAGGACCCATCCAAGACACCAGGTCAACATCTCTGCTCTCACACGGAGCGACACCACATGGTTGTTTGCCCGGCAGTGTTAGGGCCAGTGGTTGTACGCCATCCCCAGAGACGGCAGCTCATCGGCAGGCTGGCTGCTGCCTCAGCACAGAGCCAGGGAAAGGGGCTGGCTGTAAACAATTCCCTGTGTCCTGCATGCCAAGGGATGGGGATCAGCTGTGCTTCTTCCCAGAGACCTACTCTCTGGATACTTAAGAGTTGTCCTCCGTGCCTGTCACTGGGTTTATTCCAAAACTCTGAAATGTAGCTGGAATAATCTGCGACCTAAACGTAGGCATGAGTGGTGTTTTTATAGAATGAAAAAAGCGAAAATACAATCCTTTCCTCGTCAGGCTCTCCCCCAAAATGAAAAACTTCACTGGCCAAGCCCTGCAAATGAGGTTTTGGAGATTTTTTTGTGTGTGCAGTGAGGAGCCAGATTTCTAAAGGCTGGCGTTCAATTTTACAGGCGTTTATTATAGGCATGAATAATTGCTGGCACTGTGCTACCACTGCTGTTGTTTGCTCTTACGGTTAGGCCAATTACATATGTAAGCCCCAGATTTACAAGCAAAAGCAGAACTAAAGTAGCTTTGTAGCCTACATTTCAAGAACAACTAATGTGTCCACAGTCAGCTGTAGGTCCCCAGATTTGGGCCATAAAACACAGAGGTCTATTGACATAAATATGTGGGCCCAGATTGTCCAAGGCATTATGTGACATGTGCTGTCACAGCGCAGCGTGAAGGACATAAACATGGATGAGTATTTGAGGAGCGGGAACTTGCCCAGGTTCATCCCATGGCAAGCATGCTAAAGATTTGTGCTCCATTTGGGGAGTTCACAGAGAATGCACACAAATGAGAGAGAATGTGAACTAAACATAATGGTTCTGCAACATGGACTTCAACAAAGCATGGCCAAGTCCTATTTCCCAACAAGAGAATCGGTTTGTCTCTGACTCTTACTGCTCATGGAGCCCTCCTGGGGGAGAAGCAGATGACATCCGTTGCTGAATTTCCAATTGAGATCAAACTGAGACTTTTTTCTTGCTTTCCCATCCCTGGCAGTGTTCAAGGCCAGGTTGGACACAGGGGCTTGGAGCAACCTGCTCTAGTGGAAGGTGTCCCTGCCCGTGGCAGGGGGTTGGAACTGGATGAGCTTTAAGGTCCCTTTCAACCCAAACCATTCTATGATTCTTTTGCACAGTAGGCAGAAGAGGAGTGGGCTGGAGGTAGGTCAGTGTGATGACTGATTCTCATGGGGTGATGGTTTCCAGACAACTGCTTGGATGGGTCACGTCACCCACAATACCTGTTGACCTGGACTCTGCATTGCCCAGCCTGGGGAATGTCTCCTCTCACTGCTGGTACCACTCGATACCATCAGCTGTGGGGTAAGGTGAAGAGCCAGCCCATACCACAAGGGAGGATGAAAAGCTGTACTCATCCTCCTTGGACTGGTGGCAGGCTGGTGTCCTTGCTGTTGGGGGGAGCGGAAAGTGAAGGATGTGAGTAAGGACAGAAGAAGGCAGTATGTTTGTGGATGCTGAGCTCATCGTCACAAATCAGTAGTGGATGTTGTCTGCGGGAGGTAATAGCAGCTCTGCTAGGGAAGGAGGCCAGTGTTTCACACTCCAGGGGATGGCCAGGGGAGGATGATGCACTCGTGTCGTTAGTCATTAGCGTGGAGCAGGTGGCTTCTCATCTTGTAGGGTTTGTGTACCCAGCTGGAGGCCATGGCAACCTCTGCTGTGTAAACCACCTGAAATCTGACTGCTGTGTGCTGAGCTGGTGGACGTTGGTGAGGAGATGTTCTGCACCAGCTCAGCCAAGGTGCTCCCATGTGGGTTCACGAATGTCTGTCTGGGCAGGAAGCATTGATTTAGGACCATTGGTTCCTGAAGTGATTTCCTTAAGCACCTACAGCTTCTGAAGGCAGACCAGTACCCCGTCACTGCCAGGTCAGGCAGACCTCAGCTCACCCAGCAGCATGCACCGTGTCCTCCACTGACCCCCTGGGCATGGCTTCCCTCTCTCCTCGGTACGAGGCAGATGGGAACACAGACCTCTGTTTGTTTACAAGGCTGTGACCGACTGGGTTTTGCATCCCGGCACTTACTGACAAGTCTTCTCTCCTCCTGCGCCTTCACAGCACATGTGTGAACTTCTGGTTGTGCCACCTTCCCGTCCTCTCTTAGCAGAGTCTAGCAGTGGGAAGTGATCATCACAACTAACATTTGTGTAGCGTATGTCTTTCCACAGTTCTAGAGCCTTCAATAGATAGAACCCTGCTTCTTCCTTCACCCTTCGCTTCCAAGCTGTTTCTGAATCCAGGCATCTCATCTCCCACAGCCACTCTTAGCTCTCAGAGCTCTCTTCTGCCCTGGGTGATTAAGCTGTTAATCACCTGGGCAGAAGGTGCCCAGGTGCATCCTGCCTTGCAGAAACTACCTCTCATGCCTTTACCACTGCTCTCCATTACACAGACAGTGTTCATCTGAAGATCCTTCTGGCTTTTCCTAACCATTTCATTGCCAGGCTAAGTCTGCCTGTTGGCTCCCATCTCCATCGTAGCAGATGAGGGCTTTTCTCTTTGCCTTTAGGGTCATTAAAACTTAATTAACATGTCAGCTTTCTTTGTCAAGGTACCCATTCCCTCCATCCATCAGTGATGTAGGACACTGCTGAAATTTCCTTCTTCCTGCATAATTATTTTATAGCCCTGCATCTTTTATGCAAAATGTTCCCTTCTGAAAATGCTCCCTCTCCTTCCTCCAGCCCTTTCCAAACATCCAGTTTAGCTGTGCTACCTGCTGCAGCTTGGTTTCTTATATATGAAGTGAATTCATTGCATTATTACCATGTTTTATTAGCTAACTAACTTGCTTGTTGAAACTCGTTGACAGCTTGATTCAGGCATTCGTAGGTGTTTCCTTCACCGTCTCTCTGAAGGCAGGATCCATGTCACCTGGCTTCAGTCTTCCTACATGAGTGTCCACCAGAGCTAACTGTGCAGGCTCCATCTCCAGCCAGGGGAAGGAATTCATGGAGCTGTTGGAGCGAGTCCAGAGGAGGCCCCGGAGCTGCTGCGAGGGCTGGAGCAGCTCTGCTCTGGAGCCAGGCTGAGAGAGCTGGGCTGGGGCAGCCTGGAGAAGAGAAGGCTCCTGAAGGGGAGACCTTAGAGCAGCTCCAGTGCCTAAAGGGGCTCCAGGAAACCTGGAGAGGGGCTTTGGACAAGGGCCTGTAGGGACAGGACGAGGGGAATGGCTTTAACCTGCCAGAGGGGAGATTGAGATGAGCTCTTGAGGCAGAAGCTCTTCCCTGTGAGGGTGCTGAGGCGCTGGCACAGGGTGCCCAGAGAAGCTGTGGCTGCCCCATCCCTGGCAGTGTTCAAGGCCAGGTTGGACACAGGGGCTTGGAGCAACCTGCTCTAGTGGAAGGTGTCCCTGCCCGTGGCAGGGGGTTGGAACTGGAGGAGCTTTAAGGTCCTGTCCAACGTGAACCACTCTTTGATTCTGTGACTCCTCCAAGAGGCAAATCGTCCCATCGTGAGAGAGGAGTCAGACACCCCATCTCCCACAAGGCAGATCATCATTTCTGCTCTCTGCTGGTGACCATGAATTCCTCAAACACTTTTGAAAATAGAAGCAGCCCCCTTAGGGTGAATCTAAAGCCATGGATCATAGACTTATCTTTCTAGATTAGCCTCGGCAAGTCCCATGGAAATACAGAAGCAGTGAGCGGGTCTGCAGGGATGTGCAGACCACAGGTTGGAACATGTTTCTAAAGGAGCCCAGGCAGCTCATCTCAGCTACATGTCTTAATTTTCGGTGTTGGATGTTAAGTGAGATGAATCTGACACTTAGAACGGTTTGGGGAAACATTTCCTTCTTATTTTGTATTTAGGAAATAGAAAGGTATATAGCGAATGTTTAAAAAATAACAACAGTAATAACAGTAATTATGGGTGGGTGCAATTTTCCTTCATCTTTTAACTGAGGTTGCTAGAACAGCTACTGCTGTGCTGAAATTTGGCAGGGACAGCAAGCGAGTGCCCACTTGTTTCTGCAAAATGCTGTTGGATTTTTAATGACCATCAGCAACACAACCTTGATTTTTAAATGTCATCCTAAATGTAGCAGTTCCAGCCTCCTCTGCCGTGGCATGTGGGTGTTGGAGGAGGCATGAATCAGAAAGCAGAGAGAATTGCTGGGGCTGGGGCTTTGTGTGAGTCCTGAGTTTTCCTTGAGGGCTTTCCACCCGGGAAGTGGCTTGGATTGTCTGTGGCCCTGTGGCAGCACTCCTGTTGTCGCTCTCCCCTCTATTAATGCATAGCTTTGATGCAGAGTGAGTTCATTGGGTTTCTCCAGGAGCTGGTGTTCCACAGGTCATGCTTTCTGTTTATCAAAACCAGATAAAGAGACAAAAAAGGTGTCCCAGCTTTTGCAGATGCAACTTTTCCATTCTCTCTCTGGCTGGAAGCGTTCCTCAGGCTTCACGTTTGGAGCTGAAATCTGTGCTTGGCATTTGCAAGATGGTGATTTGCTTTTGTAAATGGAGCAAAGTCTCGTTTTTTGAATCATGACTCAGTGAAACAAATCTTCTTTTCTCATCTAAAATAATACTAATAGCGCTGTGAAACCCACTGGGACTGGGAGCAGCCGGAGTTTAAAACATGACATTGCAGTGGGCGTGATTCTCCCTGTGATCCAGCATCTTCCCTTGCCTGTGGAGAAGTGGGGTGGTTTGAGATGTGGCTTGGTTGTTTAGGAGCAATACCTTCTGTCATGGCACCCAAGCGTGCTCCAGGGCATATCCGTAAGGAAAAGGGGTGGGAGATGATAGATTTGCTTGCTGTAAGGCACTGCCTCAGTTACAGGAGGAACACAGGGAGCTGTGGAGCAGATGGCAGGGTTAAAATAGGACAGTGCATCGTGGAGATGCTGGAAGGGAGAGAAGCGAAGTGCCTGTTCTCACACCTCTCTTTGTGTCTCCTAGAAGAGCTGGAGAGTGCCTGCGCTCCGCTGGCATTCCCGACAGGGACACGCCAGGCACAGGCTTTCTCTTTGTTAGATTATTAGCATTTGTCTTAAAGAAAAATCAGCTCAAATGAGCAAGCAAACAAATAAAGCAAATAACAATGCAATGGCTTAGCCTCAGGCCTCCTTTTAATGTCTGTCAAGATTATTAGTGGGATGGATTATACAGGCGCTGGCTGCCACTGGAGAATACCAGCCCAAGTGTTAGGAGCCCGGTGGTTAGCACTGAGGCTTTGCTCTTCCAGTGCTCTCAAACAGCTTTTTGCAGTGGTTTTGTGTTACCTGAAGTGTGTGAATAGATTTGTTGGAATATTTGAGTAACTGCTGCATGCCTTGAGTTCTTCTCAGTGCAGTGTGACAGACCTCATGGGGATGCTTCTGTCCAGAGCTGCCCTGCCATGAGTTGCTGTTGCAGAAGGGTCTGTTCAGGGGACCTGCAGCAGCAGCAAAGAGCTAGGTAGGACCTTGGGTGTTTTGCTATCATCCAAGGCCAGTTCAGTTTTGGAGCTGGCATGCAGAGAAAAGGAGGAGCAGGGAGGCACAAGCCCAGCAGTCTCTCTTGCACTCAGTTTCCCCATCTATATATAAATCAAGGACTGCTTTGAAGTTCCTGTGATGAAAAACATGGGATGAGCTCAAGGATGTGGTATTAATCCCACAATATTGTTCTTGTTCCTTGCTGTGGTGTGGGTTTTTAAGAGAAATCAACATAATGTTTGTGGGCTATGGCTAACATGACATGGAAATAAGTGAGTTCTGCTGACTCAGAGAATCCCTCACTTATTATTAAAGCAGCCTCTGATGAAGCAGACCCCATCCTTAGGCATCAAAATGCATTTTACCTGTGGTAAAGTAACAGGCTTTCGGAAATGCATAGGGAGTGTTTTGTAAGTGTGACACATACAGCTGTAGGGTTGATTTGTGCCTCAAAATACAGCATTGGTTGGGGTGATTGAGCACTGAGAGGAGTTCCTGTGATGTCCTTCTCCATGTACCACGGAGCACTTGCTATTACCTGCCTGAAAGGCTCAGTCATTTAACAGGTTTTGCTGGAAGAGAGCTCACACAGATCCCTTGGTAGCTGCAGAAGGGGCCTGGCTCACCCGGTCTGCAGTGGGGTGGCAGACCCTCCGGAATGGGCTGCATGGGCCCATCCATCACCATCAGGAGAACGGAGAAGAAGGGCAGGCCTTGGTGGGGCTGGCTTCTGCCTTTTCCTCTGCAGGCTCCTCCCTTCCACTAGAGCAGGTTGCTCCAAGCCCCTGTGTCCAACCTGGCCTTGAACACTGCCAGGGAATGGGGCAGCCACAGCTTCTCTGGGCACCCTGTGCCAGCGCCTCAGCACCCTCACAGGGAAGAGCTTCTGCCTCAGAGCTCATCTCAATCTCCCCTCTGGCAGGTTCAAGCCATTCCCCTTGTCCTGTCCCTACAGGCCCTTGTCCAAAGCCACTTTCCTTTTTTAATCATAAAATGGTGTGTAGGTCTTTGATTAAACTTGAAGCTGAGCTGGCATCTGAGGGTCTTGAAAGCTAAACCCTTCCACTTGCCCTGCTCTTGGAGGGAGCTTCAGGTGTACAATCCCCTCCAAAGCAGACCAGTGAGGCGCTTGGCCATCAGCAATGAGTTCATGTAGCTGGGGGGTATGTGCTGGTACCAAAATAAAGCTCAGAGCTGGTAAAGCCAAGGGTCAGGAGAAGAGAGGGGCTCTGGGGTGTCCTCAGGAGCCTCACACGTACCGGGGCGGTGGGATTCCTGCCTGCGCTCGCTTTGTTCCTGTGTGCAGTCTCCAGCTTGTTTTCCCGGTACCTTTATTTTTCTCTACAGCTATAAATACAGCCTGTCGCTTTGTTGTTTGTGTGTGTTCAGCAGGACAATCTGGCGTGGTTGATTTTGTTACAGCACCTAAGATTTTATTGTCCAGAGCTGCTGTTCACTCTTCTCCTCTGCTCCATGGTGAGGTGAGGAAGAGGAGGGGTTTCACTGCCACTCAACCCGGTCCCTCTATTCACATCACTCCTCTCTGGTGCAGTTGTGCTTTGGGCGGCTCCTGGCTTTGGTTGACTCAAGGAGTGTCCCAGCTCTGCTGCCCTTCCTGGGATGCTGGGACACTGGGTGCCAGCCATGGGGACGTCCTGCACCCCTGCGAGGTGTCTTGCTGTGGCAGATAGGCTATTCTGTGTTTTTATTTCATTACTTACTTTTACAGCTCTTTGTATAAATCTAATTATCCATCTGTTATGCTACGTTACAGCACTGCAGCTTCTCTGATGTGGCTTTTTTCCCTGTTCCAAAATACTAGCTACCTTAGCCTTGCCCTGTCTGGGCTTTGGTGAGCGAGGTCAACTCCTCGCAGTGCTCCCAATGGCTCTTTACCTTGGCCACATCACAAGAAGTAGCTCTGCTCTGCACTTCCACCTCAATATCCTTGTGACTGCAGAGGGTCAGGAACTCACGTTAATTCCCACTTATATCATCTACCTGAGAGCAGTTTTCCTCAGTTAAACCCAATGTCACTGTGACCCCAGAGAGGTTGGGGCTTGTTTGTAATGGGATGTTATAGCCTGCTGGCTTTCAGCAGGGATGTTGGAGGGCTCTTGAGAAGCTCAGCTCTCTCTTGGTGGTACCTGGGACACAGATACATGGTTGATAGCAAGCCAAGGTCCCCCCAGCTTTTTCCAGGCAGTCTTCCATGCTATTTCTGCCTCTCTGGGTGACTCATGCTCCTTGGTTTAAGTGTCACATTAGCCCATCAAAATCACAGTCACGTGCTCACCTCCAACTTATTCTTTGCAGTTCTGTTCTCCTCTTAGCAACAAATACTCAATAACCTAATTGCTCATTAAAACCCATACTTGCATCTATGTAATCCATTATGTCACGTTGAGACGTGTTGCTCTCACAGGGACTCTGCTGCTCCCCCGCTACTGCGATGAGCGCCTGGCTTGGAAGAAAGTGAGAAGGCAGCATGGCATTGAAGTGGAGATTTTCATCTTCTCGGGGGTTATTTTATGTCTCTCCTATATTCTGTGCTTTTGAACATCTAACATTGCTTTTATGCTTCACATCTTTCATACAAAATTGTTGTATTGTGTTGCCTATTGAAACCTAGTTTTCCTTTTGTTAGGTTTTCCCCCCTCACCCCGCTTTCTTCTTGGCTGTGTTTTGATTGGCACGACTACTTAGGGCTCCATTTGTCTGGGTGGTTTTTAATCTCCTTAAGTCATAGCTCTGAAGGCCGTTGTCTGTAATAAACTCAGGTCTGAGCTGATGCTCAGAGAAGAGTCTTTCTAGGCCAGTTCTGCTGCATGCAGACCTCAGTGAGGGCTTTGGGGTGTCTGTGCTTCATCCCTCCTCCTTCCAACTCCAGATAGTCACAGGCAGCCTCACTGGGGTTAGGGTTATTCTATTATTACCCTGTACATCTCATACTGTGCGTGCAAATGCCCTTTTCTATAGCATGGGACTCTGCAATAATGGGCAGCCTCTGTGTTAAATATGTATTTTTATTTATCTACCCTTCACTTAAGCATCAGTTGCTGGCATCCCATGGCAGAGCTGGGGCGGTTGCTTCAGAGGACGAGGGGGCTGCAGAATTGTTCATATTGTATTCGTAGAATTATAGAATCCTAGAATGCTTAAAGTTGGAAACGACCTTAAAGTTCATCCAGTCCCAACCCCCTGCCACGGGCAGGGACACCTTCCACTAGAGCAGGTTGCTCCAAGCCCCTGTGTCCAACCTGGCCTTGAACACTGCCAGGGATGGGGCAGCCACAGCTTCTCTGGGCACCCTGTGCCAGCGCCTCAGCACCCTCACAGGGAAGAGCTTCTGCCTCAGAGTTCATCTCAATCTCCCCTCTGGCAGGTTAAAGCCATTCCCCTTGGCCTGTCCCTACAGGCCCTTGTCCAAAGCCCCTCTCCAGGTTTCTTGTCCCAGTTATCCCCTTCTTAAGAACAAAGTTTGGAAGGAGACATTGCCAACCGGTGCGTACCTGGGAAGTCTTGGATTGAGAGCTGGGGCAGGGCTCACGGCAGCTGCTCCACTGTTGTTTTCGATGGGGATAGTTCATGCCATAGCCAGCACTTTGAACGCCGTAGGAAAGCATATTCTCCCTGTGTGACACTTTTCACTTGGACTATTTTAATGCTCTTTTTTTCTTTCTTAAACCTGCAATTTACAGTTCCGTCATGCAAGTATTAACAAGCCGCTGATCATCCTGCCTCAATTTTCTGCCCTTAGTCAGAGTCTCAGATTTACAGCTATAGTCCAGGCTGGAATTACTGAATTCCAGTCAAACCTTTAAGCATTGACATCATAATGATCAGTTTTCTCTCTCTGTCTATTATTCGTCAGGAAATTTTGACATGAATATACTTACAAGAGCTGTCAGAAATCACCCAAATAGAGAGGCCTTGGAAAAAGTCAGTGGCCTTTTCACTTGTGCCCCTGCTTGCATTGCTTTGGCTTTCCAGGACTCACAGAAATGACCTTTTCCATTGCCTTTCAAATTCCTACCCAGGTGTGATGAGGCACAAGAAGCCAGGCAAGGCTTGGAGCTGTAAAGCCACATTTCAGTCCCAAGCAAAGCCTCGGTGCGCTCTCATTATCTTCATTAACAGTTTTTAGCGTGAAAACTGGGGAAGGGGACGGAAGAAAGGGGATGGCGAGGTGAGCCTCGCTGCCTCCTTCTGCTCCTCAGGTTGTAGCTCAAGCTAAATAGACTATACTGAATTTTTTAGGCTGTTTCACCAAGTTGCAGACTTTGATCCCTGGCTTTGATTTCCCACGTGGCATCGCAGACCGCAGGTTCTGACAAGAGAAGAGACCCATTAAGCCCTGTCTAGCCCAGTGATTATCTTGCCTTTTCACCATCACACCTTTCATCAAAGCCCCAGCCCCGCCGCCTGTGCGCTGGGGAGGATGCTGGTGCAGCTCAGCAGGCAGTGGCCAGGAGAGCGGGTGTGTGGCCACCACCACAGCTCCAGCCAGGGCAGGGGAAGTGCTGTGCTCAGCACCCTGTTGCTGCCGAGCAGAGCATCCCCTCCACTGCGCTCCCCCTCTCACACCTTCTTTTGGTCTTTCTCTGCCCGGCTTCAGCAGGATGCTCAGAGTAAGGAGGTGACCCTTTTTTCTCTCTAGGGTCTGTTTGGTTTCTACAGCAAGCAGGCCAAATAAGAAATACTCTCCGTGTCCTTGCCAGGTCCCCAGGTCCCTCTGCACCACTTGGCTTTCCTTTTCTTAAATGTATTTTAAATCTCAATCTAATTTTGCTGCCGTGTTGCAAGTTCCCACCTAACTCAAGAGCTGCTGTTGCCTCAGGGCTGTGTTGCTGCTTTTCAGTCTTCCCACGTCCCTCACATGTGTGGTCTGGGAACACTTGAAAAGCCTCTCCTAAATTTGTATGTGTGTGCTTGGGGTCACCCTCGGAGGAATAGGGTGAGGGTATCTCTCACTGGATAGCACTATTAAAACCCCTTCCTCAGCAAAACAGGAGCTGCTTCCATGGAATGAGTTTGCCAGTGAAAATGGCGGAGAAGCCCACGCTGGATTTTCAGGAGCAAAAGCCACGTCCCCTGTGCTGCTCCTGCTCCTTAACATGCCCAAAACAGTGTCCAGGGAGAAACAGCAGCTGTCCCATGAGCAGGGCCCTGACAGCCCGACAGCAAGGTGCAGGGGAATGGCAGCGTGTGGGGGATAGCAAGTTACAGCCCATGGGGAGGCTGTTTGGAGGACTCTGATCCCAGGTTGTGAAACCACAGCTCCTCCAGGAATCTGCCGTTGTGCTGGTGGCTCCTCTGGCTGCTCATCCTCGTCTTAAGGTCTTGCTGCTTCCACGAAGAGCTTTAGTGGAAGAGAAAAGGGAGAGGGGCACAAACAGCTTGTGGAAGATGCTGGGTCCCATCTCTGCCTTCCCCACCCACCATGGCAGGACCTGCCACCAGGCACTGGGGCACCCCGGCAGTGCTGATCAGCACCTCAGCCCCTGGGTTTGTTACTTCTTCTCCCCTCTCCGTGCGCTGTTGAGGCGTGTGGTGTTCTGGCAAACAAGCCTTGACTGTAATAATGTCTGGCCCCTCGTGGGAAGTTGTAACTCCAACGCAGTGAAATATAAACTGGCAGAAAATGGAGCGTTTCCTTCTGCCGGTGCGAGCTGCAGCAGGCAGGCTCAGAGGGAGGTTTGCTGTTGGCTTTCCCTCCCCTGCTTTTGTGTTTTTCCCCCTCCACCGAAGGGCATGGTCACCCTCCTCCAGCCACACAGAGGGAAATGTGCTGGGCTGATGAGGCACTTCCATAGAACCACAGAATCCCAGACTGGTTTGTGTTGAAGGGACCTTAAAGCTCATCCAGTTCCAGCCCGCTTCCCCAGGCAGGGACACCTTCCACTAGAGCAGGTTGCTCCAAGCCCCTGTGTCCAACCTGGCCTTGAACACTGCCAGGGATGGGGCAGCCACAGCTTCTCTGGGCACCCTGTGCCAGCGCCTCAGCACCCTCACAGGGAAGAGCTTCTGCCTCAGAGCTCATCTCAATCTCCCCTCTGGCAGGTTAAAGCCATTCCCCTTGGCCTGTCCCTACAGGCCCTTGTAAATGGCACGTTAAATTTGTGCTCAGCAAAGTCACAACTCCAGGAGCTTTGGAAGGAGGCAGCAGTGGGAAACAGAAATGTTGTTTGTCTTGTGGTCAAAATGGTGCATCTTAAGTGCTGCAGGGTGCTTGTGGTGATGTGGGTGGCAGCCCTGTCACTGCTAGGTGAGCCCCTCTGCAGAGGTCCCTGGGAGAAGCCAGGAGGAGGCAGGCAGAGTTGGATGGAGCATCAACTTGAATTGGTATTTGAAAGCACAGAGGAGACCATAGCCTACACCCTGGGAGAGAGGGTATCGTGCCCAGGATCTGTATCGAGGGGGTCTGGTGGCCTGTGCCCAGAGCTGTTCAGGGGTTCTGTCACACTCTGGGATGGGTGGCCCATGTCTCAAGTTCAGGAACAAAGCCCACCTTAAAAGGGACAGAGCTTTCCCAGGAGCTGCTCGAGGTGATGGTGTAGGCACCTGTGGCCAGTAGAGATGCCTGCTGGGCTCCCCAAGCTCTTCATCCCTGCTCAACGCATCTTGGCCAGCGTGAACACCATCAGCCTGGCCCAGCACACAGGTAGTTTCTCACATGGCTCAGTCACGATGAGCCTGTACCCAGCCTTGTTTTCTGCTCTTCAGGAACAGAATGAGGGAGGAAGGGATGGATGGATGGATGGATGGACGGACTTGGGCATGCGATGAGACAAGGGCTTCAGCCATGTGGTGAGGGCCACATCTGGAGGGGATGTGGTGTGACCCCACATTCAGGATGGGTCCTCCCCAGGGCAAACTGGGGCTGTTTAGCACATGGGGGTCTCTCTTGGGAAGCTGCTTGAACTCGAGCACTGAGCTTGTGTTGAGTCTCCATAGGCTTGTGGCTGTTCCTCACCCAGGTCTGAGGCTGGATAATCTCATCTCCCAGATCTCTGCCATCACTGCAGCATCACGGGGTGTCATTGGAGGCTGGATTCCACCCCTGTCCCAGCCTCAGAGTTGCATTGTGGTGAATGTTGTTGCTGGTGCCACCATCCCCTTATCCATCAGCAGATCAGCACAGGGTGAATTTCCCATGCGAGTGCTCCCTAGCCTGTCTCATTGTATTTATTCTCTTCAGGCTGCTTTTCCCTGGGCCTGACAGTGTAATTTGTGCAGATCTGGGCTGAGTTTTTCAAACCTTCAAATGAGCTTTTTTTGTTAGTGTGAAGCCTGGACTATTGATAGGAGACATTAAGCAAGAGAAACATTGAGAAGTGAGCAGTACTCCTACCATGCAGGAGGGCTTCCTAACCTCCAGAGGTGCTCCTTGGCATAAACTCCATGGTTCAGAGATTTTAATTAGATCTAATTCTCCAGGTGACCAGCCACGCATTAACAGGCATGCCAATTCTTCACTTGTGTCCCTTGCTATGAGAGGTTTTATTACTTGTTTTAGACAGATGTGACAAAAGAGCTCGGATACCCCAAACTTCATGTTTTCCTTGAATGGCACCAAGAGGTCTCCAGTGTAGGAGTGTAGACTCCTTTCAGTGCAAGCTTCCTCTGGTCTCCCTTGCCCAGAGTGTCTTGCATGAGAGATTCTGCTGCTCCTGCTGGAGCCTGGGGGATAACCACCTCTTGGAGGGTGCATCAGGTCCCACCTGGACCCAGACACTGGAAGCTGGTTTGCTCCCAGGGCTGCTGCAGCACATGGGGACTGTGCTGTGAACATCTCCTCTGCAGGAGGATCCTGCAGCTCCTGGGTTTGTTCTTTCTCCTTCCTGCCCTGCCCAGGCAGGTCACACATGTCCCGGTGCTCAGCAGGGGCCTGTGTCGTGGCCCCTCTGCAGCAGGTGAGTGAGAAAGGAGAATGGAAGGTGGCTTTCAACAAACCCCTTCTCCTGCCTTAGGTCAGCCTGGTGGCTGCCGTCAGAGCCCTGCATCCTGGGCGTGTGGATGGCTCCTGACGGTGTGAAAAGCAAAGCCTGGGTGCAGCGGGGGGGTTGCCTGGCACGTCGGCTCACCCAGAGGAGCTTAGTGTTCTGCTGGAGCCATGGGTGTAACTCGGAGCCCCTCCCTGCCCAAATCCATTTGTCTCCTGGGTTTTTTTCTGACCCTGCCTCTGTCTCTCGTTTCTTGGCTGCTCCAGCAGCTTTCTGGTGGCGGTCAGGGCTGCGGGTGTTCTGTAGCAGGGACACGTCGCCTTTGGCTGGCTCCACTGCAATTGCTGCTTCGAAGAAGAGCAAAGGCTCAAGTGCTGGAGCTCTTCCTCAGAGCACAAGAGGCCTGTGATCAGGGATGTAGACTGTGAAAGCCCTGCCAAAGCAGGAGCCTGTAGCTCGTAACCTCTCTGCCACCTCCAAAGAGGTGCTAGAGGTGGGTTTGCAAAGTGTCTGCGCAGCCGGTCCCCGGGGACATGGTGAGCAAGGGTTGTCCTCGAGCCTAGGGCAGCTGTTCACACCCAGACCTGGGCGTTTAGCCTGGGTTGTGCCCCCAGGATGGGATTCTCTGTCTGTAGTCCTTGGAGGAAAGTGCTTGATGTGAGAGGTGTGTGTGTGGTGAGACCAGGCATGGTTTGTGGTGGAGGCACCAGGACAAGCAGGCCCGGTGCTGCACCAAAGGGGTGTTTAAATAAATTATCACGTTGGCAGCAAGTGAGGAGTATGAAAGGAGGTAACCAAGAACTGAAATAGAAAAGGCTGTTAAGGAATAGACGTGATGGGAAGCGAGAGGATTAATAGCTGCGAGGGAAGCACAGGGGAGGGCTCCTTGCTAGGGGAAGGATGGGTAGGACACGTGCTGGGGTGGCATGAATGGCTCTGTGTGCCCTTCCACAGCCCCTCTGCCACCATTTCAGGTTGCATCAGTCATGTGCTGTGTTTGAGGTGATCTGCAGGGTTTCACACCTTCTTCACAGCCACAGACTGCCAGCTGGGGGGGGTTGCTCTGGGATCGGGCTGGATTGACCCTCGTTCGTGCCCGCTGTGGGTCCATCCCTCCCTGCCATGCCCCGCTCTGCTGCTCACCTGCCTTTCGCTTTGTTCCCTGCAGCAACCCCAAAGTCCAGATAGAAGCAATTGAGGGGGGGGCGCTGCAGAAGCTCCTGGTGATTCTGGCTACGGAACAACCCCTGGCTGTCAAGAAGAAGGTGAGTGAGGGGGGTGCACCTCTGGGTATGGCTGCTTTTGTGCTGAATGAGATGCAAGCACTCCCTGGGACATCACTGGCACTGTGAGCGTGGGGACCCCTGCTCTGCTCCGCTCCCCACACCGCGTGGGCTTTGCTCCCAGGGCTGCAGCAGGGGGGCTCTGTGGGTCTCCTCCCTGCTGCAGCGGCTCAGCCAGCCCCGTGGGGGACAGGGCTCGTGCTGCGGCTCCTGGGAGGAGAGCTGAGGGTCCCCGTGGCCCCGCAGCCATCAGGGGCTAACAGACATGGGAGCTGACGTTTGGAGGGAGCTAATTGCTGGAGCCAGCGCCGTGTCCTGCCCTCGGTGGCTTTGGAGCGAGCGGAGCAGCGCCGAGAGCCCCCAGCCAAATGTGCAGCGCTGTCCGTCGGGAGGGGGCTCCTCGCCGGGCTCCCTGGAGCATGAGATCTCATTACCCTTGCTGCAGCGTGTGATGCCACCTCTGCTCATGGGCTGTGCGGTTGTCTGCGGCTCCCAAAACACCAGCCCCACCATTTAACAGTGACCTCCTGCAAGAGGGGGTTCAATGGGGCAAGGGAGCCACCAGCTCATTCATGTTAGTTCGCCTGCTGCATGCAAACAGCAACGTGCTGCTGGTGGTTTAACACCACCATGTTCCCCTGTAGTCTGTGGTAAGAGTCTTCCAGTGGGCAAAAGGCACAGGAGAGGCTGGGGAACCCCTTTGCTGTTGGCCATGGGTGTGAGGAGGTCCCAGCTGGAGAAGTGCCCCACGGGATGCTCCATGCTGAAAACAGCTCCCAGGAGTGCCCATGGCTCAACCCAGAGCTCTTTTTGGGGTGGGGAGGGATGGCTGAGACCCTGCCCAGCATTGCTTCAGCCCCTGCATGGTGGGTGCAGGACAGTTGTTTCCAGTGAGCCTGAACTAGTCCCACTGGCAGCCCCTGGAGAAGAGGGAGAGGGATGAGCTCGGTGGTGTCCACATTCACATGTGCCCTTTTGAGAGCCTCTGAGGGTCAAACCCCCTTTTCCAGGAGGACAGAGGCTTTTCATTTCCAGTTCCCATGCTGTGTATGGTCTCCCATCTCTCTCCAGACCATGATCCCAAGCACAGATTGGTGCCCCAGCCCCTTCCCATGGCTCTCGCTCCAGTGGGTTTCCCTCCCCGGTGCACAGCAGAGAGGCCAAAAGTGCATTTCTTCCCTCCACTGTCCTTTGGCCTGTGGTTAAAGGAGGAGACAGAAACATCCCCCAGTTCACCAGCAGGAACTCGGAAGATGGAAAATAGAAACAAAGGGGACTGGGGAGGAGCTGTCAGCTCGGATCTGTCCATGTGGAGCGGGGATGCTCCCTCAGTGCGGAGGAGCCGGCTCCGCTCCCACCCGTCCCCGCTGCGCAGCAGCCCTGCCCCGGGCGGTCAGCCCGTCCCCTCTGCAGCCCAGGGCTGTCACAACCAGACCAGTGTGAGATTCAGCTGCTTGGCCCCTAATTGCCTCTGGGCGTTCACCCCGTGCTGCTCAGGCCCGGGAGGCACATGCGGGGGTCTCGGTGCTGTGTGATGCTGCACCAGCACAGAGCCTGGTTGGGGCTGTGGCCTGGGAAACATCATGGTTTTGTTCTCTGGCCACAGGAGTGCAGGGAGAGGATGTTCCCCAGATGTCCAAATTGTCTCGAGGGCGTCAGGCTCTGCTGAGTGGTGCTGGACCCCATTTGCCCTGTCTATCCCATAGCCAGGCTCTGTGCTGACGACTGGTGGGGCTGAACTGTGAGCAGAAGCGATGGTGCTGGGTGCTGGCAACAGGTCTCTCTGGTTTCTTGTTCTAGCAAGCATGGTGACAGTCCAGGTTGGAGTTTGGGTGGAAGTCACCCAAGTTTGGGCAGCCTTGCGGGGCCGGGTAGGGTTGGAATCAGGATAAAAGGGGACTCTTGGAGATGCTCCTCAGCAAGGAGAGGTTTCAGTGCATCTGCTGGGGAGCTCCACACAAATGGGTTGTGTTTCTCCTGTCCTCGTGGCGTGCCATGAACAGAGACCGTGCCAGATGCGGCAGCCATGGCCACCGTGCTGATGGACCTCTCTCCCCACCAGGCTCTCTTCGCGCTGTCCTCCATGCTGAGACACTTCCCCTATGCCCAGCAGCAGTTCCTCAAGCTGGGCGGCCTCCAGGTCCTCAGGAGCCTCTTCAGGCAGAAGGGGATGGAGACCCTCCACGTCCGTGTGGTGACACTTCTCTACGACCTCATCATGGAGAAGGTGAGGAGCCGGGAGGGAGGGGATGGGACCCAAACAGGCACCCCCCACCTTCTCCCCCTCACCGAGCATAGGGGCCCTCATGCATCCTCACAGGATGAGGGTGAGGAGGGACCCATCCACCATCGGTGCTCTTGGGATGGGTTCCCTCCAGCCCATGGGCCACCACTGCAGGACACGAGTGCCTGGGAGAGCCCAGAGTGACGTTAAACCTTTATTTCCCATTAAACCACTGCCACCATCTCCATCCGAGGGTGTTTAAATCACAAACCAGCAAGGGCACAGGTAGGGAACGTCGGTGCTGGGCTGTGGTGAGCTCGGCTGCCAGGCACGTGCCAGGGACCAGCCGCTGCTGCTGTGCCCCTGCTGCTGGAGAGGCCCCTTCCTGCGTGCGCATCCCTCCCTGGAGCCCAGCCTGAACCAAAGGGGTTTATTTCCAAATACCTGGGATTACTGCTGTAAATGTCAGCTTGAATCCCGCCTTTCCTCACCATCACTTCTTGTTCAGTGTGTGTGTTTCTGTTCTCCAGAGGATGGAGATTAAATCCACTTTCCGTTTATAGCCAATTTGCCCTGCAGATTATTGCTGCTGCAGAGCTGGGGTTTCAGGCAGTGCAGAGCATCGGCTGTTTTAAACCAGTTGTTTTCCAGGAGACTTTGTAAAGGTGCAAATTCTTTTAGCAGGTCTAAAATGTGATCAGGTGCTGGCTCTAACGTGCAGCAGTCACAGAATCCCAGCCTGGTTTGGGTTGGAAGGGAGCTTAAAGCTCCTCCAGTTCCAACCCCTGCCACGGGCAGGGACACCTTCCACTAGAGCAGGTTGCTCCAAGCCCCTGTGTCCAACCTGGCCTTGAACACTGCCAGGGATGGGGCAGCCACAGCTTCTCTGGGCACCCTGTGCCAGCGCCTCAGCACCCTCACAGGGAAGAGCTTCTGCCTCAGAGCTCATCTCAGTCTCCCCTGTCAGTGTGCAGCCCGAGGCGAGCAGCCCGTGCAACTGCAGCACAGACACAGTAATTATTGCAGGGGCCACCGGCCAAGCCGGGAGGATCCTTTGGGGAATTTCACGCTATCAACAGCCCCGGCACCACCCGGGCCCCGCTGGTGGCAGGGGGTGGTGGGAGGTTTCCCGGCCCCGGTGCTGCTCGGGGCAGGTGTCTCTGGGAAGGAGCTGCAGCCGCAGCCCTGCCTGCCCCGGCCCCTGCCAGCACCTCCTGCTCTCAGCAGCATCCCTGAGGAATTCCAGTGTTTGGTGTTTCTGGGCCAGGCTGGGAGGGGAAGGTCTGGCTGCGCCTGGAGGAGACTGAGATCTCCCTCCCTCCCTTTCACAGGAGCAGCACAAAGCCCAGCAGTGGTGTTTGGTCAGTGTGGAAGGAACAGGTCCAGCAGCCTGAGGCAGCAGACCCAGAGACTTTACAAGTCTTCTGCTGAACTTCCTTCCCCTTGAGTCCCCTTCCAGCCCCACGTGAATCCACTGGCCATCAAGAGCTTTCCAGGGTGGGCAACTAGCTCCTGTGGATAATTTCATGTCAGGAAACCAGGACACAACCTCCTCTTGGTTTTCAGTTGCAAGTCACCTTCCAAGGCAGGAGTTATGGGGTGCGCATCTTCCTCTCCCGCCATGTGTCACCTCCTGGGAGCAATCACTCTATGACAGGGATATTAATCCATGTTCCATCGCTTCCCACAGATGCTACTTGAGGACTCTCAGCACGGGGACCACCTGGAGGAGAAGATCCAGCAGTACCAGCAGGTGAAGCTGGTGCCGGCGGTGGTGGAGCAGGACTGGTGCGTGGTGGTTTCCAACCTGCTGGCCATGCCGGAGCACGACAGCCGTGAGAAGGTCCTCAAGATGGTCGGGGTGCTGATGGCCTTCTGCAGGGAGCGCTACCGCGGGGACCAGGCCCTCAGCACCACCCTCAGCCTCCTGCGCAGCGAGTACGAGGAGCTGGCAGCAGAGGAGCAGAGGGAAGGTGACAAGGACGGCTACTTCAAGGAACTCCTTGGCTCTGTGAACACCATCATTCAGGAGCTGAGGTGAAAGCAGCTGTGGGTTCCCTTCAATCCAGGTACTTCAGGGCAGCACCGGGAGTTTGGATGGCACCAGTGTACAGGCACTTTTGAATAAACTGCTGGGTTAACTGAGCTCCCACCACTGTGTGAGTGCGCCAGCAGCTTCCTTAATACAGCACAGCGTTTGGGGCATGTGTCCCTTCCATGGGGTACTGCTGGGAAAATACAGGGAGCTGCCTTAGAGGGAATGAGGTGAAGTCTCAGCTTACATTGCTCCAACCTTCTGAGTGCTCTCAGTCTGTCTGCAGGACTCTGGTGTGGGAAGGATCGAGGGATGTGGGACTGTCCGTGTTGGGCAGCTCTGCTGCACAAAGGGAAGCGCTTCTTCCCGCAGCTCTGCTCTGCCTTTGTTCTGCCCCGCTGTGTCCGTGATCTTGGTTTGCCTCTGGGTGAAGCATCTCAGCACTCACACGGCACCGTTTGCCTTTGGATTGTTTTGTGCTGGTACAGGGGGACAAACACTGGCTGGAGGGGCTCTCTGGAGCCTCTCATCCAGCCGTGGCTTGGTGCAGGACTATCCCTGCCTCACTATTTCAGCCCTTCTTGAGGCTAAAATTTCTGGCGACCATTTACAGCACGTCCCTTGTCACTGTTAAGTAGTGGGGCTGATTACACACATTGATTAGTTTTCTTTTCGTCCTTCTCTTTTTGGCTTCAGTTCAGGCTCTTTTGCTGGGATTAAAAATGACTTTTCTTTTATTTTCTTCCCTGAAATGCATTTCCCAGCCCGTCCTGCTGGGGCTTTGCTGTGTAGGTTAAAAACAATATAAATATATAAAAATATATATATATGTGATGGCAGTGGCCAGGGCGAGCTTGGGCAGGGCCTTTCCTGCAGGAAGCCTGAATCCCAGAGCAGTGCAGGGGGAAGAGCTGGGGGTATCGGCGCAGGGATGTCCCGGGCCCTGCCTGGCCCTGTCACTGCTGCACCACTGGGTTTAAGGAGCTAGGGAAGGGCCAACTCCTCATTACAGCCTGAGTGAGGAGAAAAGCAGCAGCAGCTGGGCCAGACCCCTGCCCCAGAGCCAAAACCCCACTTCCTGATCTTAAAAGCCTTAAAGCTGTGAAGCTGTTGAGCAGCAGCAGCCTGGTGGTGTGGGTGCCGTGGTGCCTGCGCTGGCCCCAGCCGAGGAAGTGCATAACATTAAAAGGAAGCTGGGGAAGTAAGTATAACATAAGGACCTCCTGGCCTGGCTTTGAGCCCTTTGGACGCTGAAGGCACTTGTGGTGCAAAGGCTCTTTGAGGCCTTGGACAGCGCTGATGCTGCTCAGTGACCTTCACATTGAGCTGTGTCCAAACCCCGCATCCTCCTTGCCCAAAGGGCTCTGCTCTGGAGGGTGGCAAGAGCCCCCCCAATGCCCGGGGCACCCTGCAGTGGGGCTGGGGTTTGCTCTCCCAGCTGCCCTTGAGGTCTTTGTGGGGAGGCAGTTGCACTGGGGGGGTGTTGGTGTATTAGCTTTGCAGCTTTGGGAGCTTTGTCCCCTCTCTGCACCCATCGTGTCCCACCCAGCCAGAAGAGCCCCCGGCCTGTGGCTGCCCTGCCCCGGGCTGTGCGCGGAGCCGGCAGCAGCAGATCTGGGCTGGGCGAAGGGAGAGCTCTGCATGTTAAAGGCATTTGCTAAATGGCATCAAACCTCGGCACGGGAGCCTTCACACGCAGTTACAGCAGCAGAAATTCAACGTGGCTGAATTGAATTAAGAGCACTTGAAATCTGGAATAAGACGATCTCCCGGGGGTTTAATGTGGTTTCACTAATGCACTTTAGAAGACAATGATGTGGGCTCATCTTCCTGCGCAGGCAGGGCCTCGGGGCAGGCAGGGGGCTGCTGGGCTGGGCACAGCCTCATTGGGTGCTGCCATTCCAAAGCAGCACAAAGAACCCCAAATCGTTCCTGTTCAGGAGACGTTTCGGGGTATCTCAGTGCTGACCAGGAGCAGCCCTTCCGTGCCCAAAGGTCCTCTCTGTTCCCAGCCCCTCTTTCACTGGGGAGCGATGCTGAGCCACACGGAATGGGGAGGGGAGGCTCAGCTCATGGCTCACCATCAGGGAAGGTGCTTGGGACCTTTTCCCACCTCGTACCCGCACAACTTTTCCAACAGGACATGGTTGCACTCCCTCCCTCCTGGGTGTTCCAACTGCACAAGCCCTTCCCCAGCACTTAATTACACCAAGCGGTAATTACTGTAATTCTTTTCATTTGGCTCTCTAATAAAGCTGAAGCTTTGCTGGTGTCCACACCCCCCTCGCTGTGCAGTGCAGCATCAGCCTCTGACATGCTGCACCACACCGGAGGTTGTAAGGCTGAAATTATCTGACACATTCTCTTCAACAGGGCCTGTACAAGGACAAGAGGTAATGGGTTTAAACTTAAAACGGGACATTTGGGTGGGTGTGAGGCAGAAGTTGTTCCCTGTGAGGGTGCTGAGGCGCTGGCACAGGGTGCCCAGAGAAGCTGTGGCTGCCCCATCCCTGGCACTGTTCAAGGCCAGGTTGGACACAGGGGCTTGGAGCAACCTGCTCTAGTGGAAGGTGTCCCTGCCTGGGGCAGGGGATTGGAACTGGATGAGCTTTGAGGTCCCTTCCAACCCAAACCAGGCTGGGATTCTACAATTCAACCTCCCTGGACACAGACATGCTCCTCCGAGGAGCAGTTCTTGGGTAACACGGTGCTGGGGCTGTGGTCCCCAGTCACTGCCCCTCAAGTCCCCCCCAGCTGTGCTTCCAAAGCAGCTCCCATCAGGTGAACCCTGTTTTCATCTGGTTTTGACCCGATGCTTGAAGTTTGTAGCATAAAATGAACTGACCATTTATTTAAAAGCTAAATACCCATAAATCTGCCTGTACATCCTCATGGATGGGGTGTGGTTTAGAGCACATTAGTGGATTGAATTTTGGGGGGAGTAACAAATGTGTTTTGGAGGGAGCCACTGAACAGCCTGAGGGATGTGACCTTCAAGACAATTACATTAATACCAGGAGAGAAAAAACTCACATTATGTAAAAGCAGTTAAATAATTACAGCTAAAACAAGCTCTACAGCTTAGCTACTCCATTAACCCTTTAACATGCATGGCAGGAGCAGGTTCACTTACCCTCTGAGCACATTAAAGGTATATGAAAGCCATAATTCAGTTATTTATTCTGTCCTCAAGGGGCTACAATGCTTGGAAACACAATAAATTTGGCAAAAAATCCCCCAAGACCTATTTAGCTTAATTCTGATCAGTGTTTTGGTAACATGACAGCAATAACCTTGATATAGTAAATTATAAGCCGATCAAGGTAAATAAAATTATAATGTAACATTGCCAAGGCTCAGCTCTGAAATTTAGATGCAGTTTAAAACATTAACTACAGAACAGGCTGCTTTCCATTTTAATGGATGCTTTATGGAAACAGCAAACGTGACTTTGACCTGTGCAAGTACTTCTCCTCAGATACTGGACTTTATGGGCACATGTAAAACACACTGAAATCCATAACGTTTAAATCAGACAGCACAATTATACCTTGTAGCTATAGTTATCACAAATAATGTATAGTCTAAATTGCAGCCTGAGCAAACACGGTTTCCTGGGTGCCTGTGGAAGCCCAAGGCGGGATGCAGAGCAATTATGAGGAATGAGCACAAAGCTGATTTGCATCTGAATGGCGGGGGGGAGGCAGCCGAGCCCGCTCCCTTCACAGCACCACAATACACCAGCTGGGCAAAGCAACTTTATTAGTGTCCCGCAGCAAAATACATGAGGAAGCTGTAACCAGGCACTCGGTTCCCGCCCGATGTCACACAGGAGTAAGCAGCCGCCTCCACATCAGCCTGTTTCCATGGGTTTGCTCTGGGTGCTGCCCCAAAAGGGCCATTGGCAAAGGAACCCGTGGGTGCTCCATGTGTGTGGAAACAGCCCATGGGCCAGGAAAAGCAACGTCACACAGCAGATGTGCCACCAGGAACATCTGGAACACGACCCTCTCCCTCCACAGCCACAGGGAATGGCGTTATTCCAGGTGTTTCCTGGCTGGGCACGTGTCTCCCGCTGTATTTTCATACTCCTTTGAGCACACAGAGCTTGTTCCCTCTCTCCACCCCAGCAGCAGGAATACACTAATACACACAATACGTTCATTAATTTCTCTTTGCGTGAAAAGATCTAATTCCCCTCACTTGATCACAGCCTCCGAGTAGCATGAGTCAACTGTTAGTGTTAACCGTTAGTGTTACTGTAAAACCCTCTTTGGTTATAGAATGTTTTATTTAAAGCAAGGTTATACAAAACGATTTTCAGCTAGAAATACACCCCTGAAATCTAAAAGCCATCTAAAGGAACACACTCCCGCAGGCTGAAGCTACACTGATCGATAGGACTTAGAATTCTGAGTTGTTCCCCCACGGAATCTAAACAAAGTTATCAAAATTATATTAAGTAAATACAATTTGAGGAAGGGTAAACTTCTGAAAAAATCCTTAGAATATTAAAAGTAGAGTTCTGGAAGGAGCAGTAGTGGGCTAGAGAAAGAAAGAACCGAGACACAAAGACCTCTCTTTAAATACTCTCCATCGCCTTGAATTCACTGAGGGCCTGCACCGGGTTCACGTGTTTCTTCTGGGATGCTCTCTTGATTTTAGTCTGGGTTTCGTCCTGTTTCTCCCTCTTGACCAGGGGTTTCTTCTCCGGAGCCTTCATCTTCCAGGAGACGGCGGGAAGGTTGAGTGAAGCCATTCCCTGAGACTTCTGGTACTTGGTGGATGCCACGTAGGAAGCCTTCACGGTTTGCACCACCGCATTCATCAGGTTCTTGGCTGCTTGGATCAGGGACATGGCACTGTCCACCTGCCAAACGGTGACACACACGTGTTACATGACATACAAACCACAGGAATACAGCATTCCAGAAAACACCATGGTCCTGAGGGGTAAAAGCACTCAAAACCTGATTTTTCTGGATTCTCTTTTGAAATCTGAGGCTCCAAATTTAAGGAGATGTTTTTCTTTAGGCACTAAATGGTGAAAACCTGACTTGTGCCACCAGAAATAAAAAGGGCAGTGCTTCCCCATGATCTGTGCCTTTCCCATATTAACACCGACAAGATTTGGATTCTCCTGTTTGCTTTTGTGACTAAGCTTTTAACAGTAGCTTATTCTCTAATGAAATTAATAAAGCTGCAGTAATACCTTAATCAATGATAATAAATACTTAAATCACCCTAAATATTCAGTTGCATTGGAAAGGAGGGAACACAACTGTGTCTACAGGGCCTGGAGCCCTTTCCCAGCTGGTTCCTGATTTACAAAGAGCATTAAAATGAGAAACCCCCCACATTTGCCAAAGCTTTAGCACATGGTAGAGCTGAAGAGCCAACACTGGGGCAGGGTGAAAGAAAACAGGGAGGCCCAGTGAGGTGACCCCGCTGCCCCGGAGTGCCCTGCTCCGGGAGGGACCTCTGACATGTGAATGCCCAGTGGTCTGGGGCACATTTTTGATCTTGGGTTCAGCACCTCTGCTCAGCTGCCTCCACACGCTGCAATTCCTGCGCTGTGGACATCTGAGGAAGGTGTTGGGGGAAGCCTTGAAGGCGTTGCTTGTGGAGCAGCGAACCAAGCTGAGCAGGGGGGTGGCTGCTTTTCTTACAGCACTGGGACCTTCCTTTCCACCACGCTGTGGTTTGAGTACCACAAGGGCAGATCAGATCTGTGCCCTCCAGCACACCAGTGTCATCTGCTTTCCTCTCCCCAGTCAACACACTCAAAACGCATTGCATTTGACTTATTTCCACGAATCTTCACAGCAGGAAGGATCATATTAAATGCAATGAAAGCAAGAAGCTACTTCCCTAAACGACTTGTCAGATTGCTTAGGGGGCACTCTCTTGCTGCCTTGTAAAGCTCTACTTTCACAACGTTTCTGTGGTAGCTGGATGGGGCAGGATGTTAACAGTGAGAAGAAATTTTCTTTTAGACAGGTGAAGTCCCTGGGCTGCCAGAGGTCTTCATCTGATCATCTGACAGAAGTTGAACACTACTGCTGGCAATATTTAGCCCCAGTGGACCGGCTCACGGGGAACAGACAGAACCCGGAGATGACACTACAGATGCCAGCCTGTTCATACAACTAATTCATGGCAGAAGGGTATGCAAATTCTGAAGACACTGAGTAACTGCAGTAAAACCCTGGAGTACGTATTACTGCATAATGACACGTCTACTTCTTTGACAGCCTGATGCCTTCAGCCTTCCAGCGAACAGGACATCAGCACGCACCAGAGACACACAGCAACACAATCTGCAATTCTAGCTTGTTTGCAGGCAAAAAGATGTGCTAGTAAGCTTAAGCACTTGAAATACTTAAATGGCAGAAGCTGTAAGGTTTCTTCCATTTGTTTTTCAGGATTCAGACAGCAATATTGGACTATCATCCATTTCTGTCCCTTCTTCAAACCTCCTACCTCCATTGTGACATGGATGGGCAAAAGCACCAGTGACCAAACACACCCGTCCAGGGCAAGGAAGAATATGCCAGAAGAAATGAAGAATTTAGCTCCACCTCCCTCCCCCCAAATATCCATCATACAGATTCCTCTTAGGAGGAAGCATTTCATGAACTACAGTGAAAAAATTCTTTGCTAAGTAATGGCTAGAATGAGGAAGCAGGCTGGCCTGGGGCAGCTTTCGCTGTCATCAACCAGAGCAGCCACTAAAAATCCCTGCACTCCTCAGGACACAGCTATTTTGAAATACTAACATCTCTGGAGCATTGCAGGACCCCAGCACATTCCAAGGCTGTGCAGAGATGTGGAGTAGGTTTAGCTGTGCTAATTTAACCTCATTAAGAATGAAAAACAGGCTGGAAAAACAGTAGATTACACAAAGGTCAAGTGAATCTGTCTACAAACGCTGTTGAGTAATGAAAAGTGAAGTCTGTATTTTCCCCCCTTTCACACAGTGTTTCCTCCAAGAACAACAAGGCAGCACAGGCAAATGCTGTTGCATACATTAAAACTTTGCCTGAATGCTCCAGAATCTCTTGTCTATATAATGTTTAGCATAAAAGTTAACAGTTGGATTCAATGCTCTTAAAGGTCTTTTCCAACCTAAACGACTCTGGGAAGCTGTGTCATAGTTCATACATACCCCAGACACAACCAGCTCCCCTCCCAGGTTCTGAACTTCAGCCTTCACTTTGCTGCAGATGTTCAGCTGGTGGCAGTACAGCGCGATGCGCTGCAGGTAGGCCAGGAGGTCCTGCTTGCACGCAGAATCAGGGCACTGGGGAAGAAAACAAGGTGAAGTTTTACTTTACAATCCCGAAAACTGGAACAGAAATCATTTAGGGAGAAACCAGACAACTCCGTTCTGTAATAGTCAATGTGCTCCAGAGATCATTCCCCTTTCTGCTGAGCCTTGGTTTTCAACAGACAACTGAGCAATAGATGGGCATCACTAAATACGTATGAAAAACCAGGAGCAATAAACACAGGCGATCAGAACACGAAATCTCTGGGGCTCCTTTCAGCTGCACGGCTGCCCTTGAGCTCCCTGTGAGGAGGAAGAGGAACAAGAGGAGGAGGATGAGGAGGGCTAGCTAAGCTTTCCAGAGCAGGTTTGGTAACCACGAAAGGTCCCAGGACACAACAGCAGTGATTTGACATCAACATCTCAAGTTGCAACCAGCAGATCTTACCAAACCCAGCCTCAATTCTCCATCTTCAGTATTTTAAGCTCGGAAATTATCAACTCGACAGTTACTCAATTATATTGGCAGAGGAGGTATTTTCCTCGTTTCTGCTCCCAATTTCTCAGCAGTGTGGAAATGAGATTCCTCACCAGGCATGAAATAAAATTTTTAAGGTGCTTGCTGAGGCGCACATCTGCAAGATAAAAGCAACTGTTTCAGCTCGGCGATTGAAATGCCGTTCAGGGAGCTGCTTCTCAGGCAGAAGGGAAGGGCCATCCCCTGCTTGCAGAGCCGAGCACGAGGTGATTAATGAGCCACGCTCAAAGTGGATTTCAAAACAAGAGGAGCCCTGCTGAGGGGCACAAACAGTCCAAACCAGGATCTGCAAGCATAAGACAAAAAGGCCATGGGAAGCCTTTTACTACCCATGCCAGTCCTGTGGTATCATTAAAAAGGCAGTGAGCGTGGTGGCCAGAATCGCTCCTCCAAGGAATAACGGGCTGTCTCAGACCTACTGGCACGCTCTGGCTGTATGAAGATTAGTGAATAAAGCTGCTGGCACGCCCTGAACTCCACAAACCCTTTGCCCAGCAGACTTTGGTGCTGTTGATGAATAAACCCAAGGGCACATGTGCCATGGTCCTGCCCTGGGCATGCAGCATGAGCAGGGCACCCACAGCTGCCTGCGCCCCAGTACAGGGCACTGACCATCTCATGACTGGGTAAACCCTCGGGCAGGCTCCAGCTCCAGCCACTGCTGGTGGTGCTGCAGGCAGTGCCCAGGAGGACAGATTCTTAAACCAGACTGGATATATTTGTGATGGCAGAAGCTATTGCAGTAGAGATGTGGGAAATCCAGGGAGACCTTAGAGCAGCTCCAGGGCCTAAAGGGGCTCGAGGAAACCTGGAGAGGGGCTTTGGACAAGGGCCTGTAGGGACAGGACAAGGGGAATGGCTTTAACCTGCCAGAGGGGAGATGGAGATGAGCTCTGAGGCAGAAGCTCTTCCCTGTGAGGGTGCTGAGGCGCTGGCACAGGGTGCCCAGAGAAGCTGTGGCTGCCCCATCCCTGGCAGTGTTCAAGGCCAGGTTGGACACAGGGGCTTGGAGCAACCTGCTCTAGTGGAAGGTGTCCCTGCCCATGGCAGGGGTTGGAGCTGGAGGAGCTTTAAGATCCCTTCCAACACAAACTAGGCTGGGATTCTATGACACCATGGTCACGTTCTGGTGCCTGCAGGTGAGGACACTCTGCTGACAGTATTCACATGGAGCATTTGCTACCCACAACAACTCATTTGCCAAAACAGACATTTAACTCTGAAAGGATGGCGAGTGTAGCCAGTAAATATGTTTGTTCTATCCAGGGCCAGACCAAGTGGGTTTTCTAAGCTAATGTGGTACTTGAGCACAGCAGAGGCAAAAGATCTGTACTATATGTTGCATACAGAGATGCCCTGTATGGCAGGGTGCCGAGCTGTGATCCAAGGCAGCACACACACAGACAATATGAGAACATACATTACAATGGGATTTTTGGCAAGCTGGGACAAGCATGCCAGGCTGTGTAACACAGGCTATGGAGATTTGGATGGCTTTGTGGGCATCTGACCCGGTGTAACCAGAAACGGACTGAAATCACCACCTTAGTTCCAAGGAATGTAATGAAACACCCAAAGTATCTGCAACTCTTATGTAGGCACGTTGCTTCCATCAGTGAAGTGAAACCCACAAACAAAGCAGCAAAAGCTTGCAGGTTCATTTTTTAAGCTAATCAATATTAGTCAGCAGTACAAGATGTTTTTGAGAAAGTCCACAAATAGCATCAGCCAAAGAGCTAATGAAAAGCTGAAATTACCATTTGGGAAACTGCTCTCCATCTCCCAAACAGCTCATCTAACAAAGCCAACGGGCAGCACAGCGGCACACTGAATGGAACATTGACAAATGCACAATACAGCACGTCAGAAGGACCCTGAACAATGCAAGGAGCTTTATAGGCTCAGAGTTTATGGAAACTAGTTAAGGAAAGACATTCTCAAGGAAAGAGGCTGCTGCATGTTTCCTGGTGGCTGAAGAAGACAGCAAAATATTAGCAGGGGAAGGATGGAATAGGAAATATTACTCGGCTGTACTAGATCAATTTGACATGAGCTGGAAAACCACATCCTATCCTGTGTGTGCTATTTCGACAAGCAGAATAGAGAATTCAGTCCAAAGACAGATGATGTTTAAATAGAGATGTAACACAAGATAAAAAAGAACATCAACAAAAGGCACTGCAGATGCCTGTATAAGCCCTGTCCTTTCCTATGCAGGAACACTCAGATAAAACCTAAAAAACCCTAAAGGCAACAATTTCAAAACTGATTAAGAAAGATTACATTATTGTATTAACCTGCAACAGCCACAGACACAAAACCCCTGTCTGCCGAGCTAGCTGGGGAGGGTTCCCACAACACAGCCACAGCAGATAGCTGCACTGTGTTCAGAAACAAATGTGCACTGGGGACATCCCCACCTCCCCAGTCCACCAAAATGAGATGCTGACTCTGCTGCCAGAGGGGAGATTGAGATGAGCTCTGAGGCAGAAGCTCTTCCCTGTGAGGGTGCTGAGGCGCTGGCACAGGGTGCCCAGAGAAGCTGTGGCTGCCCCATCCCTGGCAGTGTTCAAGGCCAGGTTGGACACAGGGGCTTGGAGCAACCTGCTCTAGTGGAAGGTGTTGGAACTGGATGAGCTTTAAGCTCCCTTCCAACCCAAACCATTCTGTGATTCTATGATTCTACAACTCTGTGGTGGTTGTTGGGAAAAACTAAGCTGGTTGCTCCACATCAAATCCAGGATCTGTCCCAGACAGAGCAAACACACACACATTCGCTTCCTACTGCCCCAACTGAACCTGCGGAGAAGCAGAATCACCTTTTTCTCCCTTTTCTCAAGGAAAAGGGGCAGGGAAAGCCAGAAGAGCTCTCCCATGGTGTGTGCTGATTAAGATAAGCACACAACCCCCATCCCCACATGTCTGGTAGGTGTAAGAAGCAACTGCAGACACCTTCCTTCCTCCCACTGTCTCTCTTGTTTAGGGTATGAACACTGCTGAAACAATAATTCACACTGAAATACCCTGGCCAGCCCCATGTCACTGCTGCGCTCAGTACTCTGGTTAGAGAGGCTGAAAGCAGGCACGTAGGGGAAGCACAGGCAGTGGCAGGGAGCACATCCCTGGACCAGCCTCTGCAGTGCAAGGACCAGTTGACAGCAAGAGGCTGCTGGAGCGTTTTACTGGGGAGTGGGGCAATCCCTATGCTTGCCCCCAGCTTCTTTCAATGTAATGATCAGATACAGATGTAATCTCAACCTCCCACCACTATCAAAGAGGAAAATGCAACAGAGTTTTTTCTTTTGCTTTGTAAGTATCCCAACATTGCAAAAAGAAATATTACGGAGGATTATCATGTTGCTGCAAATCATCTTCGTGTGTGTTGTACTCAGAAGCGCTTCCTGTTCCCCCACTCCAAACAAGCAGAGTGCTGCTTTGAGTGAAAGATGGAATACCTTTGGGAAAATCTGCCGGCTGATGGCTAGACACTTCTCACCAGACGTGAAATACCTTGGATAATAGCTTTTATAGTTTCAAAGGAAATGTGCTGTAAAAGTGCCTGACGGCAGGAGTTAGGAGTTCCTGACACACTAACATGAGGGGTCATGATTCACCCGATGTTGCGTGGCAAATAGGACATAAAACCCCATCCATTTGTTAAAAGCCTGTATTAGGCACAGGAAGGCATTAGTGCTCTGCTGAAGTGGTTGCATTGTATGTCCCCTGCAACTGTCAGACAGTTCTACATTAACAAGTTTCTAAAGAGTATGTAAGCACACCTAATGAAATATGCAAGCTCCAAATATTAGTAGAGTATGGAGAAGGGAAAAAAAGCTATATTCTTGTCAGAATGACTAACTGTACAGTCCTGCTTGTATTTATCTTCCAATGTGTGCTTAACCTTTTACATTTTTAAGGACCTTACTTTGGCTAAAAGGAGCCATTTAGTTTTCTTCTGTATTTTGCAATGGCTTGGAGTAGAAAACCAGACACCAACTTTGCATAAAACATGTGAATTAAAAAGAAAAAAGGAAAAGGCATTGTAAACCTTCAGCCCAAGGTCCCCTGAGCTCTATAACACAAACTGCTCCTTGCTTCATTTACCTACAGCAGCAACACACCTGATTCTTCCAGAAATACAGTTGTCAAAATGCTCTAGAGCAAGGAGACCCATTTTAAAAAACACATTTCAACATTCGCTCCCCACTGAATATTTCTCACTGCATCATTAATAAATAAGGGTGAAGACAACATCCTCTGGATGCAGCATTTAAAGAGAGATCTGCATTACAAAGATTTACTTCCAAAGTGACAGTTTCACTTCAAACCTTGCCTTACGAATTCTGATTCAGAGAAGGACTGAAAAGCAAGTGATGGCTGTACTAAACAAAGTTTAGGCCATGATCTCAGGCTTCACCTACCTGCATTTCAGGGTCCCTCTTGAAGGCAGAGTATTATTACTAATGCTGATGTTTCTCTGCAATTTGGGTGTGGACAGAGACCAAAGATGCTTTTGCCTGGCCCAACCCAGTTTCTGAAGTGTCTCAGGACAGGCAGGTGCATTGCATAAAACCCCTGAGCTGGCCATACCTGTTCAATCCTACAGGAATTCATTTCAAATACTTTTGTACATATAGCACAGCACACACACACCAGCCTGGGACAGCATAGCAAATACTGGGTCACTACGTGCCTTGCTCAAAGTCTTCATCAAATTCTGACTGGGCAATGAAAAAAAACACTCAAGTTTTGACAATCTCCCCATTCAGTCTATGGGGCATTTGAAAATTGGTAATATTAAAAAGCTGCCTCAAAATAATATGAAAGGTTGTGCAACAGTGCAACAGGCCATGTGCAGTAATTATGGTGTTGCCTACATGGTCTTGTCACTGCTTTGGAAAGTCTTGGGTGTATTCTGAGCAAGACAGAAGTGACATGAATTCAGTGTCAGTCCTGTTCAGTTACAGAACTGGCCTAGATACTATGTGACATGAAGCAGTGCTGGCATATTGCTACCTTAAAATGGTAGGTGCTTGATTTAAGCCAAGGATCTGCTAGTGTTACTGCTGGGCATATTTAGCTGCTTACACTGCTTAGGGTGGCAGGAGAGCAGCAGGAAAGAAAAGGCTAGAATTTTCCAGCAGCAAATCTGGAAAATCAGTTTAAAAGCCCCAACCCCTCAAAGCTAAACACATTTTCTTCTGTTCATCATGTCTGCAGTACTTAAAGATCTCCTATTGCTCATTTGTGCTGGAGGCATGTGAACATGGTTTGTGACTTACATGGTCAGCAATAGTCCGGCCCAGCTTGTCCATCCTTGACCCAGCCTCCGCAATCTTCTTGGCTGCACTAATCACATCTGACGTATTTTTCAGTGGACCTTTACCTCTGCAAAACAGAACAGAGTCTACCTTCTAGCACCAGAAAACTGGAAGAGTGAACTATATATTGCCTCTTCTGTTCCATACAGTATTGGAAGTGATTCCTCACCCAAACTGTATGAGTAAGGTTGCACAGAACTAGGCAGGTGTAATCATTACAGCACCTTCATTTTTAAGGCAATTTCCCCCTTCCAGCACCTCCCCATATTTAGATTAAACCCAGGAATAAAAACATCTTAAATTTTACTGTTTTAAGCACCCTAATGATGATAAGAGATAACATTTTAGAAGACAGATTTGCAATTTTCATCGAATGCAACATCAAGTTTAAAAAATAGCGTTGTATAAAACCTGGTAAATGAATTTCAAAAGGCATCAAAAACCCTCTCTTTCTTTTGCAAATAACTGTACCAGGAACCATTTCCGCAGTACAGCAATATTGAGAGCCCATAGAATTTAATGTTGTAAAGAACTGAGCAAATATATGTATATATATTCCTTGGGACAAGAATCACCCTTAAGAAAGAAAGACAGACAGACAGGCAATAACTGCTGTGCATCTATAGATCAATTTAAACAGTTATTACCACCCAGTCACTGCATAGTAATGCATCTCCTGAGTTAATACAGGCTTTAATAGGGTAACATCTAAAGGAAATTATAAGAAGTAAGACTCTTAAGAGTGCTTGCAAAATATTTCATTGACAGACCAGCATCCCAGGCAGTTCTGAGAGAAGGTGGTGTGCACACAAATGAAAAACACTCACCTGGTGAAGTCTGTCATTTCCATCATAATCATACACATTTGTTTCGCCAGAACAATTATGTCATTACCACTGTCATCCCATTTGGATACTTCAGCATCCAATTTACTCTTTTCTTCCTGGAAGCTTGCAACTTGCTCAGCAATCTTCGCTTTTTGCTCTTGAGGGAGCTGAGCCATGATCGCCTGAAAGAGAGAGTTTTCTCACATTGCCATTGAAGAAGGCTTTTTGGAACATTTCACTAATAACCAATTTAAGTCATGTGGATGGGGGATAAAACTTTAATAGCAATCCTCTACCTAGAGGCTTCACAGAACCATCTCCTTCCATTTTGAATCGAAGGTTATGCTTTTTCTTAAGAAACAGTGCCCAGAGAGACAAGCTGACACCTGAAACATGGGCATTTGCAGGATAGAACTGTAACACTCCAAACAAGTTTGCCACATATTATCATCCCTCAAAGAAAATCTGCATGAAGAGGGGGGCTTGCCTTTCCTATAAAATTTAAGAGTTTTAAAAGGAAGTTTCACTTGGGTATCTGTCAGTGTTGCAATGCACAGAAGAAATATTAGGTGTCTCTTCCCTGCAAAAAGCTAGATGTACCGTTTTGGAACATGCATACTGAGGAAAGAGTAAGTGAAAATAAAGAGTGTGTGCTTACTCCTGAATAAAACCTATCAGACTAGGTTTACAGCCTGCATGAGACTCAATGCCTTTGCCTTCATAAATACTGGGAGCATTCATGCCTCCAGGAGCAGGTGAAAAGGAGTCTTCAGTACAAAAAAGCCTCTGGCAGCAGTTGTGTTATAAGGTAAATTAGAAATGTCTGCATTTAAATAAAAGAGGGGAGAGGGATACAGGAATAGAGAGTGCTTGTACAAAGCAGGAGAGCATAAAAAATACTCTCAGTATAATTCCAAAGCTGATGTGGCAGAAGGCTGATAAATAAGGTCTAGTCCATGCCTGGTTTCAGGCTAGCAGAGCCTTCCCAGAAAACCTTCCATGGCACTTTCCCAAAAGCATAAATTGTTATTGATAAAGAAGGGGACATGTCAAATAAAAACAATAGGGATGGCCTGGTTTTCCTTCAATGTACTGATCTTATGTTTTCAGCTATTAATGATTATATATTGCCTATCAATGCTTTCATTTTTAACAGTCATAGGAAATGCAGTTAATTTCAATGATTTCATTTTTGAGCTCCTCTCAATGACGTCTTGATCAATGCTCAGTGACCAACATGTGTGTGAGAAGCCAGTTTGTAAAAATTTCTTCTCCACAAACTTAAGATTTGACAGCTGAAAATAACATTAGTACAATGGAATGATTTGCCTCCTATCTCCCTGAAGAAACTCACCTAATTGAATGGCAGTGCCTACAACATCTGTGATGCCCACATATAAAGTACTTCATAGAATTACAGAATCCCAGCCTGGTTTGTGTTGGAAGGGAGCTTAAAGCTCATCCAGTTCCAACCCCCTGCCACGGGCAGGGACACCTTCCACTAGACCAGGTTGCTCCAAGCCCCTGTGTCCAACCTGGCCTTGAACACTGCCAGGGATGGGGCAGCCACAGCTTCTCTGGGAAAAGTCTGTGCCAGCGCCTCAGCACCCTCACAGGGAAGAGCTTCTGCATAAGAGCTCATCTCAATCTCCCCTCTGGCAGGTTAAAGCCATTCCCCTTGCCCTGTCCCTACAGGCCCTTGTCCAAAGCCCCTCTCCAGGTTTCCTGGAGCCCCTTTAGGCACTGGAGCTGCTCTAAGGTCTCCCCTTCAGGAGCCTTCTCTTCTCCAGGCTGCCCCAGCCCAGCTCTCTCAGCCTGGCTCCAGAGCAGAGCTGCTCCAGCCCTCGCAGCAGCTCCGGGGCCTCCTCTGGACTCGCTCAAGCAGTTCATCGGTATTAAAAGGATTCTGATCTTTCAGGACATCCAAAGTAACACTCAGACATTTCTCACATCTCTCAGACCAACACATGCTTCATTTCACTTAACCTCCTCTTTAGAAGAAAACTGGAAACAAAGAATTCCAGTTTTCTGATCCAACATTTTCACCTCCTCCTCCCCCCAGTATTTAACCTGGATTTTCAAAGCAAACTGAACCGTTTCTTGAAGGCAAGTCACTGTTTTAGAATGCTCAGATTTCTTCCTTACCCTTGCACTTTGTCCAGCAATGAGCTGATCATCTTCAGTCTGAATACTTGTTCTGCTTCGGACATCAAAGTCCTCGGTCTCAAAGTCGGAATCATCCAGCTCTTCAGGAGTCTGAGGAAAGAGTAATTCAGTCAGAGCCAAACAGTAGAATTCATGGCTCTAAAAAATCAACAAGAATATTGTTTTCAAGCAGAGAGATTGGAAATCAGTGAAGGTAAAAATTAGTCCATGTTTTCAACAAAAAGATAAATACAGGGACTGTGCCCAGAGTGCACTCACGTGTGAGTATATATGCTTGAGTGCTCATGTTAAACACATCGGGATGCCCCAAATTTCGTGCCAGGTACTAAGCACCTGAGCTCTTTCAGGTCACGAATGCAGTCAGGGTTTGAAACACACGAAAAAAGTTCTTGCCAAATGAACAGTATTTTTGCAACTTGGTTAAATGTAAAAGCTTCACTTGAGATGCTGAAGCTAAAATTACACACAGCTCTAAGGCCTGGTTCAAACCCACCAACATCGTCTTTAGTACAATTATGAATCAAAGCACAGACTAAATTAACAACAGCTAAAATGTATCGAAATTTATTCTTATCCCCCAGGAAAAGCTGAAAATTTTTAGCTAGTAAGGGCCAGCTTTTACGCTGTAGGCTAAACACATCTGACCTAGTTCCTGCTTGCCTGGGATTTATTTTTGCCACTGCCACTCTATAGCTGGCAAACTTTTTATAAAGCATATCAAGTTTAAACAGCATATTTGTCAAAATACTACATCTTTGCTTAGAGTGGCACTTCATGACAGTTTTACAGAGCTGGGTCAACAAAGACCTTCACTGATAAATGCTATACATCGTGATTAACAGATAAGATGCAAATAAAGTCCCCGCTCTTCAGATTTCTTTCCTATCATTTGAATTTTACAAACTTGTTTTCCAACCCAGACATCTTGTGATACAGTTAAAATAAAGATAGATACACAAAACAGTTGCCAAAAAGCAAAGGTGAGCATGCTGATAATCAGGATCCAGGATATTTCAGCCACCATCTCCTCTCCATGTCTTGAAGAACAGAGGATGCCCGCAAAATCATCATAAGGACATATACTAATAGCTCAGTGTATCAATATTAAAGAAGTAATATATATATAAAAAAGACAGTTCTGCTGCATCTTTAGAACCTGTTTATGATTCCCAAGCCCCCTTCTCTGCCCAACCATCCTAAATCCCCAAAAACCTGGGGTATACAAAGTGTAATCCTGCCTTTCAAGCTGTCAAGGGCAAAAACACCTCTGGGGAAGATGAGGGATTGCCTGGGGAGCAGGGAGGAAAAAGCAACAACCTACAGATATAGATTTTAGTTCTGAGAATACACTGCATAAACACAAAAATTAGGTGTTTGAGCAACTTTTCCTTCTGGTTCCTGTAAAGAACAAGTGCCACTGGACAAAGTTTCAAGTGCATCAGCTCATTTGCTGCAGGCGAGCTCAGCAGCATCCCCCTGCGAGCGTGGTTCCTCCTGTGGGCCAGTTTGAGACAAAGCCCTGGAGAAGCGGTGGCCTGGAATCTCCATTTGAATAGCTCTCTTATCCTAAATCCATCCTACACCTTACAGCTTTTTGGAGAACAAACATTAGCAATTTAACTTCTTTATAGGTCACCGCTGTGTCACCAGCGTGCTGCCGTTAGCTACTGGCAGCGGCACTAAAGCCGCGGCACCAAAGCTGCGGCACCCTGACATCAGAGACGCGGCATGAGGGGCAAGTCCTGGCATCACCACCTCAGCTAATTACTCACGATGTGGAACTGGCAGCCCTGCCTTCATGTCCTGCATAATGAAGACTTCAGCAGGGTGGTGAATCAAATTAGTTTGTCTGCATAGCAGGAAAGCCTTGATATCTTCATCTAACGTTGGTTGTCTATAAATCCCGAGCTTAACTTTGAAAGAAATTATATGGGGAATTGTCAGCTTTTCTTTGGATTTCTCATTTGATTCTTTGATCTAAGCAGGAAACATGGAAGATACTATTGCAGTGGGTACTATAATCATGTATATTCTGGGGCTGTATTGTCCTTAATTTACTTATCACCAAAATGCATCTGCCATGGTTACCATTCTGAAAGATGAAGATGGTGTCTCTGCAATGCATTTGTTTGAGTCAGACGAGGACAAGGGAAAAAAGGAAAAAGGCATAAGGCCCCTCCATTTGTTTTTGCTGTGTCTGGCTCCTGACCATTTTTACCATGCTAAGATTCAAGAAATGTGCCCATAGGTCAGCCTCAACCAGAACTTTCTTTTCTGCAACCCTTCAATCAACTGCAGGAGCCCTTCTGCCTCTTCCCTGCATGCCTCCGACCAGTCTAAGGCTGCCTGACCTACCAGAAATTGGGACTTCCAAGTCACACTCAGTACACCTGAAACATGCCAGCACAGGAGAGACAAAGCCTCTACGAACTGCTCCCTGTTTACTGAGGTTAGCCTATTAACGAATTACACGCTCTAGGAACTAGAGGCTGAACTCATCTAAACCCGTTTATGACTAACTAGCATTAATTCTCAAAATTTACTTAATAAAGAGCCATCGGGTTTTATTTCTCAGCTCTCAAACGATCAGAAAGCATCTATAGTTATGAATCTACTTGCTGTTGTTAAATCAAAGGTCACTGATTTCAGCACATTAACAAGCAAGACATTAACATGATATTACAAAGGATGCGTGAAGGGTATTTAGCATCACAACTCTGGCTATCATTGATGCTCAGATCTGTTTAATGAATTTGAATCAAAACGTACTTCTGAAGCACTCCACAGAGTGATTAGCAGTTTTTAAGACTCTGAATGTTAATATGAGCTAAACACAAATTTCATGCTGTCTGCTCTCAACAGAACTGATGCCTGTCAGCTCAAGAAAGGCACGGAAACGAGTGGAGAAACAGAAAGCTGTTCCAGTAAGTTCTGCTCACCCGGATCATCAGGACAGCTTTCCTGATGTCTCGAATCCCATCGTACACCAGCCGCGAGGCATCAATGAATTCGTTCTCATCCATGGGCTGAGCAGGGTCTGAACTCAGGGCTTCCACAGCAGCTTCTACTTGCTCGGTAAACCGCGGCATAACTGAATCAAGAACACCAAAGAGCAGTCAGTGCCCACCCCAGTGCCACCTTATGCTACACACTTGAGGTATGTGCCTCGTTGTTAACTATCACTGGAAGCTCTGAAGCAGTTCTATTTGAATTCAAAGCATTTGTTGCAGAAAGACATCAAAACTGCAGCTCGAGTCTTGGCCCACTGTTTACTCTGCTGCTGTTTGGTCTTTTCCCCTTAGAGAGTGAAAAGTTTACCCCCACCTTCTAGTGGACAAGAAGAAAACATCCGGAGAAGTGGTTAGAAACTATGAGATAAAATATTAAGCATTTGTTTTATGTTCCCTGCAGATGTACATAATTTTTTTGGGGAAAAAATAGCATTACCATCATGAAGCTCAAGTTTAACAAGGGACTGGAAGAGGGCAGGTTGCCCTGCTGTACTGCAGTGGCTCACTGCACCCTGGGAAGGACATCACAGAGCCATTTACAGTCTGTTCGCTTCTTCAGTGTCACCCTTGATTCTTCATCAAAGTAATTAAAGCAAAGCCAACCACTAATAGTTGGTGCAGCACTTACTGAAGTAACCAGAATCATTCCTTCCCTTGTGTGGATGTTACCAGCTAGTTCACAGGAAACACCCTCATTTATTGCTTGGGTGTGGTGAACTACAACCTACAATGCTTCTTTAACTGTCATAAAGGTATTTCACAAAATTTACCCTAAACAGTGACTCAAAATTTATTTTACTGGGCCAATGCAGTAGATGAAGAGGGCTGGAGCAGCTCTGGAGACAGGCTGAGAGCGCTGGGCTTGTTCAGCCTGGAGAGGAGAAGGCTCTGGGGAGAACTTGGAGAAGCTTCCAGTGCCTAAAGAGGCTACAAGAAACCTGGAGAGGGGCTTTGGACAAGGGCCTGTAGGGACAGGACAAGGGGAATGGCTTTAACCTGCCAGAGGGGAGATGGAGATGAGCTCTGAGGCAGAAGCTCTTCCCTGTGAGGGTGCTGAGGCGCTGGCACAGACTTTTCCCAGAGAAGCTGTGGCTGCCCCATCCCTGGCAGTGTTCAAGGCCAGGTTGGACACAGGGGCTTGGAGCAACCTGCTCTAGTGGAAGGTGTCCCTGCCTGTGGCAGGGGTGGGAACTGGATGAGCTTTAAGGTCCCTTCCAACCCAAACCAGTCTGGGATTCTATGCATGTGGCATAAATCTTTCTGGATCCAGAACACTCACGGAGCCTGGTACAATACTGCAAGATGTCCAGTGCAACTTTCAAGCCCTAGCTCACTGTTTAGGATTCATTTATTGGTGTTTTAGCTTTCTACAGCTCAAGAACAGCAAGCACACTCAGGGAGACTTTGTGCACTGCTGAATTTTAAGCCAGTCAACACAGCAAAATTACATTTCTCATTTTGCAACAGCTCTGCAAATAACTCCCACTAATTTTCATTATAGTGTGTCAATGGAGTCTTTAATAGATTTCACAGGTACCTTAGTATCTGGTTGCCCAGGCACTTGCAAGCAATATGAATTCAGGGATCTTGGAATTAACCGACTCTTACCTGTGTTGGACAGTAACTTCGTGGCTTCCAACACCTTCTCAGTGTAGACTCCAGGTTCGTAGTTATCCATTTCCGAAGTGACAACATGAATGACTCTAGCAGCACGTCCTCGAATTGCTCCAGCTGTGCGGTCTAAACCATCAACATCTTTTTCTTGGAGAGCAATGACACATTTGTTTACATCTTCTAAAATATGATTCTCTGGTGGTAAAAGAAGGAGGATTTAGATGGTAATATCTTCTTTTCTGCTGCAGTCATCAGCATAGCAATTTCTCAGTTTGTGACCTGCTCTATAAAACCTCCAATCAGATGCTGTAAAGCATTAATTTTTAAGCTTGCTACAACCAGGAAACAGCTGCCCTTCCACACTAGGTGTCAAAAAGCCATCAGTGGCAGCCACACTTCTTGCCTCTGTTTATCCTTGATTTTACCAACAGAAAAGCTGAGTTCATCTGAGTTCTCCCCTAATGTGTTTCTTCCCATTTCCTCCCCTGGACTGCCAAAGTCCTTATTCCAAATACTTCCAAACCGCTCCCCCATCATTCCACGTGCATGGGATGATGAACAACCCTCCCCTGCGCCACACCTCAGCCACCCAATGCTCTAATAGGCTGGGGCACTTGTGGCACGTTTCTAGCTTCCTACATAGTGTTTTCTCACAACCACACATACCATCAGAGAATATTAAGCTGCTAGTTCTCCCCTCAAATGGAAGACATACCATATGCAGTGATTTATGCAGAAAGCGTTCCAGTGACAGAGTACTCATTGTCTCTTGAGAAAACATAAAGCCAAGACCTCTGTTTGTAATTTACTTTTTGAACACACATTTTCTTTTTGACACAGAGGTATTTCCCTCTATCTATCACGTCCAAGAAGCTCACAATGAGTAAACTTCCCCCTAAGAGATTTCTGAAAATGCCTGAAGAAGTTGGGATCCTGACTGGGGGAAACGTACCCAAAAGGTCTTCCAAACTCTGTCAGAGACCTCTTTAGCATATCAGTACCAACGCTTTGATACTGCCATCCAACAGCAGCATTTGGGCTGCTTGGTAAGAAACCAACTTGGAAGCATTTCTGCTCTGTCACTTAAAATAGTTTCCAGCGTTACTTACCATTGACTTAATCATGCTGCACTGCCAATTCGTGCCACTGAAGTGGCTTTTATTCCCTACACAGGTAGTAAAAGAGCCATTTTGCAAGAGTTTGTAGAGCCGAGGAGCACATAGAGTTGAGTGATGGAGGATTTGTATAAACTGGCTGAAAGGATTGCTGCTGCTGGAAGTGTTATGCTTCATTTACATAAAATTAACAGAGCCAGGTGCAGTATTGCAAGACTTTGGTAAGCAACCTGGGCACGAAATACACTTGTGACATACCTCAGAAGCAACTCAGCCTGAACAAGTTCAGCCGAGGGCAGAATGTGGCCCTGAGAGAGAGAAGCGCAGGTTCATTAGTGATTTGACAAGTCAGTGAGCATGCAGCCAAGGTACAAGAGCTGCAGCAAGGAGCACACAGGGTTTGGGTATTTAAAGCAAGAGACAGACATCCCTGCAAGGTGCAAGAGTAAAAAGAAAACACGTCGGCACCAGGCCAAAACACAGACTGTTTATTGCTTGAATTCCTTAATGAATAAATTAAGCCACCGACCATTTAAAAGCCTCTTTGAATTATAGGAACTTTAATAAAAGGCATGGACAAAATGAAGATGAATATTTAAACGCCTGCTGATCACTTCATCTCTTCTGCCGATGTGAAGTGGCCAGAAAGACACTTCAAAGGCAAGGTAACCCGCCACAGGGCAGGGACCATCAGGTGCATCCACTGTGGTTATACTCTCCAGCCGGATGATAACAAATCAGATTTGACACTGTTCTGTGTGCTTGTATATACACACACACTGCTACCTGTCCTACAGGCATGTGGACCCCAAGTGTGGGGCACAAAGTGCCATCTGCTGAGGTCAGGGTGGCAGAAGAGCCCAGGAGATGCTGACACACGGGTTCACCTCCAGCACCTCTGGGGACGTGGTAACACTGCATCAAAGTCAACAGCCTTCCCGTGGCTGGGCGGGAGGAGAGTCTCACAGCAAGGGAATGGAACAGAGAACGTGCCCATGACATGGGGGCTAGAACTAGATGAGCTTGAAGGTCCTTCCCAAACCAAACCAGTCTGGGATTCTGTGATAACACAGGCAACGGCAAAGGGATCTTGTTCTATATATAAAAAAAGGAAAAAGTGGTGTCCACCCTCACCTAACACCTTCCACCCACCTCCCCATTAAAGGGATTAAGAAATCCTCTGCCAAACATCCCAAGAAGTCTGCAAGGGGGCCTGGGGGCTACAGGAGAGCAAAACCTAAGTAGTCAGGAGATCAAGCCACAGATGCGCAAATATAACTCTGCTTTTTGCTGTGTCCCCTATGAAAGGTCTTGGAACAATTTCCATGCTGAAGTTGTTCCCCCCTCTCTTGACAGGGACACTGGAGGAACCAGGTCAAACAGCAGTGTCAGTAGACATGGTTATGGAGCAAATACTTGAGTGTTCATACACTTGTAAATAAAGCATTCATCTTGTAATGAAGGAGGACAATCATCAGGTCCAGCAATATTCATCTGGAGGCTCTTAAGATGAAATAGCTCTACTGTGAAGGACATCTCTTGCATAAACCTCTGTCAATGGCAGAGGAATAGAAGGCAGCAAATGGAATGATTTTTTTAGGGGGTTTCAAAGGAGATCCAGGTAATTTCAGAACATTGAATTTGACAATTACACGGTGCTATCAGCAACTGCTCTAAAGAACAGAGAGAGTGGGCACACAAACACAGCCCAAGTGCTTAGGGAAGGCACTGATGAGAGGTATAAGAATTACAGAAGGCACAGAAGAGCTTTGAAATGAGGAATAACGGAACAGGCAAAGCCTCTGCAGTCAAGAAAGAGATGACTAAGCGTAGACAGAAGTCTGTACATTTACAAACAGCACGAAGAAAGCCAGCGGAGAAAAAACCTTCTTCACCATCATCTATTACAACCAGAGGCACCAAATGAAGCAAACAGGCGACGCTGCAAAAATGAGGTGGTTTTCACAGTTCAGCTGTGAACTCTGCACAGGATGATGGAGATGCCAGCGGTTTATAATGGTCAGAAGAATAACTAACACAGGCTTAAATGAGAAAAATCTGTCAGGGACTGTGCAGCAGATAACACCTCTGCTGCTGGAGCTCCCTGAGCTGCAAATCAATCATGGTTGGGAGCTTATAGGAAAGATCTTTAGGCTACAGGACTGCTCCATTCATCTCCCATGCCCTGACAATCAGCCACCACCAGACTGCTGTCCTATCTCAACAGGGCCCTTCTTGCGCCATGCCCTCCATAAAATGTGGTACCCTGCAAGCTTATCTGCAGCACTGTGCATCTAATATCCATCTTCCGTGACACTCTGCTATTATCTAAACCCAACCTCTCTTTCACCGAGCTTTTACCTGTGGATAATTGATACAATTCTGAAGCATAAGCTGAACAACGAAGCATAACTTCATGATGGACAGCACAACACATTGTGGGAATGTGGTGAGGATTCTTTAAACACACACACACAGACTCACAAGAACTCTTTAAAATTCTGCTTACATCCCAGTTTGTAACTGATACAAACTGACACAAGCATCCTAATAACCCCAAACAGAACCTGGTATAAATCATACCCATCACGATTTGATCCAGAGAGATGTTTAGACTTTTAGCAGATGAATTGGAGCTGTGGCATTTATATGGAAAACATTTATCAAAGTTCAAACAAATAATATTTAAACCAGTATTTATTGCTTTAATATTTTCCCTACATCTCTTCAACAACACAGCACATATAAATAACTGCTGGATGCACTTGAGCATCTGCAGGAGTCTCAAACCACAGCACTGCCATGATGCCATGGCAGTGGCAAGCACACGCTCGAGCTGAGCTCACCCCTGAGTCAGCCTGCCACTGCCCCAGAAAAGCAGCATTCCCTGCTTGCTGCCGAGCCTTTGATACAATTCAGAGCAACGCAGCAGTGGGACACCATAACCCTCAGAAGCACAGTACCCATCTCCTCAAATGACCCAGAAAGGATGCAGGCCACTCGGTTCCCGTGGTTTGACCCACAGACTAACAGCTTTTTCTCTTTAAAATGTTTTGTATGCTTGTGGGCAAACTCCAAGCGGAGCCGTGAACCTCAGCACACAACTCCCCCTAAATATATTTCTCCAGAAACAGGCTCCTCACAGCTGTGCAATTTCAACTACTGCTGCAACAATGAGCATGCAGATACAAATACCCAGGACGTTCAATTGCCTAAGAAGTTTATGCTACCTCATTGCAAAGAACAATTGTATTCAGAATGCAGGGAGCCACAATACAACATGTATGATAACACAGGTATTTCACTGTAGAAACACTACTTTGGGTGGGTGTTTTTCTTTTAAATAATAAAAAAAAAGATATTTTTTTTAATTCAGGACCTTAACTTTTCATCTCTATTTTCTAGCTATGTGGACCTGCTACTTCTGACTCGACACATCTGCCTGTGAAATCTCTCTTTACATTTGGAGTTTTTAGGTCATCTGAGATGCTTAAGCCTGTTTGCACCAGGAAAATTAGCCCCTCAGTTGGTGGAGGTAATTTGTGACTGGTATTGCAGACAGAATTCGTGTGGTTGTATCATTGTGTCCTCTGACTAGAGCAGAATTAGAGGTTGCGGAAAGAAAATCGTCCCCCTTGTTTCTAGGTCACTGCAGCTAATAGTGGGTCTTTATCAGTGATGCTGATAAAACAGATCATCTTGGCAAGCTCTTTGCCAAATGGAATTATTAATCTATTATAATGATCTAATCATCTTTAAAAACTTTACTAAAGCTGACATGGTTAAAAATACTGACAGAACATTTTGTGTAAGAACAGTTTTATTTTAATTAACTTGTCTGACCACGGTTTGAGATTCATTTTCATTTATGTAAGAAGAGTTTCAGGTGAATTGAGGGATCATCTTTTTCGCTAGTGCACAACTAGAACACAAACATGTTCTGTTTCCCCCAGTGTTCCTGCTGAGGTCTGTCTGCAGTAGCTAGGTGGTAATTCATCACTAGTTCAGCCAGCAATTCAAAAGCTTGAGACAGAAAGCGTTGTCTCCTCGCGCCAAGATCTCCTGCTCTATTTTCACACATTGCTCAGGAGAAAATGACACTTACCAGGTGAAACGTCCCAACACCATCCCTTCCAAAAACCCAAGAAGACTCCAGAGCACGTGTAGCAACCACCCATTTCCAGGAATAAGCTCAGTTACGAGAATGATCATTTCAGAGATCGAACCCCTGGTTACCTGACACAGCCAAGAAGTCATCAATGGAAGTGATGTCATCGACAGCATCTGTCAGCACACGGACTTGCTTCTCCCACTGCTCTTTGAAGAGATCCATGTTTTCTTGAGCCAGTTTGCTTTGGGGTTTAGCAGCCAGAGCCAGCGCAGCATTAATGACCTGTAAAACACCTCTGCATGTTTAAAACATATCCTTAATGAAACAATTCGTTTCCATATGTTTATCCAATGAACTCAGCAGCAAACGAAACAAGCTTAATAAGTTTTCAGGAACTTGATGTTTAAACACAAAAGTGGTTTATTCTGTGGTTCTCACATCCAACTCATACCTGCTTCACATTTATTATGGTTAGTTACTAGGAGCAAAAACACTTGGCAAGTATTCACAAGAGCTAGCTTCATCTTTCTTTAACAGCTCATGTTAAAAAGGTGTTGCTTTCCGAGTACAGGTTGGGCTGTTAAGTATTTTAGACAGGATGACATTTAGTACACTGGAGGCTGTATTTCCTAAGCTACTTGCCAGAACCTGAGAAAAAAAGGTCAAGAAAGGATTAATCTCACAAAGCTGGAATTAGAAACAATATGCAAATACAAAATTAAAGATAAATTTTATATTTATCTTCTTTTCCTTAAATCTTTACTCTGTAACTTGCCAATAATTGTTATCGTAGACTCATAGAATGGTTTGGGTTGGAAGGGAGCTAAAAGCTCCTCCAGTTCCAGCCCCCTGCCACAGGCAGGGACACCTTCCACTAGAGCAGGTTGCTCCAAGCCCCTGTGTCCAACCTGGCCTTGAACACTGCCAGGGATGGGGCAGCCACAGCTTCTCTGGGAAAAGTCTGTGCCAGCGCCTCAGCACCCTCACAGGGAAGAGCTTCTGCCTCAGAGCTCATCTCAATCTCCCCTCTGGCAGGTTAAAGCCATTCCCCTTGGCCTGTCCCTACAGGCACTTGCCCAAAGCTCCTCTCCAGGCTTCTTGTCAGCCCCCTTTAGGTATTGGAAGACTGTTACAAGGTCTCCCCTTCAGGAGCCTTCTCTTCTCCAGGCTGAACAAGCCCAACATTATATTACGTTAAGATTTCTATTATGTGGAAGAGCCAGATTAGCCAGGGAACAGGAGGAGAGGATACTATTTGATGCTCCTCCTGAACAACCCCTACTAATTTTCTTCAAACCCTAACACTGTAATTTACTCCAGATCCTTGTTTTTCTAAGCAGAACAAATGATACACATACTGCTGGGTAACAAAGGTTACACTGTGCCAATAATCAGTCAGTTAAATGACCAAAAAAGCCCTTTTGGTTGTGGGAGGAAAGCAAATCTCAAAAGCCTGCTCCTGTTCTTGCTATATTGTGCTCCAGCAGAATGACCTGGAAATTGCCAGATGTGAGAATCCATCTGCAATGAGACCAACACAACAATCCTAACCTTGTTTTCAAGCACCTGAGAGTTAGAGTTAATTAACTTACAAGTTCGATGTATAATTTTTCTTCTCTACTTTAGGACTGTATTAATTTCACGAAGTTGCCAGACAAAACATGCAAGCACCAGATGTTCCTCATTTTCCAAAATCCACTTCCTCTACCTGCTTCATTTAAAAGTGTCACAAAGCATTGAAAAAAATATGTAACTCACTAAACATGGAAATGATGGTGATGTCAAACATATCACGATGGCACGGAATTAATCAAGCAGAAGAGGCTGATTCACTCGAGGGATGCTAGAAATCAGCAGTGACTGAGGAAAATCCCCAGAAAAGCTCTACTGCTCTCCATGCTTCCATCCTGCCTCTGGAGATGGAGGCTGTAAGTCTGGGTCACAAATCAAAATAAGCTCGATGGGTTTGATAACATTGACAAATGCGAGAAACAATCTGGTATGAGGGGCAATCTGTTCAGGGAACATGTGGGACAAAACATGCCTTTGAAGTCCCCATTCCTCACGAAGAATGTGGGGATCTCTGCTGCTTCCCCTTCTTCAGAGCAGCCACTGAAGTCCCACCTTCTTGTGCAGGCAGCTGCAGTGATCAGGATGTCCCTTCAGAAAGAGGCCTGCTGCCAGCCATGGTGCATGCTGCTCTGCTACCCTCACTCCCACTGCCCGTTAAGATCATGGTTCTCAAGCCCCCAAAAAAGCCTTGCAACACCCAAGAGATGATGTTTAAACATTTAAAATCAAACAGAAATAGAGGCTTTAGAAAGGGAAACCTTTCCTCTGTTCAAGAGCTCTGATTCTTATACCTAATCACTGCCATTTCCTGCCCCAGTCTGACTGATGTGGTGAGTTAACCACCTGTCGATCACAATCTAGATATTGAAAGTTTTATATCAAGATGAATCCAAATAACAAGTGTCCTGGAAACAAAAAGGGTAAACCTGTCAATGCTCCAGAATTCTGCTCTCAGCTTTTATCCTGCTAGAAACTGTAACTACTGAGACAGAGAAGATGGTGATACCAAGTCAGGACATTGTCTCCTGCTCTCTTCTAGCTGCCTGGGCTAATATCAGATATGAAAACATCCCTTCAGCACTGAGACAGGTCAGCATTAATGCTGGAGAAACATATTGCCTGTGTACCTGCGTGATGTATGTCTGGACAGCAGCATCTGTCTGAACAATTAATCTTTGTCAGCAGCACATATCCAACCCCAGATGCCCACGTTAAGCAACTCTTCACACGTAATGGAAGAGCTGTCACAGAGGGCTCTGCAGGTGCTCAAGAAACTCAAACAGGGCATCATCACCAAATCCAAATGCAGGAGGCAGGAGCTGCACCACTGTCCTCCCTCCAGGCAGCTTGGCCAAGTGAAAAAGGGAATTTTTATACAGCAGCAAAAATGCATGGCCAGGGCAAATTTAAGAAATAGCCAAGCAAAACGAGCGTGCAAGATCTCCCTTACACACAGACACGTCTCGCATTTGGAAACCAGCCAGCATCACTAGAGATGAGGACAACGTGGTGGGGAAATCGAAGGCTATCAAGTACCACTGCAGAGCAAAAGACAAAACTACAGCTCAGGAAACCCATACAGGTACGTGTGTGCTCAGGAGGAAATTCAAGACAGCAGGTTCAGCTCCACAGTCCTTTATCGTAGCACATACTCCATCTCTATGTGCAAAGTGATCACAATATTCAGGTTTAGCAGGGGTGATAAAACCCTTCACCCCATGTACAGCTTAGTATTTACATGGGTGAGTTATCCCAGACATGTCTCACATGTCTGCTTGAAGGAATGTCCCAGGGATTACTGACAAAACCCTGCAAATTATCTATTTGAGTAAATATACTCTTACATGATGCCCTGTATCCAGTACAGAGTGAATGGTGAATTTTCTGGCAGATGCTTAGACAGACAAGGGAAAAGGACAGGGGTGCTGGATCTCTGCTGTGCTCTGGGGAGACCCCCCCTGCAGTTCTGATCCAGCTCGGGGGTAACAGCACAGGAGGGACGTGGAGCTGCTGGAGCGAGGCCAGAGGAGGCCCCGGAGCTGCTGCGAGGGCTGGAGCAGCTCTGCTCTGGAGCCAGGCTGAGAGAGCTGGGCTGGGGCAGCCTGGAGAAGAGAAGGCTCCTGAAGGGGACACCTTAGAGCAGCTAAAATGAACACTTGAGGGAGGGGGAAGGGACTGATTAAAGCATACTATTGCTTCTCCAAAAAACATGACGTGTTGGGCAATTAGTTTAGAATATGAGTAACTTACAGGAAGGATATATATATCTCCTATTTCCTACATATCTTCCTATTTCAAATAATAGGAAGAACAAGTCCAGACTACCTGCAACGTAGCCAATTCCATGTAAAACATTTGGTACTTTCAAGGAAATATTCTGTATTTCAGAGCTTCTCAAAATGCTGCCAGAGCACTGTGATCACAATGACTCACTGAAGTTGTACAAAGGAAAGAATCAAACAGGGACATTTTGAGACTATCCAGAAGGAAATGAAGCATGGCAGGAAAACACACTATTTTTATCGGTGCTTTGTTTCATGTAGCAACTGCAACGTTGAACTCAGACAGCCCAGTGCTCAACAAGGTGGTTCCAGAGAGTTACTTGGAGTAGCTCACCTCCACCTCACAGCTTCCTGCACCAGCAGCCAGGACTTGGCAACACAGGTCCCGAAATGGGGGAGGCTTGGAGTTCAAAGACCTGCAATGTATGTCTCAAGCTGCACCTCAAATCCTCTTCTCATCTCTTTCGTGGGAAGAAACTGCTTGGTGGGGTCTCCATTTTAATTATTGTTCTTATTTATTTAATTCTTTCCCATTTTCTCTATTGAAACTTAAGATGTCAGACTGAATTTATGTATTAATACCTTTGTAGAACAAAGAAGAGTGACTTCAAAAGCTCTCATAAAAAGCACAGCTATTCCAGGACAGAAACCACTGTAACCTCAGATATACTTGTGGGTAAATTAAGGCCACTGGGTCACCCAGAATTCATGTTTTTAGGCTTAATTTAGGATGCTTGCAAGCTCACCTTTATAGCATCCCATCTAAGAACTGAGAGAGGCTGGGAGAAAGGTCTTACACTTGGTGGCGTTCCTACAAACAACACTTTTGAACACTTGTCTGGCATGGCTGAAGGAAGAAATATGGGAGAAGAAAACTACCACTTATTTGTGTTGCACTGCAATCCCTAGCTGCTGTGCCTTCAGATAGTCTCAGTGCACACAATGTCTGTAAGTCACACAACACTCCATTTCAATGCCTATGAGCACTTCTGGGGTTTTGTCTCAGCCTTTCAGATAAGGACTTTTTGCTCTTTCCAGGAGACAGTTCTCTCTGCAGCTGGTTTAACTTTGCCCTGTTTCCCGTAGTATTGGTTTTAGGATGCTACTGTGACACAATAAGGAGTTTATCAGTTGCAAAAGTTCAAAACCAACACACCTATCCTCACCTTTTCTTTACAACTAGAATACCTGTGGTTCCTAAATAAGTCACTTGTTTTTTGTTTTTAAACAAAGATTTTGATTTACCAGCTTCATTGTGGCATTTGGGTAATGAGTTGGAAAGTAGCTCTGTAGCTTTCAAATCCAGGACACTTTGCATTTGTAAATAAAATAAATAAGCTAATAAAATGAGCACCCATGCATCAGCTATCATCTCAGGGGCAAACTAAGCCTCAGCTGGGATGTAAAAATTGGTTTTGTTCTGGAGTATGTGAAAGGCAGCTGGCCAAGCACCCTGCAGGATCAAGTTTGCCTTTGGTAGAAGATCTAAGAGCAAGGGCAGAAGCAGTGATCTCAGCTTTGCCTTTGGGAGCAACCTCAGCACAAGGCTGAGTGGAAGAATGCTCTTATTCAACCTGCCAAAAATAGCACTGCACCCCCAGAGCGTGAGCAGCAGGTCGAGGGGGGGGATTCTGCCCCTCTGCTGCGCTCTGGGGAGACCCCCCCTGCAGTCCTGATCCAGCTCTGGGGCAACAGCACAAGAGGGACGTGGAGCTGCTGGAGCGAGGCCAGAGGAGGCCCCGGAGCTGCTGCGAGGGCTGGAGCAGCTCTGCTCTGGAGCCAGGCTGAGAGAGCTGCGCTGGGGCAGCCTGGAGAAGAGAAGGCTCCTGAAGGGGAGACCTTAGAGCAGCTCCAGGGCCTAAAGGGGCTCCAGGAAACCTGGAGAGGGGCTCTGGATAGGAGCTTAGTGATAAGATGGTGCTCAGAACCGGATGACCTTTAAAGTCCCTTCCAATGCAAAGCATTCTAGGATTCTATGACCATGCAGTGCCCCTCATTCTCTCCTGTGGTACAGATGGCTAGTTGTAATGTAGCAGCAAAAGCATGATTCTCTAATCACAGCTTTCTAAATGGCCAACACATAACTTCATGACATTACCCCCAAAGCTGCCACAGCAGCTGAGCCCAGCCAGGACCATCCCCTTGTCCAGGCTGGATTATAATACCCCTGTGTTTCTGTACTGAAGCAAGCACAGCTTGCCTACTGGTAGTTTGTAAGAAGCTGCTCATAATTTAATTTTACATATGCCAGATGTCAAAGTTACCTCCAGCATTCACCCTACTCATGTCTCCTTCCCTGCTCCTAATTGCATTTTGCTCTGAGTGGAAAAAAAAGGTTCAGAAGCAGAACATTTACGTCGTTTCCAGTTACATCCAACCCCAGGTCTACATCCTCATGTCTACTCGGTGCTAACCATCTATGTAGCTCAATACAACAAAAAGCACTCTGCGCACTCTGATGAGCTGAATGCCTGGGAGCAAAGCATACAGAAGACTGGCTTACACTTTCCCTGGCTATAATGGCAGTGACCAGCAAGTGTATGGAGGCTGATGCACCAAAAGAAGAAGGCAGAATTTGCTTTGATTCCCCATATTTTGTTCCAATGTATAAACGGTAGTTTGAGCGCTTTCCTGCAAACTACAGACAGGTATCTCTGCAGAGGTATTTCTTCTTCTTGTTACAGTGACCCACAGATACACGTTCTATTGAAATAAAAGGACCTTTTCCAGGTTAGCAAATATTAGTGTCAATGTATTTACTATTTGCTTATTGTGTGCAGATAATTATCAACTCCCCATCTATGGAAAAAGCATTTTTATTTGTAGCTGAGGACTGATATTGTAGTCCCAGTCAAAAGAGAAGCAAGAATTCTGGTGCCATTTGTTTTGGTGTCTATTTGTGCTGCTTCAATTTGCATTTCACTGACTTCAAGTGCTGAAGTTTTGGGGGTTTCAAGGACTCTATGTCTTTTCTGGAAGCTGTTCTGCTTCTGCACTCCACAGATCACACTGTGCCTGCGATGAAAACACTGGGTTCTTACACACTAACACACCTCCTTCTACAGAATTGAATCCCTTTCTCCTATCTTTGCTTCTTTTTATGCATCAGTAAGTGCTCCAGTTTCTAATATAGTTTCTTGGATGGCCACCCCTGTGCTGGCTCTTCACAGCAGGCCTGGGCTGGTTCACAACTGGGCTGGTTCAGCCTGAAGAAGAGAAGGCTCCTGAAGGGGAGACCTTAGAGCAGCTCCAGGGCCTAAAGGGGCTCCAGGAAACCTGGAGAGGGGCTTTGGACAAGGGCCTGTAGGGACAGGACAAGGGGAATGGCTTGAACCTGCCAGAGGGGAGATTGAGATGAGCTCTGAGGCAGAAGCTCTTCCCTGGGAGGGTGCTGAGGCGCTGGCACAGGGTGCCCAGAGAAGCTGTGGCTGCCCCATCCCTGGCAGTGTTCAAGGCCAGGTTGGACACAGGGGCTTGGAGCAACCTGCTCTAGTGGAAGGTGTCCCTGCGCATGGCAGGGGGTTGGAACTGGATGAGCTTTAAGCTCCCTTCCGACCTAAACTGTTCTAGGATTTTATGATATAAAACTACAACCCAAGTGTTAAGTTTTTAATGTAAGTATTTCTGCCCAATGCCAATAAAATGCTTTAAGCACCTGTAATTAAACAGTCTGGAGATAGATCTGCTAGTTAGTACATGCAAAAAATCTGACAGTCTTTCAAAGAGAAGAGAAAAGGGGACAACTGTTCCGTGTTAAGTCTTTACTGCAAGAGAAACAAAATTATCTCCTTCTCCAGAAGCCACCAGGGAACTGGCAGTAATTGGGGACTTGAGGAGAGCAAGCCTGACAGTCACGTTTGGGTTTGGTTTTGAGAGGTTGATCGGAGGGGTTTTGTTTCTCTAACATGCTGCAACTTCTAAACAAAAGTTTTTGTGCTATTTGGAACCTCTACATGGGATTCCTTATGCTGTGGTATTCTGTCTGTCTGTGTCAGTAGGTGTGATCAGCATATGTAACCATCTGCCTCATCAGAAATCTATAAGCAGCAAATTGCTTTTCAAGCATTTCAAAATTGGAATGTAAGGATGTGGAACAGCAATTATTAAAACAAGATGTTAATATGAGAAGAGTCAATTTATTTTTATATTAAAAAAAATGTAATTTAATCCAAGAATTATCTGGAGTCTGTTTAATGGGCAACACTCACTTGACTGTGCAATGGACGTTGAGCTATGCCAAACATGCTGTCTGTGCTAAGGCTGATATAGAGGGAGCAGGAAAAGAACAGGCAGAGATGCTGCCTGGTGCCCTCACAGTGTTTCTAAGGAGGATGAGCTATTTGGGCGGAGGAGAAAGGCAACCAGCACTGCCTCACCGATAGGAGAACAGGTCCTGCATGTCCACACCAGGGAGGTGCAGGTCTACCTGCTCCTGCAACCCACTTCCCCGAAGATGCTCATTCTCAAGGGCAAAGGGGTCCAGCTTTTGCTGGCAGAAGCAAACACCCAACCTGATGGAAATTCTAATCCCTCAGTATTTTCTAGAACTCTCAGCCTGCCTGCAGTGTGGTTAAAGTCTGTAGATGAACTTCATGGAGGCTTTAAGGAATGAGAAAGTCAACATATCGCTGGTTAAAGCAGCTGCAAGTGACAGCAGACTGTCACATCAAACGGCTGGAGCAATACTCTTTCCTTTCAAGAGCTGTACTGGGGCATTTTCACTGTTGCTTTCTAAACACCTACAGCTTGTATGATCAGACACACTCCCATGGTTAAGCTCTCAGACATCTTTAATGCAAAATGCTGTTACAAAACAGCTTTTGCAGGCTCCCAAAGCAAGTATTTCTTGGAAGCAGAACTCGGGAGTTATGAGCGAGGATCCAGGTTTTCAAGTGGAGATAAACAAAATCTTTTGCTAATTTACCATTGGCAAGCTCTGTGTTTAGCAAGGAGGCAAAGAAAACTTCCCCCAGCGCTCTGCTAGGCAAAAGGAAGCACAGGCAACTATTCCAAGCATTTCACAGCAGTACTTTTCCACTTCCATTATGAAAAGCATCTTAAGCATTTTGTTTCAAGCATTTAACCATAGCGATGGAGGGCTTTTGTTCTTCATTTTAACCCACCACAGGCTGGCCTCTTTCCACACCACCTAACAAGGCATGAAACTGCAGGTAACTCTTGTGAGGTGCTGCATGAAGTTGTTTCACTTGGATATACAGACTTCCGGCAATGCATGTCCTCAAAAAAAAAAGAATTCATAGAATCACAGAATGGTTTGGGTTAGAAAGGACCTTAAGATCATCTAGTTCCAACCCCCCTGCCATGGGCAGGGACGCCTCACCCTAGACCAATTCAGGCAGGGTTGTAAGTCAGGGCTTCATGAAGAAAACCACCAGTGACCCCCTAATGCCACCTTATTCCTCCTTGTAAACCCAGACTAACACAAGTCACCCAGCTGGCTACTACAGAGCAGGCACAGCTCTTCCTAACAGTTCCTTCCGCATGGTTGAAAGGGAGCTCAAAATATCATATTAAGTCTTAATTTCTGTGTTAAGTGTCTGGGAACTCACAAACAGGAAGGATGATGTTGCTCTTGAGGAAGAGCCAATTTCCAGTTATGGCCACACTAAACAAATGTAACTCCTTGCTTTTGTAGAGACTTCCCAGATGAAAAGTTTGCCACATCTTTTTCCTCGAAGAATCAGATCTTAAGCCTGAGAGTGTCTGAAGGTGATACTGGCAATGACTGGTTTCTTGTTTGAACCAAGTCTTCTCTAACCAATTTGAAGTGCTGCCTGCTCCTTACTCCCGCTGCTGGCTCAAAAAGGCAAGATACAACTAGGGACTGAGTAACTGCCTTGAAATACAGCTTTTATAATTAACTCTACAGCTTCATTTCTGCAAAAATCATTCTTTAACCAGGAGTTTCCCACTCCCAGACTGGCCTCTACTCAGCTAAGCTATTTAAGAGGGACTCAAGTGCATTAAATTTCAGTTTCATCCTTTCAACCACAGCAGTACCTTGAATAAAATTTCATACATCATATTTCTGTGTGGTATTGATACAGTCACTTCAGTTTCAGAGACTATTGTAATTACTGATTGACTTGACTCATTCTGAATCCAGCGTCTTCCTGGAAAAAATACCATCTAAGCCAAAAAAACCCCAAAGCATATAATGTTGGGTTTAATCTGTATTTCATGCCTAATTCACATGTTTATTCAGCACAGACACCTAAATGGATTCAAGAAGCAGCTGTGAATCTCATCAGGAATAAACTGCAAAATAGACAGATAATTGTCTGAAAAGGAAAACAAAATCCCAGTATGCTTCCTATGTGGAAGCATTTAAGATTATACAGAGTAACCCAAGTTTGGGAACAGTCAGTAACGCGGTTGAGGATGACAGCGTGCTGAGTCGCTTATCCTTATATTGTTAAGAGGAAACCCAGATGCCATTTGTAAAACAGTTCAGACAAGTGCCCCTAATTATCTCCCAGGATTCACAACATATTTAAATACTCTTGGAGCATTAAAGAATCAACCAGAGAACATGTAATGCAATATAAAAGCCCTCTTTCAAGGGGTATGAACATCTATAGTGTCATTTACTAATCTCTTGGTGACGACCCTGAAATTAAGGCAAGACTCTGCAGTGCATCTGAACTGCAGCTTGGAAGTTCAGATATGTGACCTCTGTAAAGCCACAACCCATCAGTTATAGCCCTCGTCCATTTATAGATGATCAAAGCTTCCCATGTCTCTTAAATACATTATCCATAATCCCTGAAGTCGAAGGTTAACAACTGCACTTCAGTAAATGTGACTAGAGCTTGGTGACTACTGAATAGAGTTTGTTCATTATTTCATGGTGTTTATTTTCTAAAGGAATGGATTTAAATAAATAGGCAGTTGTTGGAAAAGCAAAGCTAGAAGAGTTGGAAATACACACAACTTCAGCAATAGGGAGGGGAAACACCCCCACAGACTTGGACAACTACCAGAAGCATTTAGATTCAAAGAAAACCTAACTTTCTTAAGATGCTTATTTTCAAAAGCACCATCATTTGTTTGGAACAACATGCAGCAGACACCCATATTCTTGGAGATAACCAAAAGAAATCATTATATCCAGCCTAGTTAGTTACGTTAGGAAAGAGCAAGCCCTTACACTAGACAAGATGCATTTTTAAAAGCTTTTTCTTCCACATACTTTGTTTCAACTGCAACAATTGACCTTTGGTTTTAACAAGCCATCCACACCACTTGCCCCAGAGGTGGGAGGCAAAGACCTGCACAGCCAGTCAAGGCACAAGCAGGAGTGGGAACCACAGAAGTCTACCCCAGCACAACAAAAGGCCTAGACAGTACTGAATGTTTTATGTTCGGGTGCCTATTTTCACCTACTGAATAGGTGAATAGTGCTACTGAATAGCACTGACTTACAAGTAAAAGAAAAGGTAAAATAGACCTGCTCTTCACACTGTCTTCAGCTATTCCCTCAGAACTCCCCTCCTGCTGAGGCGGGTACCAGTGAACATCCCTCTCTTCCTTTTGACTAGTTTTCCCAACATATATGGGAAAACTTGAACAAATTCCAAATAATCCTGAGACAATTCACCTTATTTTCCTAAAATGCCATTCAGCCAATTTTTCTGAGGATGTACTTTCCATCAGCTCCTTGTTACCAACAACAGCTTGTTTCTGTGCTTAAGATCTGAATTTCCTGTTGCTTTAAAAAATGGAAATTACAAGAATTGAAAGTGCACTGTAGTCTTCAGGGGTGCAGCCAAGTATCTAGTTGTTGACATTTAAAACATCAGGGTTGTCAAAATGCTAGAGGATAGTCTAGTGCTTATATAAACTCAATTTCCTTGTTTCCATTAAAAAGTTACTAATTAAAAGGTAGTCTCAGCCAGGTTCAAGCTCTTCACACATAGTCAGCTTCCTACTCTATTGAGGAGATTTTTTTGTGGCTTATTTATATTCTACTCAGGCAAAAAATAATATATCTATAATTCATCTTACAGCCTGCACAGGAGCAGTGGTAGCCTCTTCACAAGACATCTTCCTGCAGCATGAATGTACACAGTAAATCACTGAAGCTTTACTGGTTTACTGCCTTGCAGGTTGCTAAAATACCCCAGCCAAATGAAACCAGAGTTCTTGTGTAGAAAAGACCCATTCATATCACTAATTACTCTGTCATGTATTTTGAAGTTTCTAAGTCTTGATGACTACTCCTGCATCTTATTCACTACATAGCAGCTTCCAGTGCCTAAAGGGGTGACAAGAAACCTGGAAAGGGGCTTTGGACAAGGGCCTGCAGGGACAGGCCAAGGGGAATGGCTTTAACCTGCCAGAGGGGAGATTGAGATGAGCTCTGAGGCAGAAGCTCTTCCCTGTGAGGGTGCTGAGGCGCTGGCACAGGGTGCCCAGAGAAGCTGTGGCTGCCCCATCCCTGGCAGTGTTCAAGGCCAGGTTGGACACAGGGGCTTGGAGCAACCTGCTCTAGTGGAAGGTGTCCCTGCCCGGGGCAGGGGGTTGGAACTATATCATATAATGGTATGATAGATCATCATACCATATCATCATAGTTGAGCTTTAAGGTTCCTTCCAACCCAAACCACTCTATTTGGATTCAATTTATTAAGGAAAAAGTCAAGTTCTGCAGCAAGTCCACAGACAGACACTAAGAAGGCCAGAACATGTCCTAAGCAGAACCAGTGCCCAACTTATCAAGGTATGTCTTAAGTTCTTACCTGGGGACACAGGGCTTCAAGCTGGCTGGCTGACATGCGAACCAACTTCACACCTTCTTCGTTGTTTGAGATGGAACAGGCCAAGTTGGCAACCTGTGTTAGAGGTGAGAGAAAATGAAACACAACTGTTAGAACTGGGGTTTACTTCCCTCTGTAGGAAACTTTCTACTCATCCCCAACAGCGATCAGTAACCCATCATGAAATACAAAGCATCCACATTCATTCAGTTCTAACCAATTTGGAAAGTGCTAACGACATCTGTTCCTTCTCTAGCCATGAAATCATAACACATTGGATCATAAAACCATAGTCATTCAAACAGGACAAAGAGATCCTTGTTACCATTGGTTCTGTTAAGTTCTCTTCAACAGAACGTATGAGAGCATCACTGCAGCACCTCAAGTGACAGTTAAACAGCCCATTCCCACTCCACTGAGACAGCAGCAACCACACAGTTAAAAAACCCATTCCAGCTCCCATGCATCTGAGGATTATGTATTCCAATGTCTGTAGGCACAGGGATGCTCCCTTCTCCTTGGAATGTTTCTATATCCTACTGTGTGTCATCCCCAAAGCACTCAGAGGCTCACCGAGCAATTGGCCTATGCAGTTGTGGTGGTGGTGTAAAACTCAAGCTGTTTTGCTGGAGTTGCACAAGAGCAAACTTCTGCAGCAGGATATGGGTATTTGAATGCTTGAGGTACTTCTTATCTAGCAGAGACTGTTGTATCAGGCACGGGCTCCTCCAGAAATCCATTTATGCTGTGATTCATCAAATAAACCCATTTCCTGGTACAGGCGATCGTGAAGATCCATCCACAAGTCTCCAGAATATGAATAGCAACTTGTGGTGCTAAAAGCTTTACTCCAAAACCTTGACCTGCTGCACAGCAGCATCCTTAACTAGGTCATCTTGAACAGAGATGGCCTTTCACAAACACCTGCCTTAAGAGCACAGAGGAAGGGGACAGCACAGAATTTTTTGGTAATTGAAGATTCCTCAATTGAATTCCTCCTATCGGAGTTACTCTCAGGGGAAGGAAGTCTGAAGTAAGTTACATTTCCTAGTTGACAGGTGAATGACAAGCATGTTATTCTGAGCCATTTGAACACAGAAAGCTGTAAAAATAGCACAAAGTGAACTGAGATGAATACTGAGTACTGTCCTTTCAGAGACAGAGCAACCTGCAACCCCCCTCAGTAAATGTGCTGTAGAAGCATCATCACAAGCCAGCACGCTCTTGGTTAACACCAGTGAACCAGATTTCTCCGTATATACCTTCCTCTATAAGCTGGGGAAATTCCATTCTCCCTTTAATTAAACTACCCTCTGCATTCATATCCAAGTCATTTTGAAGTAGTATCTGCAGCTACATCACGTGCTTTTCCCCCTCCCCAAGCCATTCCCTCGTAACGATGTTCCCACACAGAATACATTACTGTCCCACAAACCATCAACCACATGCCAATATACTTGAACAGCAGTTTTCATCAATTCCATTATTAGTCTGGGGACCAAAAAGCAAACTCCCATTGCAGAGCACACAGCCTCTTCCTCCCTCTGGTTCCAAACCCAGTCACAAAGGATGAAACCAGTGCTCTGTCAAGAAGAGAGGTATGTCTCCAGCACTGAACAACCAAGTAAACAGATGCAACAGCATATATTTGGATGCAAGCAAACTGAAGTTGAAAGAAAGACTATGCAGCATCAACAACACAGAAATCTCTGCCAGCTTTCTGGAATATTAGAGTCCTACTCCTCAACTTTCTTTTCCACCAGACTTTGTGGACAAGACCTACATACTAAGAGGTGGAGCTGCAGCAAGCCCTGAGCGTACGGCTGGGCTGTGCAGCTCACACCCCCTTACAGCCAAGGCTCTTTTCTCCCTCCTCTCTGTCGCCACGTCTGCTGCTGTCTCCAGCTCAGTTCCTCTCTGCAGCACAGCACCAAACAGCTGTGCTCTCTAGAATGCCCCAGCAGAAAGGGATCTTACTTTGCACACAGGGGTTGTTTTCCCCTGTAGATTTGTCATGTCTTAAATCCCTAGTTCACAGCGAGCTGTAGTATATTATACTTTCATTTAAAGCCTCAAAAAATCAAAAGACAGTAAGATGCCATGATTTAAAAGTCAAATAAAGATTCTGCTGTTGTTTTAAGCAGAGGTCATATTTTTGGGAAACACCCATTTGCCAATATTTTTTATGGCCCATATTTCCACGTCGTTTCTGCCCCTGCAGCAGCAGTTACAATCTCTAGGAGTGAGAAGAACACAAAGCTCTATTGAGTAAGGGCTGAATAAAAGCGACATTGAAGCACCACAAAATCAGCCTCTCCGATATCTGGAGATGTTGTGCTCTCTCTCAAGCCAAGTGTGATGAATCAAGCGCAGAGAAACCCCGCTCTGTCTGAATACAGAGAGGCAAAGAAGTTTATAATGGAGTGTCCCCACCACGGCACAATGAAATTTTGCTTTTTTGCACAGTCATTTTTGAGCCGCCATTTTTCTCCTCAATACCCCTCTGATGGCAATTCTCCTTTAGAAACAGCCCGACTGGGACTGCCAACCCTCATGAAAGAAGCGTGTGTGCTTCCCTGACTGAGGGTCTTTGGCAGTTTAAGACAACCCAACTGTTGGCTGCTACATCCCATCCTACTGCTGCGTCCCCCAAAGCTCAACACTTCATTTCAGCATGCTCGTCCAAAAGAAGGCTATTCGCTTTGGGGGATGAGCTTCCCTGCCAGATTAGCACGCAAACTTCCCGGCAAACTATGTGCTGAAGATGAGAGCAAAGCGGGGCTCTGGGAGCAGCAGAGATGACTTCAGAGTGCTGCAAACACGGCTGTAAATTCACCACAACGCAACGTTTACTGCACCCACGAGAAGGCTCTGCCGAACTACTGGAAAACACTCACAAACCTCTTCAGAGGGGAAATTTAAGGAGGGCTATGCCAACTAATTAATCAAATTGTAAATGACATTACAATGAGGTATTCCAAATTGCCATTAATTATCAGGTGCCCTACAGCATGGATTCTAAAACTGCATGTACCAGCTGAGGTAGATGGTTGTATGAGTAACAAATTCACTATTAAACGTACCTGAAAGAACCCATCATCATTAACTCCTGGGTGATAGCTGACAAACAGCTTCAAGCTCCCTGTCTGGACAGAGGCTAGGGTACTGCTGGCCATTAATTTGACAGGTACACATAAGCCATAGGGTTTTGCAGCTGAGATGCAGATCAGCTACAGCCATATTTGTTATAAAGCATGCAGAGCACTTGGAAATCACACGTTTCTTAGACCTTCAAATAAAATAGAGCACCTCGAGCGAACAAAAATTCCCCTTAAATTGAATGTAAATGAAACAGTTTCTCCAGGTCTCCAACAACTGACATAGTAAGTGGTCAGACTTGATTGAGAAAGAACACCACTTGTGCTCGAGAGCAAAATAGCAATTGAATTCCCGCTGCATTTGTTCATTCTTCCCATTCAATACCATCAAGCCCCTTTACATAAGCATTACTGGCACAGGCATCAAAGGAGACAAAAAAAGTCACAAATAATGTAATCAGCCATAACAAGCAATCTCTTGAAAAAGTTGAAAATACACTGGGAATGAAGACAGACCAGAGGAACTACACTGACACGCCTCAGATAGCTCCTGCAGCAATTTAAAAGCACTTTTTGCTGCAGTATCAAGGCTCTCTTCGTTCTTGGAGTATACAACCATGTCCCAGAGATGGCTTCATGTATCCCAAATGACAGGATGAACCCAAAGCAGCTGCCAATGTTCAGATGAATAAACTCAAATTCACCCCCAGTGCCAAATGCACCAAGTGTCAGTGAGAAGTGCACAGCCACAGCCTGTTCTACAAACTGACCTAACAAACCAGCTCCAAGGGAAACTCCAAAGCTGGACAAACCCACCTGGAAAGTGGGGGTTTGAAACTCCAATCTGACTGATATTAACTAAGACATCAGAGTAATTCAAGATGACGTGATGTCAGCGGCTCCGGTACCAGCATGATCCACATGGAGCACTCCAATGGGGTGTACAGAGGGGTGTTCCCAAACCTGGGATCTGCAAGGGAAGCCAAGAAAGGCGGCCGGAGCCTGCAGCTCACACGACAGCCGCTGGCAGGGTCAGGAGCAATGGTGACCAAGCACCCCCACGTATAAAAGAAGCCCTTGGGGAGCAGCACGACCAGGGCAGGCAAACAGGGCCTGGTATGGCAGCCCACACAGAAGGGTCAGAGGTGGCCTCGTGTAACAGGTACGAGGATCTGCAAGTGGAACTGAACAGTCACAAGGATGATGGTTCATCCAACTTGGAGGCGCACTGAGGCTAAGTTGGCCTATGCCCTACGTCAAAACTGCTTCCAGTTTGAGAGACGGGTCATTGTCATAAGAAAACCCCTTCTGAGGGAAGCAGAAGGCCCAATATGCAGATCAGATCCACTTCTTAGGGAAGCCTGGTTAAAGATGTGAAGAGAAACCTTCCCACCCTGGCACAGCCCTCAGATTATTATCCAGTATGGGTTTTTCGGATAGGCAGTGATGATGTTTCAACAAGAAGTCTGAGGGCAACCAAAAGCAGGCTGTGCCCATGTGCTGAAAGATGAACCAGCAAGGAAGACCTGCCTGGCTGAACAGAGGGCTTTGGCTGGAACTCAGGATTAAAAAAGAGAGTTTATGGCCTTTGGAAGAAGAGGCAGGCAACTCAGGAGGACTGCAAAGATATAGTTTCAAGCTGGCCTCAAGATGCACCACAGGAGGTTTAGATTGGCTATTAGGAAAAATGTCTCCACCAAAAGGGTTGTCAAGCATTGGAAAAGGCTGCCCAGAGAAGTGATGGAGTCATGGAGTCACCATCCCTGGAGGGATTTAAAAGATGAATAGATGTGGTGCTTAAGGACATGGTTTAGTGGTGGCCTTAGAAGTGCTGGGTTTACGGCTGGACTCGATCTTAAAGGTCTTTTACAACCTAAATGACTCTAATGTAATACCTCCTCCAAAGGCATAGAAACTAGTTCCTTCTAGAGGTAGGCATCACATCTCAGCGCAAAGGGTCAGTCAGGAATATATTATTAGCAGGAAGCTATAATTCCAATATAAAAAAATATTGCACCATCTGTCACACAGCAATTCCATCTCAAATTCTAGTTATTTTGATTCTTCAGAAATTACTGATTTTAAATCGGGAAGAAACTTGACATTTCTCAAGCATTTTCTTTCCTCCCTCAGTGACAATTTGTTAGCCCATGTTTGTGGTTGGCAGCTCTTGTAGACAACTGCCTTCTCTGACAATAGGCAGTTTTCACCTTTTTCACCTGAAACACATTTTTGATTTCTCTTTAAACTTGAAATTCGTTCAGCTAACACCTAAGGAGCCATGTCCTCCAGCAACTGAAAGCCTGCAGTAGCCTAACAACACAGGTTCAGGATCATCACTAAGCTTCTTGAATGACACTGTTGCAAATAATTGAGAAATGCTCCTACAGCTCTGCACTTGTTAAACTTTCTCTTTGCACTGACACCCCAGCTTAGGTAGAGGGGTTACTTTACATGGAACTGTTTGCTAAAGGATTGACAAATTGCTTTTTCAGTACGAGGGAAAAATGTAAGAATTAAAAAAAGGAACTGTTATTTCTAACACATTAAATCTTCTTTTTCAAGGATTTCAAAGGTTGACATCAGAAGTTTGTATCAAAGTCTTTGCTTTGTGTACCTGCATTCACTTCAGAGAAGCAACACCAAGTTTTTCCTCCTTGTTCACAGGTCATGTTTTTAGGACATCTTCTTCAGGAAGTCAAGTACACAAAGGCCTCCTAAATGGCTCCTGGATGCAATCACCCAGCACTGAATGGTGCGACCCAGCAAAGGCTCTGTAATGTGTTTATTGTTGCATAATTTAAACCTGCCAGAGCTGCCTCTGTCACAGCATTGTTATAAATAAGGATTATATATCACTATGTAGGAGACAAACATACACTAATTGAGTTCTAAGAGCCTCACTACTCTCATTTCAAACTGCAGTTGTAAAAATAGCACTGAAGGAAGAGTTTTCAGACTCTCTTACGATTGAAAAACTTCTTGGTTTAACATTAACCAGCATCCTCTCAGAACCGATGCTCATAAGCCCCTCTGCAAAAAGAACAAAACCTTACCCCATTTATACACAGCTACTTTGGGAACTTCAAACACAGCTTTTCAAAGGTGTTCCTGGCATTTTGATTTCTGATTAAACTTCAAAACTTCAGCTCCTTGTTCTATTTTTTGCTTTTCATTTTATAATTTCTCTGGGAATGCAAATTCCCACTTTGAAGCAGCTTAAAATCACCCATTAAAAATCAATCAATCAATCAATCAATCAATCAATCAATCAGCAAAATGGACAGGCAGCCATTCGCCATGTTCCTCTTGAGGACCTGCTAATGAAAAGTGGATCTGACATTCTCACAGAACTCAAATACAGCACATCTGTTTTCTTCCTTCCCCGTATTAAGACGAGAGTCCAGATTCACTTGATGATGGCCAAAGCCCATGAAATTAATTCATCTGCAGAAACAACTGCTCTGGCAAAACTAAGTAGCAACTGAGGGCTCTCCGAAGAGATGTGTCAATTATGCAATTTCCATCCATCTTTAAAACAAGGCTTTTATTATTCAATAAGCCCATACATTTATTAATTCACCTGTACACTACACTCAGTATTCAAGACAAATGTGAACATCTTAACATCCAGTGCATGAGGGAAAAGTCTGCATTATGGCAATAATCCTATAAAGTCACTAGTTTTGCAGAGGCAAAGCTAATTATGAATTACACAAAACAGATTTGCTGCTTTAATGCAAATCTGCATTGAAGGGATGGCAGGAAGACTTGGGTTCAAGCCCATAGGGACTCTGGAGCAAGCTACCGGGAGTCGTGCTGTCAACTATTCTGTGATTTTATGTGACTTAAGTAGTTGCAAGTGGTTGCAGCTCCACAGAAGGTACCTTGCAAGAGTTAACAGAATCCCAATGTGTTAACTTAAAATAGTAAGAGTCTTTAATAAAACAAGCCCCACACAGAAAAACTCCAAAGTACTGAGGGGAATGATAGACTAAAATTGAGATAACTGCCATTTCCTGAGCTCTGCAGCCTCACACACAAGATGAGAGCAATTTTAATTTCAAGTCTGGTTATAAACACATGGAGGGGAAATTTCAGCTAGATGGACCAAAAGTGGCAAGCAAAATGCTCTCATTTTTAAGTCAGAAGTTTTAGGCAATGTGAAATGGGGGCTTCAGGAGTTTTTATTTAAACAGGCTGGCAACTGATTGAAAGAGGAAGGGGATCAGAGACAGGATGTTGTGTGCTTTCTGCTCCCGCTAATACTGAGGCAATTACTCAATATTTTGAAGGGTAACCACCTTTCTTTTGGGATCAAATTTCAAAACTTGCACCTTTCAAGTTGTACCTGTGTGTCTGAAACTCCAGTGAGGGGATACAGCTTTGCATGTGTCTCTCAAACTAAACAAGCTGTCTCCAGCTACCTAGTGCCAGTCTACATATAGCTGTCCAAAACTGGTGAGCTCCTTCCATACCTGGAGTAAATGTCTTTCTCCAATAGAGTGCACCCCTACGTGTTGTCCAGGTTTCATAAAGAAGGTTCATAAATTGTTTTTACACAGTTGGGCAAAGCCAGAATTTGTGCACTGTGACAAATCAAACTGGCCTCCATTTACTGAGCAGCAAGTGCAGAAGGAAAAGCATTTCTCTCTGTTGCCAACAGGAGAGTTTTTCAATCAAAGAGGGGGAAGAGATGTTTGAAGGGAACTAATACATCTATAGCATAAAACACACCTACGGTAGTAAAAGTGTTAGCAGCACAGGAATACCTTTATTTCCAGACTGGGAGATTATCCTTTCTATAGGTCTGACAGACAGCAGAGCTGGTAAAGGAATTCCAGTGTGCTACGTGGGCACCGTGCCCCTCATAGATGCAGCTGTAGCAGCAGATGTAACTATTGGCACAGGAACTATTCCTTCCTCAGACAAACAAGCTAAAGCCATAAAATGTTGTTATAAGCACAGAACACATTAGTTACACCAGTCGATCTGAGCTACCATGACAGAAATCACACTGGTGGTATGTAATGTAGATCTGATCTCAAAGCTAAACCTTTAAAAGCAAATCCTCATCTTAGATGCTTCTTAGCAACAAAAACATTTTTCTTTCAGATAAAGTGTTCCTAGTAGTGATATTTGGGCAGTGCCTGAAGAACTATCGTATGCAAAATAGCCTTCATGTTTATCAAAGTGGAAATGAAGACAGGCTGAGAGAGCTGGGCTGGGGCAGCCTGGAGAAGAGAAGGCTCCTGAAGGGGAGACCTTAGAGCAGCTCCAGGGCCTAAAGGGGCTCCAGGAAACCTGGAGAGGGGCTTTGGACAAGGGCCTGTAGGGACAGGACAAGGGGAATGGCTTTAACCTGCCAGAGGGGAGACTGAGATGAGCTCTGAGGCAGAAGCTCTTCCCTGGGAGGGTGCTGAGGCGCTGGCACAGGGTGCCCAGAGAAGCTGTGGCTGCCCCATCCCTGGCAGTGTTCAAGGCCAGGTTGGACACAGGGGCTTGGAGCAACCTGCTCTAGTGGAAGGTGTCCCTGCCCGTGGCAGGGGGTTGGAACTGGATGAGCTGTAAGGTCCCTTCCAATCCAAACCAGTCTGGGATTGTATGAAATTATAATTCTTTCCCATCTGATTTTGCTTATCACTCAAAGCATGCTGCATTATGATCTTAATAAAGACTTCCAACTTGGTGCCTATTATTAGCTGTTTAAACCAGGTTTTGGTGATTCAGACAACTGTTCATGGCAAGTTTAACAGCAATTATAAGTACATCATGCTCTTCAAGAAGGCAGCAAAATATTAAAGGAATGAGCTCTACACAGACTTCAGGCAACTCCTCGATGACACTACATGACTAATATTCCAATATTGCTAATGACTAAGATGATGAAAATCCAGACATATATTGAGGCTCTTAGTTATATATCAAGAACTAAAACATTTATGCCACATCTATAAAAGCTGTACCCAAAAAGCTACTTAAAAATACGGTCTGAATTCAGACTCTAATATCTGGTCAATAAAATGGGCCAGGACTCTGTTGCTTTTTATCTCCCTCTGAAGACATCATGTCAACAACACCTATGCTCAATTGTGCTTATACTTCATAGAAACACAGAGTGGTTTGGGCTGAAGGGACCTTAAAGCTTATCCAGGTCCAACCCCCTGCCACGGGCAGGGACACCTTCCACTAGAGCAGGTTGCTCCAAGCCCCTGTGTCCAACCTGGCCTTGAACACTGCCAGGGATGGGGCAGCCACAGCTTCTCTATCCTCTTTTATGGATTTCCCCCTCCGCAGATGCTTCTATCTGTTTCCAAAGGGAAAATGAACACAGTAAATACAGGGCTGTGTGTAGGGGGGTAGAAGGACATTAACATAGCTTTCCAGCCCTAACCTTATTCACCTCCAGCTTCCACAGCCTTCACATCTCCCTTGGCTCAAGTGTTCAAAGACCAAGCCCCACACTCGAAACAATCATCCGACATAACGATCGCCCCTGTGGAAGGGGTATGGTAGAAATGCCTCTCCTCCATGTAGCAGCTGCTAATAGGGATGATTTTCTGAACACTCCAATTGCTGTCCAGGTATGTGAGTGTTGAAACTCAGCTTCAATCACTCCATCCCGCTCATCAGTTTCACTGTCAGATTACTGATTACCTTGCTTCTCCCACGTCTACTTACAATGATAACTGGATTGGCCTCAAAAAGTAACCTTACAAGAACAAAAGTTATCCTATTAAAAGGTTGCTTTTACATTTAGAATGGTTTTGGTTGGAAGGGAACTTAGAGATTACCTAGTTTTTTACACATGATGTATTACTTTTGGACATCCAGTTTTGCTGGAGAATGGAAGAACTTTTTTTCTGCTGAGCCTTTCCAACTTTACTGATTATGAATGTAAGGGAAGCATGTTCTACAAGTGGAATTTAATTTATTTATGAATTAGTTGACTAATTAAATGAACTTACAAGTAAAGTACATCGGTTCTTGAAGACTGTCAGACTTCAGAGGTCACATTAGAGCTATATCGGCCATTTACTGAGCATGTTTGTTTTAAATTGCTGCCAAGGTTATCTACAGACAAATTACAGAAAACGTGCTTGTTGTTTGGAAGAGATGTTTTGCTGTCCAGTTTAACAAGGGAAATAAGTCTCGAGTTGGACTAACTCTGCTTCTCCAGACCTTCGCACAAGGACATTTCCCTTGTAATATACAATTAGGTAAATGGAAAAGTAAATTTCTCCACTTGGGGGTGTTGGTTGATGAGAAGCTCCCCATGACCTGGCTTCAGTGTGTGCTTGAGCCCAGAACCCCGCCGTGTGCTGGGCTGCACCCCCAGAGCGTGAGCAGCAGGTCAGAGAGGGGATTCTGCCCCTCTGCTGCACTCTGGGGAGACCCCCCCCCCCCGCAGTCCTGATCCAGCTCTGGGGCAACAGCACCAGAGGGACGTGGAGCTGCTGGAGCGAGGCCAGAGGAAGCCCCGGAGCTGCTGCGAGGGCTGGAGCAGCTCTGCTCTGGAGCCAGGCTGAGAGAGCTGGGCTGGGGCAGCCTGGAGAAGAGAAGGCTCCTGAAGGGGAGACCTTAGAGCAGCTCCAGGGCCTAAAGGGGTGTCCTGGGTTCAGCTATAGCAGTCATTTTTCTCCTGCTTAGTAGCTGGTGCAGTGCTGTGTTTTTTAACTTTCAGCCTGGGAACAACGCTGATAACACCGATGTTTTTAGTTGTTGCTAAGTAATGTTTATTCCAACCAAGGACTTTCTCAGTCTCATGCTTTGCCAGGGAGGAGGGGAAGCCGGGAGGAAGCAGAGACAGGACACCTGACCCAAACTAGCCAAAGGGGTATTCCATACCACAGCACGTCATGCCCAGTATATAAACCGGGGGGAGTTACCCGGAAGGCCCAGATCACTGCTCGGGTCGGGCTGGGTATCGGTCGGCGGGTGGTGAGCAATTGTATCCTCTCCCCTTGTTATTTCACTAATCGTTATTATCATTGGTGGTAGCAGTAGTGGTTTTGTGTTATACCTTAGTTGCGGGACTGCTCTTATCTCAACCCGTGGGAGTTGCATTCTTCCCATTCTCCTCCCCATCCCTCCGGGAGCGGGGGGAGAAAGAAGGGGGGGGGGGGGGAGTGAGCGAGCGGCTGTGTGGTTCTGAGTTACCGGCTGGGCTCAAACCACGACAAGGGGCTACAGGAAACCTGGAGAGGGGCTTTGGACAAGGGCCTGTAGGGACAGGACAAGGGGAATGGCTTTAACCTGCCAGAGGGGAGATGGAGATGAGCTCTGAGGCAGAAGCTCTTCCCTGTGAGGGTGCTGAGGCGCTGGCACAGGGTGCCCAGAGAAGCTGTGGCTGCCCCATCCCTGGCAGTGTTCAAGGCCAGGTTGGACACAGGGGCTGGAGCAACCTGCTCTAGTGGAAGGTGTCCCTGCCCGTGGCAGGGGTTGGAACTGGAGGAGCTTTAAGGTCCCTCCCAACCCAAACCAGGCTGGGATTTTATGATTCTATGCAGTAAAAGACAAACTTGAGTTTGCAGATTTTTCCCCTATACATCAGTTTACTGAACAGGAAAACCAGGTGCTCAGACACCACTTTGTGACTGATAATGACCCTCGCCTGGAAAATTACGAGTTTTGAGAGATGAATAAAGCCGAAGTTCAGAAAAACATTCCCAGTCAATACGTGATTTGGGTGCCAAGAGCTATGCGTGCCTGTACTTCTTCCCCCAAGGTACATCATCCCTCTCTTTCAGCACTGATACACACCCATTCTGGCGAGCATGAAGAAAGAATACTTACAGAATGAGCCAAGCCAGTCCACTCCCACCTCTGAGGATGCTAGTTTTATAAACTTTGTGTAAAAGTGTATAAAACCCTCAGAAATCAGGTGGCCAACAGACACAAAGTACAATCTTGTGAGATCACATTTATTTCTGGATCTGCTGTATATTTCCATTCCATGCTGCATTTTTAATGCATGTCTAAGATGCACAAACACAAGTGCATCCCTTTATCACAAAGGTAACTAGCTATGCCCAGCTAAGTTCTCTCATGAAGAGAGGACAGGCAAGCCTCAGTGTTTTAAACCCCTCTCTGTGCCTCCTGTCCAAAAGCTGGCTTTTATTTTAAACCCAAGCTTTGTTTTACTCACTTCAGATTTTTCTGAAAGACTCTCACATGTAAAAACCTGCTAAGGCTCTCTGAAGAATACATAGGCTGCGAGTATGGGCAAGTCAGGAGAAATTGCAGCAAAACCATTGTGAGTGTGCAAGGCTTTGGGCTTTTGGAGAGTGGTATTTTTAGACTGAGGTCTGAAGAATTACTCCAGGACATCAGGCTAGACAGGCAGGGCAACAGAAGGGGAAAATGTCAGCGTGAGAGGCTACAGATAGCTTATGGAGCTGCAAGTGCCCAAATGTGATTCTTTCCGAGCAAATAAATTTGCAGTCTGCATCTGTTCATGGGTTTTCACTGAAAATGAGAAAATCATCTCTCCATATGCAAGATTCAGCCCAGTGCATTAAAAAAGGCACAGAGCAGTCTTTTCAGAGAAATTAAAGCAATTCGGGGGGAAAAAAAAGAGGATGCTTATGAAGCATCACTGAGAGGTTTCGCCTCCCTGGTCTGAGCAAAGCTTCTATGAGAAAGAGACTTAAAAATGATATCTGAGAGAAACATTTAAACCAGGGCTGCTGGGCTCCAGAATAAGCTCAGATTCTTTACTGGTTTTAAGGAATTACAAACTCTCCCTTTCCAAAAGATTCTTCAGCAAGCGAACAGTTACTTGACAATGTTAACCTGGACTCTGTCCTCACCTACCTTTGAGCTACCTAATTTCTTCAGGTCTGAAAAACTTTTCCATTAAAACTACCCAGTATGAAACTGTGACAAACTGACAACCTAATTTTTATTTTTCTAAAGCATTCAATAACGTAGCAAAAGCTGCTTCTTAACGTTGATGGCTTTTGCACTTCCCTGCTCAGAGAACAGCCAGGAGTGTCATGCAGGACTGGTACAAAGGGAACTGGTGCCCAAGCACACATCAAAGGCTGGAACGAACAAAAAGCCCATGTGGGGCTAAGTGACATCAATAGAAATGAGCACCAAGCTGCAGGACAGCCTGGTTGCTTCTAGGGAGGAACACTAAATGGAAGGAGGCCACTGCCAAGCTGCCTTTGCTCAAGAGCAATGTTACAGGTTGGGAAGCCATGGTAAAAATCATCGGAATGCAAGGAAGTACTTCACAATCCGTAATTTAGGAAGACCTTCACAGTTCTCAAGTGAATTGAACTTTTTCTTACACTGGTTCCCAAAATGCTGCCTCTTCTGTTATTCTTGTGCTGTATTTGAATTGGCTTCTCAGTTCCTGGATTAAACTCCTACAACAAGATTCACAGAATCACAGAATCCCAGCCTGGTTTGGGTTGGAAGGGACCTTAAAGCTCATCCAGTTCCAACCCCTGCCCCAAGCAGGGACACCTTCCACTAACTAGGCTGTTAGCACAGAGCAATTTTGAAAGCTATCTTTTAAACACATTACTGAACTGAGTCAAGTCTCACTTTACTATTTTCCCATTACCCAGTTTTCAAAAGGCAGGATAAGAGGGTTAGTATTTTACTACATTGGGAACAAATAAAATGGAAGCCCTTTGGAACATGGGTTTGGTATGGCTTCTCCAGAAGATACAAACCCAGCAGGCAAGTCAGACTTTTGTGGTTATTGCACTTTCGGCCAAATTTGGCTGCCTGGACTTCAGGAAGCACAAAGCAGACAGTGCTCTGCTGCCAAGATGGGACCGTTGCAAAGTAAGATTACCCAAATCATGTGCTTGCACCACTTTATAGCTACTTGGAGGGCTTGTAAACACCTCTGCACTGCGGCAGCAAGAACCCCCTGTGCTAACCCAGGGCAGAACCAGCACTGCCGCTCATCCTGCCCAGCCAACACCTGCAACAGCTCAGGATAAAAAATAAACTATATATACGTATCACAGTCCATTCTAGTGGCTGGTTCCCCAGGGAAGCAGCATTGGCTCCTCCAGGTCACAGGCCAAAGGGGTACTAAATCCAAGGTCTTAAACGTCTCACTGTTTCAGATGAGGATGTTCCAAGTTACCCAGCACAGAGCAGGTCTCTTAGTGTGCATTTCTTGCCATCACTTTGCATTAAAGGACACGTTCTCTTCTACATCTAAACCAGAGGAGCCTGTCAATCTTGGCGTGATACACTACACAGCTCCATTCTGCACCACAGCTGTTTTGTCACATTTGATGTCTTGAGTCACTCAGCAGCATTTCTGAGGGTAGTTACGATAAACTCCCCAGCACACTTATCTTCCACTGAAACAGGCAGAAGCAATCACTTCTCATCTCACCAAATGAAACATCTTCTGTTCTGCTCTTACACAATCTTTTATTGTTTCTGTAGATACCTGCAGTCAAGTTTTCTGCCCAAGAGCAGAATCATATGGAAACTTGCAAACATCCTTCTCCATTCCGGCAGAGACACTCTGAGACATTGTAAATGCAACCCAGCCCAACCTGTCTTCCTTCACAGTAAATCTGACACCGCATACAACTCCGCAGTGGCTCTCTATCCCCTCGAGACAAGGGCTCTGCAGGAGTACTATTCCCCTTCTGTCAAAGCTAAGTGTACATATTAATCCATCTACATTCATGGAAGAGGTTTATAACCCATCTAGATCATGCTATTCTATAGCTATAGTTACATTTTAGACAGCAAAAGCAATAAGCAAGCCTTCAAGAAGTTGTTGCAGCAGCAGATCATTTCAGCTGAACCTTTTGATGCCAGTCAGAAATACTGTTGAATGCAGACTTTCAGGGGAATAGTCCTTCTTGAAAGACAAGACTGTTTGGCTGAATAGAGGTTCTGTAAAACTCATTTGCAGCATGGCATTTTGCACACAAGGTAAGGTCACTCAAAGCCACTCACACACCGGTGAGGACAACCACCCGCTGCTTGTCAGCCAGTACACGTGTTCCAAAGGAGCAGGGAGGAAGAGCTCCCCTAGCAAGGCAGGGAGAGCAGCACACAGACACAACAGTGCAATTATTCCTGTGGAATCATGCTGATAAACTCCACGTGGACACCACACAATCAATGAAGAGGTGGCAGAACTACAGTAGAATAGGCACCATTATTGTTATCCCGGTCAACCTCTCCTGTAAAAGCCCTAAAAATCATTTTCTAGATAAATTAGGCTTGCAAGAGGAAGAAGGGAGACTTACAAGAAACCTGGAGAGGGGCTTTGGACAAGGGCCTGTAGGGACAGGACAAGGGGAATGGCTTTAACCTGCCAGAGGGGAGAATGAGATGAGCTCTGAGGCAGAAGCTCTTCCCTGTGAGGGTGCTGAGGCGCTGGCACAGGGTGCCCAGAGAAGCTGTGGCTGCCCCATCCCTGGCAGTGTTCAAGGCCAGGTTGGACACAGGGGCTTGGAGCAACCTGCTCTAGTGGAAGGTGTCCCTGCCCGTGGCAGGGGGTTGGAACTGGATGAGCTTTAAGGTCCCTTCCAACACAAACCATTCTGGGATTCTGTGATGATATGATTTAGACAAAACCTGCTTCAGAGTGAGTTCCCACCACTGCCTATAGAATGCTGTATCTTGCTGCCAGGGCACAGCAGCACAATGTGCTGCCTGCTGTTTGGTCAATCAACATCAGTTTCTTACATTTTAGAATAAAATAACTTTGAAACTATATGAAGATGGTATTTACACTGAAACTCAGCAGGGCAAAAGTGAAGAATGGATACCTTTGAAGAATTATAGCTTTTCATTGATTAGACAGCAACTCTGAGAAGCTGAACTCACTTGATGCACCCCAGCCTATGGGCAGTTGCTCACCACACTCAGATCCCCTACAGCTTTAAAAGAAGCAGAAAAACATAGAATTATAGAATAGTTTGGTTTGGAAAGGATCTTCAGAGCTCATCTAGTCCAACCCTTTGCAATGAGCAGGGACATCTTCAACTAGATCAGGTTGCCCAGAACCAATCCAGCCTGGCCTTGAATGTCTCCAGGGATGGAGCATCCACCACCTCTCTGGGCAACCTGTGTCAGTGTTTTACCACCCTCACTGTAAAACATTTCTTCCTCACATCCAGTCTCAATCTCCCCTCTTTTAGTTTAAAACCAGCACCCCTCATCTTACCACAACAGACCCTGCTAAAAGGTCTCCCCATCTTTCTTATAGGCCCCTTTCAAGTTTTAAAAGGCTGATAAGGTCTCCCCAGAGCTGTCTCTTCTCCAGGCTGAACAACCCCAACTCTCTCAGCCTTTCCTCACAGGAGAGCCCTTGCAGCACTTTTGTGGCCCTCCTCTGGACCCTCTCCCAACAGGTCCATGTTTTCCTGTAGTGAGGACTCCAGAGCTGGATGCAGTACTATTGAGCAAGAGTCAGAAGCTACTCTTACTGATGCTCAATAAGTCTTATTCTTGAGCAACTGAAATCTTTCAAGTTGTGTAAAAGGATTCCTGATGAGCCCAGGAGACATACGGACGCAATTATCGGACTCAGTGATACTAAGAGAGCAAAGCTACATCAACCAGGACCTTCCTGCTTCCAGGCAGCGGCAGAGGTGAAGCTCCCAAGCTGGCCAATGCCTCAAAGCACACCGAAGCGCTCAGGAGGAGGCTCTGAAGTTTATTCCTAGTGGCATGTTTCTTCAGCAATACCTGCAGATGTTTGTTCCTTGCCATTTGGCATCAGCAGACACAAAGCTCTCACGCAAAAACAATGGCAAGAGGACAAGGTTAGCGAGATGTATCCATGAACACAGCGTGTGAACCCGGTGCTCTTTGTAAATGCACTACCTGTTGGAAAACTACCTTTAATAGTAGTAATAAAAGTACTAATGACCTTTAAAGCATTTCAGTTATGGCAGATTGGTCCCATTTAAGCTGATCTTCCCAACCGCGTAGCTTTAGTCTGCAGTAACAGCAGCCTGAGAGCCCTCTGGGTTTGGTTAGCAAAAGGTGGTAGGGATCAGTTTTACTGTTGTTATTGCAAGTTTTTTTGTTTGTCTGTTGTTTGCTCTTTACACACACATACAAGCAGGTTTTCATTCTGAAAGTCTTCACATGAAAGGCCTGTTTATATTCAGTGTATTTTACTGAAGAGACAAAAGCTCCAGGCTTCAAGCAAGGGGTCAAACCGCACAGCAGGACAGTCATGCCATCGTCTCCCTCACTCCATACCACCATCTCCAGTTACCAAATTAAGGTAACAGAATAATATACACACATTGTATAAAACCTACAACACCACGGGCTATGCAACAGTAGCTGCTGCTTTTTTGTAAGCTGACGTTTTAATTATTTAAACATTAAATTGTCTTTAAATTCATTAAAATAAAATTTAAAAGGCAAATTTATTACAGAGTTTGCTATTTGTTTCGAGAGAATCGAAAACTGAGCTTTGCTTAGTCTTGCCTTAATTTAACTACTGATAATTCCATTTTCGGGTGTACCATCTTACCTCAATCAATTTGTTGGCGTGTTCGCGGAAAACCTGTGCATATTCTTTCACTTCTTTTTCGTTCCCATTCTTGGCAGCTTCGATCAATACTAAAAGTGGAACATTTGTTTCCAGAAAAGAGTCTGATACATGGTCCATAACAGCTTTGCGGAGCTAAAATAAATAGAAAAGAATGAGTTATTTTCCCTTTTACTGTATTAATATGTAAAGCTGAAAAGTACTTTTGCCATTGATCCTTTTTTCCTTTGTGTGACCAAGGCTTTCCCTGCCCTAAGTCTTGTCTATACACTTTTTGCTTCAATTTAAATTAAATCTCCTTAAAAAACTGGATTAGTTATGTAAGTGCAAGTCACCGGTTTGGCCACAAATATTGATTTCGCAGCTCATATTGGCTTTGTCTGAGTAAATTTGCTGCTTTCCCTCAGCTGATTAAACAACATGCTGCTTGAAACTTGCTATTTTTCTACTAGAATAAAAACAGTTTTCACCAAACTTGATCCATACTCGCATTTACATGAAAAGGGGAATCTTGCTTTAAAAAAAAACAAATGAGCAATAGATGGATGTTATAGAAATACAGTCCTCAAAGAAAATAGGCTCTCTGAGATGAAAGCCATCAGAATTATAAACCATACTTGATTATGTTCAAAATCCATAAAATGAGAGTTGGTTTGGATGGGGTTTTTTTAATCTCTCCTGCCACAAGAATGATTAAGAATCCAGCGTCTTTATTACACGTTAACAGGGAATTACATTGCCACCCCATGCTACCCAGTGAACCAGGGACTGGAAGCTTCTAGCTTTTAATTCACTAAATACAAGCAGGCAAGTCCACTGCCCACTAGAAACAAATCAACAGAGAACACACTTCCAGGAGGACAAACAAGCAGGAACACACTAGTTTGTCTCAAGAAGCACCAATGTCATATATTAATCACCTGTCTACGCAAGTCTCGGGTCTTTTTGGTCATTTTATCAATCGCAGAGTTCAGTGCATCACTTCTTTCTTTGCGTCCAGCCTGAAAAAGAAGAGACAAAGAGGTTAACAGGGTCTCAAAATAAAACCAGTACTATTCAAGTACCTTGTCAGCTTCTTTATTCTTTTTTTAAGTGATTGTGCACACTAGAAGTTACATCTCCCTCTCCCAATACAGCACTGTCTTCTTGCCTGGGTTGGGCAGTTCAGGAACACCTGACATCCTGAGGTTCTACCTTTAACACTCTTCACCTTTCTTTCAGAAGAAAAGGATGGTTTTCTAAATCACAGAACCCCAGACTGGTTTGTGTTGGAAGGGACCTTAAAGCTCATCCAGTTCCAACCCCCTGCCACGGGCAGGGACACCTTCCACTAGAGCAGGTTGCTCCAAGCCCCTGTGTCCAACCTGGCCTTGAACACTGCCAGGGATGGGGCAGCCACAGCTTCTCTGGGCACCCTGTGCCAGCGCCTCAGCGCCCTCACAGGGAACAACTTCTGCCTGAGAGCTCATCTCAGTCTCCCCTCTGGCAGGTTAAAGCCATTCCCCTTGGCCTGTCCCTACAGGCCTTTGTCCAAGGTCGTTCTCCAGATGCCTTTTTGTTTCTAATCAGCTGGATATCACATTCAACCTCCAAGTTTCAGACTTCTCTTTTCTGCCCACTCTGCCAACATCCCCTTGGCTGGCACTGCATCGAGCCTGGCACAGCCCTGCTTCAACCCTCATCTTGTACAGCCCCAGCTGCTGAGATCCCCATGGCCAGAGGGTTGCACACAAACCTCTTGCATGCTTCCTCTAACCTGCAGTATGAGCACCATGCACGCACAGGGCTGCGCATCCAACGCAACAGAGCTTCCTCACACCTCCATACCCTGCTGTCACAGGAGGCTTCTCCTGAGCAGGCAGTCAAAAGCCAAAAATCAATTATCTTAAAGGTAAAATCCTTATAAAACATTTGTCAGGTATGATATCCAACATCTCCAGCACGTATCCAGGCCTGCCTGCTGAGAGCTGGAGCTTGCCAAGGTTCGATACAGCAAGTTTCACATCAGCCCTGTTGTTAAAGAGAGGGCAAGCTGCCATGAAGCAGCAGCAGCATCTCTCTTTTTAAGCAGATACGGTCGAAAATACCCTGATTTGGATCAAATTGGGCATGTTAGATAAAACAATGGTGGTGGTGTGGTTTTGCTGGGAGTTTTCTGTATAATACAGCTGATATTACAGTTTTGAAACACTTTATGCAACCACAATCCAATTTCTGAAGTTCTAAGCCACGATCAATATAATTATCCTGTTGAGAAGAAAAACCATTTAGCAGCACTAAAGCAAGGGTATGCCAGTTATCAATTCTCCCAGCGACAGCCTGGTGTGAAATACCTGGATGAGCAGCCTTGAATCTAAACCATGGAGTCCACACTACAGCAGGAATAAAAATTAAACAAAACTGGGGGGGAAACCAGGATGCTGTAATGTCATTTTAGTTTAATGAATTATTGAAGATGTGTCACCTCCCTGCGCAAGTAATTTGATTCTCATCACAAAAGGTAACTGAAAAGTGCCTGAAACAAAGACCAGGAGCTCGTTCTGACACCGCCACAGCCTTCGGCAGAGCTGGCACTGGCCTGTTCTTCATTCCACACTCAAAAATCACAGCTGAAACCTTTAAATAAAGTGAAGATTAATGCTACTTATTTATTGCACAGTTTGCTGTGCCCATGCTAGGTGGCTATGAAGACCAAAACGCAGTTAGGTTGGAAAGCCCTGCTCCACTTGCGTTGAATGTGACCACCGTGTCCCACACCACAGCCCCAGGAGCTGCCTGCACCCCGAGGTGGGACCAGGTTCCTCACCCAAAAACCTGCCAGCAGGAGCTGCACCACCTAAAAGCCTGCTCCAAGGCACAAAACTACGATCACAGCTGCTTGCTCTTAGTAGTGCTTTCACACCAGTTTACCCACTGCAACGTGACCATTCTACTGAACCCATGGCGCACCACCCCCCAGATATGTGGGTTTGTTTTTTTTCCAGGAATATCTTTGGATGCAAGAGATATACTCATCCATTATGTAGAAAGCTGAACACTCAGCTGTTCCAGGAAGTGCCATTTTACTTCTCCCTGGGTGCCCCTATGTTACCACTTCAACGTGAGGCAGGAGCACACTTGTGAAGCGCGTCCACCCATCGCTTCTGCTTTGCCATCCCTGGCTTCACCACCCAGAATAGCACCAGTACACAAGGACCAGATGCTTTTGGATGAGAGAATCACCAAGAGATGGCTTCCACTAATGGACACTGAGTACATGAAACCAGACCACAGCCAGTCTTATGTGAAAAGCACATAATGCACTCATTAAAGCCTAAGCAGCACCAATTTCATTCTGTTGATCTGTTCCTATTAAGCCACATCACATATTAGCACAGAAAAGGCTGCATAATCTAAACCCATTAGATTTTAGCATGGCAGCTCCAGTTTATTTCCACCTTGTTGGCATTCAGAGATTTTAATACAGCAGCTCGTCAAAAGTAGTAACAGAATTTCCTTCTGAAGGTTGCAACACAAAAGGCCTTGCTAATTCAGCTGTGGTGATTTAACCATTTAGCACAAATAACCCCGCTCCTTCGTTAGGGAGTGGGGTACAACAGCACAACCACGATGGACACCCACACCACTGTTCTACCGAGACCCTGTTGTCCTTCACGTCTTAAATCACCACAGGCAATTTGAACCCGGCCCGGAGACAAGGACATGAAGTTGCCCATCTGAAGTTTCTTGACCTTTTCTGCATGAAATGAAACATAAAACACCAACTGTAGGACCAAATACACCCTGTGAGGTGCAAGTGGAGGCAGCCAGCGGGACAGTGGATGCTGGAGCACATGAAGAGCTGTACAGCCTGCGGCTGCACCAACCCTCCAGGGCACAAGACCATTCTTGACCACAACAGTCACTTTGTCCAGGGTCCCACACACCCCATGAGTTTCACCCAGTGGTTCCACCCTACAGCTCAACAAGTCCTGTTTGAGCTGGTGTCTCTCACAATAAATCATGTTTTAAAGGCTTCAAGCAACAGCTTACCACCTCTGGGTAACTTGTTTCAGTAGCCAATTTCCCTTACTATTAAAAATTGGTCTTTGTCACTAGTCTAAACTTCTACTAAGAAGTAGTACCCAGACTGGTTTGGGTTGGAAGGGACCTTAAAGCTCATCCAGTTCCAACCCCCTGCCACGGACAGGGACACCTTCCACTAGAGCAGGTTGCTCCAAGCCCCTGTGTCCAACCTGGCCTTGAACACTGCCAGGGATGGGGCAGCCACAGCTTCTCTGGGAAAAGTCTGTGCCAGCGCCTCAGCACCCTCACAGGGAAGAGCTTCTGCCTCAGAGCTCATCTCAATCTCCCCTCTGGCAGGTTAAAGCCATTCCCCTTGCCCTGTCCCTACAGGCCCTTGTCCAAAGCCCCTTTCCAGGTTTCCTGTAGCCTCTTTAGGCACTGGAGCTGCTCTAAGGTCTCCCCTTCAGGAGCCTTCTCTTCTCCAGGCTGACCCAGCCCAGCTCTCTCAGCCTGTCAGAGAACCCAACTAACGACCTGGCAGCACAACACATCCCAGCTATCAGCTTCTCTCATCCACAGGATTAGGAGGACTCATGACAGCAGAGCCTGAATATTCAGATTACTAACAAGATTTTTAGCTATTCAGCACCAAACTCTGCGCGGGAACCACAAGCTCTGCAGTCAGTGAGCAGCTAATAGATTCTGTAGATTTAATAGGGTCATGTTGAACATGTCAGTCATTTTGCAGTATGATGCCACAGCTCTGTCCAGTATCATAGATAATAAAGTTAGCCACAGTGAAAATTTGCTTTAAGTTAAATTAAATCAAATCAGATCTTTATCAAAGAGGCCTGAATCGGTGTTAAAAATTGCTTGTTTCCCCCACCCCTCTGCAATCTCTGCTCTTCCACTACCATTGCTCCCTGCTTGGAAAGCAAAACAAGCAGTCACTGTCGCATCCCTGCCGCTCCAGCTCACGCCGCTATCCCCACTGGGGTTTGTTATAATGGTTTAAAGCAAAGAAAGGGGATTTGTATACGGGGAGGCAGTGGAATCACCATCCCTGTCACAAAGCATTCCCTTTGGAGGCCTGCCATCGGAATTCAAACAAACAAAAAATGGAACCAAGTTTTTCCTACAGCTACTGATGTTAAAATCTAACACCAGCTGATTTATAAAGGTAGCAGAGAACGGTGCAGGCAGTGCATGAATGCTGCAAGGATCAGCAGCACATGTATTACAATGAGTTATTCACAAAGCCATGTTTTTAGAGGTAAGTATCAAACCCTGTCATTGTTAATCTCCACGGTTCACCATCAGTTGAGGTTAAGCTAAAAGCAGAGAGAGAAAGGGTGCCTCCTGCCCAGCACCAGCCCCTACAGTGCACCCACCCCTGCAGAGCCCCGCATCCCTCCTCCCCAGATCAGCACCCAGATGTGAGCCAGATGTGCCACCACTGTGTGACTGAGCACCACTGTGCCCTGCCTGCCACCCACCATGCCATTACCTAAAAAAGATGGTTTGCAGGGAGGTTTCTGCTTCAGGTAATCTGTGAATTAATTGTCTCCGGAGCTGTTTGTACAACAGGCAGCACTGTGGCTAATGATGGTGATTGAATAGGTGACAAGGAATGTTTGGCACCCACTCCTCTGGGCAGGGACTGCAGAGGCAGTTGCCCAGCCGTGCTTTGTGGGGCAGCAGGAGATTTAATGCTCAGACTCAGTTTGTCACAGGCTTCACTTTTTGCCTTGCCACCTGGCCTAATTGCATGCCTGCAAAGGATAACCATCCATACCCCTCCTTTTCCATGATATTAGGGCTGCAAACGAATTCCAGCTATAATAGTGCTGATTCAAGACCAGGAAGGGTAAGCAGCCAAGTATGACATGTGAATTTCCATGCTGTTTTCATATCTGAGGCCTGCTGGTTGAGGAAGCAGGATGATGCACTGGTTTGTAGGAGGAAGGAGTCTCCTGCAGTAAGGCCACAGCTCAGCGGAGCATGGGGACTACACGGCATCACTTAGAATCAGAACAAAGCAGCTTGGGCTGCTGGCGGTGCTGCTTCCATCCCAACATCCCTCCCCAGTGCCAGGCTGCAGCCACGACGGCCCCGTGGCACCCGTGGAGAGGAGAAGGCTGGCTCCTGCATTCACCCTGCTACAAAGAGGGATTAAAATGTTTAACCAGAGCCAGGGGCAGAGCTGCCAGACAGGGAGGTGACAGTCACCACACTATGCAGCAGCACATGTGTGTCCTTTGCTCCCATGAAGTAAGCAACACCCGACCCGTGGTGCCCTGTCCCATCCTCCCATCGCCCTCACCCAAAGGACCTCTGCAGCTGCCTTGAAGAGCTGGACACGGCTGTGGATGATGGACCACCTTTTCTCTCCTACGTCCACTTCTCGGGGCTCACTGCTAACCCAGCTCCATGGTAGCACATCCAAGTCACAGTACATGCACGGTAGTGCTATAGCCACACGTCTGTGCTCGTCACCTTCGCCCTGCAGCCTTACCAACAACACAAAGGCTGTTAGCAAAGAAGCAGCAAATACTCCTGTGACCCCCAACATGGTAACGTCCAGCAGAAATTAAGGCAATCATTCCTTCAGGCAGAAGGGCGAGCTGCCTGTCTGCATGGGGCACACACATGGCTGCAACCCCAGTGCCCAGCCTTGCCTGCAGCTCCAGGGCTGGCCATCCTCTGAGGCCACGGCACAGGAATGTCACACAGCCCCCATCGACATCAAGGAAAATTAGCTTATTTGTTGTTCTTAATACACTAGGAAGGCTTCCACAAGATGTCAGCCTAACTAAATGACAACGCTAGCCTCAGGGTGCAATTCTGCTTTTCCAGTGTGTGGGTTTAGCAGGAAAACCAGTTCTGCTGCTGCTGGAGAAGCAGGGCAAGGCCCCCCAAAGGGTTATCTGCTCCTAGCATGCTTATTCCTGAGGCAGACATGCCATCTTCCTGCTCCATGTTGCACATAAGGAATCAGAAGGCCAGGTAAGCCAGGGCTTGGAGCAACCTGCTCTAGCTGTAGTGGAAGGTGTCCCTGCCCGTGGCAGAGGGTTGGAACTGGATGAGCTTTAAGGTCCCGTCCAATCCAAACCAGTCTGGGATTCTGTGATTCACTCTATGATTCAGGCCAGCACTCGGAAGCACCCGTTCTGGCACAAGTCCCCAGACAGCACTCACACGTGGTCTTCCTCCACTTGCAAGTGAGTTTTCAGTCTCAGAAGAAACACAATTGCATGACATCTGTGGACAACTGGGGGTTATTCTCAGCCTGTAACACCCTGACACCCAGAGGCAGCTCCCAAGGAACAATGATAGCACTACTGCAGTTCCAGACTTCAGAGAACCAGATCACACTTTTAGTACTATCTGTTGTTTCATGACAAGTGCACATAAAAACATGTTTCGCTAAGAAAAGCACCCATAAAGTTCACATTAACAGTTTCCCAAACAGGAAACTCGCTGGCAAGGTGCTAAATAGCCCTCGTTTGGTTACAGGCCAAAGAACGGGAGCGCTTTAGAAAGGCAGCAACTTACCCTGTTTGAACATTAACTCTTAACTCTGTGCCAAATTACACAATCTTGATGTGGGAGGAACCTACCAACAGATACTGATGCAAAAAAGCAAACCCTTTCCAAAAGATAACGAATTTCAGCCTCCTGGTAACAGTAAAAAGAGGGAGCACAGGAGAGGAGCAACATTGGACTTTCTGGCCGTTGTAATTTTAAGTACACCCTTTGGCACCTTGTCTTTAAATGTTATTGTATTCAAGTGTTATTCTAATTCAAATCAACACTTCGGATCAGGATTTGCACCGGAGGAGCTGCCTCCAGAAGCACAGCCACAGGTACTTTGGTGTGGTATCTCCATGTGACAACTGGCGACTGACAGCGCACGTGGGATTCCAGCTTCTCTACCATGAACATCAAACATGAAGAAACCCTTTAAATTGGTTTGTGTAAGTTCTTTGCATGTATTTCTTTCACTCTAGAGCAAATGTGGGAATATTAAATATGGCAGAGCAATTCAAGAACCTTATCTAGTACTTCCTATTTTGCTTTATCATTAAAGATAGTTACTTTCCTGATGAGTTGGGGTGAGGTTTTGTGGTTTGCTTTGTTTTCTGGCTGAGTTTGAGATTTCCTTTCTTGTTTGTTTTTAAAGAGTTCACTTTCTCCATCCCTTTACTTGCACTTTGCACTTCCCTTCAGTCTGCTCTGGACTGAACAAAAAGGAAGAACCACAGGTTGCACTATAATTATGCCATGGGACAGTGATGGGAGAAGCAGGCAGAAAACAGCAAGTCTTAATATAAAGAAGTACCTCTTCTTTATATGGAACCAAAGCTTTATAACAAAAGATAATAGCTATTTAAAAATCTTCTTCTGATATAATTCATCACCTTCCTCCATCAGCACAAGAAGCTTGTTATTGTCAGCTCATCCCATATCCTGAGGTCACAGAATCCTAAACTGGTTTGGGTTGGAAGGGACCTTAAAGCTCATCCAGTTCCAACCCCTGCCACGCGCAGGGACACCTTCCACTAGAGCAGGTTGCTCCAAGCCCCTGTGTCCAACCTGGCCTTGAACACTGCCAGGGATGGGGCAGCCACAGCTTCTCTGGGCACCCTGTGCCAGCGCCTCAGCACCCTCACAGGGAAGAGCTTCTGCCTCAGAGCTCATCTCAGTCTCCCCTCTGGCAGGTTAAAGCCATTCCCCTTGTCCTGTCCCTACAGGCCCTTGTCCAAAGCCCCTCTCCAGGTTTCCTGGAGCCCCTTTAGGCACTGGAGCTGCTCTAAGGTCTCCCCTTCAGGAGCCTTCTCTTCTCCAGGCTGCCCCAGCCCAGGTCTCTCAGCCTGGCTCCAGAGCAGAGCTGCTCCAGCCCTCGCAGCAGCTCCGGGGCCTCCTCTGGCCTCGCTCCAGCAGCTCCACATCCCTCTTGTGCTGTTGCCCCAGAGCTGGGTCAGGACTGCAGGGGGGGTCTCCCCAGAGCGCAGCAGAAACAGGGACAATGAACTTTTAAAACAAGCAGCCACACCAGCACATTCACCTCCTCGTGGTGCCTGCACACTCCGGCCAGAGCCTGGCTCTGCTGCACCAGCACAGGCAGCTCTGCAGGTCACTGCCTCCGCAAATGCAGATGCCTGCAACTCTAACCCACCCAGACAACTGTTAGAGACCTGCCCCACAGCAGGATGCTAACAGAGGTGATGTTCTCCATTACACAGGGAGCACAGAATACCAGAATGGAAGCAGTGACCAGGAGGAAGCCCTCCAACCACCCTGAGCCCCGACTGTGAACACCAACCTCCCCATTCCCTCTCCTGCACTCCAGTCCCCAGGAAAAAAGCAAGTACAAAAGCCACCGTTTGCAGGGGGAAAAAATAGATTTTCTAGTTTCATAACTGCCTGCTGTCAAGCTGGATTCCAATTAAATTTTTCCTGTACCCAAACGCAAGCTTTGCTTTTTCCAGAACTTTCTCATCACTTGAATTGTCCACCCCTGCCCCTCGCTCCGGGCTGTGTGCTGCACTTTGACACACCACCCTCACCTAAATCCCTGTCCTCTCTCTCTCTACCACTTTTGCAGGGACCACAGTCGCACACAGTTGTGAGGCAGAGCTTTAAGCTGCCAAATCTCTCTCACCTCTGTGAAAAGCTGGTGCTGACCAGCCTCCTCTATTCAAACCGTGTTTATTTTGCATCTCAAAGTTCCTTTTATGCTGTGATATTTAAGAGAAACTGGCAGCAGCGAGCACCGAGGCACTTCCAACCGCAGCTCTGCGCGGCTCCTAACGCCAACTGGCTCCAGCCAGCACGGATGTGGGGGGAGCGGGGTGCTGCAAGTCCTCCCTATTCCTTCAGTCGTGGGGATGAAGGGCTCCTGCTGTTGGTTTTTCTCCCCCTCTCCTCTTATCGGTGGTCTTTAACGCGATCACAGTATGCACCACAATGCTTTAAAACAGCAAAGCTTCTGGAAAACCCAAACAAAAGGAACGTCACCAGGTGACGTCAGCCTATATACAGCCCTGTGTGGTCGCAGCGCATAAGCAAATCCATTCTTGTACCGCTTCCCTGAAAAGCTTTTCAGTAAATGCACTCATGCTACTACAGGAGCTTCTCTCAGCAATAAGCCACCCATCTGCCATCAACAAGTTAGGACTAAAGGAAGCCACAGCTGCGGAAAAAGAAAACGTGAGCTTCACTTAAACAGCTGAGCAGCCACAGAGGACGGGAACTTGTATTAAGCCTCGAATTAAACATCGCGGACCTGTCAGAGGAGATCAAGCCAGTGATTTCAAAAGGAATATTCCAAGAGAGCCTCGTGGATTCAATTTTGCACTAATATCAAAGGACACTGAACCCGGTAAATTATTCAAAGGCTGTCTTACATTAGAGCCTTTGACAGACTCACCACGTTGAGTCTAAAACTACGACTGAATGCAACCTCCAATGTACTCAAAAGAATGGGTAAGTTCTGCGTTTCTCTATACCTTGGGTAGTGAATGACTGGCTGGGCTGGAGAGGAGCCGGTAGATGCTAAAGGCAATTTTTCTGCACTGAACCTTATGAAAAAAAAAAAAAAAAAGATATATTTTCCGATTGTGACACTGTAATAGAGCTAAAGACTGATCCTAAGTGTAATATCCAAGTGTTCTGTTTTTCATAGTAAGTTGTTTCTTGCATTTAGAATTAGCTTGTCGGATATGCATGGCAATGTTATCTGCAGTGAAATCTTCCACCGTGATGTTCAAAGTGTACTGATCAGGCTATCCTATCTTGTTGTTTTCCTAAATTATATTCTGCAGGCTTACATTTCAAGTGGCCATTAGGGGCTCGTATGCTGGCAGCACTATATGCAATGAGTATGGTTTTAAAAATGCTGCCTGCCTTGGGCATGGCTTGTCCACCAAAATGTCGCTGTGAGAAGCTGCTCTTTTACTGTGACTCTCAGGGGTATCACTCAGTGCCAAACACCACTGAAAAGGGCTCGCTAGGTTTGTCACTGAGGCACAATTATATTTCTGAACTTGAAAGGGATCAATTTGCAAGCTTCAGTCAACTTACTTGGCTTCACTTAGATCATAATCAAATTGCAACAGTCAGAGAAGATTCTTTTCAAGGACTGTATAAACTTAAGGAATTAGTCTTAAGTTCCAACAAAATCTTTCATTTGCCAAACACAACTTTTAGCCAGCTGCTTAACCTGCAGAATTTGGACCTCTCTTTTAATCAGTTATCCTCTCTGCACCCCGAGCTCTTCTACGGCCTTCGCAAGCTACAGACCTTGCACTTGCGATCCAACTCCCTGCGGACCATCCCGGTCCGCCTGTTCTGGGACTGTCGTAGCCTGGAGTTCCTGGATTTGAGCACAAACCGCTTGCGAAGTTTGGCTCGCAATGGATTTGCAGGATTAATCAAGCTGAGGGAGCTTCACCTCGAGCACAACCAGCTGACAAAGATTAATTTTGCTCACTTCCTCCGGCTGAGCAGCCTGCACACGCTCTTCTTGCAGTGGAACAAAATCAGCAACTTGACATGTGGGATGGAGTGGACCTGGGGCACCTTAGAAAAGCTCGATTTGACTGGAAACGAAATCAAAGCCATCGACCTCACCGTCTTTGAAACTATGCCTAACCTGAAAACCCTCCTAATGGATAACAACAAGCTCACCACCCTGGATTCCAAGATCCTGAGCTCCCTGACGTCCCTCACCACCGTGGGCCTCTCCGGCAATCTGTGGGAATGCAGCCCCAAGATCTGCGCCTTGGCCACATGGCTGAGTGGCTTCCAAGGTCGGTGGGAGCACTCCATCCTCTGCCACAGCCCCGACCACACCCAGGGAGAGGATATTCTGGATGCAGTCTATGGTTTTCAGCTTTGCTGGAATTTATCAACTGTTGTTACGACCGTGGCTACGACGTACGCAGCTCCAACTACCGAGTACCCCAAAAGAATAAGCTCTTCTCATTTCCATATGGGAGACAAAGAGATTCCAACTACGGCAGGCATGGTCGTTACCACCGAAGAACATTTCCCTGAGCCAAACAATGCCATCTTCACTCAGAGGGTAATTACAGGAACAATGGCTTTATTGTTTTCTTTCTTTTTTATCATTTTTATAGTGTTCATCTCCAGGAAGTGCTGCCCTCCCACATTAAGAAGAATTAGGCAGTGCTCAATGATTCAAAACCACAGGCAGCTCCGCTCCCAAACGCGGCTGCATATGGCAAATATGTCAGACCAAGGACCCTATAACGAATACGAACCCACCCACGAAGGACCCTTCATCATCATTAACGGCTACGGACAGTGCAAGTGTCAGCAGCTGCCGTACAAAGAATGTGAAGTATAATACCCACATGCCATCCCAAATGAAACCAGATAAGTAACCTATTTTAAAATTGTAGGGGACCTACACCAGAGTCTAATTTTTACAGATGTTGACATAAAGCCTAATTTTCCAAGCTACTTAATGGAAACATTGTTTATGGAGTGGTGCAGTATTTTTCAGTTGGTTTGGTTTTCTTTTTTAAACAATAAACCCATACTCTTTTCAGTGTTAAAGAAGCAATGGATTACATTAAACTTGCACTCCTAATGTTGAAAAGTCTCAAAAGATGCTCACCTCAAACTCTGTAAATGTAAATGTTTCATGTTTATGTAATTCTATGACTGTGTGTAAACATTTAGACCTGAGTCTCCATATTCGACTTTTGCTACTGAAAACAGTGCGAGGGGAAGGATGCTGGCAAGGGCACAGAGGTCTGCGGGGGGACATACGCTCCGTTTGTTCCACTGCAGCTGGAGGATCCCAACCGCTCCAGCTGGCTCCGGTCACTTTAAAGGCAGCCCTGGAGGAGGATTTGCCTCCTCCGATAATCTCACTCCAGTTAAAAATACCAACAAAAAGAAGGGAGGGGAAACAAAAAACAAAAAAGAGCAGCAAAGGTCCAGGTGGGAATTTCAGTGCATTGGGGACCGGGGGAATTATTTTAAATACAGTTTTCCTACCTGCACATTCGGTTTGGCTTAACCGGACCTTGCTAAAGCTCACAGGAGCTACAGAAAGGAGCAGTTCACACGGTTGCAAATGAGCAGGGTGATCACAAATTAGGAGGACGATCACAAATGAACAGGAAGGACTCTCCAGGCACTTACGAAGTGGCAGCGTAGCTTGTTTAGGAAGGCTCAGTACAACAGGATCGATCCAAAATATTAAGTGCATTCAATTCTTATCGGCTCTCTGGTTTGCCTCGCTGCTGCTTTTCATGAATTCAGGCTAATTACATACGCCTATGAACAAACAGCATTTCATGTGTAAATACCCTTAATGCAAGTTTTTCTTAATTAAAAGTAAATATCAAGTGGGAGGGTGAGGAGAAGAGGGAAGGGAGGAAGAAGCCTCTCTTTGTCCCCCCGCTGGCCCTCCCCCCAAGCTGAGGCTTCCTCTCGCCTGAAAGCTATTTTCATGCACTAACTCCACTGGTTTCTCTGGAGACAGAATTAGCCCCTGTAATATAAGCTCTCACTTGTCCTCCTCTTCCAAAATTCAAGGTAACGACCAGTTTAAAACCCCCAAACCTCGACCTTCTGGTAAATTAGGATAATATCATTAGTTTATAGAATAGTTCACTGAAAAATGTTTCACTTCTTACTTGATACAGGACAGAATTTAAACTAGGACATGTTTAAAAAAAATCATATAGAAATATATACACACACACATGCACCTCATTCTTCGGGAGCAATTTGATTTCTTGAGGCAGAAGTACCATATTGCTATTTATACTCTATTCTGAAATTCTATGTAAATAGTTGCAGATCTATGCAGTGGTGCTGGTACTCGGGTGCCATGGGGGGAGAAAGGGGGGAGCTGCAAAGGATTCCAGTATTTTTAAGTCAACTGCTCCAATCTTGGAAACATTTTAACCAAAGCTAAAAGGACCAGAGGGATGGAAGGGGCTTATATATATATACATGTATGTATAACTCAAAAAAACCAATGTGTTGTGTCCAATGCTGCAGTGTCAAACAATTCCCAGCACACACGGATGAAGAAATTCCTCACGGTGTTGCCGTACCCTGACCAAATCAGTAATTGCAGTATGCTAATTGTGTTGTACTCAACTACTCTGCAAACTTTCTGAATGGAAAAGAAAGCACTGCATAAAAATCTGTTCGCTATTTCACTCTGCTTTTCTATATCTGTATTACCACTTAGTGAGGTATTTAGGGTGCAATTATACAACAGTTTGATGTTTTATTGTGAAATGAAGTCGTCCGAGGCAATTCGAGCAAGATAAGTGACTTCTGTTCAGATTTTACATAAAGCTTTCTCTTCGATGACTGGGTTTGAAGATATTAATTTGCATTATTTTGCTTTCACATCCAATGCCCTTATTATAAAGCCAATTTTGTTTACTTCCTGTGACTCTGTACTTTAATGGAAGAGATTCAGTGAAGCCTAACGGTTTTCCATGGAGATATTTGAACCCTCCTAACTATTTATACTCCGATGAGCTGGTTTACACCTATTGGAGGGAATCAATTACTGCTTTAAACTGAATACAATAAATCCTGTGGGGCAGGGGGACAGAGAGCAAATATTCTGTATGATTAAATTCTACATAAGCCAGAAGACCAGAGCTAAGCTGATAAATACAAAAAGGTACTGGTGTCCAAGGGTGTCAAGGAAGACTTGCCTCCTTCCTTACCACGAGGAGTAAGTGCTCACAGCTCTTCCCTTATGGCCAGGGTTTTGCTCTGCTCTGGGCAGGCAAGCAGGCATCACTGTGCACCTCCCTTACCTCCAACATGATGGCCTGCGCTGGGAAGCAAATATTTTGGGGGTGATTCTCATGTACAGCTGGAGGGTACCCACAAAGACTAAGTTATAACTGCGCTCATTAATTACACTGGCAGTCAAGTAATCTGGCTACACAAGCATCAACCATCAGATGTCAATGCTGAACTCTGATGTCCTCAGCTGCGTTTGCAAGGAGGAATTCCACCTCTCTCCTCCATGCCCAGCAGAAACCCTGCTGGAAGGCAATTCAGGAGGTACCACATCAGTCTTCCACATGGAAACGAGAAGTGGCTGCTTGACTGAAGTGCCAAGGTGCCTCTCAAAGAGGTGCTTTCCCAACACTCTGTGCAGAGGCTCGCTCCATCTTTATTAGCATACAATTATGCCCAAGAAGAGTAAAGACATGTTTCAGCAATGCTGGATTTAATCCTCTTCTCCATCCCAGCCCCTCATACCAATTTCCCAAGCATTAAAGCAAAGACACCCAGGCACCCAACTCCTCTCCCCCACCAGCATTCCTAGCCCCGCTGGTCCTGCAGCGCTGCCCTGGCTCACAGGCACCAAGGCAGGGTCCAGCAGACCCAGCTCCGCACGGCACTGCACAGTTTTACCTCTGCACTACACAGAGATACGCAGCCAATCTCCCAAATGCCGTGGTTTATGTCTGCCATTTCCAAAACCATTTGTTGCCAGGTTCCAGGCATAAGCAGAGCAATTCTGCAAACATTACATTTAGGGTAACAGGTATCATAAAACTCACAGAATGTCAAACACTAGCAGTGAAGTCAGCTTGAATTCCCTTAGGAGAGGCAGGGAACAGCAGGCAGAGCTTTACACAAGGACACAACCAGAGGCTGTGCTTGCTTTATTATTTCTTTTTTTTTTTAAGTTACTGTCTTCCATTCTCAATTGCTTGTGACTCTTCCAGGAAAGGAGGGTATTAATGGTGTTACTCAGCAGTCTCTGATTTATTTTACGGCACAAGAACCATGATGATTTGGTTTAAATTAATTGTATTTCAGTATGAGCACTGGCTGCTGATGAGAGGTTGTTCACTCGCTCTCCCCAAATCTCATCTCTGTGGCTCAGCCTCAGTTTCTACAGGTACTCTACAGGTGCTTCACCCCCTCCAGGCACAGCCTCATGCAAGAGGTCAGGGCCTTTTAGAAATGAGAACTTCTGCTATGGAATGAGAATCTCCAGAACTGCTCTGGAGATCCGTGTCCCACCCAAAGGTCTCCTCCAGCCTCGCTCATCTCCAGCCAGCTTCTGCTCCTCCCCACCCCTGCATCAGGGACATGAAGGCCAGCAGTACCAGTTCAATTTGAGTCATCACACTGGAAGAGGTCTGAACGAACGCTTCCAGTTCCCCTCTCGTTAGCTGCTTTGCATTAGATCATGTTTAAATGCACACAACTAAGGATTACTTGATGAAGAGTAAAATGGGTTAGCGGTTAGTCTCCAGCTGAAGTGTTCCTCTGCACAGGGCTCCCATTGCCTATCAGATGGAAACATAATTAATGCTGCTGTATCAATGCTTGGTTTTGTTTGCTTTCCCCCCAAGCAGAAGTTATCTGATTTTTCAGCAATAAGCAAATCTAAGCAGCTGAGCTTTATGTCCCATTACCCCCCTTAGAAGACAGTGGCCTGCTGCTAACATGTCAAATCAGAAATATCCAGCAGCTTTAAACCAGAAACCTGCACTACACCCTTTATTTAATGTGTCTAAGCCAGTTTCTGTACTACTTTAATGAAAATAAAGTGGATTTAATTTTGTGATCTGCATAGCTATCAAAATCCATCTGTTCAGACCTACAAAATCTACCCAGAAGCTGAATTTCATCTCTCTGATGAAGTTTTCCCTGAAAATTAAAAGTTCAGTGAGGGATACAGTATTTCTTCCCCCAAAAAAAAGGGAACGAGAGGGAAACAACAAAAATCAAAGGCAGCTCCTCCATCCCCATGCCTTTCTCTACTACAAGAAGTCCCATATGCTAAAATTGGTGCCAGGCTTTGCTTCTTAAGCCATCATGCTAGCAGGATGCTTTAAGATCATTTCAGAGCCAGCTGGAAACTCAGCATTTCACATCCTATACAAAAACCTTTCAAGAGGTATTGAGGGAAAGGTAACAGAAGCTTTGATGGATAAAAATCAAGCCTCAGACTGGGCAAAACTTGCACTAAGGGCAAACACGGTGCAGTTGGGCACCTCCGGTGTGAGCACTGCTGAGCTACAACTGCTCCCCTTCAACCACTCCTTTGTAGAAAACCCCAAACAAAACCAACCCCATTTCTCTTTTTACTGATGAAAACATTGGCAAGTGAACTATTCTACCAGCTTAGCAACCAGAGATTAAAGAGAGTCCTCGGTGCATTGTATTTAAATTATGTTTAAAGAGGCAAACTCTGGCGGGACGGGGTGTAAGTAATGGAGTAAAACCAAGTGCAGTGTACAGAAAAATTTTGTTATTAAAATTGTGTATACTGTAAAACTGAATTTGCCTCTTTCTTCCTCCCTTGTCAAGCAGGTGTCAAAAGCTCATTCTTTCACAATAGGTAAACATTCACTATCTGTCTGCATCCGCCATCCAAAGGAGACAGGTCAAGTTTGGACCAGTCCATTTGCCATAATCATATCAAACACAGCATCTCCTGTTTTACTACAATAAATCACAGAATCCCAGCCTGGTTTGGGTTAAAGGGACCTTAAAGCTCATCCAGTTCCAAACCCCTGCCACAGGCAAGGACACCTTCCACTAGAGCAGGTTGCTCCAAGACGCATCCAAGCTGGCTCTTGATGATGGTCTTAAAATGAGCTGGTCTGCACGGGTTCTCACCAAATAAGGTGTTTCTTGACTAGCAAATATTGTTTGTAATAAGCAAGATGAGAGAATGAAAACCAAAGCTAAACTCTCGGCCCTTAACACTGAAGCCCTGCGAGTACCTGCATCAGGGGCAGCAGCATCCTCTCCAGCGCACTGGTGTGAGCCCCAGCCTGACCTGGGAGTGGCTGGGTCTGCCAAGACCTGGCTCTTGCCCTGGGTGCTCCCTCAGTGTCCTGGTAGATCACTGTGACCACTTGCTGATCATGGTGCCAGCCAGGAGCATGCAGTCTCCAGCAGGACCACACTGCCAAGAGTTTAGCAAGGACAAACAATCCGTATCGTTTAGAGATGTCAAACTAGCAAGACATCACTTCAGCTCTGAATCACAGGCAGGCAGAAAGTGTCAGAAACACATTCCCTGTGCAAGTGTTCTTTATGTACCACAATGAACACAACGTTCAAAATCGCAGTGCTTCAATAACACGAGAAAGATTTCTCATTTAGAGAGGTGACAAGTTCACGGCCACAACCCAAAAGCCTTGATACACCAGCTGAACAAAAGAACAACATTCAGGATGTTCCAGGACAATTACATCCACTGAATTGCCAGCTAAAATCATTTTAGTAACTGCGCCTCAGCTGCATTTACCTTTCTGCAAAAGGTTTGGCTGGAACAAGTTCTCAAGGGTTTTCAGTGTCCGTGGGCTACCTGCCTCTCAAATCCTGCTAGTACTTCAAAGCAGCACATGAGAAATCTATTCTCTGAAACTCTCAAAGAGACTAATTTTAAGATTAAAAGCATCTCTCAAACGCTATGTTTTCATGAGCAAAGGTAAGGTACATATGAGAAAAAATGGTATTCTGAATATACTATGCAAAACCTGGAAATGCAATTAGTAACAAGGACAATGTCAACATTACTTGCAACTTGCTTTGAAATGTAGGCTGCGTTAAGACAACTGCAAAAAAATTGAGCCTCAAGAACCTGACCAGAGAGGACCACACAAACAAACTGCAACCTGCAGCACATCTGGGGAAGTGCCAGCTCCCTCCTTGGGTGAGTGTACAGGCCAGGGACAGAATTCAGCACAAGTGTTCACCCACCATAAACCCAATGTTAATATTCACTGTCCTCCGTTCTTATGGAAAACAGTGATATGGAATAGTTATCGTATCAATTTCACTACCGTGAAGATTCCAGGAAAACAAGTGTACTGCAATGAGTTAAAGCTCTGTCATATCTGACATCAGGAACCACGTGCTCTGGGAGTTATTTTGGAAGTTCTTCCCTGTGAGGGTGCTGAGGCACTGGCACAGGGTGCCCAGAGAAGCTGTGGCTGCCCCATCCCTGGCAGTGTTCAAGGCCAGGTTGGACACAGGGGCTTGGAGCAACCTGCTCTAGTGGAAGGTGTCCCTGCCCGTGGCAGGGGGTTGGAACTGGAGGAGCTTTAAGGTCCCTTCCAACACAAACCAGTCTCTGATTCTATGATTTTAAATGCTGTTCAAGAAACTCACCCCCGTGTTCTCCCAGTGGGCTCCATTACTTGTATGTTGAATGCTGAAGAAAACTAGAAACAGATAAAGTCCTGTTTGAATTTTCCACCAGTCCTTACCCCTAAGGAGTGTGCAGTGCACCCACTGTTTGATATAGGTGCATTATGCTTCATATCAGTTCAAAAAGCAGCCTTATTTCAGAAAACGTCTTGAAGTAATCAGAAAGGTTCATCCATTAAGAAGGTTCTTAAATAATGAATGGGTCCTAATTCCTTACAGTCAAAAGCAATTAATTTTCTGTATTATAATCAGGAGAATAAATCTGAAAAATCCATTCTAATGGCTCTGAATCTGAAGGTAGTGTTGCAGCTGAATTTTTAATCTTAAAATACAGGAGCAATGAGGACTTCTGCTGTTTAAACATACAATCTCCTACCAAACAGAACAGCTTTACTGCATATTTAATAGGTAGAACGGGTTTTGCGAGACCGCATGAGATTAAAGGCAGCGCTAGATACAGGAAATGCATTTCAAGTAGAAAGGTTCTTCCAAGATAGCTCTCAACTCTATAGCTACCAAAATTCTTGAAATATCCTTCACGAAGTGTTCAAACTACTGCAGAAAAGCTTCTAGCAAAAAAAGTAGTTTTACTTACAGGTTTGCAAAGAGCTAAAAACATTGAGAGGAGTGTTAATGCAGAATCCAGCTCAACCCTACAGCGAGGATTCTTACAAGGATGCGTTTCCTCTCTTCCCTTTAACTAACTCCTAAATAATCCATCACGTACCCAGAACCTCTGCCTCAAAAGCCATGTGCTGTTCGCTGGGACTATCAGTTGCTGCTCTCAAAGAGATGGCTTCAACCCTGATACCACCTGAAGTAAGCACTTAGCAAAGCTAATGATGACACAAGCTGTTAGCAGTGAGAACATAGGGAGGGGACAGGAACATGGATTACAAGTGGGTTTCCATCTTAAAAGGCACCACACAACAGTTAACAGCCTTTCCAACCCTAACTATTCTATGATTCTATATATGCATTCTCGTGCACTGCAGATGCTTTCAGAGCTTTGTCAATAACCTCTGCATTGAGCAAGTCAGATTTAGCTACCCAGCTGAGGCACCCCATAGGGAACATCCCCCAGAATGCTCCCATCACAGGATATGAGCCAAGAACAACAGAGTTGGGAAAATCACCCAGCAGGCCATTCTGCAAGCCCCCAGGTCTAACCACATACCTCTTGTTTAAAGAGCAGGAGATATTAAAGCATCATCTCTGTTGTCCTCAGGATAAGACAACATGCTTCAGTAAGGAAGTGGAAGTCCTTATTGAGCCCTGAAGCACACCGTCCCCAGATGAACAGCAACATCTGCTGTACCAAGGCCAGCAGAGACTTCGGATTAACTCCATGCTCGAAATCCTGGTTGAATAATTTAAAGGTTAAGGGATTCCTCCTCAATCTTTCCAGATAATCCTGAAGATGGGAATAGCTGTGTCACTGTTTCCAAGTAGGACTGGGCCTTGCTCAGCCCCCAGGCGAGCAGCAGATGACTGCAAGGCAGAACCCCAGCACAGGCAGCCAAGTTTGGTAACTCCTAATGACAGCTGGAAGCTCTGTACGTATCAAGTGCATATCTGCAGGGTTCAGGCCTTCAAGAATTTAACAGCTACAGGGCAGACAGGCAGGCAAAGCCATCTCTAGTTTATATTCTTCTCTACGGACGACTGGTCTAGCTCTGGGACATCTATTAGCACCAGAGCAGCTGTGGAACTTGGAAAGAAGAGGGCTTTGACTACACAACAGATGCTTTTTGCCTGCAATTAGCATCCAGTCCTAAGACACCAGAAGCTTCACAAAAGGTTACGGTTAAACATTTGATAAGACTGAACTACCACCTTATCAACAAGAACACAGTAAGCTTTGGCAGGTACTACATCTCTAACATGACAAAAGAAGAGTAACAGATACCTTTGACAAGTTACTACAGTCTAGAGTGACAGTTAACTTTTAGGAGATGTCTGTACATCCTTCACTGAAACTACAGAGTCGCATGCTCCATGTCCCACGGGCAATGAGCTTTTACCAGGAATTACTCTGCCTGTGAGTGGAGAGCAGGTCCCTCTAGACCAGCTAAAACATGTCAGTTCGTTGGATGAGGGACATCTGCTACCCATAGCTAAAATAACTGGACACCCACATAGTCCACAGCATAACATAATGTTACAATGAAATCAGGACTAAGGCATTTCAGCTATTTACAGACCACGCGTGCAACTTGAATATACCTTCAGCACTGGGAACTGCTGAACAAGTTGCAATGCCTCTTCCACTCCCAAGTTTGGGATTTATTGGTGCTGTAGGTATCTGCTGACAAATCTAAAACTTGGAGAAAACCACCACTTTGTTCCAAACCTGAGCAGTGTTTATGGGATGAATTCAAAGCTCTTGCTCCCACACAGCAGAGATGCACCTTTACCAGCAGGGATTGCGACAGCATCCACCACCTGACACGCAAAAATCACACCTGATTTTTGTTCTTGTGCAAAAATCACTTGCACAAAAGCAGTGACATTACAGGGAGAACTGGAAGGTGCAAGTGCTCAGCACCCTCCTCTAACGCAGCTCAAGACCACTCCAGGACCTTCCCATGACTAACAGCTGCCTGACAGCACCCTGTAAAACATGGCAGGCAAAGTACTGACAAAGTGGAGAACGACTCCAGTGCACCACACAGATAAATTTCAGGGTTATTACCCCGTCATATCTACAACTGTCCGTGGACAACAATTAACTTGACAAAGCATGCCAATGAGAGTGTCCAGAGACACATGAAAAAGTTTTATACGACATTCAAATGAGCTGATGCTACTAGACTGCAGACTGCTTTCTTCTTCTTAGTGGGCACTCCATCATTTGAATATGCCACAGTAAAGCTGCATCATCAAGACAGGAACTTTCTGACACCTACTTTTACCGTCCATTTATTCAAAACCAGTAATCTTCATCAGGTAAATTAGGAAGTGATCATCAGCTTTAAAAAACAGCTTCAATTGTTTATGCAAACCTGTTCACTGCAACTCCTTCGACTGCAACCTGCGCTGCAACAGTCAGGATCATAAGTTAGTTTGTACTCCCTGACCCCCAGACACCCACTGGGAAGCATGAAAATACAAGGAAACCACTCTGGAAAGATGGGGTTACATTAACAACAACACAACACAACCACCCCATTCCTCTAAAACATGAATTATCACAGAATCCCAGCCTGGTTTGGGTTGAAGGGACCTTAAAGCTCCTCCAGTTCCAACCCCCTGCCACGGGCAGGGACACCTTCCACTAGAGCAGGTTGCTCCAAGCCCCTGTGTCCAACCTGGCCTTGAACACTGCCAGGGATGGGATACACACATATGTAATGAATAAGAATATACATATTAATATGTGACACAATGAATCCACCTGAAACAATGTGAACTACGCAACCAGTGACCCTGGGTACTAACTGAAAGTAATATTTAAAGCATTAAAAGTAAATCGACAAAAATCCACCCACTAATGGAGAACTTTACCTCTGGAAGGCAGAAAAACTTTTAAGAATTCAGATTCAAGAAGGGTTTGGGCCTTTGCAGATGGGATTCTCTGCACAGAGGCAGTCTCAGGGATACAGATACTATCTTAGTACCAGACTTCTCTATCATTTAATGTTACTTAACATTATCTTTATCTATATAAAAAGTACATCAGCTCTGACAATATCATCTTCCCCTAACCTAGGTCGGTTAAAATTATGTGCCTACTACTTCAGAATTGCCTTGTTCTGAGCTTTTTCCTCCATTACCATTATCTGTCTCGCACTTCAGGTATTTCCTGGTGTCTAAACCTCCAGCTATTGCTCAGTTGCCATAAACCCATGTAAATGGGTAAAATACACTAGAAATACTACTTTTTTATAATGAGTATGTCCCGTTTCCTACATCTGCTTATGCAAGAGCAATGTTTCAAAGTGCTGACAGGATTAGGAGTCAATGACAAGTCCACATACCTGACGCAGATTGCTCACAGACACAAGGTGAAAGATGTGATAAAGAACATGAACAGGTTTCGGTGATCTGAGCCAGGAAAAAGAACTCACACCCATTCTGAGCAGAAAAGAGAAGTTCTTCATGATTTAAACAAGCTTCTACTAAGGCTATTACACAGCCCAGTTTCTATTTTGACAAGCAGTTTAGTTCTTTTCTTTTTAATGTTATAATCAGAAAAGGCTTATTTTACCAGTATGTTATCAAAAGAATTCCACTGCCTTTGAAATAGATATTTCAAATTAGTAACATATTTGCAGTCTCTTCTTTAATATATATATATTAAAAAACCCTCTAAAAGCTTTAACTTCCTCAGATGAGAGCTGTAATTTGCAGCTTCACCCTGGCAGAGTCTGTTCCCTAACAAAAAAGGAAAATCAGGAGAACACACAAGTTAGTCTTCTTCCAAATTTCATAACATCTTTTAACTTTAGTGGCAGCTGACCAAAATCTTCAGGACTGCTCCAAGCTAAAACTCCATTCCTAACCCGTTGCTTGCTCCAGAAGTCCCACTCGAGAGCAATGCTGGGAGCACTGGAAAATGCTGGGTCTGGTTAGCAGGCACTGGGGCTGGTTTGTCAGCAGTTCATGTCTTAAGGACAATCAAATCTCAATCATATGAAGAAATGAATTTCATGCCCAGTCCATGCAGGAAACCAGTTACTAACTTGTACATCCATCCATCCATCCCTCCCTCCCCACATCCCTTGTGCAGGGATAACTCCCAATTTCATTCAAATACCTTCCCAGGCAACAGTAACTGAGCAAGTCCTCTTTTAGGCAATGGTGAAATCAAACCATTAAAAAATCACTATCTAGTGCTATAAAGGTATTTTTTCATTCAAGAAATCAGTGGTATTGGAAGAGCACAGAGTATTTTTTTACTGTTATTTTTACCTGTGATAAGAAGAAGGAAGGGAAGGGATGAAGAGATGTCTGTCTGGTCTGGAAAAATAACAGATTCTCACACATCTTGTACTACTTTTGTACCACTATCAGGTAACAGAGCTACCAGTGTTCTCTTAAGGCTTATTCTTGTATCTAAAGAAGCTAACAGCATAGGTTTTATGATACAAAGCACAAAGGTTCTACACCTCTGCAGCACATTTCCACCACTGAAGCAAAAATATCTATTCATACAGATCAGTAATGGAAAGAAAGCACCAGGGTGCCAAGAAAATCATCCTGCAACAATATGCACCTTTGCCTTCAGAGCTCGAAAGAAAACCAAAATTGGCAAACAGAGGCTAAAACTGAGCTTTCACTGAACAGAGTTTTCCTAGTTTCCATTAAATCACAGTGCTGGAGCAAAGTTAGGACTCTACAGTCCAGACTTGGACCCAGCATTAACAAAGCAAGCATACCTGAAATCTTTGGTAACATGCAAGAGGTTTATGTTTCTTGTTATCTTGAACATGTTTTCCAGCTGAGCTCTGAGAGCCAGGTTGAAGGGCTCTAACTTGCCCTTGGTTAAGTCTGCCACCCTTCAAGCAGCACCTTTCCTCCCCAGACCCCCATGAGATGGCAGTTCCTGCCTAATCAACAGATGGGAAGCAGAGTGTTTAGGCTCTATTTTACACAACACCAGATGTAAAGAGGTTATTTTGCAGTAGGTCTAGCACCCTAATCCTTCAGGACTTTGCTGCTGATATTCCTCTTCTCTTCTCACCCCACTGCGAGCAGAGAGGACATATGGAGCTGGGGCTCAGGACTCCACCAAGCCAGCTCAGGCTGCTCTGCTGTGGCTAGTTTTGTTTCCACAGCACAAGGGCTGACCAGGCAGGCAGCTCCCACAGGCACATCCTGGAGCACAGCCCCAAGCCCCAGCTACCACCCAACTCAGCAGGCAGCAGCAGCAAACGCACAGCGGAAAAGCAGTGATACGAGTTAGTGAGTCCTGAAAAGGGTCACGGAGCTGCTGCGAGGGCTGGAGCAGCTCTGCTCTGGAGCCAGGCTGAGAGAGCTGGGCTGGGGCAGCCTGGAGAAGAGAAGGCTCCTGAAGGGGACACCTTAGAGCAACTCCAGTGCCTAAAGGGGCTCCAGGAAACCTGGAGAGGGGCTTTGGACAAGGGCCTGTAGGGACAGGACAAGGGGAATGGCTTTAACCTGCCAGAGAGGAGATTGAGATGAGCTCTGAGGCAGAAGCTCTTCCCTGGGAGGGTGCTGAGGCGCTGGCACAGGGTGCCCAGAGAAGCTGTGGCTGCCCCATCCCTGGCAGTGTTCAAGGCCAGGTTGGACACAGGGGCTTGGAGCAACCTGCTCTAGTGGAAGGTGTCCCTGCCCGTGGCAGGGGTTGGAACTGGGTGAGCTTTAAGGTCTCTTCCAACACAGATCAGTCTGTGATTCTATGAGACAGCACCATGCTGCTACAAAGAGCCTCCACAGTCTAATGACGTGGGTTTATGCAGACCCTAGAGATGTATCAGAATTGCTGATAAAAGCTCGTTTAAACCTACAGCGTTTCTTCAGACAGCATGCAGGTGAAAATGATGCTGGATCACCCCTGATCACTGTGCAAGCAGGTGAGGCCTGAGCCAGGCTGCTCATGAATGACAACCATGGAGCTCGAGAAGGGCAGCACAATATTTTGTCAATACTTACAGCTGTTCCCTCACAAGTGATTTTGTTGAATGACAACTAGTTAAGCTTGGCTACAGGTCAATTCTTCTCACTGGGGTAGATGGGAGTAGCAGGATGGATGGGGAAACGTCTCAGAATTCCAAATCAGAGGGACAAAATGCTTCTGCTGGAGTCACCAGGCAGCTGCTGGGGCCAGTGAGCGATCTGCTACTGCAGAGCCACCTTTACAGGCTGGAGTCTTCATTCTAATGTTTGTTACTAACCTTATCTAAAGAATCTTCTCAAGTTTTGCCTTTGCAAATTCCATGAACTAATAGATATATGCAGGAATATGAGAAGCAGGCTTATGTTTACACCTGCAGTAATTCTAACAGCCTTGAAATATTTTAGGTTTTATTATATTTTACGTGCATGTGAAAGGCTTTAGAAATAGAACAACTAAAATTGGAACAACACAGACCCCTGCAAAACTCAAATTAAAAAGACTGAGCCAAGACAGCATATGCCCTTTCCAAGAGGAAGAGAATGCATTATAAATCTGGGAATAAAGCCACCTAACTCCTGGCAAGACAGCTCAGAGGAACAGATAATAAAACAATCCTACCAATACAAGTCATAAGACATTCAAAGCTAGAATTAATGTATCCTTTACTCATTATTAGACATATAAATAGCTTTAGTTTGTGACAGATTTAAGTATTTCCTGTAGGAAGGGATTAAGCTGTCTTAACCAGCAATACAGCAGCACAAAAACTAGGTACAAGTTGCCTTTGACAGGAAGCAAAAGGCATTAAAAACTGGAAATAGCCTCAAAAGCTGAATGTCAAGGGCCCAGCTACTGAGCACCTCTAGCCTTACCAGCACCAAAAAGCCCAAGTATCTTGTGCGTGTGGGATGGAGACATCTCAGTAACTTCAGTTGCCTCCACAGAAAACAAAATTGCTTGAAACAAGAACATCCTTGCAAGGTTGACACCAGTGGCTGCAGTTAGAGAAAGGCAGCAATCTTATTCACCTCACCTTCATTTACCTGAAGTACCTCACTGAGGAACCGTGCAGGATTAAAAAGGCACAAGAAACGTGGCATGCACAACGTCATCCTTTCCAGAAACACTAACAAGCCTTTATTTACTGAGTTAACTCATCACCAGCCACCCTTGCAGATAATGAGGATGCTTTAAAGTATCTGGAATTCCAGCACCAGCCTCTGATGCACACAAAGTGGCTGCCCTTCTTCAAAAGAAAAGGGATGTCAAAGGAAACAAAGCATTCAGGAGCAGTCAGCACACCTAAGGTGGAGCAGGATGGCAGCATCACCTATGGTAAGGCTTAGAAAAGGAAAGGAAAGCAGAGAGCTATAGGATGCAAAGGTATTTCACGTTTTTATTGTATCAGCATCAAATTGTAAAGAAATCATTACATAGATGACTTAAACTAGCCTTAGATAGATGATAAAGCAGCAGCTATTCAAAACAAACAATTAATGTACAGAACTGTACAACCTGGCACAGAAAGCAGGGAAATGGAATGTACATAAGCTGACAGTGATCTGAAAAATGCAGCTGGTTAAATTCAGTTTTATACCAAGAAATAAGCTTTAACTGAATATACACTTGACTGCAGTCTAGTTCCAAAAACACCCTTCCCTTTACACGGGCACTGCTCCAGAAGTGCTAATATAACCAAAGCCATAGAGCAACTCCACAAAATGCATAAAACAACCAGTCTACTGGAAATGACACCAGGAACACTCCCAGGGGACACAAGTTCCCTGTGCACTTGATACAGCCCTGCTCTTTCAAAACCATTTCCTAAACACCAGCTGAGAGTACCCATGATTTTACTGTTGGGGGGAGTGAGGAATGGGGATGTTTCCCCAGCACTACAAAAGTGACTGAGGATAATGATTTAGAGGCAGTTTGGAGATCTCAGCACCCGTCACCAAAAGCCACTCTTACATTCTCTGTGAATAAGTCCTCATGACAGCGTATGGGGGAGTACCAGGGCATGAAGAATTGCTGCTTAATCACTACCTTTTTCCTCTGCACACTTACTCCTCATGGATCTCGTTCATTTTGGTCACGGTCCCGCACAGCGGAGTCCCACTGCACCTCCACAGGCAGGAGCAGTCATGTGTGACCACAGATGTGTCCCCAGAAGTGGGGATGAGCAGGAGACCACAATACGCCAAGCAAGCACAGGCACCAATCTTACCTGCAGCTACAGGAGAGCCAAGCCTGCTTCAAACCAGCTTTCACAATGCAAGCACATAGATTTTTAAGTTAGTGAAGACCTTCCCTTCCTCAATTCAAAGATCCCTCAGGAAGAAACGCAACCATTTTGCAGGCCATTAGCTCCAAAGGGGTCAAGTGCTCAGGGACAAGACAGAAGGGCTTTCAACTTTTTTCTTCTTTAAACACTTCAGTTATTTCTGCATTAACTTCTCATTTCCTTGGCTTTTTCAGCCCAGTGACCTCTAGAATTGGGATTCTTTTGACTCCTGGAGACATGCCCAAAAACTCATTCTGCCTCTAAGGAAATTCACAATTTGGCATTTAAGGGGAACAGTATCAAATGATATAGCTGCAGTCCTATTTTGTACTTGACATCAGAGCTTTCATGTCACCTTCTCCCCCTCAAATGACTCAATAATTAAGACAGTCCTCAAAGGAGAAGTTCAAAGGCACGGCAGGGAAGAGCAGGCAAAGCCCCACGTTACACAAGCTCTTCCCTCACAGTCCATGAAGCTCACTGGTGAGGAGGGGAAGATACACATCTGAACCCTTTGAACAAAGTGAAGACAGACTGAGATGAGCCCTTAGGCAGAGGTTCTTCCCTGTGAGGGTGCTGAGGCGCTGGCACAGGGTGCCCAGAGAAGCTGTGGCTGCCCCATCCCTGGCAGTGTTCAAGGCCAGGTTGGACACAGGGGCTTGGAGCAACCTGCTCTAGTGGAAGGTGTCACTGCCCGTGGCAGGGGGTTGGAACTGGATGAGCTTTAAGGTCCCTTCCAACACAAACCAGTCTCGGATTCTATTAAAGGCAAGCTAGAAGGAAAATCTGGAGCAGGCAAGAAGAAGAAGGGGCTCAGTGCCCAACCACAGGCCCCACTGCCTCAACACCTCAGTCTGCAAGACTACCGTGTCTGTGTCCAGAAGAACTGTACCTCATCTCTCACCAGTCACACCACTGCACACTCCCACATCACCCACGTTTCTTTTGCTCCACAGACATACCTTTAGTTTTCAAAGGCTTTTTGGTTTTTTTTCCCCATAGAGCTCCCAGGCTTCATTTCCCAAGTTCTTTCTGCAGGTTTCATAAAGTAACTGATAATGTCAGTTCAAGTTATCATATTCACTAAGCCACAGATGACAGCACCCCAGGCACACAGAAGAGATTCTAAGCGGAGAAGCAATTTTTTTCTGGCCACATATGGCAGCAGTAGAGCACCCAACAAATGGCAAAACCCTTTCCTCTTGCCAGTCAGAGGCTAACACACAGGCAGGATGAGTCTGTAATCCACGAGTGGCTGCACATCACGCAACATTTGCGTTCAATCTGAAACACACAGACGTTAAAGAAAAACACACTCCATTTATGAAAGGCACAGTTATTTGTGAAATCAAGTCCAGAACCAGGAGGCTTTGCCTTTCCACTGCTCACTGATAATCTTGCAAATGCCCTGGTTTTCCCTTTCTGGCCTGATGGCCAAGGAAAACCTTTTACAGTTGGTGCTGAAGAAAATGCATCTTTTAGCACACGTTTGCGAGGAAGTTGTTGGCCTGAAAGCCTATAGGTTTGTTGCTGTTATTGTAAGGAAACCACCCAGAGGGCCAATTCAGCAAGAGGATAGAGTCTCCAAACTCTTGAAGTCAGTGTTTTCAAACAGTTTTGAGCAAAGGATTTTAACCCTGACAATATACAAGTTGTCTCTGCTATTTTGCCTCTAGCTCCTGTCCCTCCCGCTGAAGGGACATGTCCCTGTGCAGACCAGAAGGAAGCCAACATTTTCTCCTCTATTTCAACAGCTTTCCAAGATACAGCTTGACCCTCAGCCTTTGCTCAGACACAAGGAGGATTAAGTCACTCTTCTGCCCCTATTTACATTCAAGAGGGCTGCCACTACTTGGATAAGCCACAAATGCTAATTATTCAGTATTGATTCAGTTGACTTTCCGGGACAAAGTAGGTCTAAAGTTCCTGGACACATTATGAGCATTACAGAACACCAGCTTTCTTATACAGGATAAAACAGGTTAAGCAAAGAGCACAGTCCAGATATTAAACAAACATCTAGACTGGAAATTCTGGGTGTCCATCAAGACCTCTACTGCTCGCATCGGGATCTATAAAAAAGGTGAAGAGATACTGGAAAGCAATATAATAGAACACAACAGGTTTTGCCCATCACTGGAGGACTGAAAAGGATATAAGTGGTACCAGACAGTAGCAGGGATGTGTGTTCATGGACAGTGACTGTCCTCATTTTCTCACTTCATTATCTACTGAATCCCATCTTGTAGAAAGATAGGAACTTAATCCAGAGCTTGTATTACGTCAAGGCTAAAGAAAAACAGGGAAGTCCTGGACTTGTGGTGAAAGTGTTTTGTTGTAATGCAAAAACTGCAGCATTCCAACTTTGCAATAATTTCATCTTCCCCTTCCTCCAACTAGAGAAAATCAAAAGCCCAGTTGTGTGTGTAATACTTCTGCACACTGAGAGCATGATCCTGCTAGAGGCTAAAAGACTATTTTTCCACAGATCAGTAGTCACTGCGCAAACTTGCATGCTCTGTTCCCTCTGTACTCCTCGATTTTGGCTTTAAGAGAGTACTCAAGTACCACCAAATGGAGCTTCATGAGGGGTGACTGTAGATTTCATCTTATATAGCCTGATAGAGTTCAAATATTTTCCTACAAAACAGTAGAATTCAAATTAAGTGACAAAACAGAATTGTGAAGCAGGATCCATGCATAGCATTATCACATATTTATGTAAAATGGTTTACAGCTCAAAAGTAAAATGCTGCTAAATGCCAGCTGCTGTACCACAAACAAGTGTGCACACACATCAGATCTTCCTTCCACTGATCTTAGATGTAATTTGATGAACAGCAGAGTAAGAAGAGTTTGGATTTATAATGTAATATTGGAAAATATTTAATACGTGCTAACGTTGGAGAGAGATATATGTCTACAAGAAAGAAAAAACAGGCGTTTCATCAATACAAGCCTAAAGTGGTGGGGGAGGAAAGGAGGATCAGGAAGGATGGAAGCCTTCACTGCCACACAATGTATCTGCAAGACTCAATTCTCAAGTTTAGAGATAGCATTAGACTTCAATCCTGCTGCACACCTGAACGGAATAAGCACTGTAAGTGAGGGCAGTAACCTCCCTTCCTTTACATATATTAAGAGTCTACAACAGAAACGCTGAAAATCGTGGAAAGACTGCAAGGTTGAGTGCTGCTGTACAAGACAGTTCAGACTAAGCCCCAGATACTGTCGAATCTATTCAATTGAAGTTATTACTAGCAATTTTGCACCAAACAAGCAGCAAAGGCTGAAGGTAGTGGGTGGAGAAGAGCAATGATTTAAGATTTCAATAGCCTGCCAAGCTTGTGCTGGAACTAGACTTCAGGTGTGAGTGCTGGGCTTTGCTGGCTTTCTTTAAGTAGGCATTAAGGCCATGACACACAACTGGAGGCCAGATGTGCTGGCCTACCTCCCCTCTGAGGCTGAGCACACTCATGGCAGCAGTTGTTGGGGATCTCTAAAGCAGCAATTCCACATACACATTGGGATGAGCTCAGAGTAACTGCTGGGATGACCAGGAGCGTTGAAGAGCTTTAAACTCCAAAGCTTACAAGGTGGATAAAGCCTTGCTTGAGCTGGCTTCTGCTTATTTCCATAGGTCCTTGTATTACTACCGAAGAAATAAAAGTTCTCAGCATGTCTTCTGAAAACATACCCCCTGCCAAGTCCCAAGTTGTTGGGTAAGCAGGAAGCTCGTTTCTGTGGCTCAAAAATGCCCAGCTGATGCAGTGTGAAATTCTCATCATCTTCATGAGGCTTCACTCCACGTAGGCTGAATTATTTATTCTCTGTCAGCCTGTAAGCATTAAACTTTAAAACTGTATCACTTCAGAAATATTTTGTTTTCAAAACACAGCATCTTTGTCAAACTGATAATGTCTATGGAAATTAGTGCCCAGCATAGCTGTCTTCACTGAACAGCAAAGTCCAGGACAGGAAAATCCATCCAGGCTTTCAAACCACGTCCATCACATCAGCATTCAAGCATCTTAAACTGACAGAAACAATATTAAAAAAGAAAGTGTAGATTATCTGAAGGCAGAATTTTTATCAGCATCCTTATCATAAACAGGGATCAGTCTGCCATTAATTCCCATCTATCTCCACAGAAACAGTTGCTTTCATTAAAAGGGCTATGTCAGAGCCCTTTCAAATATATAGACCCTTGTTGTAAATAAGTTTTACAGTCATGTGAAGGTTCACATGCGTTCCTATCCAAGATTGGATCATTGATGGGAATACAAAGCTGTGGATCAACATTATCAGTAGACACATTCATAATGAAGACATATCTCCATTCTGTAAATTGCAAGCGTGTCAGGAGTAGAAATACCCTTCACTGGTAGTTCTGAAAACAGAATTATTTCTCCCAAAAGATGCTGAATAGATAAGCTAGGCACTTTCCTAGACATCCATTTTCAAGCATCAGAGATGCTCAAAGAAGCTTAGGGAAGAAAAGCAATAAAGTGCAAAATTAATAGCGAGTAAACAGTACTTCTTTGAAGCAGTACATTTACGTAAGCACACTGAACACAGAAACAGAGGGCAAAACCAAGCATATAGCAAGTTATGAGACCACCAAGTCTAAACCAGAAGTGTTGAGACCTATTTCAGCTATCCCAAGAGCCAAACCGCACTGGCCAGCACATAAGAGCTCCTATTAGGCAGTGTAGTGCAGCAACCTGGTGTTCAACCACCTCGCCTTCAATTGTGCTATACCATTGTAAATTAGATTAAAGTCTAACATTACAAGAAATACAACCATCACCCCTAAACAGACCCAGCCCTGGTACTCAACCAATTAAGGCCAAACAGAAGATGGAAACCGGAATAAAGAAAGGAAATCAGCTGAAGTAATGTGTGCCTGGAACGCCTGCTCTGAAACCAGCCCCCCGTGGGTTTTCTCCATTTGCTGCCAAGCACCTCTAATGCAATCCAGACAGTCAAGAACACAGAATGTTAATATGAAAGCATTAAAATTCCCATTGAAATAGGACCTGTCAAGCTACTTTATGTAACATGATTTATCGTTTCCAAATGTAGTAACAAGGGATTTTATTGTACAAGAGCATGTGGTACACAATGGGGCTCCACGTCCGCATTCCTCACTAACCAAACTACAATTTGTGACCAAGTTTGTGCTGGTACACGTTTGAGTTACTGGTGTGTGTATGAAAGAGTAGCTGTATGCATTAGAAATTGATGGGGGACAGAAGAGACTTAAAATGAGAACTCTCTGCTTATTTCTGTGCATGGACACCTCTATCACTGCTGTGAGTGGCTCTGGAACAGTGCTTATGAAGAGAAGTCCAACTGTCCCCATCCCTCAGGGCACCTGCATCAAGTAATAAAAAAAATGGGCTGTCAAAAGCTTAAAGAAGTCTTTATTTCCAGTCTTGCATGTCACTGGGATAACTGATGTCTTCTGCAAGTTCAACAGAGTCAGAGAAGAGCGGAAGCTTGCGGTTACATTTCCAGTGGATGGCCTGCAATTCCTAACCTGCAAACCCCACCTCCAGAACCCTGACCTCAAAACCCACCATCTCCTACATTTACCATATTTAAAACAGCAGCTAAAAATCATGGCAAGCTGCCCAGGTTCCGTGCTAATAACAGCCATGGAGAGGTACAGCAAAGAGCACATAACTTGTCACGACATAAAGCTTGTGGATTTTTGCCTGCAGACACGTTTTCTTACCTCTCCATTCTACAGCTTCTCAGAAATGCAGAAACATTTCAGCTCTATCAGGCCACTGCTGGGTTTTTATGCATTCACTAGAAGTAGTTCAGATAACACAACTGCAATGAAAACTACATGTATAAATTTGAGGCAGAGTTGACTAGTTCAGGACAGACAAGCAGAGATATTGGCAGAAATCGTACCTGCTCTCTCTGCTGGAAGAGGTACTGCACCAGCTGCCAGAGCAAAGACAACACTGGAGTAAATTGGTAGTAGTGCCAAAGAGTACTCTGGTTCAGACTTTATTTGGAGCAAACTGCAACTGGTCAATGTCTACCCACAGAACACTATGGAGTTAGACACCAAAGGCTGTTTCTGCTGTATTGTGTTACAGTGCTGCACTCAGGATCCTAGCTCTCTGACTAACTCCTTCATCACTGTAGTACTAATGTGGGACATCATTCAAGTAGACACTTTGTTCTGTCCTCTTCCCCTGCCTAAGCCTGGTATCAATGTCCAACTAAACTCAAATATGCTTTGCATTTTTTCTTTCCCATTTAGTTAGTAGAACACACACCAAGAACACTTGGTGGAAACAGATGACACACAGATGAGACCTTGCCATCCATTAGTTACATTACAAACAGCTATGACTGATGTGGTAAATTTATTGCATTCCAGATCCAAGACCTTGGACTACTCTGCTTCTACAGCACTAGTCAGAATCAATTATGAATTTTTTTAGGCCTTCCTACTCCTGCTCTGCTATTCAGCACTAGCAGGAAGAATCAAGCTTATTCCAAGTAATGAAAATCAAATGCATACAGACATTTGTGTTTGCTATTTCAATCCAGGAGGGATCTGCAATGCAAGTTTAAAAAGGAAAACTGTTTTCTATTGGAACCATGAGAAGTGAGCAAAAGCCATAATGAAAACCAGCTCTCCCAGGGTGAAGGGGAAGATGAGGGGAAGAAGCTAAAGAATCAGATGCTACAATTAAGGGATGAACAGCTGGCATTTTAAGGAATGTGGCTTATAAGCCAAGAGGCTGTGTAATAAAATGGCAGATGAAGTTCAGTGGACATCAGCAGTAAGTGATGCACAAGAGAAGGACCATCTCACTTAACATTCACAGATAGAGACTCCTACCACTGTCACTTAGAAGCTAAATCCTGATGGCAGCTGTTTCAAGATACCACCTCAGTGCTCAGCAGCTATCAGAGAGCAAACGAAGTGTTAGGCATCCTTAGCACAGGACTGAAGAACACAACCAGAAGATACCAGGACACTCTGTGAATCCTGAATGGCAGACACAGATTTGGCACCCAGATTTCCAACGGAATCTGAAGATCCGGACAAGGGGCAGGAGGAGATCACAGAATGTGCCCACACCAGCATTTTGGCTTGGATCAGAAGCACACTGTTGAAACTCACCTTCCAATCACTGCCACCACATGCAGTGTGATTCCCGTCTCAGAACCTTCTGGGACCACATAAGCTGGATTCTTAATGTATCTAAACAAGGAGACAGCCACTACCACAGCAAATACTAACTAGCACCCAGTCCACAAGACTAGGCTGAAGTCAGTGATGCAAACTTCTGTGAAATGCAGATAAGCACAGGCATCGAGCCCTAATTCAGTGCACAAATCCCATCCTCACCCACCATGATGTTTGCTAATGAGGGCACAGCCAAAGTGAGGAGGTGTCGAGTATCTTGTTTACAGCAAGCACCCAATAAAACATAGGACACTTCGTTCTGGGGACGATAAGGCTGAAGTGTTCTCCATGATATGGCTCTGAAACAATGTAAGTGGCATAGGAAATGATGAGCAGGAGTAACTGCTCAGGGTCTCTTCCTAAATTAGATGGAGGAAACATCTAATCATAGATTCACAGAATTATAGAATGGTTTGGGTTGGAAAGGACTTTAAGATCATCCAGTTCTAACCCCCTGCCACAGGCAGGGACACTTTCCACTAGACCATGTCACCCAAGGCTCTGTCCAACCTGGCCTTGAACACATTAACAGAACAGGCAGAACATTGTTCTGCTTCAGAACAAAAGGAGATGTTTCTTCACACAGCACCTGTTTACAAAGGAGAACTCCTTGCTAATGAAGACTACAGATGCTCCAAGTTTATAAGGGTTCAGATAGAAACTATAGACTCATTGGTGTAAAGCCCATCAAGAGCCATTAAGTGCAGTCAGGAATGCTAGCTCTGGAAGTACCTGAGGCACACACTGCTAGAGCTTGGGGGACACTCTGGGTAAGCAAAACTACAGACCCCCCTTGTTACTGTCCTCTTTCTTGTAGGATCCACTACTGACCACTGTCAACATACAACACTGGCCCTGACGTACAAAATTTAGCTTGACCAAGCTGGACTATTCTTGCCAATGGCAAGAAAGGAAAGAGGAAATGGAAGAGGAAATAACATGCACTCCAGTCTAAGAAAAGAGGAAACAATGCCTGTAACAAACCACTGAACAAGCAAAGCTTGTCCTTCTTTTAGAGGCATAATTACAGGTTTCATCCCCATGCGTCCTGGTTTCAGCTGGGATAGAGTTAATTTTCTCCCTAGTAACAGTGTTGTGGTTTGGCTTTAGCCTGGGAACAATGCTGATAACACACCAATGGTTTAGCTGTTGCTCAGTAGCACTTACCCCAATCAAGGACTTTTCAGTCTCATGCTCTGCCAGGGAGGAGGAGCACAGGAAGCTGGGAGGAAGCAGAGCCTGACCTGAACTAGCCAAAGGGGTATTCCATCTCACAGCACGTTATGCCCAGTATAGAAACTGGGGGGAGTTGGCCAGGAGGGGCCGATTGCTGTTCATTCTTAATGACACCATGCCAGTAGAGGTCAAGAGATCCTACTATTCACTTGATTACTGAAAACTGTTATTCAGATAGAAACCGCTGCCACACACGGTAACACAGCCTGCAACACCTGCGGACCCACAGGCCCCCGGGGACAGGCCCAGAGAGCCAGTTGAACTACGGCTCCAAACCACTCAACAAACTATCCAGGAAACAGCCTTTTTATTGCCAGAGATCTGAGAGAAAAGCCAAAAGCCAGAGGAAGTCACTAAAACAGAAGGCATTTAAAACTAAAAGGGAATGTGCCTCAAGACATTCCTGTGCTTCAACCAGTGTATTCCTCACTCAGTCTTCTCTCTGAATTTTTATACTTGGCCAATAAATTCCTCTCATTCTAGCACTTGGAGAGGATTTATGATGCACTGCAAGTGCTGTGCAATTAAAAGATTTAATGCCTGATTCACTTCCTCCTTCAAAGGGAGACTGGAGAAGAGCATAGCAGGAGATGGCTGGGTACTGTATAGCTGTGGGTATATCATACATATACATGATGTGACATTTCCTCTACCACTACTGTAAACCAGCACATCCCCACTCTTCCTGTAGTTGTATCAAACCTATTTCACTGTGTAGATTCCCAACTATTAGTCATTCTTCAGCTTAATCGTTGAGGGGGTTACAGTATGGATTTTTACACACCATCCCACATTTCCACCATAATTTATCAATTGCTTTTTCCACTCCATTTCACTGAATTTCTAATCTCATTTCCCCAACTACACTGTCTACAATCATAACATAGCAGTGACTTTAAAAAATTCAGCATGCTCCACTAATTTCACAATGTGTTAAAAGAGATAACAGAGGGAACACATTCTTTCCATCTCAGTGTGATTACTTCCACTTGCCTATCAGAGACAACAGTACACAGCCCAGGAGGAGGACAGGTATTTCTGCAAGAAGCAGTCAACACTTTGCAGTTTTACACAGGTATCAACCAACTTTCAATGAGAGAAATGCCACCAACTCCTACGTGCAAGACCGAGCATTTACCTCTTCCACATTTTTACTTAGCATTTGGTGGATGTTTTATTCCGAATCACGCAGACGGGGCTTCATCCAATCCAGCAGCACTTTTGTTTGAGGGATTATTACAGATGCATCATATACTAATAAAACACCCTGCTCTGAAAGGAAATTTAAATGGTACAACGTCATGCTTGCTTCACAGCTGCACTCTTAAGTTCTATATAATGTCAATGCTGAGCACAAGCTACTTTCACAAGCAATTAAGACAGACTACATGAAGTACCTAACTCAGCCCGCAGGCTATGTAAGACTTGGCTTTCAGCTTCGTTCAATTACTTTGCCCTTGTCTTTGGTAAACAGAAATCCTTGTTTTACTTCCTCTCTACCACACACTGCATCTGTTCTCCAAGTTGTACCACCCCAGTCCGCACACAGCAGCCCTCAGATCTGTTTTACTCTACACTGAAGTAGTTTTCATCAAAAGATTTGAGGATAAGCTGCATAACACAGCCACGTCTTCAATAAATTCTACTGTCTAAAACAGGTATCTCTGAACTAAGTTTCACCTCACACATGCTCAAAAGCATAAATAAGACTTCTCCTCATGCCATTAAGATTTCTTCAGCCAATTTTACTTGCTACAGTGCTACAAGACACGGAGTTCGCTTAAGTTGTTGCCATTTCTGCAACTTTATTTCTGAAGTCAACTTAAATACTGTTAAAGTTTAGACACAGTGTAAATCTTGTGATATCCCAACCTCATCTTTCACACAGCAAGAGCTGTTCAGATTAAAACCCACCAGGATGCAAACAAAAGAGGCAATGGAGGGAAGGATGTTCAGTATTACATCATGATGCCCTCCAAAACACAGCAGCTCATCTGTGTGACACGACACTTGTTCCAACCATAGAAACACTCTCAGGTTTCAAATACTGTGTGCACATTAAATGCCTGAACACTGGAAAATAACTACTCAGTCCAACATTTATACCAAACTGTTCTCAGGAATTCTTGCTAAATATTTAACATCATACATCACCTCTACTGGAACTGAGTAGCAATAGTAATTAACTTGATTCTGAGAATCTATGCCTGTAGCTAAGAAGATGAGGCAGTTGAACTTTCCAAGCTTCAACAGAAATGAAGCACCACTTCTTCCACATACCCGGTCACCTTATGTAAACCGAGGTGGACAATCAGACTACTTCTGCTCTATTTCTATACAAACCAATATTAACAGTCATCAAATAAGAACAGTGACAAAGGGCTAACACTTTATACTCATAATAGTTGCTCGAAGAGTAGAGATCCATTTGAAGATAAAGACCGTTGATGATTTAAGCAGGTTTGATCCTACCTCCTAACAAACCTTTCAGGACTACTGTTCCAATTCTGTTCGGGAACAGAACAAACAAGCTTTGAGCCACACAGCTTCGATTCCATGTTTTAGAGAATCCCATGGAGTTAAAAACCACACAAAGTATACAAACAGGCCAGGAGATACTCACGTTGCCCATGTATTCTGAAAGCAGATCCTGCAAGGCCTGTCGCACTGCATTACACTCGGCAACGATACGTTCCCGTCGGTCATCACGTGTGCAGGATGAATCAGCCATCAGGGCTGCTCCGCTAATGATGCTCTCCAGGCGCTCTTCCAGGGAAGGCCTAAAACGTTCTTCGCTGAAGGTCGATGGATCCACAATAATTTGTTTCTAGGAAAAAATCAAGAAATTTAGGAATTAGTAACCAGACCAAGCAGGAAGTTACTGGTAAGTCACCCAGACAAACAACATTTACAGCCCATCAGGCGTTAAAGGCAAAAAACGCACACTTCTGGCACTGAGGATGATTTTCATGAGTAGTTTTGTGGAATGACTAAAAGGTTCCCCAGCAGATTACATTGCTAGTCATTTCTTGTACTGCTTTGACAGCTGAACAAAACTTGGCCACGGGAAGCCTCGTTACATGAATGGCAAAAATCAAATGTGCCAGCACAAATAAGGTTCAAAGTACAGAACTCTTCTTAACTACATGTCAGTGCAGACATGTCTTCACTAGTTAAGTTGTCAGATATAACTATCCCATCATGAACATAAACCCAAGGAAAACAAACATCCAAAATTAGCCCTATGTACAGTGCTCTGCTGTCCTAGTTGATCGAGTCTTTAATCTCTTCAGGTAAACACAACAGTGTTCTCAAACATTTTCAAAGTGGAACATCAACATGAATGTTTCAAACAGCACAGAAATCAATTTCTTCATGGCAGAAAACCATCACAGGTTTATCTTGACAGAGTATTAGTAAGCATGGCTCATACTGAGAGACTTAAGGCTGGAACAGCAGTACTGACATAATCTGCTTTTCAAGCGGCCCGTACCACCACACACGGAAGCTCACTGGGAAGCAGCAGTGTGGTATTTATCACCTTGTGAGGACTTACACGAGATTCACTTAAACAGGTTTGCAATTTATTAAGGAAAAAATTACTTGGCCATTTCAAGCTTTGGTTTTATTTCTACTACAGGGTTGGGAGGGGAGGATGTTGCTAATTCTTTATAAAAGAAGCCCCAAAGGGTTTTTTCATAGAATCCTAGAATGGTTTGGGTTGGTTTCCTTTAGGCACTGGAGCTGCTCTAAGGTGTCCCCTTCAGGAGCCTTCTCTTCTCCAGGCTGCCCCAGCCCAGCTCTCTCAGCCTGGCTCCAGAGCAGAGCTGCTCCAGCCCTCGCAGCAGCTCCGGGGCCAACTCTGGCCTCGCTCCAGCAGCTCCCCGTCCCTCTTGTGCTGTTGCCCCAGAGTTGGATCAGGACTGCAGGGGGGGTCTCACAGAGCAGAGTAGGGGGAAGAATCACTTTCTTTTTTCACGTGGGAGTTTTCACAACCAGTTTGTGTCCCAGAATAACTTCAACACCAACATCACAACCACTGCTTCTCCCACCAGCCAGCCCATCTTGTCTCCCTACAGAGTAACCACGTAGCCTTTGCAGCAGGATTAGAACACGGCACTTGTTCTCCAACACAGTCCCCACTCCTCCTGAAACTTTTAGCTATGTGGATCATACAACAATAGTATGCTACAACTCCAGAACTACACTATCAAAGACAGAGATAGTGATTATCTTCTAGTAGCCATTTAATATTTTACCATCACAGTACAAACACTAGAGTATTTGGGAGAACATGTGTGCAAAGCCTCTATTACCAGAGCGCAACAATACTCAGAAGTTAGCAGGAAATGAGGCGCAGGGACAGAGTCTGCCAAGAACCTGAACACATTTGTTTTGTCAGTCTCCTCTGGCAGGAATGAGATGACAAAACTATCGTGCTCACTGCGCACTAAACAGCAGTAGGGCTTGTTCAAGTGCCCCACAAAACTGAACTAAAAGCTACAAAGCTCCACGTGAACTACAACACTCAAAAAAGTCTCCAGCCATGTATTAGAGAGTTCACAGAGTGAAATATGGCCATATATAAGAAATCACATTAAATGATTTGAGCTAGATGAGATAATCCATGAACCTTGTAATCGTCTCGCAGTGCCTAAAGGGGCTGACAAGAAACCTGGAGAGGGGCTTTGGACAAGGGCCTGTAGGGGCAGGACAAGGGGAATGCCTTTAACCTGCCAGAGAGGAGATTGAGATGAGCTCTGAGGCAGCAGCTCTTCCCTGGGAGGGTGCTGAGGCGCTGGCACAGGGTGCCCAGAGAAGCTGTGGCTGCCCCATCCCTGGCAGTGTTCAAGGCCAGGTTGGACACAGGGGCTTGGAGCAACCTGCTCTAGTGGAAGGTGTCCCTGCCCATGGCAGGGGGTTGGAACTGGAGGAGCTTTAAGGTCCTTTCGCACCCAAACCAGTCTGGGAATCTATGACTGAAGTCTATGTAACCAAGTCAGTCCTTAGCACTGGTGGTGTTACAGTACCTGCCTTCCCCTCCCACAGATGCTGCTCAAACCTTTAATTCCTTAGGTGCCAACCTGAGGCATGCTTTTTAAGGCTTATGTAGCTGAACATACAACTGCTGGAATTCGAGAAAAGCAGACTTAAAACTGAAATTACCATCACAAAGATCAGGACAACCCTGACACCCCCATGTTACCCAAGAGATCATATAGAAGGCTTCACACTGGGCACAGGGAGAACTCAAATAGTGCTTTGTCCTCGTAAACAAAACATGGCAGAGAAAATAACAAAGGGGAGGAACAGGAGTGTTAAGAGCAAAAGGAAAATGAGCAATATCTGGCAAAAGCTAAAGTATTAAACATATTTTGAGTGATGGCTTTGCAATATCAAATAAAGTTTTAGAGGCAAGTTACTGCCAAGGTGTTTGAAATTCAGAGGCTGAATCAGTGGTAGACACAGAACACTGGCTTCAAAAGGAAAGCGTTCTCAGTAAAAATGCATGGCTATCCTCAGTAACTCACAGAATGCAAGATAAAGAACATGACAGATCAGTACAACACATCACTGAAATGACTCCATTCCCAACCATATTAAACTTCCCACTTCATGTTCTTCTCAATAGGTAGCTTGGGAAGTTTCAAACACATTATTCACCTTTAATAAATCATTTCTGTCACGTAGAAGAATACATTACATAAATATATTATGAAATAATCAATTTCAAATAAACTAACGGCTTACATCTAATGCAGCAGTAGGCTAACTGCTGTTTCAGAGCTAGTTTAACTTGACAGCCTTCAATCACTAAGAACCACATATATAACTTTCTATATTCCATCAATCCTAGTTTGGAAAAAGGCTTTTTAAAAAATAAGAGCCTACTTTACCAGAGACTTGCTGTAGTTCAATAGAAAATGATCTTTCAGGCAGTAGAAATAAAAGGAAGCTGTTGCTAGTAAATCAGGTGAATGAAGAGTTCGAGTTACTTTTTTTACATCATAAAGGGTTTAAAACTTACATCAAAATTGTTGAGAGCATACGCCAGCTCTCCCCCTCCACCCTGCTGCTGGGCAGCATCATCCGATGCAGTGGCTTGGGCTGCGTTGGAGATGCCCGTGACCGCCTGCTGAAGCTGTTTGTAGATCAAGTCCCTGTTAGCTTTGTAAGCAGCTACATCCGGGTGCTGCAGACAGGCCTGGGATGCCGTGTAAAGAATGGGAACGTTCTTCTGCAGGATTCCTCTGGCTGCTGCCATCTGATCACGGTGACCCACATCTTTCAATTCCTATTAGGAAAATTAGAGGGGGGAAAAAAAGGCATGAGAACATTCACATTTAACATCCATACACTGTCTCCCCACATCTTCAAAAGACGGGCAGGTTCTTTGCCTAGTACCCTCAAATCTAACTACCTTCTGACTGAGTGAGTATCCCTATTCTGAAGGGCTCAACTAATTTCAAAACACAACAGCTTCATAAAGACAAAACCCAAAGTATTGTAGGGCAATTCCCAACTCCGCAATTCAAAATGTGAGGTTGGATTTTTGTTCCTCTCCACCTCTGAGGACCAGCATTTTGAAAGCTGGTAACACCTGTAAAGCAGGAGGACACACAAGCTGCAAGCACATGTTTTCTCTCCACTTCTTCCAGTTTGACTGACATCTAAATAGTCGCAAAGAAACCTAAATCCTCAAAACAGAGCAACTTAGGTTTTTAGGTAACTTAAGAACCAAACTGATTTTTAATTATCAAACAAACAAGAGGCTTCCCCTGCGATCCTGTCTTGCACATAAGCAGCAAGCTAATCTTTAAATTAAACTCCTAGACTCACAACCAGAATGTTTTCTTTAATCACACCTAGAAGATGGAGTTTACTCTCCTGAAGAGACTCGGGTACTTCATTTTAGAAGAACAAGTATATCATCTCATTTGACTTCTTGTTCATCTCCAATGAGACGAAATTAATCCAGTGACTGTAATTACCTCTAATTTAAGATTAGTGAGCAAGTCCAGACCAAACACTCAGTGCTGCAATCCTCTAAAGCACCATCACCTCCACTTTGGAACAGAAGCACCACGATTAGATAAAGCTTCTGAGGCCAGCACAAACAGTAAGTTTATAAAAGGAAGAATGAACACAGTTATTAGCAGTATCGTAATTTTACCTCTTAAATCTAACGAAGAGGTGATGAAGAAGAGGATTGTCCTACTGAGAAAAGGAAAAATAATCTGACAGCTCTTCAGAATGAATGGGTAACATGTGACCTCTACAAGATACACACTAGGCAGGGAGGGCACTGCAAGCAGGCTTACAGATTTAATACAACCACTTCCCAGAGTGTGGAACAATCCATCACAGAGCAGTTTAAGAACATTTATTGCATTGCCATTCCAACCCTGCTCGCATTTCCCACAATCAGATTTCACATACATAACCAACTGGCCATCCATTTCAGACCATACCCAGTTTATTTGCAGAGATGAATCTGTGCAAAAAACCCCCAAGCAGCGTCAGAGGTGCATAAGCAGTTTTGGTTTGCACATATCGGCAGAGCAAACAAACAAATGCATTACAAGAATTATGCTGTTTGTGATAAATGGACTGCCCACACCTCTGCTTGCTTTTGAGAACTTACCTACACAAGAATGAGTCACAACAGTGCTGTAGAACAAAACAAATTTCACATGCCATTTAAGGTGAAGCACAAGTTATCCAAACACAGAACACACACACCCCACACATGCCTCGCACACAACACACCTTACACGTGATTTTAAAACCCCTTCTCAAATAGGTGTTTCAGTGCAAGACTAACCAGCACCAGCACTCACTGTCTTGGCAAGAGCTGTAATTCTGTGCTCAGCCCTGGCTTTTGCTCCCTGTTTAAATGGACATGTTCAGTTCATTCCTGCAAACCACAAAGACAGCGTGGTCCAGTGGTGCGTGCACCAGGCACTCAGCCACATCTCTAGCCTTTCCTTACCCACCCCTGCACTGCTTCAAAATGGGAAGTGCAAGTCTTGGGAAGCAGCATCTTATTAAGGTACTACAGCATTAGCATACACAAATGCTACTAGAACAAATTCCATCAGAAGCAGTACGCTACAGCTGAGCAGACCTTCTGCTTAGCAGGCAAGCTGAAATTCCTTAAACACAGCAGAGTGCAACACAAAATACTCAGCAAGTAAAAGCATCAGCAGCAATGGGTACTGTCCAAGAGCAGCAAGGCTGCCTTACTTTCTGATTTTGAAAAAGAAATAACATACAGAAGAAAGAGCTGCCATCACTATACCTGTTGTCTTTTGGCTGCCATTATGTTAAGTTTGTCCACTTCTGGTTTGAGGGCTTTGTACTGGATCCCCAAATCCTGCTCTGTGCCAGCATTTCTTAGTTTCAAGATACCTTCTTCCACCTAAAAGAAAATATATTCACATATTTTTTCCAAGTAATGCAGTCCACAGGCCAGGAAGTAATTCAGAATGTACTTCACAGCAGACAGAGAAAGCCATCTTCCTCTGCCCCCTTTTATTTTTTGGAGAGAGATACTTCCAAGGCTAATAGCACTGATGGCTTAGCTCCTACTTCAGAGTCACCAGCCACTTGGCTACCAGAGGCAGCCAAGCACACACATTTGAGAGGGTACAAAGGAGCCCGGGGCCCTCGCAGAGCTGTGGCAGTGGCCATCGAAGGGCACGAGGAGAGTCCTCAAAGCGCTGCCACCAAAGCAGGCCCAGTATCAGATCTCATTTCCTTGCAAATTCTGAACAAACCACCCACCCACCCTCTTGCTTGTGGGAAGAAGGTTTCCTCAAATATTCCACATTCATTTTATTTAGTCTACTGAAGCTATTCATCCCTACTAGCTACAAGGGAGTACTGATTATAAGAAAGCCAAATTACTGCTTTAAGATGAAAAGTGCTGCTTCTCACCTGCAGTTGCAGACCACAGTGCATATAGTTTCAGTGCTAAAAGTTCAGGATAAAGTACAACACAATGTCAAAAGCTACTGACAATGAGTGTAAAAACAAGTGACACGCACCCACCGCACACGTTTTGCTCAGAGGAAAAACCCTAAAAACCTCCCTGCTCCAGAAGTGACCCATTGACAGCGCACACACCAGGGTCAGCACACATCAGGAAACAAAGCCACTTGACGAGCACGCCTGGCATGCCCGGCATGGCAAAGTGGATCACAGCAAAAGAACTACACTTACTACTTTCAGTTGAACAAGCAGCTTGTAGACATCTGCCATGTCAGCCAAAATGAGCAGGCGGGTGACAGCGGAGAGGAGGGCGCGCGCCGCCCGGACCATGTTGCCGCGCTTGACAGAGGAGCAGGGGTCATCAGCAAACTCCCCCGAAGCGCTCTTCATCAGGTCACCTGCACAAGGGGAGGAGAAGGTCCCACTTCAGAAACACTGTGTGATGTGAAAGGGGCTGTAAGGATCCCTGGGCAAGCATTCCAAGCCTTGAACCAAAAAGTGGTTGCTTAAATACAGCCAGAAATTAAAGCCTGCATGTAGCTACCTCTAAGTATGGTTACCACATGGTATCAGGAAAGAGGGGCTTGTGCAAGGAGGAAGGGTTGGGAAATACCACTTTGGTCCTTATTTCTGACTGTAAAGGTGTTTTAACAAGCCAGAATCCTCTGGAGAGGCAAATTCAACCATGCCTTCACTACTACATGTGAGACTACAGCTCTTTCACAAACTACAATGCTCTCAAAGCTTATGCAAAAGCTCTGAGTTGCGTGCGTGTAGGAGTTAAGCAGAAAGCAGCAGAAAGTACTGTAACCACCCAAGGAAACGCTGCAGCTCATGGGACTGTAAACAACTCGGAGCAATGACCTGGCTAGATGTGCCCTGGGTTTGCATTCAAAGCAAGGCACTGCTGAGTAAAACACTTCAGCGTTTCATAGCCTGTGGCTCTGCATCTGGTGCAGGAAGAAAGAATTTGGGTTTCAGATGGTAACAATGCGATTGGTTAACGATGAAAAGCAAAGGCCATTTTACACAGCCAGAGAAATTCCTCCAGAAGGCATTCGGAAAGCATAAAAGTATGTCTGCATATAGTCAGGAGAGTAAATTTTGGATTTCTCCCCCCCTTTTCTAGGGCAGCACTTTGCTTCCAATCCCACAGTTCCTACACAACTGCAAGTTTTGGAATCCACTTTATTATTCTTGGATCTCTTTGTATTTCAGAAACATTTGGTAAACAGCTAGGATTTAGTTTAGAAAACGCTAGGTACCCAAGGCCAAAGATTTGTGGGCAGCTGGAGATGACCCGAAAGCAGGCGAACTGTGCTAAAACCAACTGCTGTGTCAGGGGCTTCCCAAGCCTGGATAAAAAAGCATCCATATGGCCAAGCACCACGACAGAAATAGCACATCTCAGATAAGAGAAGAACCTGAAGTAGTCCTTCACAAGTGAAAGCTGACAGTGCCACCCATGGAGCCCACTACACAAAATGGGGCTTGATTTGCACCAAAATCTCATGATTTGCACCAAAATCACAGGCTGCAGGCTGTGGCATCATCCTGCCCACAGCCTGCAGCCAGTGCAGCATATCGCCAGTATGGGAAGTGTTTCAATTTTAATGACCTTTTATTTTCAATCTACTATTTTAACTACTCAACAATACCTACAACTGGAGAGCCTGGGGTTAACCATTCCCATTCTTACCATTAACATTTAATCTCTCGCCCTGGAAGAGTTTCTAGCACCCAAAGGCTCTCCACCTTCGCAGCTAAATAGAGCCCAAACACAGCTGCCAGCCTGCCCAAGCAACTACACCAAGATACTCAATTTTGTTCACATGCTCCCTCCTATGTAACACCCTTCCATCATCTTAAATAATACGAAGGGTGGCATATAACATTTTCAGATAAAAAATATGCTACTTCAGTACTGTGACAGATGAAAAGAGCTTCTGTCCAACCACATACCAGCTATGACTATCAATCCAAAGCTATCCCCTACCCAACTTGGAGGAACACAACTCTATTTTAACAAGTGTTGAGAGCCTCAGATTTCCAGATGGGTGAAAGACGACACGTCTCCAATGCTGAAAAACTGCAACCAGCCATGAGATTCTAAACCCCCTACACAGCTGACATGACCCTTTCTTTATCTTCCCTTCTGGAAGAGGATAATAATAGTGAAACTTATGGCACCACCGCAGTGTGAAATCTATTAACAATGTCAGGATTTACAGATATATGCCAGAACCAAAATTCACTATAAATATTTCCTCCCTTATTTACTTCTATGTCAAATTCCCCACATTTCCAACTCCCCAAAGAGAAGAATGGTGTTTTCATTTATTTCCTATTTAAAACAACTCAGAGAGGTGGCCACCCGCTTCCTCCAAATCTCAGAAATTGCTAACAAGGTTAAACGCCAAAATTATCCTCTACCCATCTCTTAAATTGCAACCATACAAGCCAGGCCTGAAATAAAATGCTATTTCTTTTTATTTTAAGGACAGCCTTGAAAAGATTGAGTTTCAAACAGCTTGTCAGGGTGTCAAAAAGATAACCAGCTTCCCAGAATTAAAGGAAGATTATATTTAAAGTTGTTGCATATATATTTTTTCCTGCAAATTAAAAGAAAGCTGCCTTTCAGGCTTCTTTTACAACAAAAAAGAAATATCGGGTAGTTATTTTAGCTAGAATCAAAGGGAACTCTGCTCTGAGTGTAAGTGCATGCTTAGTGCATTAAGCGCACACATGAGCAGTTCAAACTGGATCAACCAGCACCTTCTCATTGTCAAATGTGAACCAGAGGTAAGACAGCAAGTTTGAAAGCAGGATTTCAAGAGTTAACAGAAAATAGACTGTAGAAGAGTCAGACTATGAGACTCATTATACAGCTGGTACAAATTCTTGTATGAGGAGTCTGTTTTTCCAATATAACCTTAGATTTCCAATAGATATTACAAGGGAAAGATAATAAAACAGAGTTGAGAAAAGAAGAGGCAATGGTAGCCATGCTATGATCTTGTCAATAAAGCACTAAGAACTCAATTAAATCTAATGGAACAAAGCCCGTTTCAGAAATAGTAAGATTTTAGTCCATGAAAAGAAAATTACCATTTTCCAGTCTCATTCCCACCATGCCCACAGGGTCTGACAGCACTTTCAGACAGCACTATTAATCCTCCTCAGCAGCACAGTGCACACTGACCATGTCAGAGAGGGCTTGCTTTGTACCAATCCCAACAGGGAAGCAGCAGGGAAGACAGGCAAGGCAAGGCCTAGGACACCCACAGGCACTGATGCTTTTCTTCCTGAGCTAGAACTTTGTGCCCTTACGCTGAACGAATCATAGAATCCCAGACTGGTTTGTGTTGGAAGGGACCTTAAAGCTCATCCAGTTCCAACCCCTGCCACGGGCAGGGACACCTTCCACTAGAGCAGGTTGCTCCAAGCCCCTGTGTCCAACCTGGCCTTGAACACTGCCAGGGATGGGGCAGCCACAGCTTCTCTGGGCACCCTGTGCCACTAGCATCACCTTGAAGGGTCCATCACTTGTGCTCTTCAGCACCTTGCAGTTCAAAGCCTGTCTCCAGGCTGCTTTGCTGACAGCATTAGGAATACAAAGATCACCATCAGGACGTAGCTCTACCTGCCACTCCCCATCAAACAAAGGCAAGCATGAAATTAGAGTTTCAAGACCCTACTATTCTGGACACTGAAGTTCTGTTTTACCACTAATGCCACCTTCAATGTCTTCATGTGTCACAATAAGCTGCTGTTGCTTTCTACTACAAAGGACAACTCCTGGCATCTCCTTTTGTCATATCAACACTGGAGTTGATACTTATGGCAACAACAGGTTCTGTGAATTCCTTAACCTTGTCTTCAATTAAATCCATATACTGCCTACAATACTTCTACAGTTTGCCAAGAGCTTTCTCAGAGCTCCCTTAGCTTATGGCTTTTCAAAGATCTCAAGCCTTTGACTAGAGAATTATTTCTGATACGAGTGGTACACTCCTAAGACATTTTTCTTGCAGGAAAACAACTCAGAACTCTGCACCTTTCCATGAAATCAAGCTCGATGGTTACAACGGAATTTTAAAGTTGACTTTTCCAAGAAGAATTCAGTCTTTAACTTCAAGTTACTCTGCAACTGGCCTCCTTTGTTCCTTGGAAACCTTGTGTGAAGGACAGTTGAAAAAATAACATTTTATGCTTTCAGAATTTGCCTCACTGCTCAATTCTGGAGCAAGCTTCCTTCAAACACAGGGTGGAAAGACACCACGCTACATCAGGAGGTTCACTCCCCCACATGTCCAACTGTGAAACATGATCAAAGTCCACAGGATTCACGAGAGCATTCAGCCATTCTCTTACTGCAAACCCTCTGCACAGGCTTAAGCTTTTTCATTTTAAGCTGTAATTTGTGGTCTTTCACGTAAAATTACCATAGGCAGAAACACAACAGGAAGAGCATAGCTAATACCCTGGATCCTCACACTAGCACACAGGTAGAACTACAGGCACCAGTCCTGCAGGAAAACAGGAATAGCCTGGTCAGCCTGACCTAAAAGAAATCTCCCTCTTGACCCTGGAGTTTGCAATCTGTCTTGGTGCCAAGCACCTGGGTAAGAAACTGGTTCAGCCCCAAAACGCCTCCCAACAACATCAGAAGAGTCAATCATTTCAACACACAGTCAACTTCATGCTTCATAACAAGGTAAAACCCTACAAAGAACTTTCAATGGGGGAAGTAAGACTGGGCAAGACCAATATTGCCCCTTCTATCACCTAACATAATTCCTAGGGCAGAAATTAACGCAACAAACACCATTAGGGTGCTGAAATCCAAGACATTCCCACCAGATGTTTTCCCAGTGCTAAGTCTTCTCTATAACCACAGCAGGATCTGTTCTGAAAACCACTTTGGTTCTTTGTCTCCATTATTCTGCTCAAAACTTTAAGAAGTTTCACTACTTTAAAAGTCAGAAGTCCAAAGCTTCAAAGGGCCAGGAACCTTACTTCAGGATATTTTATGAACTTGCTTAATATTTAAAGCAAGTTGTAATTTATTCTCCCACTGTAAAAAAATCAAGACGACTTTGAAGATCCACTTTCATTGATTTAGTATGTAGCAGTGCTATCATTCATTCTAAATAACTCTTTTCCCTTCTTTGTTTTTACCCCCAAAAAATGGGATTTTAGGAACAAGTGTACTCACTGAAGCCATGTACCCTCTCCATCATCTTCTTGCTAGGCTAAAAAAACCCACTTTAATTTCCTCTGATGGGACACGTTATCTATTGTCCTAATCATCTTCATAACCCCTGCCTGCATTCATTCATCTTTTTTTATTATGGTCCCTGGTCTAAACAGAGGCATTATTAATTCTATTTTCATGTCTTCTGCTGAAGACAAATTGTGCTGTACATCTACAATCCCACTGCTGCTGTCAGACACACAGATGCTGCCAGTTCACCATCACCCTGCTGCTGACCACGACAGCCAGGTTCTCTCTGCTTTTGCATCCATGGCAAAAGGGGGATAAAGGCACCAACACCTGCAGCTTTTGCTAAGCACACACACAGGCTTTGTACTACACTTCCCTCATGTCTGCAGTTCATGGATTCAAGTAGTCTACCACAGTACTGGAAGCACTTCTGAAGTGCATGGGCTATACACAAACATGTATGTTGAGATTCTGTAGCTCCCTGCTGTTATTAGCAAGAGGAGAGTGCAGTCCTCCCCTGGGCATTGGAGGCAATCAGCCTTCCCTCTGCTGTATCTCATTTTTCACCATTTGCTTCTAATTTCCTCAAAGGTTGGTTTGGTTTTTAATTTCCTTACAAAGAGCTGCTCTGCTAAACTTGACCAAACACTGGCACCATGACAGGACACAGGCTTTAGCCCTGGTCATGCTGCCCCAGCAGCCCAGCCCAGCCCACAACCAACTGTGGCATCAGTTGTGTTCAGGCAACCTTTCAAGTCTAATCCTCATGCCGCCAGCTTCAGAAAGCAGGTCCAGCTATCCTCTCTATGCACCAGATCTCATGCAAACTGCAAACAGTACAAAGGGAGGAAAAAGTGAAATGACATTGAGGGGGAAGGTTATTCCACTCCAGCACCTCACAGCTATGAACTCCACCTCCTCTGTCAAAGCTCAACAGAGCAGGGAGGTTTGAGACTACATGTAGATTGATGCCAAAGGAGGGGTCAAAAAGCAAGTGAAAGGGTCATACTGAAGGTTTTTGTATTACAGTCTCCCCTTCCTACCAGCTTCTCACTGTAAATGCAACTACAAACTCAGCTAACAGAACTTCTCAATCCTGAGGGCTGTGTGCAGCTCCCTCACCCACCACTATCACAAGAGTCATTTGAAGGTACTCCCAGATGAGCTCTGACTCAATTCTGAGCAGCAAGCAAGGACCAAGAATTAAAGGCTCCAAGACAAAGCTTTGGTTTCGTTGCTGTTGGTGGTGGTTGTTCAATTAAGCCAACTCAATTAGCCCCTTATACCACAGCGTTCTTATGCTGATCTTTCTTTGGTCTGTCGACCAGGCTCATCCAGAATTTAGAACCATTTTCAAGTAATACTTCATCAGTCTGCAGTTTTAGCTATGAACAAGTAATTAATGCTAATGAGCTTTCCTTTTCTTGCAGCAGCAGCCGTCACCATTAATACCAGTTGACTGAGTTTCACTGAAGCATAGGAAAGGCTCATGCCTGGAAGAATGATAGATGATTTATGAGCAACAATATTTACTAGTGTGTATTTTAGAGTAAGCCAGCTCCATAGGCTTTTCTTGCAGGTCTTCTCCAAGAAAGTAAAAAAGAAAATGATAAAAATCAACACTAGATGATGTGGGGGAGGAAGCTGGAATATTTAGTCAAGGTCCTCACATTCTGTTTGTTGCTGTTTGCATTTTGCATATTGGAGACACCAGGCTGTGTCAAGTCAACACTCAGCTCTTCCTCCTACAATGCTGTTTGTGTGCATGCAAATATTGAAGAAGTTATTGATATATTTGAGATGTAGTTCCAGAACATTTACAGAAATGGGCGTGAAGTTTACTTCTTAGCCTAAACTGAGTTTTAAATGCTCTTCAAAGAATCAGCCCTTCTGCTTCTCTTCTCAATCTCTACCTGGGACACCCAATTTTCCAGGTCTGACCAGTTCATATTACTCCTCAAGGAAGACAGCAAAACAAGCCAAGAATCTACACAAGCAGAAAGGTGCAGAGTCATGAGAAATAACAGCAAAAGGGAAATGAGAAATCAGAGCAAGTTCTACTTGCTCTGAAAACCCACAGCTTTACAAGCTACATAACTCTTACCTTGCTTACGAACATCTTCCACAGCCGCTACCAGCTCCTCTTTAAGGAACTGGCTCTCCTTTGCAATTTTATCTCCTTTCTCCAGGAAATTCTCTGTTGCTTGTTCAACTGAAGCAGCCAGAACATGGGCCTTTTTAGAACGCCCTCGCTTTTTATTAGAGGGGCCCTTGTTGCTCGTGTTAACCAGTGTTGTTACCTAAAGACAGAGATGGAAGGGAAAACATAAAACCAAAAAGAACAAATTAGAAGTTCATCAATTTGACAGCAAGGCCGCATGTATTTTTACCTGCAGTACTGCCAGCTCCAAAGGTTAAACCCAAACAAGTGTTTTCACATCTTTCTAAACATTACGATCCTCCTTGATTCCTCAAATGAGCACTACAAATTCAGCTGAACTGCTTACAGATTTTTCTTATCAGCAGCAGACCCAACAACTTGATTTGAAGGATTGAGAGCTATTTGTATTTTTGATCAACTGCAATCTCACCAACAGGCCAGAGCTATTTGGCACCACATAAAGGGAGACCAAGCTGGGGATAATTAGTTTGGGATAGTTCTCCAGGCACAAAAGACCCCAAACAAGTTTGAAGCCATTATCTCCAGAAATCTAGCACCACAGTGTCTTTTCAGTCCAAAACAGTACTACAGCCAATGGACTAAATGCAGAGCAAAGGACCTCCTAGAGCTCATTACTTCCCTAAAACAACCAAACTGGAACTCTCCCAATCCTCCTGCAGACATTATTTCCAAGTTCTATGTTTTAGACTGAAACCCTGCTAGGAGCTGGACTGCAGCGGTCAGATGACCATCACATACTCCCTTAGCTCAGGGATCAGGATTCATCCTCTTCAGACTAATGTCACAAAACCCATGTGCACTTTTCCATTTGTGTCCCCCCCCACCACCACCCCTTGTGCTGAATCTAGGAAAAATGCAGTCAAAGGTACTTCAGAGGGACATTAAATTACCACACTAATAACATAGCCCAAGGACTGCTGACATAAAGGTCCTCAGAGCTGAATCCATCTTCTCAGAAGGTTGATTCAGAGAGGGAAAGCCATCAGCTGGGAATATCACTGTCGGTTAATGGGGAGCATTTGTACTGGGGTAGTCTCAGTTCACTATGTACTACAAAAAGAACAAGTTGCAACAAGGCAATTTACTCTATTTTCCTCTCTGTATTTTGCCTTTCACATCATTCACAAAATTCGTGATTGCCAGAACAGCCTGTTGTGCTACTTGAGGAATAAGTCCCAGACACTGAACCTGGACAAAAAGATCCTATAAACAAGTTTGCTCAGTTAAGTTTGTGAAATTGGGACAATTTCTCTTAAGGAAAGACTCCACCAGTACCTCAGGCTAGAAAGCTATGTAGTAGATCATCTGACTGCACATCTCAGTATCTAGAGGGAGCAAACAGCAGGTATGGACAGCAGCTTGGTGATTAAAGGGATGTTAACACTGGAAACAGAACTTGATGGTTGCAGTCTGTGCTTCGCAGGAGTTGTGTCCAGTTCATTGTCAGTTTAAAACTTTGATATTTCAGGAAAACAATGCTAAAGAGGATGAGTTAACTGTCTCCAGTGCACCTTCTCTTCCAGACCTCCAAGAAAGTCTCTTCCAAGAACCTTCACAGCTTACATTTACAAGACTTACTCTAACTTGCCCTCATTCCTCAGTACATGTCACTGGACATTACACACCATGCAGAAACAAGCTTTTATTCACAAAACCAGCATAACATGTAGGCAGAAATTAAAAGAAAGTCTATCTTACACAAGATATACTGAAACTGTAATACAAAGGCTTATAATGTCTCCTGTAAGCCTCTTCTTCTCCAGGCTGAACAAGCCCAGCTTTTTAAAGACTCAACAAATAAGCTGCACACCACCCAAAATGCAGGTGAGAACCAGCTGAGCAGCAAGGGAACGTTAGTTACTAACATGCATTTCTGCACTTCGAATCAAAACACCATGTCTTATTGGGTGGTGAAGCAGCACAGTCTTTCTACACTCATGCCCAGTAACCACATCACAATAAAACTGAACACAAATTACTTGTATACTTTTCTCCACCTTTAGATTTGTAGTGGTTTTACTTCTTGAATTTAGGCTTTGAAAGTTACTTAACTGAAATAATACAGGGTTTGCCCCCTTTTTTTCCTACCTGTGTAACGAGAGGCTCAAGTAGTCTTTCAACTGCCAGTGTTCTTATCTCCAAGCTTTTGGGGTCCCATTTGAAGTTAACGTTGCCTGCAGTAACAGCAGTCATTTCTAGAAAAACAAGAGAACTACATGAATACAACTTTATTATTACTATTAATACTGTGGTAAAGTATTTTAAAATAAGTTAAAATGGAGGCTATTAAACACAGAACACATCCATGAGGTCTAAGTTGAGGTTATACTGTCTCCGGAAATACCAGGCTTGGTTCAGCTGGCAATAGTTTAAAAAGCTGCCTCTTATGACAAGATACAGACATAACCATGTTTTGCTTAGAAAATAAAACCAAAACCAAGTAAAAATTCACCGAAACCTATTGAGAAGCCACAATATTTTATCAGAGCAATGACAAGATTGGCAGTGCTTAGTCTACTCCTCAGTGGTCCCCAACCACTGAGGAGTAAGGCCCTCAACTGAGAAAGGGCCTCACAGGTACCAGGGGCACATTACCCACACAGCTGAAGGCTAAGCAAGCAATCCCTTCCCAATTCCTGCTGCCTCCCTCCAGGAGGACTGTCCTGTGGCCCCAGTCCAGCTGGGATACAGAGCCCAAGCTCTTGGGGGAGCAGAAGGGAACACCTCAACTTCAACAGTACCAGAAAGCTGCCACTGTTCTCAGCTCCACCATCAAGCACTATCCCAAATGCTTTGTCAAACCAGGAGCCAGGATCTAACTTAATTCACTCCACCTACCCGCTCATCCAATTCACCTTTGGAAGTACAAAGATAAAATCATGAATATAAGCCTTATAAAGCCAGAAAATCCAGTTGGTTCATATTTAGCAGCTCACGTATCTACTATACTTCCCTTAACATTTACATAGGAGGAAAAAGCAAATTTGCATGAAGAGATCTGTTAAAAGCTGTCACTGAGCTGTTCCTGCCCGTTACAGTTTTATATCAACATCCCAATGGAACAGCAAATATGATTATGGGGAAAGTTATGAAACTACTAAAATAGCTCTGCTTTTGAAAACATTAATCTAACAGAATTAAAAATTATGAACTACAACCACCATTAGCTTAACACTGCGATGCTGTACAGCACAAAGGAATAACCAGAACCATCATTTCAGTTTAAAAATGGATTTAAAGTACATAGGCGCATAAAACCAGTTTATACCACTTCAGACTTAGTAGATTCCAGATCTTCCTGCTTTCAGACCCTCAAAACTCAAGATTAGACTAAACCCACATTGTAACTTTTTATTTTTAAAAATCTCAGGAAGAGAACTACATTTCCAAAGTCTCCTTCCACCCCTTCTCCTAAGCACCTACTGCTGAAGTTGTATTAGAGCTTATATCAGCTATATAAAGCCAGTATCTTTAATCTTTAAACTTTGCTCTGGACAGGGCATCATCTGCACAGGATCCCCACAGATTGCTCTGACAGCATCAGATTTCCCCAAGCTGCCAGCAGAGCACAACATCCCATTGTTTTTAATCAGCACGCAAGGTGCTAATTTTGGTCACAAGCAATGTTGGGGACCATGTTGAGGACATACCAACAACCAGCCTTTGCATACCAACACTGACAGTTGAACATGCAGAAACATCACAGCCCTGGCTGCTTGTTTCCCATTGAAGAATAAAACCTCTCAGGCACTCAAGAAGCTCAGCCTGAGAGGACATGAAGAAGTCACGACTTTGCATCATCATAGAATTACAGAGTGGTTTGGGTTGAAGGGACCTTAAAGCTCATCCAGTTCCAACCCCCTGCCATGGGCAGCGACACCTTCCACTAGAGCAGGTTGCTCCAAGCCCCATCACCTGGCTTCACTCAAAGGCACCTCCACGACAGGCTGATCCCGAGCTGTGCCATAGGCTTTCACAGCACGGACATGAATCAATAGCTGAAGTACTCACTACAGTGCTGAAAGCAGACCTTTGCCCTGCAAAGCCTACGTGCTGTCAAACGCTGAAGTACAACTTTGCAAGGCGCAAAGTGGGAATTTTTCACCTCACCTGCATTCAGCCTTCCACTTACACCCACACCGGGGAGAGAGAACTCAAAAAGCTGAAAGCTTAAAAAGAGAATAGCAATAGACTGATCCATGCTAGCACACATCGAACATTTCTGACTGGTTTAAATCAAAAAGCTTGAAAGTGCTGATGAAGGGTCACAGCTCCTGCAGCTGCAGAGAACCCCGGTGAGCTGAGTGCAGGAGGGTGGAGGATGGCCACCTCCTCCTCCTCCTCACCCTCCCTCTGATGCTTCCCACTAAGTCTTGTGAAATCACTGATTATCCTTCCACCCCAACCATCCTCTTCCTCTTTTGTTAGTCCAGTTCTGCCCCAGCTTGTGCTGGGGCCCAGACGCTGGCAGAGGGTGCCCCCACCAACATCCCACCTCAGCAAGGAATTACGCTGGTTTATTCCCTCCTGATTAGCTAGGGGTGAACACTTCCTACATAAGAAGCCAAGAAAAATACACTGAAAGACTTTATGGTTTCTGAGAAAACATAACCAGGGCTCTGGAAAGCCCATTAGGTTTCTAGGTAAAAGCTGTTTCTATGTACTTAATTCTGTTATGCCTCCCGCAGAAACAAAGTGCAGGACGAGGTAACCATGAGAAGAGACATTAATTGTATTAGTAAGATAATGAAGGCAATTCATCTGAAAACACGTTAGTATGATAGTTCACAAATTGGCCAAAAGTAATGGTCTATAAAACCACTTAGTATGAACGTTATTGAAATTTATCTAAAAAGCATAACTTGATATCAAATACATTGTTTGGCAGCAATGACGCAGGTATCATTTGTACGTTGCTGTAAATATGTTTATTCAATTAAATGCTTGTGAAGAACACAGGAACAAGCCACAGCTTACAAATGTGTGTGAGAATGAATGGGGTTGGTGTGGGGAATAAAAGGACAACTGCCAGGGACATGCTGAAGAAGGGCTGCACTCTCACCATGAGAACCCTGTGGAATTCGCCTTGTCGCTTATAACACACTCTTCCAATACCTAAAGGGGGTCTAAAAATGACTGCAATTATCTGAAAGACAGGGCAAAGGGGAATGGCTTTAACCTGCCAGAGGGGACATCGAGATGAGCTCTTAGGCAGAAGCTCTTCCCTGTGAGGGTGCTGAGGCGCTGGCACAGGGTGCCCACAGAAGCTGTGGCTGCCCCATCCCTGGCAGTGTTCAAGGCCAGGTTGAACACAGGGGCTTGGAGCAACCTGCTCTAGTGGAAGGTGTCCCTGCCCGTGGCAGGGGGTTGGAGCTGGAGGAGCTTTAAGGTCCCTTCCAACCCAAACCAGTCTGTAACTCTGTGATTTGTGGAAGGCAGGGTAGCTTTGGGGTAGCTGTTCTTGCAGAGCTGCTTGTTGGCTGGAACAGGAACTCTGGAAGCAGCTGCTTTGAACTCTTCTTCCCCTACCCTCGTTGGGGGTGCAAGCACACCAAATCCCTGTAATTGCACTAGTCTTGAACCATCTGTTACAATAATGAGCACCATCATGACCAGTGTAATAACCTGAACGGCGTACAGGTAGCGTGCTGGGCTGCGAGCATGGTTTAAAGGTCGGTCTTCACATGTCTGAGCATTAAATGTGCTGGGAGAGCATTCCTGCTCTCTGCACTTGGTGCTCTGTTTTCAGTGCATCTGGTTCAACTCGACTGTGACATCCAGCTTTGCCCTCTGTTTCCACTTGAGCGGCTTTGTAGCCATCTCCTCTCGCCATCCCTGGTTCTGCTCGGCAGTTCCTGCGGTGGCATGGTGAACCAGATGGATCTCAGCCCACCCTCCAAAAATGGATCTCTCTTCCTCCAGCCAAATCAGTTCTTCCCAGCTGGTTAATGGCTCAGCCGTGGGGAAAGCTGTGCCAGTGCAGAGGGGGTGGGATGTGAAGACGGGAGTGAGTTCCTGGAGGGGTGTGGGAGGATGAATATTGGTTTTAAGCAGTTTTCCTGCTGCTTATGAAACTAGAGGCTGGGCAACCATAACTCTTTGTGCAGCGAGTGGTGCCTTTCTATATTTTCCAGCACTTGAGATTCAGCATCGCTTGCTCTCTTCCGCTGCGTGCTCTGTGCTGCTCTGTCCATGAAATTCCTGCTTCCAGCGTGTGGTAGCTCTGTGGGAGGGAGAACCCATTTCTAGACCAGCAGGGTCATCCCAGGTGCCTCAAAACAGTGTTACAGCAGCCTGGGTCTGTGCCCAGAGGATGTCCTCTGTCCTTTATTAGATGTTACAGTTACTACAGCCCTTGTGGGAATTGTACCCTCTGGAAGAGGCAACAATTAAAGACTGCTACGATATTCTCTCACTTGGTTTACTACCTGTCACCATGTCTGAGCTCAATGAGGCGGGAGCTTGTGCAGTAATAGAATCCCAGACTGGTCTGGATGGAAGAGACCTTAAAGCTCATCCAGTTCCAACCCCCTGCCTGGCTGTGAAGGTGAGATGCATACAGTGCTCCAGCCAAAAGCCACAACTAAAGATTGTAGTGTTCTCAAAAACTGGTAATTCAAGGTTTTAAGAATAACTTTAGATACCTACCTCCAGAATACTGGCATGTAGGTAATTTCTAGGCTTTGGCAAGCATAGGAATGCAGCTCTGCAGCTTCTTTGCAGAAGTGTCCTGAAGGCACACAAGGCTTTTCAGAAAGCCCATGAAGCAGCACTATGCAGAGCTCACTGTTGGAACTCACAGCAGTGCTCTCAGCATCACGGACAGACCGAGTGCTCATGGTCCTGTTCTTCCAGGCTGCATCCCACATGCACTCAAAGATTAGCGCTGACTGGCTCTCAGGCACTGCTGAGCTGGTATGTTCCAAGAGATCCTGCAGCCTCTCAGCCTCTGGGCCTGAGCAAATCTCTTCAGGTTACAGAGGAGATCTAACCATCCACCTCCTGTGCTGCAGCTTAAGTCCCACCACCTTGTGCTACCTGAAGAGTCTTCTACATGCTATCCATCAGTCTTCAAATTTTAGCTATTCTGACAGGCTGCTTTCCAAAGGCTGTCAACTACACTCACTATTCTCCTTCGGTTCTGAGGGAAGACAGTATTTTATGTTCTTAGGGAAGGTGTTATTCAAACAGTGGTCTCCTAAAACAGCAGGGGCTAACTTGGGCCAAGCACAATAGCCCACATGCTGAATTTGAGCATTATGCTATCCAAAAATCTAACAAAAGAAAACAGCACAAAAACATTTTATACCTGGGAGGATATTCTCCATTTTAACATCCTTTCTGCTATCCACCTAGTCATTCCCATTTGTACCCAAAGCTGATTGTACCCAAGGCACAGCAATACACACTCAATCACATTATTTTGCAGCTTATTTCTTTCCCGCCTATTTATTTAAGTACTCAGATTCATTTTGAATGATAATCCTGTCCTCTACCATGCCTGCAGACTGTCTTTGGATTTTCTGTCTGATGTAATGAGAATAGCTCTTATTCCATCATCCAATCATGAGGATGGAACACAATGGGTTTCACAACCTAGCTTCATCTTCCAGCCAGAAAATTAACCATCTTCCCTGTTCCCAAGGGGATCCTTTTGGTTTTGTTTAGCTTGTTACTTAACCCACCTGATAACCAGCAGGGATCCTTTACCCCTGCTGAAGGTAGAAGACAAGGCAGCAGATGAAGATCTGTGGGAACTGGGTATCTAACTTACACCATCTTCTCAAGGTTTGGGTTTCAAAAAGGTTAAGGCACGCTTCCTATTAAACCCAGCTCACATGCAAACTTTTCATCATGGCCACTGACAGTTCCAAACTGCTTCACACATAACTAAAAGTATCTAGGAAAAAAAGTTCCATTCTTTCCTCTTTCCCTTCATAGTCTCCAAAGGAATTTATCTGCCATTTAGTATATGTGATGCTTTTCAAGGATTTGAGCTGGTTTGATTCAACATCAATTATACACAACCCAAAACAGATACAGTCACCCTTTTTTAATATAGCCTTCAACCTTAAATTTGATCTGCTCAGCCACCAAATTCTCTCCTCCACCATAAATGCCATGATGGTGCTACCTCCTTAGAAACCCTTACTACTAAAATTTCAATCAGAAACACTAATACAAACTCAGATGTCGCATTGACTATATCCTTTGATTACCAAAACATTTCTGCCATTTGAGTATATTCACTTTTGCTACACATTTTTTCTACCGACTGTAGTAACCAGCCAAATAAAAAGACAACATTCCAGTTTAGACAAGCAGATTCCTCACCAGTACCATTCCAGAGCCAGCTCTCATGATGTTTTCTCCCTATTGGTCTTGTGGAGGAGGCCTATAGAGAGGCATCTAAAACTGCTCATCAGAAAGCCTCACACAGCCAGTAACAAACAAATGCTTCTCCACTTCTCCCTTTATTTAGGAAATCTTTAGACCTTGTTTCTGAGTTATGAGATGCAACCTAACCCGAGGAACATCAGGGAAGTTTATCACTGTCTTCTCTTCCACACGGGCGTTATCTCTAACTGAAGATAGCAGTGTGCCTATAGCATCGTCTTTTCCCCTCTGGAAGCAGAGCCCATGAGAGCATGCACAAGATTAAGATGTGACACACTTTCCAAAGCAGTGCATGCTATCTCCTAAGAGCCTCCTAACTGCTATAGTACTGTGGGTTCAACCAACTTCTTTTCATTCCAAAAATCAAGAATGCACTCTGGAACAACAGGTTCTCATGCCTCTGGTTTGGGGCAGCTAACATTAAGAGGATGGAAGGCACACTCTGTGCAAGCAGCTTCACTGTGGTGTTCATGGGACCACAGCAGGGATTTCACAAGTACAAATAAACTGGTTTTGGAGATGCCAGTGCTAACAGCAGACTCTTTGCCTCCAGTTATGTGTTAGGCTCTGATCGCTTTCTTTTTGCCAGGATTGCTTTGTCTCAAAGGAGCCAGAAAGGAGGCACATGGCAAGCCAAATTACACGTGAATTGGGCAATTAGCAACTTACTCATGTCACAGTAAGGCTCCCGTTCATGGATGACATCCTAAAAGAATGCAAGAACCAAACTCATGCTTATCCCCATTTCACTGACCAGATGGATATCCCAGCATGTCCCAACAAGTGTCCAATTGATCTCTGCACAGTTTTCAGTTTCCAAATCTCAAGCAAGATTCCAACAACAAAGAAAACTGAGAGAGTATCAAGGCACTGCCTTAGCATACATGCATGCTGCTTCTAGAAAAGAGCATCTCCTGTATAACTAAGATGAACATTATAGCTGCAAAACTTGGTATTTGGGAAAAGGAGAGGATGTGTCATGAGCAGCAAGCTATTATTATTAATAATAAATGGTTCATTCTGTCTTCACAATAATGTTAGTGCATTTTATGCTGAAGACCTGCAAGACAAACACTGCAGAAGATAACTTCCAAAATCAGAACAAGTCATCTTTTGTAACTGCTGTACTTTAACTGTCTGTTCTTTGTATCAGGACTGTGACACCCTGGCCACACAGAAGGGCAACATACCTCCATTTTAAGCATATTTTTCATGATCTTATTCCTGTAGTGATGGTAACTTCCAACTCCCAAACCCCGGTCCTCTCACAGCCACATATCACATTTACGCTGACAGCTTAACAGTTAGTGCTTTCAAACAAAACAAGAGGACTCAGCCTGAGGAGGGGATACGAGACTGGTATATCTGCTGGACCACTTTGATCCAACATATGAATGTGGAGCTGTTGGAGCGAGGACAGAGAAGGCCCCGGAGCTGCTGCGAGGGCTGGAGCAGCTCTGCTCTGGAGCCAGGCTGAGAGAGCTGGGCTGGGGCAGCCTGGAGAAGAGAAGGCTCCTGAAGGGGAGACCTTAGAGCAGCTCCAGTGCCTAAAGGGGCTCCAGGAAACCTGGAGAGGGGCTTTGGACAAGGGCCTGTAGGGACAGGCCAAGGGGAATGGCTTTAACCTGCCAGAGGGGACATCGAGATGAGCTCTTCAGCAGAAGTTCTTCCCTGTGAGGGTGCTGAGGCGCTGGCACAGGGTGCCCACAGAAGCTGTGGCTGCCCCAGCCCTGGCAGTGTTCAAGGCCAGGTTGGACACAGGGGCTTGGAGCAACCTGCTCTAGTGGAAGGTGTCCCTGCCCGTGGCAGGGGGTTGGAACTGGATGAGCTTTAACATCCCTTCCAAGCCAAACCACTCTGTAATTCAACCAGAGAGAGCCCTTCCTACCTCACAATGTCTCTTCCCACCCTTGAGGCAGAAAACTGTACGAAGCTTCTCTAAAATCATTAAGCAATACTGCTGCTTTCCGAACCACTGTACACATTTCAGACCCTAGGGATACACAGTCAGAGGAGATATAATAACCAGGCTGTGGCTACAGAGCACAGCTCTTCCAACCCCAAATCACGTTAGCACTGGTTCCAATTACCAACCTGAAGTTAACAAGGAATGCAAGAAGGGGCAATCTTTTAGCAAATTCCATGTTGCCACAAATATTCCTCAAATAAGAAAAAGTTGATAGAAATTAGCCTACTTTATCAGCTGGCACAAGAATTTGCCAGTGCTGCAAAATTAATTCTTGCTTGGCTTGCAAAAACCCACTGATGGCTGGCAATAAAGGGAAAAGAAAACCTGGGTATTTTTATTCTGATCATCTCAAGCACTCAAGCTGCAATAAAAAGTGCAGTTTAAGCTCGAGAGTCAGAAATAACCAGAATCTGACCCCACTCAAACCGCATCTTCATACCCAAATGATATGTTGTTATGCAATACCCTTCAGTGCTTTTAGCTGACCACATCTTTAAGATTGTTAATGAAGGTTTGGATTTAGAACAGTCAAAAATACACAAATACTGGAGCTGTTTGAGCTGACACACATGTTTGAAAAGAAGAGACTCCTCTAATTAGAGATTTGATGAGACAATTTGCTTAAACATGGAGGAAATGGAGAGTCTTGTATTAACAGGGCATAACTACCATATCCTTTCTCACTTGCATGCCCAGCACAGTAACAACTAAAGATTACAGAACAAAAATTCAGTGTTGTAAGAGTGAAAGAAGTTTTTCATAGTTTTCTCCATTTGCAAAAGCTACTAAAAGAGCAGCACTCACTGAAGCAACGCAGAACATGACTATAAAGATTCTTCAAAGTAAAATGTTTTCTAAAGTTCTTCTATGAAAAGTAATTTAGAAATCCTTTTGCAGCCCTTCACTTTGATGCAGGAACTTTGACTCAGGCTCTGCCAGTCTTATCTCAAAATTACAAAGCAATTATTTTTTAAACAAAAAAAGAAGTAACAAAACCCACAACTGAGAAGGATGAGAATTTCACTTGGAGCCTGTGGCAACCTCCAGCAACATCTCTTAGCTATTAACAAGGAATTTGTTTCATGGGAAGAACTGCACCATGACTGCACGGCCCCAGACTATTCTCAGTTCACAGCTCCACCACACATCCTGCAGTTAAGAAGAAGGAGGGATCACAAAAAAAAACCCAGGAAGAAAGACCGAACAGGAATGTAATGCACAAGCATCGTCTGGATAAATTAAGTATCTTTCTTTACAATGACTGGAAGATATGGCAAGTGGGAATGCTTTTAAACTGTCAGGAGACACTGAGATGAGCTCTGAGGCAGAAGCTCTTCCCTGTGAGGGTGCTGAGGCACTGGCACAGGGTGCCCACAGAAGCTGTGGCTGCCCCATCCCTGGCAGTGTTCAAGGCCAGGCTGGACACAGGGGCTTGGAGCAACCTGCTCTAGTGGAAGGTGTCCCTGCCCGTGGCAGGGGGTTGGAACTATGAGCTCTAAGGTCCCTTCCAACCCAAACCACTCTGTGATTCTATGAATACACAGGGTAGGATGCTCTGACACCCCCCAATTCCTCTCCCCACAAACTGTCAACAGGCTGCAGACACTGAGAACAGAGGGCACTGGCTGATGAGAACTTTTCAAATTCTCCAGAAGAGCAAAGTAAGTAATTAGGAAAACACATTGGTGCGATGATTTTTGGATGCCTACCAGAGTTACCTGCAAAGCCACAAGCACCTTCTGTCAAGTACCAACTTGCTGAGAGTGCACACTGGCGCATGAGAATCGCAGCTAAGAGCGATCTGTCTGGACAGGAACCATTTCCAGTCACTGCCTTAGCATATGGATGACCAATTAAAGCAACTTTTGTTTAAAAAAGTCACTGACCCACCCACATTTCATAAAAGCAACAGGAAGGAACCGGAAGCTTTGAGAGGAAGGAGTCATTGCTTGGCTGGTCTTGCTGGAAAAAAAAAAAGAGGGCGATTTTAAGCCAGTAACACAGCCAGCCATTTACTGAGTGGAAACTAACCTCTATCTGATTAAGGACATATTTTCTCTCTCCACCCCTTCTCCTCAGCCCCAGGAACAGGAAACAAGACAAAGCTACTGAACAAAAAACAGATGAGCTAAGAAATCCTGTTCAATTGGCTCTGCAGCAGTGCCTTGCCTCTGGTTCTGCCGAACGCTGCGTCTTTCCCTGATAACCATTGACTTCTCCTTAGGCCCACAATAACACTCCGTTAAACATAATCAAATTGTCTTAACCAATTCTGCAAACTAAGTAAAACAGCTTCAAACACCTGATGCTGAAGTACTGATGCATAAAGACCAGAAAATAACTTTTTTCCTTGAGGTTATAAGCTTCTAACTCTGCACAATTAATTTGCATTATTCTGGTTTGCTAGAAACAAACCTTCTTGCCTTTTTTTGCTACTGTTTATTGCATCCAATGCCATTATTTCTTCTCCTAACCTTAGCTAGAAAAAGGGAATAAAGCCACTCACACAATCACATTGCACCAGTACAAAATGAGAATACTGTGTGGAAGGATTCCACCAGCAGCAGAAGGACCATGGAATAACAAGTATGGGCTATGCCCACTCCCCTGAAAGCCTTCCCCACATCCCCACTTTCAGAATGCTTTGTCTGATGCCGGTTAGGAAATGACTTTCCACCTGTAATTAAACACATCTTCCAAAAAGTGGCAGTGGCAGGAACTACAAAGGTGTACTTCGTAGAGGAATTCAAACCACTCCAGTTTCTCATGCAGCCAACCCAGCCCCTTGCATTTTACTCTCTCAAATATGCCATGTCCTTCATTTTACCTGTAGCTTGTACAAAGCCATTAAACTCTCAAGAAGAAAGAAATTAAGCCTATTGAATACAATGAGGGGACAGATGTGCTGCACTGAGCCCACAAGCACTGGGCACCAGCCACATCTGCAGATCAGGAGTCAGCCCAGGCTCCAGCTCCTGCCTGGGAAGCTCTTAACACTGCGGAGCTCAGCAGAGCACCTTAGGGAAGCAGTGCTACTTGTCTGTCCTTTTCTCATGGTGTTATTGCTTGTTTTATTGCTTGTCTGTTGCTTTCCCTTTTAGGGATGGCTTTATACACTGCCACCACCCAAGGAAATGATACAGGGAAGGGAAGCCAAAGGATTGTGGGATCAATAAAAAGAAAGGTGCAAGGGTCAGTAGTTACGACAGGCAACAAGACACCACCCAAGAGCATCCATCGCTCCTCAAAGGCATCAAAGAAGCCAAAGGATACTGCTCAACAGTGCGACAAGCAGTGGGAATGTAAACAGCCCCTAAGTTCCTGTCTTATTCCGTCCTTCTGTGGCTGTTAACAGCCAGCTTGGCCAAGGCCAGGTGAAGGGCTTGTGGTTTAGAGCCTTACTAAAGGCTCGATGAATAAAAAGCTGATGGGACCGGTACAACCAAAACCTTGTGACGAGGGTCATGGGAACAGGACACTAGGCTGGATGGACCTCTCAACTATAGTCATCAGATGGCACCAAGCCCCCTGCACATGACTTCCAGTTCATTGCTCAACTACTCTGCCTTTAAATGAATAATTAATATAAGATGATTAGACTCTGAAACATTTGGACATGAAGTACTGATTGAAATGAACTTAATGGTAAATTATATGTCAAGTTTATACGAGACTTGTCCCTTGCATACATGTCCACAGTCCATCATGAATTATGCAAGATCCCAAGCCACTCTTCAGCATCAAGCAATGAGATTCACAAGGTCTTTAAGTCATGCTAAAGCAAATTAATTTTACAAGTATACATTATAAGGACATGCTTGCAAGACATGGGTAAAGGACAGGGAGTTGTACATCTTGATTATAGGACATGGGGTAATGGGTTGTCGTGGTTTGAGCCCAGCCGGTAACTCAGAACCACGCAGCCGCTCGCTCACTCCCCTCCTTCTTCCTCACCCCGCTCCCGGAAGGATGGGGAGGAGAATCGGAAGAATGTAACTCCCACAGGTTGAGATAAGAGCAGTCCAGTAACTAAGCTATAATACAAACTACTACTGCTACCACCAATAATAATAATGATAAGGGAAATAACAAGGGGAGAGGATACAATTGCTCACCACCCGCTGACCAATACCCAGCCCGACCTGAGCAGTGATCTGGGCCTTCCGGGTAACTCCCCCCAGTTTCTATACTGGGCATGACGTGCTGTGGGATGGAATACCCCTTTGGCCAGTTTGGGTCAGGTGTCCTGTCTCTGCTTCCTCCCGGCTTCCCCTCCTCCCTGGCAGAGCATGAGACTGAGAAAGTCCTTGATTGGAGTAAGCAATACTGAGCAACAACTGAAAACATCGGTGTTATCAGCGTTGTTCCCAGGCTGAAAGTCAAAAACACAGCACTGCACCAGCTACTAAGAAGGAGAAAAATGACTGCTATAGCTGAACCCAGGACATTGGTTTAAACTAAAACAGGGAAAGTTCAGGTTAGGTATTAGGAAGAAGTTCTTTACTGTGAGCGTAGTGAGGCACTGGAACAGGCTGCCCAAAAAAGTGGTAAATGCTCCATCCCCGGCAGCGTTCAAGGCCAGGTCTGACAGAGCCTTGGGAGACATACCTCCCATATGAAGACAGGCTGAGAGAGTTGGGGCTGTTCAGCCTGGAGAAGAGAAGGCTGCGTGGAGACCTCAGAGCAGCCTTCCAGTATCTGAAGGGGGCCTATAAGGATGCTGGGGAGGGACTCTTCCTTAGGGACTGTAGTGGTAGGACAAGGGGTAATGGGTTCAAACTTAAACAGGGGAAGTTTAGATTAGATATAAGGAAGAAGTTCTTTACAGTGAGGGTGGTGAAGCACTGGAATGGGTTGCCCAGGGAGGTTGTGGATGCTCCATCCCTGGCGGTGTTCAAGGCCAGGTTGGACAGAGCCTTGGACCACATGGTTTAGGGCAAGGTGTCCCTGCCCATGGCAGGGGGGTTGGAACTGGATGATCTTAAGGTCCTTTCCAACCCTTACTATTCTATGATTCTATGATTCTATGACATGGTCTAGTGGAAGGTGTCCCTGCCTGTGGCAAGGGGTTGGGACTGGATGAGCTCAAGGTCCTTTCCAATCCAAACCATTCTAGGATTCTGTGATTAGTCACATTCACAGAGGAACACCCACTTGCACCTTCTTGCTTCTCAGCATGCCACCAGTTCTGTTCCCTGCTATTCAAGAACTTCCAAATTTGTTATTCTAGTCAATTAAAAAACCCTATCTATGGCTTCAATTGAAGATCTCAAGAGCATTTTGCAAAGCTGAATACCCAACCTGCTTGGCGTTATTCAGGTTAAGCACCAGGCTACAAGCACACAGCTCAGCCTTGTTTATGTGAAAAATTAAACTGACCTTTTTGGCTCTGTAAAGCCATGTGGCTAGTGCTGCCCTTGTACAGACCATTTATTCCAGTGGATTGTCTGTGCTGAGCTTTTATCATCCAGAAAAAGACACAGAAAGAAGAATCTCCCCTTAGAGCCTCAGATCTGCCTAGATAACACTTATAAAAGCACCCAGAATAACACAGTGACTGAAGACTCACTGAACCCCTGGAGGACTGGGAAAGGCAGTGGAAGAGGGAGGGGAAAATGCCCACACATGCCATGAAGGCCACATGTCCCCAGTAGCATTAATTCTTATTCTGAACTGAAAAGCAGCAAATTTAGTCTTTACCTAAATGCCCTCTTGATCTTGTGCTGAAGAACAGTAATGACAGAACTGTCTGGCCTATGCTCCCTCCTCATTTCCTTCAGTTAACTTCCAGATAAAGAAAAAGCAGATATTTTTTTCTCTTGATCCTTTACCAGCTATCTACAAGCTTACTAGTTTCAGTTTCTCAAAGTAACCATTGAAGTTTGCTCCAGAACAAGGCACACTAGTGTGTCTATAACCTCTTCTACCCTAACTTCCACTAACTCTTCATGTGCTCCCCAACATCAGCTCCCCCCAGGAATTCTTCTTAAGCATATACAGATTTGTTCATAACAGAGCACAGACAGCTTAGAAAACTGGGCGTTGTTTGGAAAAAACAAACACCATGAGCTGAAGTTGTATCAGCTGTGAAATCCTACTGCCCCACTGCTGCTGGTTCCCCAGCTTATTTGCTCTAAACCCCCTCACAGCCTTGGAAACACGACAGGAGTTTAACTCCCCCTTGCATTGTAACACACATCAACACTCCTCCCTGTCTGTGTCATTCCGTGTATTACAACAGATCTACCAGGGAACCGACTGGCACCCAGCTTGGTTTCATGTTCTCAGCACTGTTCCACTCTCTACCTCAGTAACTGTTATTCCTTCAGCTATGGCTGCCTTCACATTGGCTTTTTCCATCCATAGGTGCCTGAAGTTAAAGCCCTTCAAAAGAGATTTTTCAGGAGTCTAAATGATGAATCAAGCAGCTGTCTTGGAAATTAGAAAAATTCTAACAGAAGAGAATGTCAATACAGCGGGGAGAATTTCCCTTTGCAAACTGTGTTAGTTTAGATCTGCATATTTAATAATTTCTATCACTTCATAAAGCACAGGGGAAAAAAAAAAGTTACTCCTCTGATTCACCAGAGCTATTTATAAACACGTGTCAAAGGACTAGCAGATGTTTTCTGTAGTACATCTGGGATTAACAGACAAAAATATGTAATCATGGTTAGAGTAAAGGTAGATGGCTCTTCCTCAGGTAGGAATTATGAATCATATTTAAGCATTAGATTTTCCAATAGAAGAGTCCCTATTAACCCACTGCAGCCCAGAAACTTGCATTAACACCCATTCTCACCCTGACTGGAAGGGTCTCAGTCATTCAAGAAAAGATTCCCCCTCACTTGCAGTGACTGCATTCCTTCTGCCACTCCTTCACATCAATAAACCTACTTGCACCCAGTTGTGCTTTGCAGCACAGCAGGTCACTTGCAATGCTCAGCTCTTTAGCACAGCTCCTCCAGCAAGGGTGCTGGTATACAATTTCGTGGGCAGGCCCTATTTTAAGTCTCATATACCAGATTAAAATAGTATGAGTTAAAAGTAGTAATTATCAAACATCTGCACTCTCTCTAAAGCTGCAAGGCTGTTTAACCAACGCATGAGCTATAAACTCACTGAATGGAGCTATTTCAGATTAGCTATAAAACTAAATCAGGGTGAATTCCCAGAGTAGTAAAGGGTCTAAATCCTCAAGGTTATACACATTGAAGTTCTGCAGCACCAGTGGTTTGAGTGATTTCCAGTTAAGGCAGGACAGCAGAAAACAACAGGCATTCATCACCATGTTGGATGCCTGTCTCAGTATGGCACAGTACTCAGTCCCCTTTTATCCATCATGTTTCCTTTCATGTCCAGCAAAGCCAAGAGATACCAAGTAAAACTGAATACAGCGAGTCCTTTAACAGGAGCATCAGGGCCACGCTGGTCCTCCCTGCAGACCAGCCTCACTACCCACCTGTGACGAGCAGACAGGTTTTGCCGCTAAATATTTTTGTGAGCTTTGCTAATTCCCTACATAAGAAAGGTAATTTAGAAATCAAACAGTAACGGTAGATATAATCTCAAGGCAGGGCTGAAGTCCCACTAAAGTATATTTCCAGCTCATAAACATTTCTACTAATGTGGCTTCCTTTGCGAGATCAGTGTCTTGATCTTCCAGCTGCAGAAGGAAGATACTTGTGCTGCTGAAAAACATACAAATTACTTTTCTGTTACCCCTTTCCGTTAACTTTACCAGACCTGCAAAGAAGCTGCACACTAATGTCAGCACTACACATGCCTGCCTAGAAATGCTAATGTTTCACAAAACTCAAATGTATTGAGAGGCAAATATGTACATTGGTATTTTAAGTCATCAGTTTGGGCACAGGATTTCTAATCTCTGCCCGCTGTGCTCCCCCTGCCACCTTTTGTGAACTGTTAATCTCTGATGCAGAAGCCTATTATTAGAGCTGACTGAAGAAAACAACAAAAACTGAAGACATGTTGTTTGTTATGGAAAAGGTACGGGCAAAGCCTTTTTAAAGCCAAAAATGTAATAAGCCTTTGGCTGTTTCTCCTAAGTAAAAACTAAAAAAAAATCCTTGGTATTTTAAAACCTAAAAATTTAATTACAGAAGTTTAGTGACTCAACATAAAGTTATGCCCTTTTTAAACAGAAACTTTCAATTCAGCAGGGAGAAACAAGTCCTACTGAACACTTAACATGGCCTTAGCACCCCAAGACAGACCAAAGGGTACCTACAAGACCACACATATTGCAAAGCAAGCTGGGCTTTCACCTCCATTTAAACACAAACCTGCCTATAAACCAACCCAGGAGCTGGAAAAAAAAAAAAAAAGAACACAAACCCACAGCCTTTAGGTAGGCTTGGAAGTACTTGGAGGCTGGTGTAGCCAGTGGGACTGAGGATGAGTTAGCACTGTGCAGCTAAGAGAGCTTCTCCCATCGTCCCTGCTTCCCCACTCGTTTCCCGTGTTTTTCCTGCACTGTAACTCCAGAGCCAAGAATAATCTTTCCACAACCCCCATCTCAAAAAAAAACAAAAGAAAAAGTAAAAAAGGGGGGGAGGGCAGCAAAGAGCTACCAGACTAGTTCAATACAGATAAACCAGACGTGCCTTGAGTCATAGCTCGCTGGAACGAAGACAGAGGCTGGTAGCCCAGATTGGGCAAGGGAGCGATCGATCACCCTTGCCAAAAGACACCAGTCACCTCCTGGGCAGGGCAGGCAGACAAGGAAGTGCCCCTCGCTAACACTCAATTCCTCACTAAATAAGTGCACCATATGCTTCGCTAAAAACTTTCAGCCTGAAAGATTTCGAGTGTGCCAAACTAGCTTAAAGCAGTGAATAAAAAACAGCTGATATGACTCCAGGCAAAAGGGGACGCAGGGACAATGGTCACACACAGCCCAGTGCTGCAGGTTGAGATGCACTCCCCACTTTTTGGCTGCAAAAAGTAGCACGAAACTTCTTGCCAGCTTAGGAGAAGCACTCACCTTACTGCATGCCAGCAGATTAGAGGTGGGTGTCGAAAAACGTGGCAGAGCCGAGCTAAGGAGAGGGGGCTGCTCCCGGCGAGGGGAGGCTGTGTGTTGTGGACGGGAAGAGAAACACCCTCTCGGGCGGGAGGGAGGGAGGACGCTCACCTCGGCCGAGCCCCCAAGAGAAGCCCGGGGCCGGGAGGAGCGCACCGGGGCCGAGGCACGCGAGGCACTCTGCCCGGCCCGCGGCCGCCTCGCCCGGGCCCACAGCCGGAGAGCGGCGCCGGGGCGGCCCCAGCGCGGGGCGGAGCCTCGGCACGCAGCCCCGCCGCCACCGAAACTTCTCCGGGAACGGGGCTCGCCCGGCGCCTTCCCCCCGGAAAGCTGCGCTCAGCGGCACCACACACAGCCGGCTGCCCCCCACCCCTGAGCCGGCCGCCAGCCCCCGCCGCCCGCACCGCCCCGGCCCTCCGCGGCCTCCCAGCGCGCCCGGCCAGGCCCGGGCCCCGGCCCACGCCCCAGCGGTGGCGGCACGGCCCGTTCCGCTCCACTCCTCCGCGCCCGGCCGGGCCGCGCTCCGCTCCGCTCCCCCGCCCCAAGGTCCCGCCGCCCCTCACGGAGAAGCGGCAGCCGGCAGGGCCCGGCCCGCCTCACCGCGCAAAAGTTTCCAACTGAGAAAGCGAGCGGCGGGGCCGCGTCCGGAGACCCCGCAACTTTACCGGGAGCAGAAGGGTCGCCTCAGCCGCCACCGCTCGCTGGGGTCCGGCCGCGGCCGCTTTGTCCGTGTCCGCCGGTCCCGCCGCGCCCGTCCCGCTGAGGAGATCGGCTCTTCCGGGCACCTCCCCGCCCCGCGCGGCACAGCCCGGCCGCTCTTCCCGGCGCCGCCCGCCGCGCCGCCCCCGCGCCCTTCTCGGCACCGCCCGCCGCAGGTGAGGCCCCGGCCCGGCGCGGCGTGAACCCGCAGCACCTCAGCGCGGCCCCGGGCCGGGCGGCGTGGGACCGTGGAATCCCGGACTGGTTTGGGTTGGAACGGAGCTTAAAGCTCATCCAGTTCCAGCCCCCTGCCACGGGCAGGGACACCTTCCACTAGAGCAGGTTGCTCCAAGCCCCTGTGTCCAACCTGGCCTTGAACACTGCCAGGGATGGGGCAGCCACAGCTTCTCTGGGAAAAGTCTGTGCCAGCGCCTCAGCACCCTCACAGGGAAGAGCTTCTGCCTCAGAGCTCATCTCAATCTCCCCTCTGGCAGGTTAAAGCCATTCCCCTTGTCCTGTCTCTACAGACCCTTGTCCAAAGCCCCTCTCCAGGTTTCCTGGAGCCCCTTTAGGCACTGGAGCTGCTCTAAGGTGTCCCCTTCAGGAGCCTTCTCTTCTCCAGGCTGCCCCAGCCCAGCTCTCTCAGCCTGGCTCCAGAGCAGAGCTGCTCCAGCCCTCGCAGCAGCTCCGGGGCCTCCTCTGGCCTCGCTCCAGCAGCTCCACGTCCCTTTTGTGCTGTTGCCCCAGAGCTGGATCAGGACTGCAGGGGGGGTCTCCCCAGAGCGCAGCAGAGGGGCAGAATCCCCACCCTCGACCTGCTGCTCACACTCTGGGGGTGCAGCCCAGCACACGGGGGAGTTCTGGGCTCAAGCGCACACTGAAGCCGGGTCATGGGGAGCTTCTCATTGACCAACACCCCAAGTCCTTCTCCTCAGGGCTGCTCCATCCCATCTCCCCCAGCCTGTAGCTGTGCTGGGGAGTGCCCTGACCCATGGGCAGGACCTTGCACTTGGCCTTGTTGAACTCCATGAGATTCACACGGTCACCTCTGCAGCCTGCCCAGGTCCCTCTGGATCCCATCCCTTCCCTCCAGTGTGTGACTGTGCCAGACAGCTCAGTGTTGGCAAAGTTCCTGGGGGTGCTCAATCCCACTGCCCATGTCACTGACAAAGATGTTAAATAGCATCAGTTCCAAAGGTAGAATCAACAAATCTTAGGTCAAAACTGGCTTTTGTCTTCCTGAGGTAGCACAGGGCAAGAAAGGACTGTGGGCAACTGGGAAGTGGCTGGTGTTGAGATTTGAAGGGGATGGAGGAAAAATTATAGCTCAGTTCCTCTTGGCTTTGTGAATTGGTGTTTTGTTTTGAAAACCTAATTATCTTAACTTCCATGTGCTCAAGGCCAGGTTGGACGGGACTTGGTGCAACTTGATCTAGTGGAAGGTGTCCCTGCCTGCGGGAGGGGATTGGAACTGGGTGAGCTTTAAGGTCCCTTCCAACACAAACCATTTTAGGATTCTATGATTCATGAGATTTGTTGCTTTTAGGAAAATTCTTGTTTTCCTGCAAATGTCTCTAATTACAAGAATACAGAGGAGAAGAAATCCCAGAGGCAAAGCAGGGCCACCAGAGCCCCTCTCAGAAGAGGAGGTTTTAGGAACTCGCCCTTGATTCACAGAGGCAGTTTTGTAGTGAAGAGAGTCGTCTTTAATCAGTAATTTGTTTCAAAGGTTTCTTTGAAAAGTCTCAGTGAGCATCTTGTGAGAGAGTGACCGTTTTTATCCAGCAACAATTACTCTGTCATTTTTCATAGCACATTTTGAGATGGTTTTTAATACACGTCTCTACAAAACTTACACTTGTACTGGATTGTAAAAACAATTGAATAAATTTAATACATTTCATGACTCATTTGCCAATGCTTCTGAGATACCTGAATCTACTCACGCCATCCTTTGGTATTAAACAAAATAGAGAGACACTGGGCAACCTACCAGGAAGGGAGGTTTATTCAAAGTATGTAATTTAGCTGAGGGAGATGGGCATCCATGTGGGCTCCTGAGGGGGCTGCCCCCCAGGTCAGGGTCACCCCATGGTTCAAGACTGTGACTTTCCTCCAGGTCCTGGTTCAGTGGCATCAGCAGGACCGTGTTTCCAATTTTTGCCATGCTCCTACAAGCCTCTCCTGCAGGACAACAGACAGTGTCCTGCAGCGATTTAGATTGCATTTTTCCTTCCTGCAGGCTTAATCCAAGAAAAGGGTCCAAGACAAGGAAATAAATGGCATACCGTTGTTTTACAATCCAGAAAGAAAATAGGGATCAAGAGTCCAACCTTGTCGGTGAGTGAAGTTAATCGAAAGAAAGTGAGATCTGTAATTATGATACTGAGACACACATTATTAAAACAATATAGGTTCTTCAGTGCCTTAACAAACAGCCTCTCCTCTGGAAACACAGACAAAACAGATTTTTTTTTTTAAGCTCTTTGTATTTGCTGCTTGTACCAAAACGTTAATATTTTGGTGTCAGTTGCACCAGGGATTCAAACTACTCATTTCTGATCTGTAGCATACTCTTAGTAAAATTGAGTTTACACTTCAATAGCTTGCTTGCTTTCTTTCATTACTGCTTTTAATATCATGTCTTGGCCTCCTGCAGTGCTTCCACATTCCACAGTTCTGCACATCTCTCATCCTTTCAGGACAAAATGTCAGATGCAAAAAATAATCCTTTTTAAAACTACAAACTCAAAGGTAGAAGGCCTGGAGTTGTGGAGAATCACACGTTCCGCACCACATGGCTGCAAAGCAAATGGAAAAGCAGATCAGCCGACAGCTCTGCTGGCTTGTGGAGTGAGTTAACAGAGTCAGCAAACAAAAAATAATATTAGACAAAATAGAGCCAGCCAGGTTGAGATTGGACTTTGTCTCTTAATTAACAGCTCTCTTGGACCATAGTGGCAGGCTCTGTCAAGGAAACTAAAACACGGGGTGTTGTTTAGACAGGCACCCAGGAACAATAGTTAACACTTCCCATTCAGTACATGTCATTAAGACAGCATCAGGCTGTGCCGGCAGCTTGAAATCTAATCCATTTTCTGAAATGAGAAGTTTTCTGCTTGACCCCTAATCTTCATTTTAACCATGTTTGTGGGTTTGTAATCCTGTTTTCCTGGGTTTTTTTAAAATGCTCCTCTTGCCCGTTTTCACCCAGTGAAAACCAAATGCGAGCCAGGGGAGAGGCTAGCCGAGGAGAGGCCTCCACAGTGATATTGCGGGTGGGTTGTTGAGTGCATAAAACAAACAACTGTCTTCAGTCTCACCTCTGTTAGGGCAATCTGAGGTGTAGCACATCAGAGCAGAACGTGGTTGGTGATGACGCACTCCTGGCAGTGTGTCCCCATTAGTCAGATGTGTGCATAAGGGCAATCCCTGACTAGTGCTTCCTGAAGACACCCGGGTGGGTGTAGTCACAAGAGGAAAGCTGCCTTTTCGCTGCCAAATCTTGGGGTAGGTTTGCCCGCCAAGCAAGAAAGGACCTTGTTTATGTAGCACCTGGTGTAACTATGTGTCTGCTAGTTCCAACATACACAGGGTCTAAACTACATGCTTCCGCTGGAACTGGATTTTCTATTTCTGTGACAACATTGCTGAAATGAAGTAGTTGCTCCCTGCATCCATTCATGCCCATTTCAAAATGTGTCTTTGCTCTCTGTGTGCTTTAAAAGAGCAGTTTAGTTTTGTTATTTGTGAGAAAAAAAGTGTGGAAACAGAAGTGAGGGGTGCAAAGACAGGACTGCTGGGGCAGGAGATGGTAATGAGAGAATTAAGAGGGAAGGAAATAGAATGAGAAAAAGTGGAAAAGATGTAGGGCGGTGTAATGATGGGTGGAGGCTGCTGCAGGAGAGGCTGAATGGGCAGCGGTCAACCAATAGAAAGAGGAAAAACTAAAAATACAATAAAAGAGTCCCAGGATCCAAATACCAGCGGGATGAGCTGTCTGGAAGCTGATGTCATGCTGTGCAGCAAGGACAGCCCCAGGGTAGCTGCGCTGTGCCACCAGCTGCACTGACTGCAGAGGAGCAGGAAGATATGAATGCCCCATCCCTGGCAGTGATCAAGGTTGGACAGGGCTTGGAGCAACCTGCTCTAGTGGAAGGTGTCCCTGCCCGTGGCAGGGGGTTGGAACTAGATGAGCTTTAAAGTCCCTTCAACCCAAACCATTCTGGGATTCTATGACTGGTGGCTCTGATGAAAAGGGACAAAATTCAAGGTCTGGCACAAACATCATCTCATGCATGCTACGGCATCAAGTCCTAGGGGCTCCCCAGCGTTGGTCTCAGCATTCCCATGCAGCTGGAAGCATCACCATTCCTCTTCAGGGCTCAGATACATAAGGAAGCAAGATTGTTTCCCAAGATCCAATTAGGAAACAACACCTGCACAGCTAGAAAGCAGGTCCCAATGTCCTGGTGCCATCTGTGCCTCAGGACTGCATTAGCAGGGTGGAAACTTTGTAGGCAATGCTTTTGGTGGGACTGCAGCTATGGCAGCTAAGCTGTATGCCCCTCACAGCAGAACAACCCACTTCGATTAAATGAACCTCAGTCAGGAGGAGAACAGATTTACCAGTACACCTGCGTCTAAATTGGGGCTCCTTCTGGCACTGCCCAGGGATCAGACCTCGCTGCCCCCATCAATGCTGCGATGCCCCCGAGGTCAGCACAGACTGCGCGAGCCAGAGCTACAGCCACAGGTACTGCTCCAGGGCTGATGCCTGCTGCCCACCATCACTGCCCACCCTCTTCAAGAAAGACTCTAGAAACATGCTTCAGGAAGCCACTGGATTCCTAACCAAAACACTCTTTCTTCCTCCTCCACCGAGTGCTCCTGGGGCCTCCAGGAAGGGAAACAGAAGCATTCCATAACACCATAAGCCCAGGGACTGCTGGCACAGAGCAGAATCCCCCCATGCACACACACAACAGCACAGGCCTCCTGGAAAAAAACAGGCAGAAACCATAATGAGGAGAAATGATGCTGTCCCGAAAGGCTGACCATGAACTGGGTTCTCTGGATGCTGCTTTGCCAACTAGGGAATAGCCTGGCTGGAACAGTTTGCATTCACCTCCGGTTCACAGAGCTTTTGTGTAACAAACTGTCATAGCCCCGGAGAAGGGAACATTCAGAAAAGCGCCCTGAGGCAATGCATAGCAGAAGCCTGAGAATCCTACTGCATGAGTCACTGACCTCCACACACGGCATCTATTTCAGCCTTTAATTAATCAGGTTTTACATCTCTATGGCACTTTCCCTCCAGAAAGATCCTAAAATGCTGTGAAGACTAAGGACACAGCACCACTGAAATGTGGTGCCCAGAGAGGTGGGACTGTGCGGGGAAGGAAAGCTTAGCCAAGGGCACTGGGGAAAAAACTTCTTCATTTGAAATAGCGCCTCTGTTGCATCACTGAGTATTTCATACCCATGGAGAACAGACAACAAGATCTTAGTTTCTAAGGCACTGCATGAATAAATAGGCATCATAGATTGCTTTCTTTATCTGGGCAAGATGCAGTGCAACACCAGTACTGTGTAATTTTAATTTAGGGTATTAAAAGACCACAACTTAAGCTACAAATTTAAGCTATTGTTGCGTCAAGGTTTCCCTTCCTCCTGATAAATTATTCCCAAACGCTAGACACAAAGCAGAAGCCAGTGAAGGAAACAAATTCCATGCTGACAGCGCCTGACCCCACACTCAGAGCACCAAACTCCCTTTCACACTCCCTGGAAGCTCAGCAAGTAAGCACCAAGTGGCCCGAAGCACCAAGTGGGACAGTTGAGAAACCAGCATGGAGACAATCCTCCTTATCCCAAAGCTGACATGGTCCCCAAGGGCAGCTAGGGCTTTGCTGAACCACCACGAATCCCTTCCTTTCTATTTCAAAGGATTAAACTAGTCAAATCACTCTGCTGGGCTGACTTCCCTTAGATGATGAGCAGGGCCTGGCTTATGCTAACCCAAGGGCAACCAAAAGGACTGTCAGCCACAGCTGGCATCCCTCTTGCTAAGTACTTGGCCAAAACAGGCTGGGAACACTTGGCCGCAAAGAGTTTTCAAAGGAATGTCAAAATTTTCTTTTTCTCAGTTCGATTCCAACCTATTTTTGTCTGCCACTTTCTGGAAGAGATCCACGGGCATTGCCATGGCTAGTCATAAACATTCATTGCTCCCCAAGGAGAAATTGCAGGCAAATTACAGGCTAGCATGCTCTTTTTGTGCCTTTCCTGCTCAGGGCATGTCAGCATTGCTGCATTCCCTTCTGCCCCCAACACATTCCACCCTGCTGTGTCCTCTCCCTGATAGACATTAATGAGCTGCCTGTGTAATTAACACGTGCAGCACAAGATGAGTCCTCAGTGCTGTCAATGGGATGCTGGAGAAATGCAGATCCTGTGCGTACAGAGTGGGATCACTCCCGACTTCCACCTCCACCCAAGCGTCTCTCTTTGCCACACTGCACTTGAGCTCCTCCTGCTACCTTAACCCAGAGCCAGGGCAGGGCCTGACTGTGTGTGAACATCAAGCCTGTTGCACCATATCTGATATTCCCTTCCCCGTGTGCTCCTGCTAATGCACACGTGCTGTGCAAAGCTCCACATCGTTCCTCTGGGCACAAAGAGGCGATGTCCTCACCTCCCAACACGGCAGGCTGGCACAGAGAAGCACCCTTAATCCTTCACGTTCCAGCATTCCTGAGTAGCAAGTATTACTAGCAGATATTATCCCTCTCTCATGAAAACATGCACACACAGAAGCAGGTTTTATACTGTTGGAGCAGAGAAACGAAAGCAGAGCAGGTTAGTGCTCATATATCTCTGTAGCTCCCACCCTAAACTCATATCCCCACCATTCCCAGCCCGGAGTCTAAGCCCAGGACCGCACTGCCTGCATCGTAACAGAAGGCCCTGAGGCTGGAAATCCCAGAACCATGTGGCTGTTCAGGTATCAAAACTTCATCCAAAGGGAGGAATCCTGTCACCTGGGTGAAAAGCGTTGCTACTGAAATATGATCAAAGAGAGAGTTATCAACTTAAGTGTACTCAGGAGTTTCTGTTCCAGACAGAATTATTAACAAGAAGCCAATCTTATAAGGTAGCTGCTATTGACAGGGAAATAAAAGGAATACAGTTCTTACCAGACAGACCTAAGTTGTTCCAAATTGCTGTCAGTTTGAAATATCTTGCTGGTAATTTGTTTCCAAATTCTTTCTCCCTAAATTTGATTTGTTGCTGTACAGTGGATGATCTATTCTGCACACCATCTCAAAGAGCATTCTCATTGTCCTCTCACCCATTGTTTGTGAGCTATCACTTCTGGGAGTTGGCAGCACTTATTATAAAGAGGGACATCATTGCTTGAAAAGCAGATTTTGTCCGAGGATGTGGTATCTGCTGCTGTTACAAATAGCAGCTAAGATGACTGGGAGGAAAGTCATCAGGGAAAAATCACATTTCCTCTCTATCTTTGTCTGTATGGGCAAGCAGCCACGGTGCACATCTGTACCTTGTGCTGGGGGAAAGATGAGGCAGCATTCTCTGACAAGACTTCAATAAATCCTTTCACCAGGATCCTTTTTTAACCAGGAGAAAAATGAGCAGGGTTTCCCACCTCCTGTGGTATTGTAGCAAAAGATGGAGCATCACACCCAGCAATTCTTTTTCTGCTCATTTCTGCTCTTTCTTATGTGAGGGAGGAGAAGGTAACTCTGATCTATGAAGCATCCTGCTGGGTTCAATGATGTCTCCTACACAGTATGTCTGGGGCTTTCCCATGCCTCTGAACAAAGACCCCCAGCTCTCCAGAAACCTGATCACAGGATATATTTCTGCATGCTTGACAGAAAGGTAGGAACACGAAACTAAAGCCTCACCTATCCATCTGAATCCACCCCACCTGTGTGTAGTTGCTGATGAGAGGAGCAGTATCCCTGCTCTGGTTTTCTCATTCGAGAACATACGTGTATCTTCTCCTGTCCTTTCGCTACTTCTCCCACGTTGTCCAGTGGTTTAAGCAAATTCAGAGAAATTCTAATTTTGGGGTCAGGAGCTAGCTCAGCTTAGTTCTGTGGCTTTAAAGCATGGGCAGAACACAGACTCAGCCCAGCTCACACAGCATGAGTTGCCCGAAGGGCTGTATGTGCAGCTTCCCAGAAAATAAAGGTTCTCACCCATCTTGTGTGTGTGGCTGTACCAGATTAAAAAAAAAAAGATAATGTGTATACCTGGTACTTGCTTATTGCTGGATCTTCCTGGGAAGATATTGGCAGCTTTAGCATATTTCTGCTCACCAGCTTTTGGTGGGACCCATAGGTGGCATGGCTGTGGAGAGAGCACTGCAGGTGGGTATCGGGCACTTCACCCCAAGAGCTCACACTGGGCTTTGGACAGGTCCTGGTGCCATCCAGAGCATGGAGAGAGCCGGAAGGGAGCTGGTGGAAGGATCACACTCTACCCGGATAGTTGCTAGAAAATACTAATTGCTGCAAATGCCAGAGAACAACAGCAAATATGGTGGTAAGTTTGCCACACAGCTTACCCTGACATTACGTCAGAGAAAGCTACACTTAAGCAATTGTAACATCACTGAAAAGGCTGAATTAAGAAAAAAGTGAAGGAACATAAACCTCCCACTATTGTTATTTTCAGAAAGAAACAACAGGAAAAGCCAGTTGGAAGGCCTTGAGGCTCCGAGCTGTTATTCCTCCCTGGAAACCAGCCACATAAGACACAGGAACACACTGAACCGTGGGGGACGTCTCGGGTGCCACTGCCAGGGCTGGGACACCACAGTGTCCCCAAGCACAGGACAGCAGTGGGGTTGCTTGGGAGCCAGCAGCCTTTGCAGGAGCAGGCTGAGCCTTTCCAAAGTGACCGAATGCAGGTGTCAGCCAGGCAGGAACAGCACAAATCAATCTCTCACTGCTTAAAAATATATCTGTATATCAGATCCAAACCCTTCCCTCTAGAGTCTTGTGGCAGAAATGGAGGTTTAAAATGCTCAATTATTTATAGCTGAAATGCTGGGGAAAAACCAACCTCATCTGTCCTGCTGGAGCAGAATGTGCCAGTCCCCATCACCCACTGCTTGCACAATGCCAAAGAGTAATGAGGGACAGGATGCAAGCTCCCCAAAGCAGAGCCAGTTCACACAGGGACATGGTCAAACCCAAATTATCACAATCCTTCCATGCCTGGGTGTTAATTATCACCAACTAGGTGGGGTGGGTGGTTCCTTAAGTACAGGTTTCTGGCAGGTCAGGGAGAAAGGACAGGTTTTGTCAACCCACAAAAGTTGTGTCAAAGGGGTGCTTTGGAGATTTAACAGCTTTTAGGAGGGAACCTGTGGGAGTTCCTCCAGAGAACTGATTGCCTTGACTTGCTTTTTGTTTTTCTCTTTCCCTGTGTTTTGGAAGAGCTGCGGCTTGCCAAGGGCCCAGCGTAGGGAGCGGGCATCATGGGTCTCTGCCCAGTGAAGGAAGATACCATAATCTCTGGTGATGCATGTTAAGGAGCAACAAGAAGAGATGAAAGGGAACACAAACATGAGAGACCAGAGGACCTGAAGACAGCAAACATCCCATAACCACTGGGCAGGGCCTGGAAGAATTTTGCTTTGGAACATCAATTAATAATTACAGCTGTGCAGAGTCTCTCTCTTACCAAGTTCCCCACTGTTTTAGCCTGGTGCTCATCGACAGGCAGTGGCCTGGGGACAATGATGTGGAGGGATGGTTTGAAGCCAGCGCCTTCACTTGCTTTATTTAGGCTGGAAGAAGAGAACCAACAGCTCAGGTTTCCTTTTCCCTACTTGAGAAGAGACTCCATTTTCTGAGCTGCCCTGGGGAATGTGGTCATCAAGAAGAGCCTGAAATTCCAGCCTTTTGCTCGGCTGTTTTGTGGTGCATCACTCTGAGCAGTGGTTAAAAGGCACAGGGATGATGATGAGGAAAGTGCCTGTAACCATGGTGATCCTCTGCAGCCGCATCCCTCCCTGCTGCAGCCCCAGAGCTGGTGGACATGGGGTCCCCTCTTGCCCCATAGCAAGCAGGGACTGGTGCTGCCACCTGCATGTTCCAGGGGAAGGAAAAGGTGCAATCTGAAGGGAACACCCCGATAACTTGGAGATCATCACCATCACCTGTGCCTCCAGCCAGGACTTAGGGACAACCGTGCCATAACAGGACCTGCCCAGTGCAGATGCCAGCATAAAGCCCTTTTGATCCAGCTCTGAGACAACCACTGCCTCATCCCTGGGTAGCATTGCCCTGCGCTAGCTCCGCAGCATCCATTCTTCTTTTACAACATGATGCTCAGGCACTCAGGAGCTTTTGAGCCATGTCCTCCAGTGAAATCAGTAAAGGTTACAGCGTTTGGCAGCTGAGGAACTGGTGGTTGATCTTTCTATTAGGATAAAACTGTTCAATTTCTTCCCACCTCAACACTGCCTTCCCACACAGCTCTGTTAGTGAGGCCTGCACATAGAATATTAGGGATTAATGAGACAGGTGATTAAACACACTTCTGCTTAAATTCAGTCCCGAGAGGATGGATGTGGAACCGCCCTGCTGTGAATTAAGCAATAAAGTGGGGAAAAGTAGAAAACATGGCAGGGAAGTGGTTCTGTTTCATTAGCACTCTCATACCTAATGATCCCGGCACCTCTGCCCACTTGAGATGCAATTGCAATGTGATTTTGGTAAACCTGTGCAGACTCCGGTCCCTTGGCACAGCCATGCTGCAACCCTCCACTGCCGCAGCCCTGACGGAACCAGGGACGGGTGCTTATGAAGGGCCAGCAATGCAATCAGGAGGGGAGAAAAGGGCAAAACACAACTTAATAAACTACTGCCACTTTTTTTTTGTGTGCTAATGCTCTCTTTAAAAGGCTCATCTGTGCCACATGTTCACCTCCAGCACCTCCTCTAAACCCTCGTAGCTACATCAGCTTAGCGGCTACCACCGGGCATGGATGTGGCCCTGGGGGATAGCGCAACAGGTACTTTGTGGTCCCGAGCAGCAACACATTTTTAGGGCAGGTAGAGCCCCGCAGTGTCTCCTGACATTTGCGGAAGCCACCCAAAACCCTGTGCAAGTCTGAAAGTTTGGAAGAACAACTTTTATAAGAAGTAAACCCCTTCCAGTGAGAGCACTTCAAACCCACAGCTCTCAAAGGGCCCAGCAGTGGCAGTCAGAATGTTATTCCCTCCTTACAGATGGGGAAACCAAGGAAATTATCTGCCGCGTGTAACCCAGGAAAGCTGGGAATGCAGCAAGATCCCAGATTAGGGAAATCTCACCCCTTGGACCATAAAGGAGCTGTCAGATGTCAGCATCAAAGGCAATAAAATCGGAGCCCTGCTGCCCAGCTGGCCTGCGCTGTTGGGGGTGTCTTAATGCTGGCAGGTCCAAGATGCAGTCGATACTGCCCAGCACCATGCCCTCTGCTAGCAGCTTCAGTTTCCTTCCAAAATACCGGGATAAAAGCTTCCCGTGAGCACCACTAAAATCGTTGAGAGCAGAGAACTCCAAACCATCCCCCTGTGTGCAAATCTCCACTGACCGATAGCAACAAGAGCGTGCACAGACTGACCTCCTTCCACCCAGGAGCAGCTTTGCGGTGCCCACTAAAGCACCTGGGTTTGTGCTCTTCAGATCCTTGTCTGGATGAAGCAGCCCCTTGTGCCAATCAGCCAAAGGCTGGTTCTTGATTGCATGAGGATCAAATTCCCATTTTCTCCCCAACTACCTGGCACCAGGGCATTCTATCCACACCCTGGCTCCTGCTGCCAGCTATAACACAGGTATAGGGGACTGCTCATCCACTCGGGAGCGGAGCAGCCTGCTGCTAAACTTAATATTACTTGAGGTTTCCTCAGAGTTCATGCCCCAGGTTGCAGTTTGATGGAGTGAGCCAGTCCCAAGTGCTTCTGATGGATATAAAAAGGATATGCAGTTAGATGTGCACTTAAGCAAGTATATTACTGAGTTAAATGACTTCAGTTTTACTAAGCTAATTAAAAATGGAACAAAGCAACGATCAGATTAAGGTCATAATTAATAACTCTATAAGTTCAAATTATCCACTCACCCAATAAATACCACATATAATCAGAGGAAGCGGCTGGTAACTGGAGGGAATTCGTGTCCTGCGCAGAGGTGTTTGAGAGGCAAGAGCTACCTTTTGAACAGAGACCTCAGCTCACCATGTTAACCTTGCTGTAAAGGAGACTCTCTTCCTAAGGCTTTAGTGTCTATATGAGCCCAGGTTGCCCCTTTAAAGGGAATCAAGTGAACTCAGGATGGGCAAAATCCCCTTAATCCCACCTCCCAGGCAATCAGGGCAAGAGCCACCACCTGCCAGCAGAGATCACATCCCTCTTCTCTTTCCATGTGGCCATTTCTCTTAGAATCACAGAATCCCAGGTTGGAAGGGACCTCAAGGATCTTCTGGTCCAAACTTTCTAGGCAAAGCATGACCTAGACTAGACGTCCCAGTGCACTGTCCAGCTGAATCCTAAACATGTCCACCACTTCCTTGGGGAGAAGAAACAGGGTGTCCCACAGGCAAGGACACCTCCCACTAGAGCAGGTTGCTCCAAGCCCCTGTGTCCAACCTGGCCTTGAACACTGCCAGGGATGGGGCAGCCACAGCTTCTCTGGGCACCCTGTGCCAGTGCCTCAGCACCCTCACAGGGAAGAGCTTCTGCCTAAGAGCTCATCTCAGTCTCCCCTCTGGCAGGTTAAAGCTGTTAGCCCTTACAGCCACGGTCCCTTCAAAGGTATGGGTGAGCAGCATCTGGGGATACCCTCCCCCTGCTTCTGAGCATGCTCAAGAAGACACATAATCTGGATTTTACCTCACGATGGGCACACCAGCAGCCCCAGGCTGGCACTCGGGAGGTCTCTGTGCTTCCCATGGAGATGAATTTCCCTGGATCTGAACACGGCTGCCCGTCCTCTGCTGCACCTCAACGCCACGGCCAGGCTCTGGCAGCCAGCTGGGGATGCTCAGAGGGGCTGGCTGTGGGGGCTGAATCCCCCTGCATGGATAAGGCCTGGCAAAACCTGGGGGTTATGACCCCCATGCAAAAAGCAATTTATTTTGACAAATAAAAATAGGAAGCAATGCACTAAAGGCAACAAAGCTTTTCTGGATGCACACCAGTAGAAAAACACCCACCACTTGTCCTGGCTTTGGGAACCAGGGGAGAGAATAAGCTTAATTACTTTTGTAAATTAAATGTACAGGTGATTTGCTTGTGGCACATGTGGGTTTTGCCCTTCACTATTGAAGGGAAGGTGCCTTTTCTGCCACTGTAGGTTGTAATAGATGTAACGCAAGGCACAGGACTGTTCTGCGCTCACTGCCAGCGGCATTTTTTGCCTCTGCTACACCAGCCGGGCTGGCAGCAAGGTTTTTGCTTACAGCCACTTCTCTGCATGTCAAAACCCACCCTGCCAAGCACGGTGCTGGCCCACACCGGCAGGACTCGTGGTCAGGCCTGGAGGAACCCCCTCGTTCAAAGCTCAATCCCAGCCAGGCTGAAAATTCCCCCGGGAGCGGTCTGCAGAGCCCAGCCCTCCCCTACCCTTTCCCATTCCTGAGATGGGGAAATCTCACCTTAAAACCATAAAGAACTGCAGGCTGCTTCGTCTGCAAAGTTATTGCTCTTTTAAGAGCGTGGGGCACTGGCGTAACATAGGGTGCCCTTCGTGGTGGCTGTGTCCTCCCCCTGCCATGACTGTCGACCCTGCCAGGTGATGGGCTAAGAAATGCTAGTGTGCCAACCAATTTCCTAAAATTGAATCCAATTTTACATTCAATTTCCTAAAACCAAACAAAATCTCACCCCATTGTCCCCACCAATACACTATTAGACTAACTAGCAGTGATTTCAATCCCTCAGCTATCGTACAAAGACAGGCAGGGATGGAGCATCCAGACTTTTATTACTGTTTTATTGCTGCTGGCACCTGTGTAACCCCCCCAACTTCATAGCCCCACCTGCACTGGGGCCAGAGCAGCCCAGAGCAATCACAGCATCTTTCTGAAACCCCCATTTCCTGCTGAATTGCACCAACACCCAGACGCTTTCAGAGTGCCACAGGAGCCCTGCCTTAGCCACCCAAAAGCTGTCCTGCTCTATGAAGGCAACCTCCTGCCCCTCCACTTGCCATGCCACTGTAGGGTAGACCACAAATTCCTCTGGTTTTTAATAGAGTGGAAACATCCAACCCCACAAATGCATCCTGCTGTGGTTTATCTCCAGTTCTCATTGTGGCTGGAGCTTCTTGCAAAGAGCTCCAAAATTTAAGACTCTCTTCTTGGTTGCTCTCAAGTGGTTGAGCTCTGATGTCCCTCCACCAGTGGCCACCAAGCCCTTTGGGTATCTGGTTGCAGGGGGGAAAAGGGGTTTGCTCTGTCTCCCCTAACCCCCATCAGCTCCTTCTCATTAGTTCTCTGAAATCCCTAATGGTGCTGGGTCTCCATGCCAGGATTCAGGCTCTTCATGTTCTAAATGAGCAGGATTTAGCCAAGGTAATGTTTTAAGAGGGTTGTTGGAATGATCTGTTAATGTGTGCGGGGTGGGTTTGTCCTCTTGTTGCTCAGGGCCTGGAGCAGCTGTAAAAGAGGAGCCGAGAGCAGGAAGGTTTGCCAATTACATGATCCTACTGTTAATTATCTTAATTATGAAAGATATGTTGCTAGGTGGCACCTCCACCCGAGGCCTGCGCTGCAGCATTCAGGTCCCACATCCCTGCGGCTGTGAATGGAGACTCATCCAGACACTTTTCAGGGCTCCCGGGAAACTGCATCCCATCCCCCAAAGGGCTCCCCAAAGCAGGAGGAGAAGAGATGGAAGATGGGGGTGCTGGGGGCACCTCTGTGCCGGGGCTCCCTGGAGCCAAGCACCCAGCGCCCCGCTGGGAGGGTCCCTGCAGCATCCCTCCCGGCTCCCTCTGCCCTCAGCCCGGGGCAGCTCCGCCTGGTTTCCTCCCCACCCAGGCGGTTTCAGAGCCTGGAGTCCCTGTTTATGAAAAGCAAATGTTTTACCATTTGCTAATCCGGCTTGTTTGCAAAAGCCCTGAAGGCTCATTTTAATTGCAAGTAAATGATTCCTAACGATATAAATCAGAGCCGGGGAGTGTTTGTGATATCTTGCACTGTAACCAGGAGTCAAGAAATGAATTAGTCTCAAATTGAAAAGGGAAAGGTTTCCATCTGAAATTGGGCAAATATGAGACTTCATCAAGGAAAGATAATCACTTTGCGGGATAATAATGAGGCTTCAGCTTATCAGTTTTGCCTGGAGAATCCTTAATACGCCTGTAGCAGATTTTGCTGCTGTGAACAGTGTGAGACAACTCAATAAGAAAGCTAATGGAGAGAGAAGAGCGTGGCAGCCCCCGGCCCCAGCTCTTCCCTGGCCCAGGGACTCAAACCCACCTGGCTTGGGAGACAAAAAGTCAGGAAAATGAAAACAAATCATATAGATCACAAGGTGTCTGGCTGGGGGCAAGGCTCTGCTTTGGTGCATCCTCACCTTGCTCTGCCAGCATGTCCTGTGTATTAATGCAGAGGGGTGATCCCCAAACAGGGAACGCAGCTTGCTTTCCACCTGCCCAGGCTCCTGACCTGCAGGAGTATTTCACTTGGTGTCAGCTGGATTAGCCCTGGAGAGGACAAAAACCTGACTGCGGGTGCGCAAAAGCACAGGGACATGAAGTGGCCGAGGTCTGGTGTGTTTAGGATGCTGCTCCCCATCGCACCCCTCTCATCTGGGGAGTTCCCCAAGCACAAGGGTTGGATTCAGACTCACAGATACTTGCACCCCTTTCCCTCCACTTGCAAGCAAGGAAGCCTCAGCAGGGCAGCTCAGGGCCGTTTGGGAAGCAGTTGGCACAGCTACAGCCATGGGCTGTCCTCAAGGGCAGTGTCTCCAGTGCCATCCTGGGGGGGAAAACAGGAACCAGGGCTGTCTCCTACACGCCTGCTCCAAAAAGGGGCCTGTCTGTAACCTGGGAACTGAGCCCAAATTGCCTTGTAGTCCTGCTGATTTCCAATTAAGTAAGATGAAAGCTTCAGTTTGAGCTGGGGACTTTGTTTTTGGTTTTGTTTTTGGTTTTTTTCCAGGAGAAAAGTGGACAAGAATAAAAGTAACCTGGAACATTTCATTTGGTTTAGCATTCAGGGAAACCTTCTTTTCCCAAACTCAGGCTGAAAACGACTCAGTATTTTCCTCCCCAGATTGCTCCCATTGTTTGCATTGATTTCCACTTCCTGACACCCGAAGCCTTGCTCACGGAGCTGCTGCCTCTTTGCATGGCTGCAAGTGTCCCCTTAGAACCGAAAAGCTGCCAGCCCCACTCAGGGACACACCACCCCACGCTGGGGCCAGCTCCATGGGCTGCGCTATCAGGACGGGCTGTGGGCTGCTGGGAACCAGGAGGGATGCTTCAAATTCCACCATAAATCCCCCATGAATCCCCTGCAGCATCTATGAAATCTGGAATGCTGCAGGGACCCTTCCAAGCAGGGCACAGAGATGCCCCCAGCACCTCCATCCCCTACCTGTTTCTCTCCTGCTTTGGGGAGCCCTTTGGGTAATGGGGTCCTACATGCATTGCTTTGATCTCATCCCTCATTTTCCAGGAGCCCTGAAAAGCATCTGGATGAGTCTTTATGTGCAGCCCCAGGGATGTGGGACCTGCTGGGACACCCGGCAGCATGTATGGAGAAGCAAGAGGGAAGGGACGATTCTGGCACTCACATGCCAAGTTCAGGGAAAGGCAGGGACCTTGTTTGCCCACTGCAGGGGGATTCTGGGTGAGGGTCCCATGGGGAGACGAGCCACAATCAAACTGCCCAGGGAATGCAAATGGGGCTTTGATGAAGCTTTCAGCAGCACAGCGGCTGTGATGTATAATGGAGAGGGCTGTGGAGCTGAGCTGACTGTACCATGGACTCATCCCTGGCAGACGAGGGGCCCAGTCTGAGCGCGGTATCTGTGTTAATCCCCGCTCTGCCTGTGCAGTGCAGGATAAGCTGCCTGGCCAGGGAATGCTGCAGGGATCAGGGCTGCAGTGGGAGTTCCCCATGTGCTGGGAGTGTGTCAGCACCAGCATGGTCCAGAGGATGGGTGAAGCTTGTCCTGGTTGTGTCAGCTCCAATGTCACCAGCATACTGGGGGGACCTGACCGGGCAAGGGCATGGGGCACCCATCTCACCATGGCTACAGAAGGACACAAGCAGGCGGTGGGACCAGCCAGACACTGAGCACTGCTGCAACAGGCGGCTTTTCACAGCAGGGCTGCTGGACCTGTTGGCCGAAGGGCTCATACATCATGTTTGGTTTGCCCAAATGGCACCCGATAACTTGCATACAATTCAAAGTGGGCTGTAATTGCCCCGACTGTAATATCTCAGGCTGTTGGGAGGATAACGCTGGGTTATGTCCCCGCACAAAGCCCAAGATACAAACACACTTCCCATGGAGCATGTCCCCCAAGCCAGGACAGGATCCTGCCCCCCTGGGCAGGGCAGTGGCTGGGGCAGGCGGCTGGGGAGTGGGTGCAGCTGCTGCAGAGCAGAGCTGTGGGTTCATCACCAGCCTCTTCAAACCCCGTGCTTAAAAATATCCCCGCTCGCCCGGGCTGGCTCAGCTGCACGGCTGGTCCTCATCTCCCTCTCGGGATATAAATAGCTGGTGCTGAATAGCAGAGCTGGCCCAGCACTTTTCATGCTGCTGCACAAGACGGTATGGTGGCACGAGCCACGATGGGTGGCCAAGGACATTGGCCGAGCAGCCTGGCTGTGTCCCACCAAGCTGGGCTGAGGCTCCGGGTGTCCTGACGGGAGCTGCTTCCAGCCAAGAGCTCAAAGCAGAATGCAGTCAGGGGAGCAGCTCGGAAAAGAGACTGGTGCAGTTTTGGGGTGAGGGTCAAGGGTTGAGCTGTCCCCGCTGGCTGGGGGCTACAAACCCCTCCTGGCACCCTGGGCCCTGCCCCAGGGATGGTGCTAGCAAGGGGCGTGTTTCTGAACAAGCACGGCTTTCCTTTCCTAAGGTTTCACAGGACTTTGGGGGAAATGAGTGATTTTGTGATGAATTTTGTGTCAAAATTAGAAATTTGCATTTGCAGAAGGGGCGTCTCCTGCATTACGGTCCTTTGGTGGCAGACGATGAAGATGCTCCCACACCACATGTCCTCAGGCAACCCCTGGTATCAGGGAAGGATGATGTGCCCAGGAGGAAATAAAATAGATGCTAAAACAAAAGACAAATTATTTTTCCTTTTTTCTCTTCTACCAAGAGCCTGGTATTTAATAATGAAGGAGAGTCAGATGCTCAGATATACCCTTATTAAATGAAAGGTGTAAATGTCTTCACTTAATCCACTGTGCAGCTATCAAACTAAACACAGGGTGAAAGATTTTAATACCTTCTCTAAAACCAGCAGATGTTCTCATTATTCTCCAGTGCAGCTGCAGCTTCCTCTGTCCAGGAAGCTCCACAACTACTTTACCACGGTCCCCCCCAGCCTAACCCCTCTGTCCTGCCAGGAATTCATCATTAGTCTCCACATACCAAGAAGATGATCCATCACCCAAAAGGAAGAGGAGGAAAAGCCCACGTGAAGCCTGCCTTCCTCGTGGCAGTACACTGCATCCTTGGAAGCAAATTAGTCACAGAGCCACCAAGAGATGCTGTGAAATAACCCTGGGTGCTCAGTGGGCTAATCTAAGCAGGAGGAAAAATTCATGCCCAAAGGCAAGGTGAAACGTTTCTTGGTTGTAAATGATGGTTTTGGAATGGTGAAGTCTCTTCTGGGAAAGGGCTGGAAAAATCTGCTGCAAAGTCAGAAACCCCTCATATCCACATCGCTGCCCATCCGAGCTGGGGCTTGGCCACAGAGCAATTGCCACCAGCAATGGCTCTGATGGCACAGGCAGGGGCTGTACTGGAAGGCGATGCTGAAGCTGGGGGTCCCTTTCACCTCCTGTCCCTCCAAGCCGGTGTCAGTGGCTCTGGTTGTGTCACCATGCAGAGCAGATGGGACAGCCTCCATCATGACCAAGCTGGTCTCTGCAGCCCTTGGGGTCTGGAATGTTCACTCTTGCTCTGTCTCCTGTTTATTCACACCAGCACTGGAAATTTGCTCCATGTTCTCCTTCCAGAGAAGGAGAATCCAGAGGAGAGGGGCATTTAATCACTTGTGCTTCCTCCGCTTAAACTGTCTCCCCTTCCAGTAGCTCTGCTAGAGAAAAAGGGATGCTCTGAGGTGGCCACCAGCTTTGTTGGATAAGGAGATGCCTTGCATGCTTGCAGGCATCCCTGTCGTGTTTGGCCATGTTACCTACACCCTTTAAAAAGTACTTTTCCATGAAAAACGATCATCTCATAACCAGGAAAATACACAAAGCTCAACTTTGGGTGTCCCCTGAATTGGTGCCCAGACTGGGAAAGGCTGTCCCAGGGTACAGCACTGGGAAGGGCCATGAGCCCCTTCATGGCCAGAGGCGGCCTTTGCCTCTGCCACCAAGCCAAAAAAAGCTGCAGCTCAGTGTGATTTCCTGAGTCATCCCCAGCACATGAGTCACTGCTGCTCCTGCCTTTATCATCTCAAATGGGCCCTGGCTTGTTCCTCTGTGGAAGGCACGACAGGAGCCAGGGTGGGAGGGGATGCTTGCATCGGGCTCTGCAGCCACCCCTCCATAGAAGACATCTCTCTTCCTAGTTAAGGCATCAAGCCAAAATCAGCCCTGCCAGAGTGACTCTGCTTCGAATCTGTGGCTGCTCTCTGGAAACATGAAATGCTGGTTACACTCACAGCATAAGAAGATTACTTCTTCTTGACACTGGGCACACAACTGGTTACTCACCGTATCTTTCTAGCCAGTTAACCTGAGGATTTATCAGTTTGAGCACTCACCTTTATCAGATCTCAGCCTCGCTGAGCCGATGAGCATCTCTTACGCTTCCTGGGCTCCCTGGAAGATCTCTGCCACTTATTTTAAATGTGCTGAAAAGATGCCAGGTTTGGTGAAACTGCCTCTTTTGGAAGTCCCTGCAGCTCTGAGAGATGCTCCCCAGGCCAGTGCACAGAGATGCGAGCAAGTGGCACCAAAAAGCCTTGTACCCACCATCCTACAGCCCTGGGGGGTCCATCCTGGGCAAAACCTGATCCAGGGTGATGCTAGGTCCTTGCAGAGCTTTGGGGAGTGTTAAAACAATTACAGGGGGCAGCGACACAGGAGAAAGCTGCTTCATGGTCCCCACGTGCCCACACACATACACATGCATGTGCAAACACATGCGTGCACACATACATGTGCACACACACTTCACATGTTGGATTCAGAGCTGCAGTTCTCACTCATGATGTGCCCCAAATGATACTCTTGGTGTTTTAAGCAAGAACACTGGCACAGGGTGCCCAGAGAAGCTGTGGCTGCCCCATCCCTGGCAGTGTTCAAGACCAGGTTGGACACAGGGGCTTGGAGCAACCTGCCCGTAGCAGGGGGTTGGAACTGGAGGAGCTTTAAGGTCCCTTCAACCTGAACCAGTCTGTGATTCTATGGTAACATGACATGGACGATGTTACCCAGCCCCCAGGTCCTCAGCAGGTTGGGGCAAATGAGCAGGAGTCATCAAGCAGGAGGAGCTTCACTGCAGCACCCGACTCAAACCTCCCCCAAGCCCCACAGCATCTTGGTGAAGCCACTGTGCCCCCATCACCTCCAGGAGAGCATTCCCATTGCAACCCCAGGCAGCACGAGTCAGGAGTCCCTCGCTTTTGGCAAAGCCCTGACACTGCCTGTGCTGTGGGGTGAAAATGAGCCCAGAGCCCAGTGTGCGGGCACAGCTACAGCACCTGAAGAGCTGGAGAGTGCTACATCCTCAGGCGGCTCCAACGGGGCGTGTGGATTGAGCAGTTGTTTTCTCCCTGCCTCAATTCCTTGCTTGCAAAATACAGATGAAAATACCTCAGTGCCTGGCAAGGGAGCTGGGAAAATAGATGGGTTGTTTGAGAAGTGCTCAGAGCCTAACGATGAGCGCCACGTGGCAGCCTGGCTGGAAATCAATACCCTCAGCAGTGTGAAACCCTGGGTACCAAAGTGATGCTGCTGCCCTGCATCCTTCACAGCCAATTTTTGCTGCATGCAGGCATAGCGATGTGTATGAAGAGCTGGATCCTGCCACACACCATCCTCATCTTGGCAATCCCTCATCTTGCCTGTTTGTCTCTGCCACCTGAAGAAATCCTTTAGGAAGGGCAGCACGCAGCTTTGAAGATCTCTTTGGGGGCATTGTCACTGCCAAACCCAGGATTAATTACACGCAAGGGTATTCCCTCAGCTGCACTGTGGTAGGCAAGGGTTAACAGCCAAACCCCTGCTCAGGTTTGTTTTCTTCATTTAAAATCAGCTTTTCACAGGAAGCAGCTCCGTGTGCGGAGCAAAACTCATCACTCCAGGGATGTTCAGCACTGCTGAAGCCAATTTCAAACAGTAAATAGGTATTTTTAACATATTTCTCTTTATGACGCAGAAAGGTGACATGGCTGGATGGTGGAGAACTTACCTGAGCTAATGGCCCAGCTGGAGCTCTTCCAACTAGTCTCTTTAAGGAAATGGATAGTTTGGGGCTTTGCTTGGGCTTTAAATGCTTTTAATAGATCTGTGCTATTTACCTGCACTCTCAGTCCCTGCCACGGTGAAGGACATGGGTTCAGCTCGCCTGGCTCATGCTTGGGAGGGAGGAGAAAGCTAGAAGATGCTGAAGGTGGAGCAGGTCATGGACACGCTGGCAGAGGGCTGGCTCCTCTGAGCCGTGTGTGATGCACAGTGGCAGAGGAGCTGCCAGCTTCTGGTCCTTGGTTTGCCCCAAAGGAAACAAGAACTTTCCCTCCCAGGCAGAGACCTACCAGCTTGTGGGGTCCACCTCTGGCATGGACTGCTCGGAGTGGGGCTGCAGTGGATGTTCAGGGGTCCTTGCAATTGCAGCTGGATCCATGGTCCCTTGTGGACATTGGGCTTTTTCCCAGCACCACCAATGAACTCTGCAAGAGGTTCGTAGGCTCCTTCGTGGCTTCCCACCAGCTCTGTCTCTCCACCCATGGGAGGAAACAGAGCTGTGGAAGAGCCAAAGTGGTAATGAGCCTTTTTGTTTGGGCCCTGCTGGGTCTAGGTCAGGCTATGGATTATGTGATACTCTGCTGTTTCTTAAACACATTGGGAGGTTATTCACAAGACAGAGGTGCTCCTGTTCTCCTCACGTCTGGAGAAGAGCCTCTCAGCAGCCCAGATGCCTGACCATGGTCTACAGGCTGGCTTTCCCTCTCCTCCCACAATATCTTTCCACTCCCTGAGAAACCCACAGCAATTACTTTCTTGAGCACTTCAGTGGGGACCACCAACTCTCCGTAGTAGGAAAGCTTTGCATCTGATGATGGCCTTGTGCCCAGGCGACAATGAGTGACTGAGGCACAGGGTGCTAGCCAGCAATACTCTGAAGCCAGCTTTGCTGTGCTTTGCAAGAGGCTGTTGGGCTTTTGCTTGAGGAAATCATCTCTCCAAGCACCATGGAGAGGGTGAATGTTTGGGAACCGTGCTTATGGCTATCAACACAGAGCCGAAATCAGAAGGAGCTCTGAATTTAGACTGTATAAACAACAGCAAAGTTTAGTTTAACAGTGAGAGCCTGCCGCAGCGATGTCACTGAGCATCCCCGGATGGAGCTGGCTGCTCACTTTTGGAACAATCACCCATCCCACCCATGGAGTAGAGCCCTGTGCAGGGACCAGAGTTGCTGGTACTGTTTGGCCATCCTGCGAGGCAGCTTTTGGTGGCACAATGAACTTCAAGCTGCAGCGCTGATCTGATCATAGAGCCCAGGAGATGAAGGTGCTGGCTTACAGAAAGTAGTTCTTCAGATAAACTTCCCTGCAGGACTGTGTCCAAACAGCTTCAATAACCTTTCCGGCCTCATGGCAGGCTTGAAAATAAAATTCCAGCACTGGATGTAAGTAAGCGTGTCGTTGTCAGGCGGATGATGAAATAGCACTGTGCTGCTTTCAGCTCCCTGTCCCTTGCTCGGATGTGGCTTTCAATTAGCCCCAGTGCAGGTTCTGCTGCTCCCACTGAGCTGGGAATGACAGAGCTGAGAATGACAGAGCTGAGATAGAAGGTGACAGCCCCACACCAGGCTGGCCGGGAGCCTGATGGAGAGCTGGTCTGGGGGCATAGGGAGAGCTCCCGGGACCCTCGGGAGAGCCCTGACCCACACCCAAATGCCCCACAGCCCTTTGGCGTGAGCAGTGCATGCTCCCTGCTCGCTGGCTAAGTGGGGTGACCATGGATGGCTGCCACCGGCTGTGTCAAGGGACCAGGATGGAGATAAGCATCTTTGTGTGTCAGTGCCAGTGCCTCCTGGCTTCCACCTTCTGTGGGGTCCATGCTTGGGAAAAGAGCAGGGACAGAGCCTGACTGTAGTGGAGGAGGAAGGGTGAGGAAGAGGAGCAAGGAGCAGTGTTCCAGGGTAAGCTGTGCCTTCCATGCATGGAGCGATTGGATGCACCTTGGGAACCACTCTGACACTCATGCAAGGAGCTAGCAGTGGTGTGCCAGGCTTGGGAGGGTACCTTGCACCCATACACCAGTGCCCAGCAGCTGCCATCCCTCTCCGGCAATGCATCCCAGCATGGATACTGAGCGGTACAGCCAGGCACGAGCTACGCAGTGCTGGTGGCTCTACCTGGCAAGGACACCACCAAAGGGAGCAGGCTGGGATGCTCTGAGCCTGCCTTCATCTCCTCACAGTTAGCAGAAGAGTTCACAAGCCTGAGACTTTGCTTGTCTCCAAAAGGATGCGCCAAGCGGAGATGAACGCCCAGTGCAAGGCTGTGCTGGGATCCAAGACAGTCATAAAAATAGCTTATTTGCCTCTTAGAAGCTCTCCCAAACGAGACACACACCCAACTCCTCCTTGGGAACTCCTCATTAAAGGCTCAGTCAGGAGTCTCCAATGGGTTCAGATGCATGGGCACAGCTCAGAGCTGCAGCGTCCCGGCACATCGCCCCCTCCTCCCACTGGCACAAGGTCCACAGAGGACTCCAGCCCCTTCCGCATGCTAGGTGGGCATATACATATATAGACACACATAAATATGTGTAGATTTATAAGCTTTTTCCCCATCACAGCCTTATTCTAGTATTTAAAGGGCTGTGGTGAGTGCAGGGCACAGCAAGGCTGCAGTCTCCTGGTAGGTAGGTGGCCCATGGGCAGCCAGAGCTGCAGGCAGCGATGTCCTCCCCACCATGGCTTCAGTGTCCCCGTCTGCCTGCAGACAGCCTTACATCCCTGCCCATTCCTACCTCAACAGCTGCTCTCCCAAGGGATACATTTGAAGATCCCAGCCAGCAAACAGCCATGAGGGCTTATGTTTTCCCTCAAATAAACAGAAAGGGATTTTAGTGGGAACACAGAGATGTAAAACTCTTGCAACAAGCAAAGAACCCTCCCTTGCTCCGTGGCCACCATCCCATGGTGCTGCCAGGATGCACAGGCGCAGCCCTGATGGGCACTGCTGAGGATGTGGGACTCACACGGAGGAGCCTGATGAGCTCCATCTGCAGAGCTGGAGGTGAAGTGGCTCAGAAAAGCCCCGGGACAGCAGTATGTGCCTGAATGGAGTCGAGCAGAACAGCAGCAGCATCTGAGCAGCCGAATTCCAGAGCTGAGGGATGCAAAGGAGCCTGGGGGATGCTCCTGTGCTCCCATCCATGGCACACACAGGGACTTTAACCAGAAATTGCTTGTTAATGCATGCAGCGCGTTGTAATCATTGAGCTACAGTGCGACACACTCTGCTGACACATTCCAGGGTTTAGGAATAAATACAAGAGATGACTCTTGGGTTTTACAGCACAACGGGCTGCAGCAGGCACAGGATTTGTGCCTTTTGTGTGTGAATTAAGTATCATCAGAAATGGAATTCTTTCTGCCTGCTAATGTGGGGTCACGCTATTGCCTGGTGTAGGTTGTTTGTTCCTGTTCCCCTGCTCTTCAGTAAACCCCTTCACTAAAGCTGCACCCCCCTCTCCTCCCAAGAGCTTGCTGTACCCATCAGGAGCCCTGAGCATCCTCAGCATCACTTTTAAGGAAAGCACACGAGTTTGTTAGCACATGAAGCTCACTGTCACGACAGGGTGATGCTGCCACCATCCCCAACCCTCCCCAGACACCCCACATGGTCTCCCTGTGCCACCAAAACCCATCACCAGCTGCGATGCTCAGTGCAGGCAGGAATACTTGCAATAATCCAATCAACATGGAGAGTTCATAATTACAGCACTCTGAACCCTTCAGGGCAGTTACCATAACAAAGCCCAGCTGAACTTCTCTGTAGCTGTGAGTGGGACAAGCCTGGCTAGATGAGCAGAAAGGGTTACTGGGGAGAGGGGGGCAGCAGGAAGACCCTAATTGTTTCACATCCATGCTGAGCTCAGAGCCCCACTGCCTGCTGCAGAGCGAGGGGGACATGCCTCATCCCAAAGCAGGGGACACTTCCCAGGATAAGCTGCATGCACGTGAGCAAAGGTGGCAAAGAGACAGAGAGGATGAGGATTTCACCCGGGCAGGGGAATGCTCCTGGGCTGGATGCCTCTGCCTGCACCCCTGAACTGCCCTGCCAGGCTGTGGTGCTCTCTCCACAGCTCCCTGCTTCATTATCTTTCTGCTGTGGGCAGTAACTGGGCTGATTCGTATGTCTTACCTTTCCTCCCGAATAGCATCACCCGCTGCAGCTCACCCTGGGGCTCTGCCTCTTGAAGCTGTGACTTGTGTCCCTCATGTTTGCCCTGTGATGGTCACCACTGGTCCCTCTGACCAGTACAGGGCAGAGCGTTTAATCCAGCCTCAAGCCTCCTGTGCTGCAGTGGGACAGGTCCTGCCTCTTCTCCCAGGGTATTCATAGAGGTTTAGCAGAAAAGGGAGGATGAGCATTGCACTAGAAACGATGCTTGCAAAAGTGACACCTGTACCACATGCAGGCAGGAGCAGTGTAAGGACTACATGATGTTTTCCCTGGAGTCTCTTTGTTCCTGGGCTCTGCAGGGCCAGCACATGGCAGGCACAGGACCCACTCCAGTTCATGCTGGGCATTCGTCCCATTGCAGCACGGCTTTGGTCAAGATTTGGTTCCCAGGGCCCTGAGCATCCTCATTTTGCATGTTAGGGGCTACTTTCTACCCAATGAGGCTTACACAGCACACGGTGGGTTGTGCCCAGGACCCCATCTGGGCTGGCAGCAGGGGTGCAGGCAAGGAGGGATGGGAAGGCCCATCCCACCCTGTACAACCTCAGCCGGGGGGGGTCCAAGCCCCAAGGCTGCTGCAAGAGAGCATGGGTTTGAGGCACAGGGATGAGCAAGGCTGCACATGAGACAGAAGAGATAATACACACACACCCAGCTTATGCACTCAGCTCCTTCCCCTCCGGCCCCATGCTCTCCCACTTGTCATCCCTGGGTGATGCACTGGCGATTTGCCATCTGCACTTTAGTAGGAGAGCCGGGAAGCCAAGCAAGCCAGCATTTCCTGGTGGAGGATGATCCCACCCAAGCGAGTTGACCTTCGGAAGCACCCAGACCTTGTGTCACGGGAAGAGGTTTGCCAAGGGCACAGTGAAAGCAGGGACAGCGTGATGCCCTTGGTCCCCTCCAGCCAGTTGTCCTCCAAACGGTGACAACTCCACACCCAAACCCTAAGTGCATGTAACGCTACTGCCACACACAGGAGCCGTATTGGCCCCTGCAGAGCTGTTGCATAAGCAGGCAGAACTGCAGATACTCTACTCCAGGCCAGTCCAGAGTCAAGGCTATAACCGTGGTGCCCAAATGGAGCATCCGGTCCAATGCTGCCCCTCAACCCTGTGGTCCTGCTTCTGGCTTCATCCAGCATGTAGCAGTGGGTGGAAGCCCCCTGATCTATACTCACCAAAGCCAATGCCACACTTCAATGGGCGCTGGATCAAGCCTCACAGCCCCCAGACTTCACCCAGCCACAACACACAAGTGATGCTGCTCAAATGCATCTAGGATGCTGCTTGGCTCCCCTGCTAGGGTACGTGTTTTAGGGGTTGAGGAGAAAAACAGTGTTTTGCTGGATGAAGACGGGAAGACTAATTTTTATCTCTTCTCAATAAATATAAGTTCCACTTACTCCCAAGTTGACCTAGTAATTGTAATTCTAAATTAAATGTAAATGTATTGGCTTCTGGTAAAGGTCATTCCACATAAAATGACTGTGTTTGCTTCTTCTTGAGATGCATTAATGCTAAACATGTATAATTCACAGGATCATTAGCAGATAAAGATGTTTCCCACCTCTGCTCCCTAATCCTCACACAAACCCATTTTATACATCAGCAGGCAAAAGGAAAACTGTTCACTCTTGTTTAATGTCTATAGATCTGTCTATCTGCTGTGGAAAAAAAAGGGAGTGCTCAGCATTCCATGAGGATCACGGAAATGAAATCCGCATCTGACAGGAGGCAGAATGATCACAGGTTATCCTTTAGGGCTCTGTGCTATTGTGTCTTCTGCTGTGCCAGATCATCACCCCGGCTTAAAGAAGATGGCTGGCTGCCCTCTGCTAAGAGGTGGACTTGCATGAAGGTTTATGAAACCTCCATCAAACCCTCTCTCAGGGGAATTAAAGAACACAGGTCTAAGCAAGGACCCAGTAGAAGGCACAGATTACCTCTGGACCTTCTTGGGGTGAGCTGGGTCCCACCACGCCCACTCAGGGAGCTCCTAAAAGTGGGGAATAACCACCAGGTGCTGATGGACCAAAGCTTCTAAGATGATGAAAACCTTTCCACCAAGGTGAGGGAGAAGGGTAAACCACAACACACAGCAGAAATGATCCCTTGGCAATGGGAGGACATGGCAGGCATCTGCCTCACATCAGGCTACAGCAGTAATTCACAGCATCTGCAAAGGATTGAGCCTCTTGTCATCTCAGAATGTCAAGTTTCCTCAGTTGTGATCAGGAGCTGAAATCACTCAATACATTGGGGGTTTCCCCCCTCTGCAGACTGATTGCAAACCCCTCTCTCTCCCCATCTGCAAGGCATTTGCAAGGGCAGGCTGGGGGGGTGCCAGATCCATCACCTGGGTGCAGACTTCAACTTCCACTTCTCACTGGTGCAAATCAACTGCATACACAGAGGGCCTGGTGGGACTAGCTGATCCATCAGCCTCTGCAACATCAGGGTCCTGTTAGCAGCTCAAGGAGCCATCACTGGGCAACTATCCCATGTGTCAGGTGTATCTGCTGCTGGCCACAGAAAGCTGTGCAGGTCATGCAGAAGAAAGAGCTCTCCTCTGCCACAACAGCAGGCACTGGACCAGGCAGAGAAGCTTCCCATCCTTAGCACCACCTGTAGGTGCTGAACATCTCAAGAAACCCTGTTTATCCCAGGGCTCTTTCACTCCTTCAGCTCCACACACAGGTTTCCCCCTCCTAAAATTAACCAAGGGTGAAGCCTGTCTCCCTCCACCATACACTGGGCTGCTTTAAAGCAGAGCTCTAGCCCTGGCACAGCAATGAGGAGGGTCTGTATCCCTCTCAAGCAGCTAAGCCAGGTCTGTGCTCTCAGGGGAGCAGTGCCAATGGCAATTCACCCCCTCCCACTTTTGGCATCCACTCCATCGCTGTTGGATTCTCACTCTCAAAACATGCTGTCCTAGGAAAGCACACAAAGCTTGTTAGTTTAACATGTGTGAATGTAACCCCAAATAGCCACAAAGATGTCTCATAGATGGGTACAGAAGCTGCTGCTTGCCTTCCCTGCTCATCTGATCCTGTTAAAGATTCTGCCTTGTCAAGGTTTGTGGTCAGCCACAGCCATGCTCCACACATCACTGAGCTTCAGAGCCCTCTGGCAGCTCTGCTCAGGAGGGGGACAGCTTCACACATGGTGGGAAACAGGAGCATGTCCCTGGCAGATGAGATGCTACCCACAAGCAGAGGCTCAGGGAACACATCTAAAGCCATATCTCAGCAGGCAGAGCTGGGCATGCTTCCAGACTCCCACTCCAAACACCCAGCGCATCCAAAGCCCAGCCTGGGCTACACCCAACCCCGCTCCCCCTCCTGCCCCTTACCACAAGGCTCAGAGAAGTAAGGAGCACAACATTACCAGTTGGATCCAGGCTACTACCTCTACCTCAGGCACACTAGGAGCTACCATAGTACTGCCTCCAGCCAAAGTCCTGCCAACTCCTAAGAGCCAGAGGCAAGTCTCTTCTATGTAACAGAAAGCAGAGAAATACAGAACCCCCACCTACAACACAATAACCAGGAGAGCTATGCCAGGCCCTGCTTTTGTAACTGGTCCTAATTGCCCTGATCAGCCCCAGCTGGGACTCTCCAGATCTACATAAGGTCCAGCTCTTCACTGTTTTATCTTTCAGTCTGAGCTGCCTCTTAGGGAGTTTTAGGGGATGGGATACAATACTTTGTAGAGGTGGTCATAGCTATGTCCTTACCACCATGGGTATTGCTCTATAGTGAGCAGAGGGGTGATGACATCAGGTTTGTCTATAGTCTGAATGACAATGAAATAGCATCAGAAACAGCTAAAAGTAAGCCTCAACACCAGCCTAAAGCTGTGCAGGAGATGGAGCTGACAACAAAATCACCCACAGAATGCATCTGCAATTCCTCAGGAGACAGGACAGCAGAGGACGGGGCTGGCCACAGGTAGGACAGTAGTATGGCCTTAGCTAGGGTGTGTGTTTGGGCTTCAGTGGGACTTCTGCCTGAGGGCAGAAGGCTGAGGGCCCAGGGTGCGTACTTAGAGCATAGTATAATGGTGGCTTTCATTGAGTCATTGCTGTTCTTCCAGACATATTTGTGTCTGCCCCAAGGTCTGTGTGCAATGGGATGCCTTCCTCTCTGTGTTGAGGAGAAGCCAAGTCTTGGTGGGGGCTCTTGAGGTGTCCAGGTCCTCCTGGGTGCTGCTCAGAGGTGGTGCACTGTGGAGGTGTGGTGTGGTGAGCCTGCCAGTGTGGGCTGCTTCCCGGAGCCACAGAGCAGATGGTGCCATCCCTGCCCTGGCAGCATCTCCCAGAGTCATGAGGGATGCTGGCAGGATGCAGGCACAGCTCCCATGGGCTGGGCTGCTCCATCCCTCACATCCTCAGCTGTTTGCGGAGGTCTGAGGGAGGGAAGCTGGCAGCCCCTTTCCTGGGAGGTGTTCATTCATGCACTGGCATGTTTATTTGCATAGAGACGTTTTAGGCTTTTGTGCTGTTGGCTGACTTATTGTGCAAGTTCTCAAAGCTGTGATATTGAATTATAAATTGAGACACTGTATCCATGAAAGATTGCTCATTGACTATAGGCGGCATTATCGAATATGACAGTCACAATAAATGCATGCTTTAAAGCCAAACTAAATATGCTCTGCAATCCAAGATGTGCAAATCAAGCAAGTAGAAAAAATAACCATAATATCTTTTTCTGCAAACAAACACCAAACCTTGGGTGATGATGATTTTGTTTAGCTTTATGTCTTGGCTCCTTGGCAAAACACTCAAGCAGCAGATAATGAAATGACCTACTTTTGCTGTCTTTGTTCATGACAACACATATATTAAGAATTATGCCCTTTCAAATTAAACTTATCGTTTTTGCAGAAATTGAAGTGAAAAGCAGGGCTGCAGGTGGGAGGTGCGGGATGTGGGTGCTGGTCCAGCTTCTGCGCCCTGCTCCCAGCAGTGGGGGGCTGAGCATTGGAATGGTCCTGGGTTGGTACCAGCCACCAACTCGGTCCCCTCGTCTCATCAGCTTATCTGACCTGGAGGCTTTACCTTCTGGTGAACTTGTGGAGGCCTCAGAGGCTGAGCAGTGCCATTTAGCTGCTTGTTTAAATAACACTCTAGGGTTAACCTAAATGCTAACTCAAAAGCTACCATAAACGGGTGTCATTGGGAATGAGCGCCAAGGGAGACCCTTCCTCTCGATGGGAATTGTTTTGCCTCTAACTGCATCTGATGTGCAATGTGTTGTAATGCTTTCTGACTGGTGACAGCAAAATAATGTTTACTTTAATTGAATCTCAGATGGGGAGCGTGGGCTGCAGCCTGTGGTGCTGGGGTGATGTCGTGACTCTTGTTCAGAGGTGCAGACTGATGTGCTGCGGGGGGTCCAGGCTCCCAGCAAGGGTGGAGGTAATAATGAGGGAAAGCATAATTGTATATTAAAATGAGTGTTGCTTGTGGCCACTGTTGCCTCAGAATGGGATGGCTGGGTCAGAGCAAGGCTGTTTAATGATGCCATATAACTTCCTGGGGATGCTAAAGGCATGGAGGAAGGTGGAGCATGGCCTGGGAGCACAATGCTGCTATGGGGTGAGGCGGGCAGCTGAGTCTGGGATAACTTCTGTCCTCTCCAAGCACTGCAAATGAATTCGATAGTATCCAAAATCCATTATGAAACCAAATGATGTATTTCCATAAACAAGAGGCTAAATATAGCACTTGGAGCTTTCCATTTCTGGGCCCTGCAGGCATGTTACAAACCCATGTGTGCTACAGCTGCAGGAGCGGGGCTGGGAGTGACACAGGGCCCTGGGGATGCTGCTGCCTGCCCTAGCTCCTGGGCTGCTGCTCCAAGACCCCATCCAGCCCCTCTTCCCAAAGGTCCCTATTGGGATACAGAGGTGACAGCACTGAGCTTGTCTCCTTCCCTGGCAGAGACCAGCAGGAGCCTGGGGCAGGATGTAGGAGGACAAACAGCAGCACACCCATGCGAGATGAGCAGAAGCACCTTAAATACATCCCTACCCTCTGCACACCCCTCCAGCTCCACACACAGCACCTACCCTCTTGAAGGAACCTGCTCCCAGCTTGCCAGGGTGGGCAAGGGTCTTTGCTGGGCTCCCAGCCCTGGCAGAGCTGCCGCACACAGCAGGGGTGATGCTGGGTTACTCCAGCCCCGTTTGCACCATGACATGTCCTGGTCCTGCAGAGGTTTGTGCTGCAGCTGCTGGAGCACTGCAGGGTGGCAGGAGGCTGAGAGGCACTTACAGGGCTTTCTCCTAAATCACAGTGCCCTGGGCTCCGGTTCCCAGCTAGCTGCTCACCTCTGATGATTCCCCAAAGCTCCCAGGTCCCACACACTGGTAGGAGGATTTGAGGATTGGGGGAGGTTGGGCCGTGCTACCTGAGCCCCGTGTGTGCTCAGAAGCAGAAAAAGATCCCTTGCAGACCCCAGACCATGAAGTAACCCATAGTGATTCCCAACTGTGTCTGTAGCAGGGGCTCACAGTATGGCATGGGTTTGAGTGATGCTGGGCCTGTCCCAGCCTGGCTTCAGGCTCTCTTGTGCTCTGCTGCAGACAGAGCAGGCAGACCTTGGGATGCTGTACCCCACAGCAGAGACCCTGAGCCAGGGGGTGAGCAGGACTGATGGCTCCTACCCTGCACCTTCTCTAGCATCTCTTCAGCACTTTGCAGCAGTGCTCTTTGTGTCACCGGTTTCCTGCACTGCCCCATGGTGCTGCTCCTGGTCCAGACATTGGGTGTCCCCAGAGGTGGTGGCTCTGCTCCGGTCCCAGCCTGGCTCCTGTGTCCTCTTGTTTGTGAACAGGGGCTGGCAGGAGCACTTGTGCTGCTTCCTTTGTCTGTTGTTCCCAGGTTCAGTGAGTAATTCCTGATGAGCTGTTATTTCTAAAATTAAATGCTTCAGATTACAAACAAGGGGCCTGCATCAATATTCCTGCAGCATGTGGTGTGTTAACTCCTGTGTGCCTGTGCCTCCCCTGCAAGGCTGGCCCTCCTTCCGCTGGGGCTAGTGCTGCTGTGGGCAGCGAGAACACAATGTGACCCTCTTGGTTCAGACCTAGGGGTGGCTGAGGATGAATGTGTTGCTCTGGACCACAGCTGCTCTCCACACTGATCTCACCTTTAAAATGTCTTTTTTAGGTCAGATGATTTTTGCAGGACTATCTTCTGCCAGTCTCTGCTTAACCTGAGCTCCCTGACTGAGGGTCCCTGGTTTGGCTGGACATGCTGTTAGTCCTGCTGAAGCACCTTTGGCCTCATGGCTTGATTTCTTTCTTTTCCCTTTCTGCAGTGGATTGATTTTCCTGCCAATGTGCTCTCTCCACACTGAAGTTCCCATTGCTGCAAAGTTCAGGCTCCTCTTTGTTCTAATTATCACTGTCTCCACACAAAGTGAAAGAGGCAAATGCTCTGGTCTATTTTAAGGTGTAACTGAGATGATAATCCTGCACAGCTGGGAAGACTGCAGGAAGCTTCTGCTCAAATGAACATTCTTCCTTGCCCAGAATCAAAGGAGCAGCTAGTTTTTGCTGGGAACACCAGGGGAAGGCCATGTCTACCTGGCCAGGCTGTCAGCAGGGAGCAGCAGCATCGTCCCCTGGCCAAGGCAGGAGCTGCTTTTTATTCCCTGTGGAAAAAGTGAATCTTGGGAATGCCCTGAGGATGCTCTTTGTCCTCCCATATTACAGGAGGAGAAGATTAGGGAAAGGAGCCCTTTCAGGCTGCTCCAGGATTACTCTTCTCCTACTGGAGCGGTGCTCCAGTAATGAGGCCTTTTGCTGCCCTTGCTTAATTATTGCTAATTCCCCAGGGAAGTCCCCAGGAGATGTTTGGGTTTTTTCCTCTTACCACATTGCCATCAATTATTGTTTCCCATAATCACATCAGCCAGCAGGAGCAACCCAAGGTCAGCTGCCCTAACTCCAGGTGAGACACTGCTATACTGTCCTGGGAGCTGGCCATGCCCAAGCAACAGGAGATGTGCACCTATCTCTCCACTTGCATGAACTTTGAGCTCTGATGCTCTAAATCACATCAGCCCCACCTCCCCTGAAGTGAAACAGTTGATGAGCAACCAGCCCTGCAGCTTGTGAGCGGGTCTGGTGGCAGGTGAGCTGTGGCACCCACCCCATGGGCATGTCCTCACTGCCAGATGAATGGGATGTTGATCTGGAAAAGGAAAAAACCAAATGGGATGTTGACACATCAGCTATTGATCCTGTTGTGTGTGTAGGGAGCCAGGAATAGAGCCTGAAATGCCTGGAGTGACTCATGTACCTTTGTGGCTGGGAGATGGTGGTACTGTGTGTGCTGAGTGGGATGGGCTGGCTCAGTGCTGGGAGCTTGGAGCTGCTCTGCAGGTGCAGGAGATGTGGGGCTGGGAGACTCTAATTCAGAGGCTGCCTTCATAAGGGACGCTTAGGGATAGAAGTTGGCAAACAGGAGTGCCAGATGCTACAAATACTCTGAACATCAGAGCAGCCTGTGTACACCCAAAAAGAATCTCCAGGGATGCAGCTGGACCTGAAGCCTGTTAGTGTGATGCCGTCCCCACTGTATTTGGTGTTCTGGCCTGTGCTAGGCAAGCTTCAAATGGAAGAAGACAGAATTCATCCCTTTCTCAGGCTTTTCTCTTCCTAAATGACCTAAGCAGAGGCTCAAGTGATGTAGGAGGAAGAGCAGCCAAATGGGGAGCAAGTCACAGCTGAGCTTGACTTGAGCCAGGAGTATATGAAGCTACAGGGCCCACTGAGTCCTGTGGTGTTTCCCAAGTGAAATGCTCTTTTACTGCTCAGATCCAAGTGCTGACAAAAAGCCTACTTCCCACCCCCCCCCCGAGAAGACTCTTCCTGACAAAATATTTGAAAATGTTTTAAAATAGTTTGCGTGGAACCATGGCAGAGCTTAGAGTGGAAGGAGCTGTGGGAGATCATCTGTTCTGCCCCCCTGCCAAAAGCAAACCCAACCTGAGCTGGATCGAGCTTTCAATGCATATACCTTATCTTTACATTTCGTGGTGCAAATCTGATTTTTGTTGTTTGGAAGCAACCTTCAAAATCTCTGTCAAAACAGTTTCAGTTAAACTTGTATTGAAAGTAGCTGCAAAGGTTGGTGTGAAAAGAAGTATTTCAAAATAAAATGTACGGAGACCTCATCCGGATTCCTTTTGGTGATTTTTATTTCTGTCTGACTTAGAGCAGGAAAATATTCCAAGATCTGGAGGTGGGAATGAGCTGGGGTTGAGCCAGCACAAGTGGCCACAGATCTGCAGCAGGCACAGTAGCTGGGTGATGGTACTGAGCACCCCCAGTGCCTTCCCCAGTCCACCCTGAGGAGCACTGCTGTGGGTCACCACTCCCTTGCAATGCCACTTGCTGTTCTGCACCTCCTGCAAGGTCCTTGCTGGCTGGTAATCTCCACTTTGATTAAAAATAAAAGGAGATTAAACCTTCTCCCTGTGTAGGGTGAGAATGGGACTTGTAAAGGCGAAGACCAGTACGTGCATAAAAAGGATCTGTGTTTTATTACTCTCATTTTGGTTTTTTTTTAATGTTACTAATCTCATTATGCTTAGGAGTATAAATTTAGGTTGGCACAAATCTGTATTGCTAAAATATTTTACCTTAAGTTCTTTGAAGCTCTCTCCATCTGTGAGGGTAATACTAAGTATTAATTAACCAACTAATCCTATGCAGTGCTTGGAAAACATAACACATGACTTAGAAACAAGTCCAAAGTGCAATTCCAATGTGAAAAAGCAAACCTGTTCTTTTTTTCTGGAGGAGAAGGCTTTGGGATTTTTTTTTTTCCCCCATTGAGAGCAGCGCTCAGCTTGCTTCAAATATGTGCTTGAAGCTGCAAGTCACTTAATTGAAGCAAGGTGAGACTGAAGGGTGTCAGAAGAATATAAGCATGTTGTTGGGTGCTTCTGCCCAAGTAAGGACAGCGGTTTTTGTGTCCTTGCCGTAGCAGCACATCTTACAGGTGAAGGACTGGAGATCTGAGCTGTGAGCTTGTACATGTACCCTAGAGCAGCACTGTGGGTCTGCTTCCCTTACACGTGTGGCTGTTCCTGGCTCCTTGTCTTGGCACGTTGCAACCACAAAAAGCTCATATTTAGCAACAAACCTGCTCTGCTGTCATCTGAGGGAGTTTGTGTTTGCTACATAGCGAAGCTGCTCTGAGGAGGGCTGTGTGCCTGCTGTGCATTAGGATTCAGGTGGTGTCTGAGGTGGCCCCGGAGTGAGCGCATGTAAGTAATGAGCTGGGCTCTGTATTGACGGCCTGGCAGTGTCCCTGCTGCATGTCACTGCCTCGGTGTCCTCTGCCACATCCTGAGCTCCACAGGCACATATTTCAATAATGTGAGATCAGGGGCATATTAGGGAATATGATAAGTTTGAGGGCAGCCCTGGAGCCTGGGGTGGTGAAGAGTGAGGTTGGGGATGGGGTAGGGCTCTGCTCAGGGGAAAGGGCAGTGCCCCCTCCAGATAGCAGGCAGCAGGAGGCTGGATTTCCATTGCTTTGCATGCCAGGTGATTGCTAATGGCTTGCTGATTGCTGATCACAGGCTGGGCATCTGGAGAGCATTTAGAGTTACCTTGAGAAATTGTGGGGGCTTGCCCCCTCATCACATGGGTTTTGGAAAGTCTTGCCTCTGTGGTGCTCATGTTCCCAGTCTCTGCAGCACTGGCTCTGTTCCCTTCCAGACAATGCCAAGTGAAATTATTATCTTCTGATATCATCTTAAAGTGCCAAGTTTGACATGAGCAGGTTCATCGCATTCACACTATATATTCACAGCTGTTAATCTGCACCATCCTTTCTCCCTCTGCATTCCAAATTGCTGGTTAAGGTATGTCAGAACATGCAGGGCCAGCACTGATGCCCTGTATCCCCTTCACTCCATTTGACAGCACTACAAAAGGTACCTGTGCAGAACCTTGTGTGAATTGGAGCAGAGTAACCAAGCTCCTGGTCGCTGATGAAATCCATCCTGTGTGCCAGCAAGTGTAGCCCAAGGCTGGAGCTGGCCTTGGCAGAGGCTGCCAGGCTGAGGCAGGGTGAGGTTTGCAGCCCTGTCACCACGCTGTGGGGTGGTTATCACGTTGGCACAGGCCTGGAGTACCAATCTGCCTCCTGTTCCCACTTTGTATTGTGTTTTCGAAAGCACTTATGCTGTACCATCCATTAGGAGAGATTACAAGATCACTTGGCTGGGCTCTGCAAGGAGATTAAGTTGGGGCAGAGGGTTGGATGTGGCATAGGAAGCTCACCCATGAGGTGGGGGTGTCCTGCAGAGGGGATGGTGCTTGGGTGAGCACAAAACAAATCAGATTGTTCCATATCCATCCAAATACTCCATCCTGTCCTTTCTGGCAGCCAGGTTATCTCTAACACTTTTCTCACAGCAGCACAAGGATTCTCCCATTCTCTGCATCAGTGAAGGACAACCAGGTTACCTGAGGAGGAGACTGTGGATCAGGTCTGTCTGGACTGGAGGGGTGGCAGCTTGCTTGGGTCAAGTGCCCTTTCCCCCTTGCAAGCAGAGTCCAGGGCTGTGTCATTACATACATCCAGCCTCCCCAGGAGGAGCTACAGTGTTTGTTTCTGGTGTGCACCATGTTAGTACAGCGCAACAGAAACTCAGCGTCTGCTGTTGTTGTGTTTAGTAGGGATGAAGGAAAGTCAATATGTTTGTGTAGCATTTTCTATTGGGGAAATAAACTCCAGAGCAGGGTGGTTAATAAGCATCATTGCCAGTGCCTGTCTGTGGTGTGATACTTGCACTGTGCCCACTCATGCAGTGGAAGTATTTGTGAAGCTGTTTGTGCCTCCAAAGTCAAATCCATAGCTGTGGATAACCCAGCACCATCTCTTTGAAGGCACATGGATGTGGTGGGGATTGTAGTGGGTACAGCTGATACAGCGTGCTCTGGTTCTTCCAGCCTGTTGGGGCTTTAGCCACAGAATCCCAGCCTGGTTTGGGTTGGAAGGGACGTGAAAGCACATCCGGTTCCAACCCCCTGCCATGGGCAGGGACACCTTCCACTTCCACCAGTGCTTGTGTCCCAGGACGCTCCACACACCTGGAAAATCTGCACCCTGTGTGTGTGCTGCAGGAAGCTCTGCAGCACAGCAAAGCCCCATGAGCTCCGTGGTCCAACTCGCAAAGCGTAGCAACATATGCCTGGATTGGGGCTGGAGCGCTGCTGGTGTTTGCTCTTCAGAGAGGTGATGTTGTTCTGCTGCAATTACAGCAGAGTCGTGAATGCTGACACTGTTCCCGACTTCAAATCAAACTCCCACACTCTCCTAATCTCAGTGCTTGATGTTTTTCTTCAGTTTTCAACCTTGTAGAAAGCTGAGTGCTAATTAGGATGTACAGGGTGATAAACTGAGGTTGGGGATGGAGGTGTGATGTAAAACACGGGATCTGGTGGTCAGTATGACATACAGCACACCGGGACATCCACATCCAGCCCGAGGCTGTGCCCCACCTTGTCAGCAGCCTCTGACCAGCTGGTTCATCTTCCTGCACCCCTGTGAAACCATCTATGAACCCAGCAGGGAGGGGTGTCGTGATGCGTAGCGAGTGAGAAGCACTCAGAGTGCTTCTGGAGACTGCACTGCTTCTGCAGTGCACTGAGACTGCAACTGGAGTGCCAAAAACTGTGTGCCCAGTCACCCAGTGTCAGCAAAGCTCCGCTCCTCATAGCAGGAACCCATCTCTACAAACAACCTGTCTACTTCATACTGCTCTGTTGGTCTTGAATCAATGTTAGTATTTGGCAAAAACTTGCATTACTCTTTGAAAAACCCAGATCAAAAGAAATATTTTAAAGAAGTCCAGCCAGGTAGAGCAGTGAGTTGGGGAAGGTGCTCCTTAGTAGCATAAAGCAGAGGGTTATAGTGCATGAAGTCAATTTTGGCCTTGAACATGGAGAGCAGAAAATTGAAGAGTGTTAGGAATTTAAAAGAGGGTCTGAGGCCAGGTATTGCCTGTGCTCTAGGAGTTATAAACCAAAGGACTACTTTATATACAGTGCTGTGTGAGACTTGCTGCCCAAACAAAACACTCCTGACCTTGCTAAGCCAGGACCTTGACTTGCCCCTTGTCCTGGGAGCAAGGCTGGGGCAGGCTCCCCATCCACACTACCCCATGCTGGGATCAGCTCTTCTCCTCCCTCCTGTTCCTGTCCTTTGTGTTCAGACTTGACAACTGGCATTTGCTTGAAATAGGACCCTGGTAACAGCCCAGGGTAGACCTGTGCTACCTGCTGGGTCCATAGCCACTACCTCCAAAGAGAGTCATTCCTGCCTGCAAATGGGCAAGGCCAATCCTGGCAACGAATGTGTTAGAAAAGGTGCTGCTTTCAATCTTCAAACTGGATTTAAATAGTAAATAAGTTAAGAGGCAGACCTGGAACTCCTGAAAAGAACAGTATCCCCCTTAGTGGCTCTTACTGAGAGGTATGAGGCTCTGCTCCTCCAGGCTGGAAATGCAGTCTTTGCCCAAGATGGTCATCAGCAGAACCATATCTTGGAAGCCCAAAGCTGGTGCCATTTCTGGACCATGTTTCATACTGTCTGCATGGGATCTCTGCAGAAACTGGAATATAGTCTCATATTTTGGTGTTGTGAGTTTTTTTTTTTTCCTTCCATCTTGAATTACCAATCCAAGTAGTAAATGTCTGTTCTTCCATCATCCAGAATTGCAGAGTCGTGGAAAGGTTATATCATTATTTTAACTGCCTTGGTATTGGCAAGGTTTGGGGGAAAGAAATACCAGTGCAAGTGTGTGCAGTGCCTGGGAACTGTGTTGGGAAAAGATCGTATCAGCCAAGGGTCTGGGAGATGCATCCATGGCTCTGGGAAACAAAACAGCTCCAGGGAAGCAGCATCTCTTGGAGATACATGATATAAATGCTGTTGCATCCTGCTGCTGCATTAACCTTCAAGGAGGCAGCAGTGGGACCATTTCTAGGGTAGTTCTCATTGCTGGGAGCCCTCTGCACAGTCTGGTTGCAAGTCACTGCTTGTGCAGGTACGTTATGAGTGTTTTACCTTCATGCTAATCTGATGTGACATGTTGCATCTGTCCTGCTCACGGTGGAAGCATGGCCCATGCTAGACAAGGTAGCTCTGGACCTGCAAGCCCTCCTGGCATAGTCACCTCACACCAGCTGGAGGTACTTTTGTTGCAGGGCTTATGCCAGTTCTCTCTGAGACATCAGTTGGAAGCACTTTTTGCTGCTCTAAATGCATAAGGATTTCTGCCAGTATTGTACTGTCACATGGAAACCTGCTTCTGCAGACATACCTGGACTAGCAAATGATCCTAATGTGGACTTGGCCAAACCTCCCCAGTTTGGAGGACTGATGCAAAATTGGAGTTCATACTTCTGAGGAAACTTATTTCACCTGCAGACTGTCTGTTGTAGGAGCACATCTCATCCTGGCCTTGGAAAGATCATCTCCAAGAGTGGCTGGGCAGCCCATACAAGGCATTGCCGCCCTGGAGCAATACCAACACCTATTGTGGACCTAGGGATGTTGTTCTGCATATCAAATCTGAAAGTGTTTAGTCCCTCAGCTCTGCTCTGACCACCTTTGTCTCATAGCTGAGCAATTTCAGTGCTGCAAACATAGCGCTGAGCATCTCTGGGGGCTGGTTCCCCCTCCTGGGGCAGGGTGCTGCCCTCCATGTGGGTTTGCTGCCTGTGGCCATCCCTGGGCTTGAAAGGTGGGGTACTTGCTGATAATGGAGATGGAAAACCTGTCCCTTCAACATGATTCTTAGTTGTGGCAAAACACCGGGAGCAGCCCAAATGGGTTGTGGACAGTGACTGTTCCTTGCACTGCACTGGGGTGTGAATGTAGGAGCTGCTTTGGCTGGCTCAGGCATGGGTCTGGCTCCTGGCTACTACCCAGCTGCCTGGGGTGAAACCAGGCTACAGCCTGTGTTGTCCATGATCCCCTGAAGAGCTGCTTCAGATCTGTTTGTAGACACCTGTGAAATCCTCACCTGCTGAAGTCAAAGACTAAACTCCTGTTGCCTTCAAAAGCAGGATGATTTCACACTGAGCCTGCATCTCCCATTCCCTCCTGCTCCTGGACCTTTAGATATCCTTCTCTTTTAACTCCAGACGATTTGTAGTCTGGAGCTATATTTGGGTTGGAAGAGGCTGCGTTTGCCCCCTAACATTGTTTGATGAGCAATTTTAAGCTGGGTTTTGCATCACTTGTCAAATGGCTGTGTCACGCGTAGGTGCTGTCAGATGTGCTTTCCATAGGGAGCTGCTCTGAGAGCAGATGTGTCTGAAGGCATCTGTGCCCTCAGGGTTGGTGCTTTTTCCAGAATCTTAGATTTGTTCTGACTTGGAAAACCAGCCTATTTCCCTGGAGCGGAATGAGTTCTGCCCTGGCTCTATGGACTGTTGGAGGCTGGGGAATCTGTTTCAATCCTGCTGAAGTTGATCAGAATCTCCATGGGACTTGCCAGTTTTGACAAATCCCTAATTTCTACCAGAACACTGTTTAGCTCTGAAGCTTTCTGGCTGCTGGTAATGCACCTAGACTCCAGCAAACAACTAAGAAATGCATTCTTCTTTCCCCCTTGTATCCCAAAGACACCTGTGAGAAGCCAGAGATGTTCAGGTGCCTCTGAGGAAATACAGGTTGTTCCTCTGGAAATATTTTGAATTGCTATAGTGAAATCAGAAGCTGAAACACTATCTCTAATTATAAAGAATTCTTCTCTGCCTCTTCATATTTTCTCTCAGCTTCACAATATTCTGATAATTGCAGCCTTTCCCCCATCCCTCTAGCTTTAATTTGCAGCCCATCACAACATTGGTTAAGAGAATCAATCTTTAAGTTCATTACCTCAAGTTCTTTCCCAATATGTTCTCCTGTAGCTTGAATGGATTGTGGTGTTTTTCCTTCAGATCTTTATTTTTCTCCTCTGTGGCTGACTAAGACAAATTACTCCAGGGTAAGGAACAAGCCTGGTGATGCCTCATCAGCAGCGGCTCCAGTGAGCACAAAGCAGCTCCAACAAAGACATGTCCTCTGAAGCATTGATCACTGAAGGTATCTGGTGGTAATCACGGAATCCCAGACTGGTTTGGGTTGGAAGGGACCTTAAAGCTCATCCAGTTCCAACACCTGCCACAGGCAGGGACACCTTCCACTAGAGCAGGTTGCTCCAAGCCCCTGTGTCCAACCTGGCCTTGAACACTGCCAGGGATGGGGCAGCCACAGCTTCTCTGGGAAAAGTCTGTGCCAGCGCCTCAGCACCCTCACAGGGAAGAGCTTCTGCCTCAGAGCTCATCTCAATCTCCCCTCTGGCAGGTTAAAGCCATTCCCCTTGGCCTGTCCCTACAGGCCCTTGTCCAAAGCCCCTCTCCAGGTTTCCTGGAGCCCCTTTAGGCCCTGGAGCTGCTCTAAGGTCTCCCCTTCAGGAGCCTTCTCTTCTCCAGGCTGCCCCAGCCCAGCTCTCTCAGCCTGGCTCCAGAGCAGAGTTGCTCCAACTCTTGGGGCACCTTTGTGGCCCTTTTCCAACGCCTGGCATCTGTCCATGGGTGCTCGACACATTGAGGTCCTGCTGCTGGTCAGTGTTGAGGGACCACCAGTCAACCTGCCACTGGGTTTGCACAGGAATTTGCATGTTAGTACTGCAAAACCCACCATGGCATGTTCATGAGCAAGTGCTGGAACTCCAGGCTCCAGCTTGATGACATCCCTTCCTGCCCAACCTTTTGCACTAGGGGATTCAGCAAGGACCTGAGCCAGGGCTGTCTCCTGCTTTATCATCATCTCCACCTGCAAAAACCAGACAGACCCATGTCCCTGCGGTGACACGCTTTAATTGGTGTTGGCAAAACTAACCAGGAGATGTTACCTGTCACGGGTCAGTTTGCTCTGTGAGGGTGCTTGGGCTCCCTGGTGCGATGCAGAGGCTGCAGCACGTGGGTCTGATGTGGCATCGGTTTGATGTAAGATATGGGCAATGTCAGGAAAATGTGATAGGGCTTTTCATTTCCTCTGCCCTTCAGCGTGCAGCAAAGGCAGCTCAGTGCAATATATAATTATGGCTGCACGGCACACAGGGCTGGCTATGGAAAGAGTTTTCCCTCCTGTGTGCTGGCTATAAATCACTTCTTGACGCTGAGCGCTACCTGTAAGAGCTGAATTTTTTCCTAGCACCTTGGCATCCCTGGTGGGCAGTAACCATGCACGAGGCTCTGTTTGTATTCAGGCAAGCTCCTCAGTAATTCTACATGTCATGTGTTGATGATTTTTTACTTACAAAGGCTCAAACTGTTTTGGCCCAAAATTTGACTGTATTTTTCCCACTCCTGGGAACCTCGTTGCTATTCACATCCTGCCTGGGAAGTGGCTGCGGGCCACGATGCTGTTGCTGTATGGATGGTTTGTGTTTTCCTGATGGCAGAGTGGCTCTGAGGCTCACTGTTGTAGTCATGGCTTTCTATCACACCCATTTGGTTTGTCCTAGGGCCTGGGGAGCATCTTGTGTCTCGTGGCTGTGGCAGCAGGCTAGGGATGAGTCTGGGTCAAGTTAAGCATCCGGTGAAAAACTGTCCATAGCCACAAAAAATTTTTCTTTAGAAATGTGTTGGACTTTCACTGGAGATATAGAAAAAGAAGAAAATTTTAAGGCCTGAAACATGAAGTCTCAAGTGAGGTATTTCTTTTAACACCACCCCCTTATCCCTGTTCCCTTTTAAGCAAAGGGAGCTTTTATAACCTTGTTTGGTCACTGTCTTGTTTGGCAATAACTGTCTTTTTGGGGGTGGAAAGAGAAAAAATTAGTCAATATGCACTGAAGAAATTGCTGCTGTTCTTCTTGGTGTCTCATCCCATTTCCCTGAGGGCAAGGACCAGTACAGGCAGAGCAGGGGAGGGAGCAGCAGCATTTGCCTGGTCTGCCCCATCCTTGCTGCTTGCAGATATCCCATTCCCACTGCCCATGGGGTGGGAGCAGCACTGGGCTCTCCCCGCAGGGCTCCATCCACCCAGGAAAGTGCAAGGAGCATTTGGGAATCAGGGCTCTGGAAGCCCTGGGGGTGGGGGATGGATGCCCCCCAGGACAGGTCTCTGCCCTCAGTACTCCCTCTCCATGTGGGGGGAACAGCATCACTCCCCCTTGGCTGCTAAAGCCACTTTGATTTGGTGCCTATGCTGAAATGTCAAAATTTGGCCAAACTAATAACTTTCCTGCAGAGTGCAAAATCCCAGGGGATCAGCCACAAAACCTGCAGTAAAGGACACATCCTCCTGGACCTCTTATTTGTTTGCTGGCCCTGGTCTGTGCTGTCCCTGGCTCTCATTAGTGGGGATTTATTCCTGCAGCCGGCTCGGTGGGTTTCCTGCCCACGCTGCGGGCAGTCCGTGCTGCCTCTGCCCTTTGCAGTGGGGTGGGCAGCGGTGCCCAGGACTCCTCCCCTCACAGAGCAGCTTCCCAGATTTACAGCTGATTCCCTATTCCCTACTTAATTGAATCCAGCAAAAGCAGGACAGCAAGCAACACTCATTCCATAGCCGCATTCAGGTGTGACTCCGCGATGCTCACCACCTCTCCTGCGGCTGGGACCATCATTTGCCACTTCTCTCTTCTTTATCACACCTCAGAGGTGCTTGCCTAAAGCTTTTCCAGCTGCAGGTTCCATCCTGCAAGCTCACGCATGCTGTGAGTTTCCATACGTACGCTGTGCCAGTGGATACATGAACACAAGGTTACTGCTGGCTGCTCCAGGAGGCTGCCTGCTATTTGTTTGCTTTCCTTCACTCCTCTTGTTGACTTTGCAGGAGCAATATGTGCATGCAGGGGACCTGAATACAGATGTCCCTGAGCGGCTGGGAGCTGAATCATGTATTGCCTCCTCTTTTTTGTCCTCCTTCAAACCCAGACCCTGCTGACATTGAATTAAGGGCTTTTATTATCACTTGTACCAGGATTTTTCTTTTCCCCACTGTTCTCCGCAGCGCGGTGGCTGTGCAGCCACGAACAAGCAAGCTGCCATCCCGACTGCCCTGCTATTAATAGCTGCTTTTCTCTCTCATATGTGAGGCCCAGCACTTTTATTGCAGGCGAGAAGCAGCTCTCTGGATGTACTTTAGGTGTTTCCAATTCTCCCAGCAATGTCTTCTCCTATTTCAAATTCTTGCTGCCTATTTTTATTTCCTTTTATCTCAAATCCTTTCTCTCCCCACCCAGAAATGATCCTGCCAGAGGATGGTTTTGTTGGTAATACTGCCTTTGTATTATAGACTTTTCAAGGACTAATGAACTTTATTAGATTATAATGAACTTATTACTCAGTGCTGCTGACCTGCTTTTTAAAGAACTTGAATTATTATTTGGAACAGGCCTGTTGAGGGACTGTATTTTTTTGCAGAACAGTGTGGGTCTGTTAACTATTCAGAGTCAGACTTTTTTTTGCTTGACTTTAATTATCTCAGGTTCACGTGGAATAGAGCTGCTTTGCATTGATGGAGAGACAGAGACCAGGGATGGGGGCTACTCCATCCTCTGGCAGGCTGGAGGAGCTGTGCTGTGATGAATTATTCGGTTCCTATCTCTTGCCTTCCTCCAGAGCATCATTTTCCATCCTGTCCCTGAGGCTCATCCTCTCAGGCTTCTGGGCTCCAGCTGCACCAGTGCCTGCTCTCAGCAGCCAAGATGTCCTCAGTGTAAATCCCCAGTGGATCTTGTACCCATGGGCTGGCTCTGATGGTGCTTTGATGTTAATTCCTTAGATTTGGGGGGTGTCTGAGCTCAGGGACAGACGAGTGAGCGTGGCTGTGGAGGATGACTGCTCCTCGCCACCCCATGGTGTCCCAGCTGGCGGGTGGGCATGTGCTGGGGAGGAGCATTGGGACAGACTCAGGGATGCAGCTTGGTGACTTCCAGCAATCCCACATCCATCAGTGGCAATAAGCCAGTGCTGTTCAATCCCACATGTGGGGAGTACGAGGGAATAATTTTGGCCACCAGTGGGAGGAGTGGGGCCCAAAGTTTGGTGCTGATTAAAGGCAAATCCAGCCCTTGACCCTTTCTTACCCTGGGAGGCAAACTGGTGCCCCCTCCATGAGCTGGGGACCAGTTTGTGTGAGGTACTCCTACACAAGCTCCTCCGGACCCACTGTTCCCGGTGACTGGCATGTTGGCCAAGCACTGTATGTGGGGTATGATCCTGGGTTAACAAGGGGGCACAGCTGGAGTGTGAGCTCCCATGGCTGTAGCTTTCCATCTTTGCATATACCATGCTTCTCTGTGTGGACCACTTCAGCACCTTGCCCCCCCCCCCGTCAGCCATGCTCTCACCAGCTTCTCTTGCTCAGTGGTTTTTTGATTCCCAGTCTTTACCTTCTGCTGTGTAAATCCTTAATATTTTCCCTGTGTGCTGTGACTCCTCATCAGCCCTGCTGCGTGGCTTGGGTTTGGGTTAGTGTTTTCTCCAACCCTTTTAATACTCAGGAATGTCTGCACTCTTTGCAGCTCTCCCTCTCCGCTCGGTGGTTTATGAGCAGTGGGGGGGTGTATGTGGACTGAATGGATGAGTCAGGCGTTGGCAGGGCACCAGTTCATTGCAAATCAATTTTCACCTGCCTGAAGCCTTTGCTGCTGGTTCAGAGGAGAAAAGGGAGTGTGCGGGGGAGAGAGGCTGAGGGAAGAGCCTCCCCTACACCAGCCAACCATCAGGGTTGGGCTGCAGCCCTCTGCTGAGCAGCACAAGAGAGGAACAGCCAGAGCTGGGGAGGGAGAGAGCAAAGATACGTCTTGGTATGAATCCCCAGCCACTGAGCAGTGAGGGAGAGGCATGGGCAGAAAACAGGCTGCTCCTTGCTGCAGCACATAAGGGTGAGATCCTGCAGGAGAAGTGCCTAAAATGTGCCCTCCCTGAAGGTGTTTTACTGGGGGGTAGACGCTGAGATTGGTCAATGGTCCCCAGGAGCTCACAGCTGACCTGAGAAATGCCAGTGAGTGAGGGTTTGGTGCCAGAGGGGTGGCTGCGGGACACTCCCCCGCCACACAGCCTCTCCATGATGCTTGAGGCACCTTCTTACCCCTGTTGCTGACTTATGGGTTTGGGGGCAACATCTATGGGACACTGGGAGGGCATGAGAGGTGCTGTGGGACTGGAAGTGATGTGCAGCCCTTCCCTCCCTTCTCCCTGCAGTGGCACCTGAGTCCTCAGGCTTGATCCTATGCAGAAACCCACCCTTTTCTGGAAAATCAGCAAACATTGCTGTCATATGGCGTAGGACATGGGACAGGGCCAGCCCCAAGGGAGACTTGGAGGGCAAGGTAGGGGAGAGCAATCAGCTCAGCTTTGGGATTCACGTACTGCCGATGCTTTTGGGATGAGCACTAGCCCTTGGCATCTCTGTTTTCACCCCATGAGCATGGTGCCCTGCTTTGCCCCTGGACACTGGCTGCTGCCTTGGGGCAATACAGTGGGCTCCTTATCTTTTGCATCATTCCCTGTCTGCCCCGTTGCAGGAGCAATTCCCTTCCCAAAAGTGCCCTCATGTTGTGCCGGGAATGGTTTTCCCCTAATGGTGCCCTGGGCTACGGAGAGCTGTCACCATGGGGTGGATATGGGACTGGCACGTGGGGTCACAGTAGCGGGGAAGGACTTGCCAGCTCCTGGCAGACAGATGGTGTTGCAGAGCAGTGGTGGCAGGAGATCCATGTGCTATATGGGGAGACAGCCATAAACCTGCCCTGCCTCTGGGACAGAGCTCGCCCAGCGCACTGCCATCCCCATGGGGTTCAGTGGAGACCCAGGGAATGATACAAGCCAGATGGGTGCTCTTTGTGGGGTTTGAGTCTCTTCGTTGCCGTGGGCCCATTGAGCTGAGGTGCCCTCACTGACAAAATCTATGGCGGATCATGGCACCCAGTACCTCTTTCCGAGACCTTGGCTGGTCCTGTGCTAACCTCCCTCTCCAGGAAGCCTTGCTGGGCACCCTGCTGAGTCTGGGAGTCATAAATCAGATGAATGAGATTTTTTTTCCCCCTTTAGCTGCTAAAGTGAGAACAAAACAAGAAAAAAGCCTCCTTGCAGCATCCCTCCATCCCAGCCTGCTGGTAGGCACAGGCTAAGGGTGGCCAGGAGGGTCTCACCCCTCCAGTTAGCACATGTACCCCTGTTCTCAGATTGGTAGGATGCTACTTTGTGGTTTTTTGTAGGGATAAAACACTCATGAAATGTGTAAGCGGTCAAGGTCAAGGACAGCCCCGAGCCGGTCCCGTGCTGCTCGGGTTTTGATCAGTTGAGATGCAATGCAATAAACAGCTTAGGCGATCCCTGGCAACAGAGCAAAGATAACAGTGACCTTTTCTTCTGTAATTATCTTTTCTCATAAAAGCCACATGCTGAATTTAATAAAAGAGAAGGAAAGTGATGGTTTCATATATGCTGCCGAATAGGAGCCTAGTCTGTCCCTCCAGACCCAGGGAGATCTGGGAGGCCCCTCAGCACTCGGGGGGAGGCGATGCTGGTGCCTGGCTCCGGTTTGCATGGCAAGGTGATGATGGCTGTCAACATGTTAGCACTCATCTGGATGTGGGGGACATGTGAATTGGGCAGGTGGTTCAAGCAGCAGATGCCTGTATATGCATGATAACCAGTTTTTGTTTCAATATAAGGTTTGATTTGGTCATCACCTGACTCCAGAACTTGGGATTTCACTTGGAATCCAAGAGCCCAAGATGCTTTAATGGCGTTGCCAGCAGGTCTGCTCAATGAGAGCAAGCAAATGGGGAAGAAATGCCTGGGATGCCTATGTGTTAAGGCAGTGTTGGTGAATTCCATCCCCCTGGATGCAAGCAAGGTGTCAGGGTCCAGCCTGTAACACAGCGCTCAGCACAGCCTGTTGCTGTTGTGGGTGCTGCCTGCAAAGCGACCCATGTAGGCAGCGAAACGCGGGCGGGATGATAAATAACACACTGGAGATTTACATGAGCCTGCAGCGATAAAGCTGAGGGAAAGAGTTAGCACTGGGCCTCCTAGAAATTATGGGGCATTGTAAAAGCAGCCCCTTCCATGCTGCTGTTGAGCTCCTCGTGGGGAACGATGCTGCTAGAGCTTGTGTCTGCTTGGAGAGGGATACTGCTCTGTCCTGGCAGCGAGCTGCTGGAGAAGGGTGTGTGATCAAACTGGTACCTGTTAGAGGGGATTGAGGATGGGGAGAGAGCCCTAGTTCAAGGAGAGGGAGCAGAGGAAGGGGCTGGATGGTGCAAGGAGTAGTGTAAGCACCTGCCTGCCCCCGCTGAGGACAAGTGGAGCGGCATGGCTGGTTGCGGTGATGGCAGCAGTAGGGACCAGTGCCTCTGCAGCAGAGTCCAGCCCCAGGCACAGATTGGAGCAGCTGTCAGTGTGGCCAGGTTGGATGTAGAGACCAGGGAAGGGATGTCTGCATCTAGCTGTGGGGCCCCCAGAATAAGAAGGACCTGGTCCTGCTGGACCAAGTCCAGAGGAGGCCACAAAGATGCTGCAAGGGCTGGAGCAGCTCTGCTCTGGAGCCAGGCTGAGAGAGCTGGGCTGGGGCAGCCTGGAGAAGAGAAGGCTCCTGAAGGGGAGACCTTAGAGCAGCTCCAGTGCCTAAAGGGGCTCCAGGAAACCTGGAGAGAGGCTTTGGACAAGGGCCTGTAGGGACAGGCCAAGGGGAATGGCTTTAACCTGCCAGAGGGGAGACTGAGATGAGCTCTGAGGCAGAAGCTCTTCCCTGTGAGGGTGCCGAGGCGCTGGCACAGACTTTTCCCAGAGAAGCTGTGGCTGCCCCATCCCTGGCAGTGTTCAAGGCCAGGTTGGACACAGGGGCTTGGAGCAACCTGCTCTAGTGGAAGGTGTCCCTGCGGGTGGCAGGGGACTGGAACTTGGATGAGCTTTAAGGTCCTTTCCGGCAAAAACCATTCTATGATCCTGCTCTACTCATGAGCCAGGGCTGGGTCATCAGTGCTGTGCAATATTAGTACCTTGCAAAGCAAGTCCACCAGTGTGCTCACTCCCAGCCTTTTTTCTTGTTTTATTTAAACTTTGAGTTTCTTCTTAGTGCTTAGTTCTTCAAGGGAAGAAGGTGCCCATGAATCTTCAAAGTGTTCTTATTCTGCCTCTCAGATGCCATTAGAGCCTATGTAATATTTACTCTGGGGTGGCAATGGCACTGAAAGCTGGAGGCACAGTTGAGGGCAAGGCTGCAGGGATGGCTCATTTCTAACCGGGCTGCTTTTCTCTGGAGCTCTCTCACCTCACTTGTGTCCTTTACAGAGCAGCTTTTATTTACAGCGTGCCCTGCTTACCACTTGATCTCAGACCATGCTCTATTACTTAATCTAAGACCTCTTCCCACTTGGAGTGGGATCATCAGACATGCTGGCTCACATCGCGTGCAGAGCTGACAGCCCCTTTATATCCATACCTGCCTGTGCACATGTTGGCTGTGAGCACCATGCATGGTGCAGGGGACATCGGGGTCCTCCCTATGCGTGTGCATCAGGGTGAGCCTCTGCACCGGGTGTTTCCCAAAACAGCCAGCACCTTTGCCAGGAGAAGGGGCGGGCAGGCAGAGCCAACCACTCGGGCAGCAGCAAAAGGAGACTGATGCTGCTGGATGTGCATTTATGGATGGATATCGCTGGCAATTACAATAATGGCTGGGATATCCAAACTTGACATCTTCCTCATGGGTGATGAATAAGCTGTCTGCCTCCCGTTCATTTTTTATTCCAAACTTTAATGCTGGCTAATCCAGGGCTCCTGGTGCTAAATGCTAATGAGAAATGCATTGCCTGACTCCCATATTTAACAGCAAAGCAACTCCCAGGATTAAGGGTGTTGAGTATTGAAATTGTCTCGTGCATTAAATAATTAGTAGACAAACAGATTGACTTCTCCAGCCATCACCGGTCCCATCTGTTTCCAGTGCATTTGCTCCCTCTCTTTGCTTGATCAGATAATTGGGAAGGGCTTCACCAAGTGGCACTTTGCTTTATTTGGACAGTGGCAGCGTGTCAGGAGGGGAAATATGATGTTGTGCCTCTAATTGAGGCTGGCTGTAAAGCCAGAGGGTGAGCATGCTGCAAGTACATGGTAGCAGTAAAGCTGTGGCAGGACGGACAGTGTTGGTGCTTGGGTTTGGCCTGAGGTGGGAGGTAATTAGGCAAACAATGCGAGGGAGTGGTTGGGCTTGGTTTGAATCTCTGCTGAAAGGAGGTATGTGTCTGAATCTCTGTGCATGGGTACACGTGTGCATGGAAGGAGAAAGTGAGGGCAGAAACATGTGAGAAATAGTCCTGATGTGCTTCAGAGTAACTGAACCAGTGTGAAATACAAACTCCACAGCCCAACCAGAAGGGAATGCTTTAAAAGGCCACTTGCTGCATCAAAATGTTTTTGTGAGTGTTTCAAATGGGGGTTTGAAAGCTTTTATTCCTTTATTTCCTTTTTGGTGCTAATGCTTCAAAGTTTCCTGTAATTGCTTCCCTGGTTTTACTGCTCTGTGGCTTTCCTGAAATATTTTTGTTTTAATTACAATATTGATTCAGACACAACACTAGGAAGACCCCTGAAAGAAAAGAAAATGAGAAGCAATTACTAGAGAGTGCTCTAATGGAAAGAAGCCCCACGTGGGGAATCAGCCCAGACCTCAGTGGTTATTATTATTTATAGAGCCCTGGAAATGAGCCCTTGGCCAGCCCGGCATGTGGAGTTATGGATGGGCAGGCTGTTTCCATCAATAAAACACTCCGGCGCTTGCCCAGTGCCTTCAGACAGGACCTGCTGGTGGCTGCCACACCAGCCTGACTCTGTACATGTCCAGCTCCTGCAGGAAGGCTGCCTATCCTCCTCCTCTGCATGCCTGGAGCAGCATTTGCATCCCAAATGAGCCCCAAACCACTGAGTGAACCCTTGGCTTTGGCAGTCTGTGGTGGGTCCCAGCATGCGGGAGGTCAGGGCATCCAAGTTGGTCCTACCAAAGGTGATGTGAGCATGAAGCCACTTAAGCAACGTTCTGTCGTGTTTAGGTTTGTTTTTTATTATTTCAGAGACTCGCCCATAAGGCTGTTATGATGACAGATCATTATTTAGATGGAATGCTGTGTGAGGGTGATGTGGGCTGGGGAAAGAAAGGCAGGCATTGAGAGAGGAGGTGAATGTTATCTTGTCAAGGTAATAAAAGAAATGAACCTGAGGCGTGCCATAAAGAGGAAGTTGAGTTTTTCCTAAAATATGTAAGACATATTGCTGGGCAACTCTAGTAAGGATTTTAAAAGGTGAAAACCTTCCATCCAGTTGACTCCTGAGAGAGGTTTCTTGGCACAGAATAGATAAATAGAGGCTTTTGCCCTTAGCTATTCTAGCATGAAAGGAAAGTCTTATGAATACTAGCTAGATTAATGAGACAGAAGACTCATAAATATGTCAGAAAAACACAATAGTTGGAGATGAAATAGATGCTTCCTTGGGATGCAGATGAATACTCAAGAGGCTGAGGGGTTTGCCAGAGGTCATCCCCTTGGGATGGGCTGTCCTCATGGCCATCCATGCCAGGCAGGAGGCAGGGTGCTCACTGCCCTGTGCCAGTGCTTGGCCTGGAGCTCATCCTCTGGTTTCACCTTGCAAGGGCTTGGCCAGGGCAGGCGGAGGAGATGGCCTTTGCTGTTCCTCCAGGATGGCAGGGCTCAGCCATCCCACATCAGCAGGGTGCCATGCAGCTGGGTTTCTTACAGCAGGCATTGAGAGAGGAGGTGAATGTTATCTTGTCAAGGTAACAAAAGAAATGAACCTGAGGCGTGCCATAAAGAGGAAGTTGACTTTTTCATAAAACACTGAAGACACACCTCCCTGCATCTGCTGTAAAAATCCACTCTTATGGTGTGTAGATTGAGATTTTCACGGTTTGCTGAGGCAGTAGCAGGCTCAGGCTGCAGAGTAAAGAGCAGCAGCTCCCTTGGTGTGTTCTCAAAATGCACTGTAGCAGACCATTGCGTGGTCCAGCACCCTCCAACAGCCCTGTAGAGACACCTCTTGCAGAAGCTGTCCCACAAGTTGGCAAAACAGTATCTGCTGCAGGTCCTGTGCTGCACCGGGCATCTCTGCTCAGAATGGCTGGGGCTACGGGATGCTCTGAAACAAGGAGTTGTTGAGAGACACAGGGTGAAGAGGGGAATGGGGGACCATGCCCCCCATGCTTGCTTGGTGAACACTTGCAGAGAGGCTGCTTTTCTGGGGGAAATGTTTTACTCATCTCAGCTCTTTTCCTCTCACAGGTAGAACCACGCTGTCGGTAGGTGACCCCCCTTGGTGACAACTCCCCTGGGCTGCTCCTGTGGTCCTTCGAGAGCTGCCTGCCCTGGAGCTGGCGGCTCCAAGTGTTTAGGCTGGGAAAGGGAGATGAGGAGCTACCCTGGACTCCGCAGCTATTTCTCCTGTGGGATGCACAGAAACCTTGTCATTTCTTGCTGAGAAATGACCCTGCTTGTAGTTGGGGCGATCCTTAGTGTCCTGTCCTAGGAAACACCCAGCATTAGGAGCAGGCACTAATGGCAGTATTGGCTTCATAAATACTGAATTAGGGCTGCTGGGAAACGAGTGACCCTAAAAGACGTTGCATGTATGATACGGTAAGGTACTGCATGTTGTACAAGTGAGGCAGAGCCGTGAGGCCATGCTGGGAATGCTGCCCATCCCAGGGAGCAGCCCTGCAGTGAGGGCTGCATTCAGGCAGGTTACGCTTTACCATGGCCATGCTGAGGTTATAGAAAGGTGTTTGACCGTGACAATATGGGCTTTTAAAGTGCAGGTTGAAGGTCATGCCCACTGCTGGCCTGAGGCTTGTGGGCATCTTGCCTCCTTACACCCACCATGCAAGCCTGCAGCTGTGAGGACCAGCACATAGGGTCGGCTCTGACCTTGCGTTCACCCCCTGTGTGCTCCAGGGATATTGGGAAACTTCCTGGGGATGTCAAGTCACTGCATGGTGAAACAGAACAAAAGCCTGCAGCAATCACTGTGGTTCTCTCTGGGAGCAGGGGATGGGCAGGAGGGGATGCGGCTGAGAATGGGGCACAGGGAGAGCTGGGCAAAGGCTCTCGAGAGTTTGGGAAGCTCATCCCTGGTGGAAGTATCCCCACATGTAGGTGTTTAATAGGACTATTGCATGGAGCTGCATTAATCACCATGGTAACACGGCAGCAGTAAACAGTCTGAAATCATCCCAGAAATATCATGCCAGTGTTCACATCGGCCCTAATATGAATTAACAACCAAGTTGGCAGTGACTCAGTGTAGCATAAACCACAGCCATGGCATCGCAGGAGTGCCCCAAAGGGTAATTGCAGTGTGTGCCAGGCAGAGAGTGAGCCCTGCACCCCAGAGAGCGGGGTTGGGTGGGTGCCATCCCACACAGGCACCCCCCTGCCTGCAGGCGGCTCAGGAGGGCTTGAGGAAGGCAGCTGGAAACACCCAGAGTGGAGCATCTCCTCCTGCCTACCCTACGAGAGGTGCTGCAGGATGCAGGCAGGACCCACCACTGGGCTGCTCAGGTGGCTTTGTCCCCCTCAGTGTTGCTCATTGTCACTCAGCATCTCTTATTAAGCCATTTTCCACAGCAAAGTTGGCTCTTCCCATTGCAGTGGCCAAACTGGCAGCTCACTGTGGAGTTCAGCCTGTGGCCAGGCTTTGCCAACCTGTGCATCCACAGCATCCCAAAGGATTTACACTGTAAAACCACCTTCTTAGTACACTGTCTGGACTTCATCCTCATCCCCGGCTCAGTGACAGCCCAACATGCTCCATTCCCCTTTCCCTGGAGCCAGCACGTCCCTGGCACATTGCACTAGGGGTTCCTGAGCAGCATCCTGCCCCCCAGACACTGGCAAGCAACAGCAGCATCTGAAATACATCCTCAAGAACAGAGTATGCTGCTGGTCCCCACAACCACCTCCCCTGGGGATGTTCCTGAGCTCTCCTGAGATGTAAGCCTTGGCAGAAAGCATGACACAGGCTCCTGAGGCATTTGGGTTGTCCTGGAGGAGAGCATCTCTGCAAGCCCCCGTGGCAAGGGATGGCAGCTGATCACAGCTTCACCAAATCGCTGCCTAAAGTCTTTTCTCATCTTTCAAATGTCTCTGCCTGACGCCAGCACCTGCCCTGGCATATACATGGAGAACATATCCCAAAATTGATGGTGAAGGGGAGATGGGCTATCTGTGGGGAGTGGGATACCAGGCTTAGGGGGCTCTGCAGGGAGATCAGCATGGGGTGGGAGATTGCAGGGACAGAGGGATTGTGCCCGGGTGAGCAATTTCATCAAGCACTGACAGCAAAATAGGGAGGAGAGAGGCCTGGAAACTTGTGATCAGAGTCTAAATGAAGGCGTTGTGCCCTAAGCACCCCCCTGGGCTCTCTCGTCATGCAGTGCTAAACCCACCTCTGCTCTCTGCGCCAACCCTCTGCGCCTGGGGAGTGGATGATGGCTGCAATCTACAGACAAGCCTTTCTCTTGTCTGCTTTGCTCTTTATAGCACCATCCAGACATCCCTGGAGGCCGCGGAGCACCGAGGATGCTCATGACACCTGTGACTGGCTCCAGTTCTAACTGCTTTCAGCCTCAAACACCAGTCAGGAGCCGAGCGCTCAGTCCTGGAGTTTGAACTGTCAGATCTCATTCCCCACTGAACAAAAGGTAGCAAAAAGGCAGCCCTCCCCTTCTGGCCATGGTCTGACTTAGTTACCTTGTACCTGAGCTCTGCTCAGCCCCAGCTGGGTTCTGTGACAGGTATCTGGGGTCTCGGGGCTGCCTGAGCACAAGTGTGCTGGAAGGGCTGCCCCAACCACAGCTTTATCTTGGGTTTGGCAAGTAGCATTTTGCTTTTCCTGTTACATTTAATCCCTCTTGGTCCTATAGATGCCTGTGTTGATTTGTCTGGCTTCATCCTGCTGTGCTCTCTGCCTCCTTTCTGTGGCCTGGGTACTCTGAAAGGTGCTGTGTAAATGATTATTGCAATGTAGTCATGATACTTGTGTTACCTGGATGGTAGAGGGCTGGGTCTGTGACCTTTCCACAGAGCCTGCAAAGGTACTGAACTCCTGCAGTTTGGGATCTTAAGATCAGCTCCAGCATGGAAGCAGGATGGTGCTTGCTGCATCCCTGATGTGGATGATGCTCAGCATCAAACAAACTCAGTAAACCCCCAAGTAAGCATCCTGAGAGAGGGGAACCACCTTTAACATGCTGGCAGGTGCTGCCACCATGCTGGGCCTTTCTATGATGCCAGCCACTGTGTAAGTCACCATCCTGGAAACAGGAGCAAACAACAGGAACCATCCCCAAAAGCACCCTGCTGTGCAGGTGTGAGCAGCAGGGACAGGCTGCCTGGAGGGAGGTAACTCAGGGAAAAAATGAGCCAGGAAAACAGCCCAGCAGCTTCCCTAGGAGGGAATTCCTGACACAGCTGGGACAAGGAAGGATGGGGGCCTCAGTGGCTCACCTCATGGGCATGAAGCCAGGAAGCCACTGGTGAAATGCCAAGACCACCTCATCCCTCCCTTCTGCGTCCAGCCCAGCGTGTTGACCAAAAAAGGGGCCCAGAGCCAGTTTTGTCTGCGATGTGCAGCCAGCGATGCCACAGCAGGAGAAAACAGCCAGGGAGCCCTCTGCAGCTGTGCCACACACTGCAGGTCTCATTCCCAGAGCTGCTGCACAGGGCTGTGGGAAAGCAGTGCCTGGCGGGAGCTGAGTTTTAGCTTTGAGTATGTTTTGCCTTGATTTAACAAGTGGAGATGAACAAGTGAAACCACTTGACAACTCTGCCTGAGCAGAAAGGGACAATGAGGATGGTGTTGCCATCACAGCAAATCACCTCCATCAGGGATTTTGCAGAATGCCTTGTTTTCAATGTTTCAGAAACATCCTGGTTTTCTGATGCGTTCCACAGGGTTTCTGGGGTGGAAAGGAAGGACATCTTCCCCGTCAGGCACCTAGACTGCTCTGCACCATGACCAAGAGCTCTTGGTGTCCACACTGCATCCCCAGGCTTCATGTCCATGAGCCCACCAGTCTGGTTTCTTTAAGAAAGCCTTTTCCCACATAAATTTTTAGCATTTGTCTTTCATTCAAACTGCAGATCTCCTCCTTCCCCCTCTTAACTTCTCTTGCTGAGTTTGTGTCAGAATTTCAGAGGCACTTTCAAGGTTAGAGCAAACTCCTCACGCTGCAGTAACTGCAGCTCTCCAGGGAAAGGTTAAAGGATGCAAATTGTTGACAGAGAGCTTTTCAATTTAGCATGCAAAGATCCACTAGTTGAAAGGTGAAGCTAGACAAATCCAGCATAACAGGATGGGTCATCAGCAATTGGAACAATTTGCCAAGCTCGTGATGGGTTCTCCTTCATTGGTGATTTTAAAATTGAGTTTGGATCTTTTTCTGAACAATGTGGTCGCATTCAAAAAGCATTAATTTGGGGAAATGCTTCATAGAATCCTGGAACAGTTTGTGTTGGAAGGGACCTTAAAGCTCATCCAGTTCCAACCCCCTGTCACGGGCAGGGACACCTTCCACAAGAGCAGGTTGCTCCAAGCCCTGTCCAACCTGGCCTTGAACACTGCCAGGGATGGAAGTGTTCCACCTCCCTCCTGCCTTGCTGATGCCTTTTGCCACTAAAGCCTCCAGTGAAGCTGGCTCTCCTGGACAGGGCTAGAGCTGTGGGAGGCCACCAAGCTCATCCACAGCATCTCACCTCTGCTCAGAGCTGCCCCCATCCACCCCTCCAGATTCAAACAATGGATGACATCTCTTTCTTGGTCCCTCTCATGGTCTGATCCCACTTTTTGTTAAATACAACTGCCAGCAGCAATACCAACATTCCCCTTGTGCCCATTACCGTACGGTAGCACAGTACGGAACATTTTGGCTCAGTGGCACCAGCGCACGTACCCGGCAGCCGGCTCCTGACACTCGATGCTACAAGGAAACAGGGGAGTTCTTACATTATTTTTATTGCTTCATGTTTTCAGCGCACAGTCTCCAGAATGACTGTCCCCTTCCCTGTGCTCTAACTCAGATGTGCCTCTTGGGGTCATTTAAACTGTTTGCCTTGCTCTTTCATTTCTTTTTTTTCTACTGGAATTTAGTGCCCAGCTGACAGATCTTGAAAACAGCATCCAGCCTCCATCCTTCCAGCAGTGCTCCTGCTGCTGCCTCCAGCCTCACAGCATGCTGGGCAGCCCTGCCAGGATCAGAGCCATGCTTCTGGGGGTAAATGTGTTCCCCCTTTGTTTCTCACTTGTGCTTTTCTACCTGTACAAGTGCTGGTGATGTCCCTGGGTTCATAGCAGTGGTGAGCACTGATTCTCCATGCCTCAAAACCAGTGGGCAACCTGCATCTAGTTACTATTATGTATTGTTATTTATTAGTAATAATTCCGGTTGCACTCATCATACTTCTTTATCATGTGGGTACAATATGGGCACCAGCTCCCAGCTGTACATGGACACTGTGAAGCAGTTCAGCCTCTCCTGCGAGTTTGTCCCAGCTGAGCGCCGCCAAACTGTCTCACATGAAATGCAACAGCCAGGGAGTGAGAGTCTTTACATATTTTCCTCATTCTCTTGCTTTTTATTTAATGTACAGCTGTGTCCTTCATAATGTTCAAACCAGCCACTGTGTGGCCTTCTTGGGTACTCACATCTAAGAATCCTTGTTTTGTGCCGTAAGCGTGGAAAGAAAGTAATGAATGTCTCTGGCTTAATGGTCTAAAAGTCATTCTTCTTGTGCAAAAAAACCCAGCATCCCCAAATCCATTTTCATTTATAACGTTATGAGTAATTCTACCGGCAGCCTTTTTTCCTTCCCATATATATTTATTAGAGAGAGAAATTCCCCATCCTAAAATAATGTTCTTGCTTGGATCGAATAGTTTTCAAACTCAGACTCGGTGTTTAACCCTTTCATTGCTTTCCATGTGCTATTTTATCACATAACCCGCAGAATGTAGTGTTCCTCTTGGAAAAGATGAACCCAGAATGCAGGAAGCAGCCTCAGCAGATGACTGAGAAGCAGAGGCAGTGCTCAGAAAATGAAATCAGAGCAGCTTCAGAATGAGCTGTGCCATTTCTGTGAAAGCAGGAAGCCACAGGGTCTAGCACCCCTCTCCCCAAAGAGCAGTGATCTTCTGCCCATGCTCCTCAACTTATGACTATGAAGTTGTAATTGGTGTATTGCTATCTTCATGCTGGCACCCTGAGCTCAGCCAGGCTGCTGGGAGACACAGGTGAGTGTCTGAGCTGAGCTAAGATGACTCTGCAGGGTGGAGGCTGGATGTATCTCTGAGCTTTTATGGACCTCACTGTGGTGGTAATTGCATAATGGTTCATGGCTTCTTGTCAGGGTCGTGGTAATTGCACAATGGTTCACAGCTTCTAAGACCAAGTTGTCTGCAGAGGGGCCACCTCCCTGCTAATCTTGAAGGTAAGAGACCTTGAGAGAAGGGAATCCCCCTTGTTTTCCTCTAAAATATTCCTGTGGCATCTATTTCTGGCAATGTGGGAGGGAGAGAATCGGTGCTGCCTGGAAGGAGGAGGATGAGGCCACTATGGGTGGGGTCTAGAGACCACAGAAATGTTGGCCTCTCCAGCCATTTGCTGGCGACTGGGGGCACCATCTCCTGATGAACAGGGTATTTTTCATCATGTCGGTGACAAATGGTTCTCGGTTGAGTAGAAAAATCGTTTATTGATTAGGTGGCAGAGGTGCATGCAGGGATTGTGATGCTAACAAAGTGTGCCTGTTCTGCCAGCTGCTCTCTGCAGGGGCTGCTGCCGAGAGGTGGGGGGACTTGGCCAAACGTGGCCTCTTCCTCCTGTGGTCCTGGGTCCTGCAAAACAGAGCAGGGTGCAGTGGTGCTTAGGGGAGCCTCATCCTGCTCCCTTCTGGGGCTTCCTAAGCAGGGATATGTCACTGTCCCCACCTGGCTTCCAAGGACTACTGGTGACAATCACCAGTATGTGGCAGGACCATCTTTGTGGGTTACCTATTGGCAATCAGTCCCTCTGCTTTCCCCTGTCTCTCCACCTCCACTCAGTCTAAACCCAGCTCTGTCAAAGCCCTCTAATGCTCAGGTTTAAGCAGGCTGAACTTGGCTGCTCTGTTCAAACCGAACACGTTTGGATGCTGTCTGGTAGGAAGCCACACCAGTTCCCTGAACGGCCTGGCAATACTGCAGTTTTGAAGGATTTCTCCCTACTCAGAGCTTCATCGCTGGAAAAAAACAACCTGGTTACTTTGTTCTCCTTTATTTTTTTCATCTTTAGCCACTGTGTGTCTACCCGCAGCACACCTTGAGCAAGTTGAGCATAATTAATCACAGTTTGTTTCCCTGCGTTCGCCTGGGATTCCTAATCCGCAGTAAATCCTTTGGGGAACAGATGCAATTATGAAAGAAACGCTTATTAAAAAGAACTATATGTGCTATAAAAAAATGTCAGGACAATCGTCCTTTAGTTGTTTGTAATGTTGCCAGCTGTAATATACGATCCCAGTGCTACATCCCAGCTGTCTGTGTCCTCTGGTACAGTGTGCTTTAGCGATAGCTTGTGCTGATTTCATGTGCAGCTGCACAAAGCCCCACATCTCAGCTGTCCTTCCTTCTCTCTTCGTCCTGTGAGCACCTATTCTGAACTCATCAAGCAACAGCCTGTCACAGCCATGAACGTCCTGTAGCAAACACTGTGTTTGATCTCTCCTGACTGAAATGGCTGGTGAGCTGCTTGAAATTAATATCTTCTGTACGTGCCAATGTGACCAGCCACTGGAAGGAGATAGATTTGACAGTGATTTGTTGGTTTGACTGGCTTGGCAGAAGACAGACCACAGCAACTGAGCTGCAAATGTGCACTGCACTTTTCCATCTTTTTCTGTTTTCTTGCCTCATGAGGACTAAAGAAGGGGGTTACAACCAAAATCCATGTGTTTGGGAGTTGTTCAACACTCCTGAGGTGACATTAACCAGCCAAGCATGGTGAGTCCAGGGAAAGGAGAACTCTGGGGTTGTGCTCTTGGATTTGGCCAATCAGTTTTTCTCTGGGTGGTTTCATTTCTCACCCGTAGGACTGGTGAAATGATGCCTGTCCACTTCTATAGAGACTTTGAAGGAGCCATCAAACAAATAGAGACAAAGAGATCCCCAGGAAAGCTCTTTAATAGTACAGTTGGGTAGCCCATGACTGAGGCCAAATAATTCTTGTGTATGGGATAGTGTCAGAACAGGGAGCATCTTGTCTTGGAAGAAGAAAGAGAGGAAAAGGGAGATAGATAGTTTTGCTGTGCGTATTAAAAACATGCATATTTGCTGCAAGTGTTAGAGAATAGGGGATGTGGGACCTACTGAATAAATATGAGTGATTAGAAAATATGGTCACATACTGCAAGGCTGCTGACCTATGTGTTTTAAGATGAAGCAAGGCTCTTTGTGGGCAAATCATGGAATCATCCAAACCTTAGAAGAACAGGAGATGTAGCAGGGGCTGTCTCAGTTCAGCCCCAGCTCATCATGGACTTTCAGGAAAGGAGGAAATACTGCAAGGACTAAAAGCCAGGTCACATTCCCAAGGGCAAGGTGGGTGGTGTGAGCAGGCAGCTCAGGGCGTGAAATGCTGTGCAATCAGCAGGGACTATTATGAGTAATAAGGATCAGTTGCAGATAAGTATTTACATGCTGACCAAAGCCAGAGCTTTATCCTAGATTAGTCAAGGAACAGGCAGGAGCCATCTGAGGGCTGTTACAATGGTCAGTAGATCAGCAGAGGCAAAGGTAAAAGCTGTATTTACAGAAGGGTAAACAGAGGAGGCATGGAGAACTGTTATTAGCATTGCAATGTAACTGGTTTAAATTCAGCTCCCAGAAAAATATCATTTCTAAGTACAAAAAAGACAAGCCTCCCCCAAAGAAAACACACACACACACACACATGTCAAGCCAATCTGGTTTCTCTATGTGATGAGACTAAATATTTTGGATTGAGAAGAAGCCAGAGATGTCAGAGGTCTTGGCTTTGCTAGGGTTTTGCTGTGTTTCACATGGTATGCCTTTTAACAAGGTTGGTAAGCAGGTTTCCATGAAACCACAGTGGGAGAGGTGCAAAACATGGTTGGAAACCAGACAAGGGAAGTCAATGATTTGCTGTCAAACAGAAGGATGGATTGAGTGACTTTCTGCAGGAATCCATCCTTGATCTAACAGGAGTCAGTATTTTCCCTAATGATCTAAATGATGGAATATTCTCTGTTCAACCTGCAGAGGTTCGAGATGGGAATTAGTGCTGCAAGTGCAGAAAAGGAGATTTCTAATCTTGTAAGAGTAAGGACAATTAAGCACTGGGATGTTTTGCCTGGGGAGGCTATAGAGTGTCTATCATTAGAAGAGTTTAAGAAGAGTTTGGGGGAAATCTCTTGGGAATAATACAGAGCTAACCCTACCTTCAGGCAGGGCCAATGCTTGAAGTCTGTTCCAGCCCTGTTTTTTGTGATTCTGCATCATTCCAAAAGCAGTGGGGTGTTCCTTATGACTTTCAGGGAGAAGTATGAAAAATACCACAAGAAGCTGAAAATGTGATGGCTTTAGAAAAAAAGCCTCATGCTTTGATTTACCAAAATCTCACTATATTAACGCAATTCTCCAAACAAGTGGCAGAAATCGAGTAGCCTGGCTTTTCAGACTTGCTGCCTGTGGATCTGCTGGAGCTCTTGCTGGCCTCCTCCACCCTGCATGTGGGAAGCTGTAAGGTCTCTCCGCTGTGGAGAAGCGTTGGATTTCTAAAACTGAAACACAAACAAGGGTATTTGTATGAAACGGGAATGATGTTTTTTTTCCCATTGACTCCTCTGGCAAAGACAGCTGGGCATTTGGAGTGATGGTGTTTGAAATGCAAAATGCACCTCATTGGAGAGTTGTTTCATGCAATTCATCTTCAGAGTAAGCTCTTACCGCTTGTTTGCAATGTGCAGCTATAAACCATGCCTTCTGAAAACGCTCCGGCTGGCTCAGGGGGAAGGAATAGGGGAAGGATGGTAATATCAGACATTTCAATCCCCACTGCAGCTTACATTGCTCAAAGCAAGATGACTTGCAAACATCTAACACAAATGAGGAAGATGAATCGTATGCAAGGTCAGGCGCAATGCCAGGAAACTGATAGAGGCAAAAGCAGTTAATTGCTTTGGATTCCAACCACCCCAAAACGTGCCCTGTGTACAGACATCCGTTCCTTGCACAGCCGTGGACATCACCGTCCAAGCCAGCAAATAAAATAAGCAATGGAGGTGCTTGTCATGATTTTTAATGTCAAAATTAGATTCACTGTTGCCTTATGGTCTCTGTAATTACTAGACATCACTCATCATTTTTCCCAGCTCAAGGGATACTCTGTTATTGACCTCTCTGGGAAGATATAAATACATTACTGAATGGAAATATCACCATTTACTATTGTGGAAAGGTCTACATCATAGCTCAAAGGACTCTGAAATCTTTATCTGAGTGTACCTACAGCAGAAGAGAATGCCTGATAGTGTTGATATGATGGCAAACCACTGCTGCTACATCTTATCTTGGAGGAGAAAAACCTATTACAGGTTATTAAAGGAGGACAACAATAGCAAACCACAAGCTTGAAGGAACTTGCTACAGTCAAACAGCTAAAAATGTTGTGCCGGGCTAGCACTGAGCAGCCAGCGATGGAGGTGGCCAGAGGGCATAGTGGCCTCACTGGTCCCAAGCTGGCGGGGCCACAAAATCTCTTGGGACCATGGCAGGACATGAAAGAATATTATTTCCCCTGGATGTGATGAGCACCAAAAGCAGGGAGAGGCCAGCAAGATGCTCTTGTAAAGCTTTGCATGGAGCATTGTTGTGGTAAGATGCTCTTGTGAAGCTGTGCATGGAGCATCATGGTGGATGTTCAGCTCTGTGGTTCACCCCTGAGGCTGCTGTGAGAGGCAGGTTGCTCACCAGCTTGTGTTTGTCACTGCAGAGCCTGTGACGGGGATACTCTGCTGGTGGCAGTCGTGCGAGACACCCCATCGGTCTGGCAGTGTTCCCTCCTGTCTGCTAAGGCGAGATGTTCCTTGGGGACCATCTCCTTGAAGAACGAGGTCTTTGCAGAGGTGGTATGTGCCATGGGGTGCCAGCTCTCACTTGCAAGGCTGCCATGCTCACCAGGACCTGCCTATTATTGCTGGGTGAGTGGCATTGCCCACTCCAAGCCCCCACTGCCCTGGAGGTGGGAATCATCTTTGAACCACACAAAAAAGGTTTTCTAGGCAAGGATCTTTGGAAGGGACCAGCTGTCCTCACCCACAGGAGTCATGAGCCTTTGCTTTCTGGGTCTTTGAGCAGCCTCAGAGTGAATGTCTATGCAGGCAGGGCACGTGCATAGCGCGCAGGACACCCTCTTCCATGTAATCTGCATCACTCTTTAAATGAGAAATCATGACTGATGGTGCTCAAGCTGAGAATGCATCTCCGCACCAAAGGATTTTGGTTCAAACCCCAAGACCACTACCTCCATTGCCCTCTGCATCCCTGCCTGGGGTGGAAGACACCCCTGGGAGGGGTCTCACTCGCCTGCCTGGCTCAGCTTTATGCCTGAGTGCCTTTCAGTGAGGAGGAGAGCTCCTCTGCAGCCCAGCAGCTCATGCTGATTCATGAGCCCTGCTTGAGCATCCTTCCTCCAGTGCAGTGCCGCTGGGGGCTGGCCAGGGCCGGCTGGCTCCTGCTGTGCGATGGCTCCAGCTGTTAGGGAAGGGCTGGCAGAGCTGCGTTATGGTCTCTGGGCTTTTTAAGAGGGCCCATAAAAGAGCCCCATCTGTTTTGAGAGGGAAGTGGCTGTTTGCAGACAGGCAGGACAGTGACAAAGCAGGAATTGGATCCACAGACCCTTCCAGAGACAAGGCAGACATTAGGTTGCTGCTCTTTTGCCGGAGATCCATAGATTTAGTCCAGTAGCTCAACACATGCTTGATTAAAGTAGGTCCAGGCTGACAAGGACACTGGGGCTTCATGGAAAATAAAGAGATGTTGAATCCCTCTATTTCTTGGTGACTTGTTCCCATGAATCACCACCTCTGCTGTCTCTTTTGCTTTTAAAACAGTGTCACACAAATCTGTCAGCTGCTTTGGAAAATCTGCCTGTACTTTTAACCTCCCACTGGAGCCTGGTGCATGGAAAGCCCACACCTCTGAGAGCTGATTTAGGCTTCACAGGGAAAGAGGACCCAGGGTCTGGCAGGATAGAGCCTTTCCTGGGATGACAACCGCCATGGGGATGCTCACCACGCCAGAGCTGTGTCACTGAACCCCTTGGTGCAGCATTGCTGATGGGGTAAACAAACTGCAGGCAACATCCTGCTGTCCCTGCCTGCTGCTCTCTGCACCACCAGCACCCAGGGCAGAGCTGCCTGGGGGTCCCGAGGGCAATGGGGCACAGTTACCCCCTCACTGATGTGTTTGTGGAGGGGGGACCCTGCTGATTGCAGGGTAGGGAGTGAGGGGCTCCTGATTTGGAGAGGAGGCAGAGGAGGAGCCCTGGCCTTAGGAGGTCATGGCTGGATCATAGAATCATAAAATAGTTTGGGTTGGAAGCGACCTTCGAAGGTCATCTAGTTCCAAACCCCATGGGTGGGAGGGGAAAGGAGAAGGGATGTGCATGCAGGCACTTGTTTCACGTAATTTGTTCATTTTTTATGATGCCTGAAGAAATAGCTATGATTGAGCCCTCTTCAAGGGCTGTGCTATGAGTGTCTCTGGTGTAGGGAGCAGTAAATCAGATGTATCCTCAGCTTTGGGCAGGGACGTGTGTCAGAGGAGTCCCCTGGTCTCCTAGCACAGCCCTGGGCAGGGACCAGCCTCCAGCTTGCAGGCAGCTCAGGAGAGCTGTTTTCGGGCCAGGCCCCCCTCTTCCCATCCTTGATGGACCACAATGAAGGGAAGCCAGCCAGAGCCTGCATCCCGTGGGGAGAGCTGGCCCTGCAAATTACAGTTTCTCTGCCTGCAAGTGCTTATTATAGTTTATTGAACTAGGGAGGTTTCTCTGCTTTCTATTTCGGGCCAAGCTCCCCTTGTATTTATTTACAATCAGTAGAGCAGCTTGTAGCTATTGGAGTTGAAGAAAATTGCTGTGAAAAGCAGGAAATTGGCTTCTCACCTTATGAGAGGGCTGCACACCCGGGAGCTGCATCTCCCCCCAAGGGACTCCAGTGCTGTGCTCACTGCAGCATGGGTGTGCTGCACAATGGGGTGGCCTTCACCCCAAACCCATGGCATCGGTGTCTTGTCTTGGTCCATGTTACTATGAGTTCTGGTCTTGCAGGTATGCCTGAAGTAACCTCTAATGCTGGCTTGAGGCTACGCAGCAGTGTGAGTTTGGCACTGGCTGCAAAACCTGCCTTAAGTGGTGCTTGTATCAAGACACAAGTCAGCAGCCTTAGTGTCAGCTCATTCATGTCTTTGAAAGGTACCTAAAGTCTCTCAGTGGTGCAGTTATCATAGAATCATAGAATCATAGAATCGTAAGGGTTAGAAAGGACCTTAAGATCATCTAGTTCCAACCCCCCTGCCATGGGCAGGGACACCTTGCCCTAAACCATGTGGTCCAAGGCTCTGTCCAACCTGGCCTTGAACACCGCCAGGGATGGAGCATCCACAACCTCCCTGGGCAACCCATTCCAGTGCTTCACCACCCTCACTGTAAAGAACTTCTTCCTTATATCTAATCTAAACTTCCTCTGTTTAAGTTTGAACCCATTACCCCTTGTCCTACCACTACAGTCCCTAAGGAAGAGTCCCTCCCCAGCATCCTTGTAGACCCCCTTCAGATACTGGAAGGCTGCTATGAGGTCACCACGCAGCCTTCTCTTCTCCAGGCTGAACAGCCCCAACTCTCTCAGCCTGTCTTCATATGGGAGGTGCTCCAGCCCTCTTATCATCCTCGTGGCCCTCCTCTGGACTCGCTCCAACAGCTCCATGTCCTTTTTATGTTGAGGACACCAGAACTGTACGCAGTACTCCAAGTGGGGTCAAGGATATATCCTTGGATATATCCTCAAGGATATATCTCAGGAGGGTGAAGGAGCGGTGAAAGCCTCTGCAGAGGTCTCTGGGGTGCATACCCCATGCGGCCCTATGTTCTGCATGGTTTTGGGCTCTCCTGTGCTGCCAACTGGCCTTGCCAGCAGCACTCAGACCCACCCAGGCATTGCTGCTCCTAAAGTCATAGCAGTTTCCTAGCTGAGGGATGAAAAAGCTGCCCTATGCTGGGGTGACTGCCCCCAGAAAACCCTACAGTCCCTCTGGGTTAGGAGATGGCTTGTCTATCTGCTTCACTGTGCTGAGCATGCAGCCCTCCAGCAAACCCCTGCTCCAAGAGCAGAGGGGCTCAGTGCAGCTCTGGCTGTCTCCAGACAAATGACGTCCCCCAGAAGAGGAAAAACGTGCTAGTGCCTGTGCAGCATCTCCCTCTGGACCTATTGTAACTGTCACGGCAGTGTCTATAAGTGGCCTAACATATTAAAGATCAGGCAGCGAGGGGAAGGAAGATGACCTTTTGCATTTTGCCCAGAGCAGGCAAGGGTAATGTAATTATCATTTCATGTAATTCATCTCCTGACACTGTGTAATAGCTGAACTTCACTTGGTCAGGGGTGGAGTGGAGAAGGACAGGAGGAGGGGAGCCCCTCAGCCCCAGCTGGGGCAGCCTCCCCGCAGGCAGAGCCCCTGCTCTGGCACAGCTTATCTGCCACCCCAGAGGTCCTTGCTCTGGCCCGGGTGCAGATGGAGCCTCTCCTCCTCCCGAGAGGCTGCCAGCACCATTAACTCAAAGCTGCTGTGTTCGGAGGCCAGCAGCTACAGCGCTTCCCAGCCCGCGGGAGCATCTGTCGTGGCTGAGGCCATTTGCTCTGCCGGCCTCAATCTGCTTCTCTGCATGGTTTAAGCTCTCCTCCTTCCCCGGCTGATAGTGTTTTCTGAGTGGTGCTTTCTGAATAGCACCAAGCACAAAAAGCCTCTCTTTGGTGATGGGAGAAGGCAAGGGGCTGTGCCCCCAGTCCCAGAGCTGAGGCTGGAGCAAACCCACCCCCAACAAAACCCAGCCCTGCTGGTTTTACCCTTAAATAAAGCTTTTCTCTTGGCCAAGCAGGCTATTCCTAAAGCTTGCATAATGCCAAACTACTGTTAACTAGTTCCTTGTTAACTTGGTCTGCTGTCCCTGGGTTGGACCACTTTGCTCAGGTCCATAGGGAATGGAGTGATGGGCCAGAGTACTTGCAATCCCCTGGGCTGGGAATAGGAGACACCGTGCCCGCTGTGTGTGGTACAGGCTTGGGCAGGTTGTGTCTGCAGGATGGTTTATTAGCAAAGCAGAGATCATGTTTTCAGAAAGTTACACCTATTTAAAAGCTGCCGCCACCTGAAATTTATTTTTCATCACAAACTGATTAAATTCTGCTAGTCACAGATTTTATCCTGGAGAAATCCTTCAGGAAGCTCTAATAGCAGAGTCAATCTTTATAACATCAGGAACAATAAAACAAGAGACCTCATTTTGCTGCAGGTTTTATCCGCGGGTGCGTGGCTCCACGTGCCTACCAGCCCCATTATCATCCCAGCACCCAACAGGAGTCATTAAATATTTATTCAAAAGGTTTTCAGTCCTGAACGGTGAAATAGAAACGGGCAATGATTAAATGGTTTTGTAAAGACAAACAGTTTGGAAGAGAGAGCACCATGTTGTGTGGCTCAGGGGACCAGGCAGCGAGATGCTAGGGCTGGATGTTGTTGTTCCTACACTGCTCCAGGGAAGATCGTAAGGCAGCATCAGATAAAGTAACCATAGGTTTTCATTACTGGATGAATATGGTGATGATGAGCCCAGAGGAGCTGTGAGATCTCTGTGAGTTGACTCAGGGACCCGGCACCCAGTGCTTGCAGCATGATAGCTGTGGTTTGCCATGGTGGTTTGCCACAGGAGAAAGAAGCAGGGGTTCTAGTTAGGGGGCTTGATCACCAAATCTGCTGCACTCTGGACTCTTGAAGCCTAGAAAAATGCTTCAATACTGCAAAAGAAATGCCTCCGTCAGTGCTGGGCTGCATGGGCTCTCTGCAAAGGCTCCAGCAGTGAAAACAATCTCATCAGTATGAGCCTCTAATTCATCTCCCCTGCCTCACCCCACATTCCTCCTGCAGATCCATCACAGCAGTCACCTTGAAACCCTCAGGAAATGTGTTTTTTCTTATTAAAAATTACCCCAATCTCAGCTAGATGAGAGATTTGCTGGTGTTTCCCACCCTGTGTGTGCTCTGGGTTTGCCTTCCTGGGGGTAGGGCAGGACGTTCCCATCTTATAAGTTCTCCATTCTCCACATTAAGATGTCTTTCATAGTTTCTCGTCTCTTAAAGATGACACTTATGGGCTCTCCTCCTCCAGCTTTCCCATAACAGCAGCTCCAACAGGCAGCAGACTTACGTGGGTGAAACGGGCTGTGCCTTGGCATTGGGATTTGGTGCCTTTGGTGCCATTGAAGGAACTGGGTTTCCACCAGGAGGTTGGAAAATGGGCACTGCATCCTTTCTGCCAGGAGAAGCTTCTGAGTTATATCCCAGTCCTTATTCACATGTAGGAAAGCAGCTGGTGCTGGGGTGGAGTACAATGGTAACTTCAGCACTGGTGAAGCAGGAGCCAGCCCCAAGCTGTCTGCACCCCGAGTCCTTTTAAATGAAGAAAGAAAACCTCATGTTTTCCACCCTGCTGCTGACAGGTGAACTGATTTGCTTTTCCAAATCTATATCAGCACCTAAGGCTTTTATTGGGATTTTTGTGGTGGTTTTTTTTTGAGCAGGCTAAAGGTGAAAGCGCAGCAGTTGAAACCACGTGGCACCTCCCATCTATGGATTGAATACAACGCTTACCCTATTATTTTATAACATTGAAAAAGGAAGCGTCCTACTTATTTTTGAAGCATAGATTTTCCTGTGTGATGAATGGGAAGGAGTTTTTTTGGTCGATGCATTTTAATTATGCTACAAAGCACTGAAGAGCTGAGCTGCCATCTCCGGCTCCCTCAGCTCGCTGGGGAGGATGGGAGCACATCAGCCAGTTTGGCATCATCCTAAAAACATCTCTCCCCTCACTTGGATTCTACCAGTTATCTTCCCTGTGGCATTTTGGAAGGGGGGGTGTTAAATGCCCTTGATTTGTCCCGAATTGAGAGCCTCCACATCACACGGAGATGATCCAGCTCCCTGTGGGCATTCAATCCTGGTTGTAGCCACGGCAACTCAGGAGGTCAAGGCCCATGTGGCTGGGATGTTCTAGTTACCTCCAAGTTGATCCAAATGTCTGTCCCCCTTGTCCCAGTGAGACATTGGTCCCATCTGATCTGGACCATGAAGTCTCCAAAGCCTGTTTAACCTCTGGCAGGAGTGACAGTGCTGGCACGAGTGATGCACACGCTGAAATCAAAGAGCGCTTTGAATGCTGCAGAGCATTTACATTCCAAAGTCTTCGAAAGGTTTGGGATTTATCTCCATCCTGGGAGGGAGCCTTATTAGTGGCTTTTGGGTACACCGCTCCTGAATAATGAGGACAATCCTGTCTCAGAAAGATAAATCCCAGTATAATGATGCTATTGTCTTTCCTTATTGTAAGTCTCTGTCAGCCCCTCATTTAACTGCTGTTTTACCCAAAGATTTTGACAGCCTGTTTTAGCACAGGAAGGATAATACAATGCTTTTTAATTGCCATCCAATCTAAAATTAGGCCTTTCTTCTTTGGCTAATGAGCCACAGCGCAGTCCTTTGGGGACAATGGTTTGAGCGTGGCCAGTTACATCTCTTCATCCTCACGGCTGTGCTGGATCTCCTGCTTCTTTTCCATGTCCTGCACATCACCCGATCCTCCCCTCAAATCCCTCCTTTCCTACACCTGCTTGCTTCACACGGGAAGAGCAATCAGCCTGTAAAGTTTTTTGCAGCTTTGCAAACTCTCCTACAATTATCCCATGAAAGACAGTGGCTGAGAGAAACAACCTCGGTACCGAAATACTGCTTGGAAATAAATCTGTGAGGATGTATTTCTGCCGTGACAGGCACGGGATGTGCCAGAGCCAGGCTAAGCAGGCAGGTGGCTCATAGGTCATTATGAGTTCGAATCAGTTACCAGAGGATGCAAAGGGAGACGGAGATGGATGTATTGTAAGGAGGTTTTCTGGAGACGACTTGAGCAATTTCAACTAGCTGCCATGGTTGGGATCGGCTTGAACGTTTCCTAATGAATTTCTTTGTCAGGAGGAAATTGGGCTGTTGAGTGGAGGAATGTGCAGAATAGCAATAGAAAAGAGAATAGAAAAGCAGGTTCTTTCTGTACCCACCAGCGGGAAATCCACCAGTGAAAAATCAAAGCTAAAATTCTTTCACCTTTTGGTATGGATCCCCTGGGAGGTGTAGTTTGCCATCTTTGTGTCTGTCATTCTTCTTTGGTGCTCCAGGCAGCAGTGGGGCTGGGGAAAAGAGACCTGTCACAGCTCAGTCCAGTGGTGTGGAGGGAATTAGGTCCGGAAATCACTGCTGTGTTGGAATGTGCAGGAGCACAGCCCAGGCTTTCCTTCACATGGGGCTTCCCCAAAACCTTTATCCCCGTGACACACACATGCCTAGGCAGCAGCATCCCGGGGTCAAGGGCTTGTGGCTCCCAGGCATGAGGCTACTGCACTCCGCTCACTACAGAAAAGCTGCATGTCCCTGAAGAAATTTTGGAGAGCAATTTCTTGGTATAAATTTTCCAGCAGTTTGCAATCAGCGGTAGGCAGAAGCCTCTGCCCTGCACTGTCCCTGTGGGGAGCACTCACAGATGCTGGATCAATACGGAAAGGGTATGAATGCCGGGGCGTGCGCCTGTTTTCCTCTGCTCTGACTTGCTGTGCTGATTTAGTTTTGGTTTTTTCCCCCAGAGATTGATGTACTGATGAAGGAAATTTGGAGCAGCCTTGCAAGGATTCACACCATTCCCAGGAGCATGTCTTGGACTCATCAACAAGGTACATCTCCCAAAACAAATGTAGTTTCTCAGTTCCTCAGCACTCAGTAGTGCTGAGGTTCTCTGTTATGTGCACAAACCTCCTGGTCTCGCAGGAAGAAAAAATCCTCAGTCATTACCTGGCTTCTTGGTGTTGGGGTACAAAACCTGCGGAAGCTTTTGGAAAGGGTCATATGGGCTTTGCATGCTTTGGACCAAGATGATAGTTGGTTAAAGGAAGATCCCTCAGGAGTCTGAGCCGCCTTTTGTGTTTATTGCAGCTCTTGTGCTTTTGAATCACTTCAAAGGTCTAACTTTCCTGTTTGTGTCTCCACAATCCAATTTTAGAAGGGAATGGATGATCAGGGAATGGTCAGGAGAGATGCCACTTGCCTAGCACTGGCTTTGCTCACAGGGTAGGTGATTGTGGCACCTCACTATACAAAGGATTCATGAATCAGTTTAAGCAGTGAGATGATCTCTGCAGCTTGATGCAGAAGATAACTGAGCAAACAGTGAATGCAGACCCCTGCCCTGCTGAGGATGCCATTAGTGGGTGTAAGATTCACAACTGCTATGGGAAGATTGAGGTGGATCCTGTGATCGTATGGGTCTATTTGTGCCTGCTTTGTCCCATCTCTACTGTGAGCATGGACCCTGCTGTGTTCTGCCATGGGTGTCTGTGATGCCTTCCACACCAGCTGGTGTCTGGGCATAAAAGACAACATTTCTGTCAAAACGGACGGCCCATGTCCTCCTCACCTTGGAGTGCTTCAAAGTTAGAGCAGAGCACCTCGTGCTGAAGCTGCTGGTGGCTGTGTGTTACCCAGAGCTGGATGCTGCAGTGCTCCCTCTCTCAATTATAACAGTCATTAACTGCAAAGCTGGGCTATGCAGCCACCACAGAGCAGCAGGATGTGCAGCAGGATGTGTGGTGACAGTGGGGCTTTGGCTGGTGGGGCTGTGGCCAGCAAAGAGGTTTTGTAAAGGAGCTGGATACTGTGGCTCTGCTGACACTCAGTGGTCCTGCCAGGGCTTGGCCCTCCAGCAAGAACCAGGGAACATGTTGTGCGCATTCCTACTCAACCACCATGATGCCTGCAGCCCGTAGTGGCCACCCCATCACCAGGGTGACCAGGATGATGTCATGATGTGGTTTTCCTAATCCCCAGTAAGCTGCAGGTGGGGATGCTGGAACCTGGGGTCTGCTTTTTACCTTACCCCGCTGTTGAAGGAGCCATGTGGCTCTTAGGAGCCCACACTGGCATTGATTTGCTGCTGGTTCCTACTGGAGCAGGCACATGGCAGTGCTGGAGATCTCTGCTCAGGGTGACAGGGTGGGGGGATGCTGCTGGAAGGTGAGAAGCAGCCACATACTCGCAGGCAGAACCTTGTCCTGCTCGCTGGCTGCAGGCACAGACTGGAGGACTGAGTTTTGCATGGAGCTGCCCTGCTGCATGCACAGGCAGGATGGGTTCATGTCAAGGAACCAGCAGCTTGGAGAAGAAGTTCGTCGCTAGGATGCAGGAGAAGCCAGGAAGCTCCTTCTGACTCCTTTCCCCTGTTACGTGATGCTCTATGAATATTATAACAATGAATACAGTTATGCCCTGAAAAAAGAAAACTCATTTATTTATGAGGCTATTTGATTTCCTCTGAAATGCCTCCTCTAGCAGCCCCCCTCCATTAGAAACCCTCTGAAGCTATGCAAGGAAAAGCCATATCTTATTATTCAAATTAATAAAGCAGCTGCAAATTTTTGCTTCATTTTAAAATATGGCTATAGAAAATATCCTTCCATGGACCATTTTTCCTGTGGTTTTCTTCCTGAATATTCCTAATTATGGCCATAATTAATTTTAACGAGTCACCCACCATCAATTTCACAGTAATTTGTAAGTGTCCTGCAGCTGACTTACAAAAAAATAAATTCAAAGCGATGCCCTCCTCTGGCTGCCTCCTTAATGAAACCTGGGATTACTTAAGGAATTGGCACATGGCCCCAGCGATGCAAAATTGCCTGGTCCTCAGTCAGAGCCGATGCTGTCCGCCTGTTGATGGATGGCATCATTCAGAGCTTTTATAGGCACAGTGAAAGAGGCCAATCTGTCTGAACTGATAAATCTAAATCTTTTATAATATTTCATAGTTCTAGCAGACATATGTATGAAGCCAATGCAATGCTTCATTTTTCTGGGGAAACAGCTCCTCCGAGGCCAACAGTCAACACCAAAGTCCTTGGACAAACTTTGACCTGTGGGGAAGAAGGGTGGGAAGGTCTGGATGGAGGAGGAGGAAGATGGAGAAAGGAGGAACAGTAAGTGCTGTGCAGCCTCACCTTCACCTCCCACACCAGGATAATGTCAGATATCTCTACAAGAACAGATTTCAGATACTTGTAGACACCCAAGAGCGTAGGAGCCCTCAAAGGGCACCTCAGACTAATTCATCATGTTATTCTCATAAGAGTGAGGAAATTAGGTGAAATACCAAAGTCAACAGAATTTAAGAGCAGGGTTGGCAGGTGGGACCAAAGTGGAGGGAGGGACTGATCTGCAGAGCAGATCCTGTATCTTCACAAGGATGGCTGCAGACGGAGAGCCCTCATTACAGCACCCATTGCCCTGGTGCTGCTCTGTGCCAAGACTCAGGGTCACCCTTCGCTCACCAGCAAGCACAGCGTGGGCTGGGCAGCAGCACACTGCTTTCAACCATTTGTTTTAATAAAGAGCATCGCTGATGTCCTCATTAGAGCCTCACAGCTGAAAAGCGAGGGCTGGAGGCCAGCAAGCGGCGGCACGCTCACAGGGGCTTGCTGCTGACATTTCGGAGCTAATCAAGCCTGCTGCTGCTAGCCAGGGGTCTGCCATGGAAAATAAAAAACCAGGTAGCAACAAGATCCTCTGTATTACAGCATGGCTGGTAGCCAGGTCTCTCCTTTAATTCCTGTACAAGTATATTACTGCTGTTCCCCTCTTTTGATTTCCTTTGCCCTTGCAAGGGCATCCAGAGCTGGAGGTGGTTTGGGGTTGTGGCAGCAGAAGGTGGGATGTGTTCATACCTACTCCCACAAGTCCAAGTAGAGCTATTGCTGCTGTCTGACGCTGTTAGGAAAATGCATTTTCCCTGCTGGGGTGTTGCTGTAATCCTCTTCTTGTTTAACTCCCCAGCTAAGCTGGTGACCACGAGTCTGGCTGTGGTGGTGGAATGCAGGAAGGTGGAATCAGGAGGTGCATAGGAAATCCTGACCTCTTATGGCAGCTATGCCAATCATCTTGTCACAGCCCCTGGGAAAGCACTTATCACTGGGTCTTAATCTCAGTAGCTACAAAACGGATAATGTATCTGTCTGGGGAGCTCCGGGAGGCTTATCAATGTTTATAAAGAGCAGCATGGAGAGGGGCAGGGTTCAGAAACTGTGAGTCTGTGTCCAGTGTGCAAGGGACTGGCTTGAAAATTGTGAAAGTCTTGAAATATGATCAGTTTTTTATCTCCTGGTCCTGCACTGCTGCCCGCACAGGTCATGTTTGCAGAGCACTGTGCGCAACCACAGTGTTCCTGGCTGCTTCCAAATGATGTGCTGAGGTTTCTCTGCACCCCACAGCCAGCATCCTGGGGAAATGCCCAACTCTCCTCTTGGGCTTACGCATCTGATACAGGCATCTTGGGATGGCAGCGGTCCCCGAAGGAGAATTACCCAGGTTAATATGAGGCGCTGGCACACGTTGCCCAGAGAAGCTGTGGCTGCCCCATCCCTGGCAGTGTTCAAGGCCAGGTTGGACACAGGGGCTTGGAGCAACCTGCTCTAGTGGAAGGTGTCCCTGCCCGTGGCAGGGGGTTGGGGCTGGATGAGCTTTAGGGTCCCTTCAACCCAAACCAGGCTGGGATTCTATGATTCTATATTAGGAAATCAGAAGTAAAAAGGGACCCAGAGCTATAATTTCACTTGAACTGCTAATTTCTATTGCCTTTGGTGGGTGTTGGAGGCCAAAGCACTGGGAAGCATGCGTTAGTATCACGAGCAAGGGAAGCAGGGAAGGGAGTGTATTAAAAGCATTCAATTGACTGAAAAGCCCATGAGGACATAAAAGATGCTCACTCTTTACATATGCAAGGTTTAGCAATGATAGCATGAAACCGTGAAAAAACACTTTTCCTCTTTACTGCAACTTGAAAGGGTGAAATACGGGCTGACCAGCAGCTACGGCAACCGTTTTATCCTCCAATTTACTGCTCTCACTTCCAGGCTGGCCCCAAGAGCCCAGCTCCCTTTGTACTGTTTTTCTATTAGCGGGTTTTATTTGCAGTCGGGAGCTTTGTACTTGCAGAGCAAACCCCATCTTTGTTCTTAAACCATCCTGGCTGGGCATGGCCCCAAAGCCCTGCGCCAAGGCTGGGAGAGCTGCTTTACCCGTCTGGGTGGTGCTGGGCACTGGGATCACTGGAGTTCTGCCAGATTACAGTGCCAGGAGCAAGGCGTGAGCCATGGGAAGCTTTCCACTGCAAGAACAGGTCAAGGAGAGCAACTGGGCCCAGTGGTGCCTCAGTTTCCCCATCCTGTTTCCTTCCCAAAGGGATATTGCGGGTTGAAGAGGGGTGCAAGTAGCCTGGGGGCCCCATAACCATGCAGGAGTACCTGGGGCTGCCCACCAGAGCAAGGAGCACTGCTTCGTAGACAAGCTCAGTTTTGCAACAGGCTCCAGAAAGATTGCTGGAGGTGCCATACCTACCTCTAAGCATTGTTTTCCACAGCCTCTGCCTGGCTGGGGTCTTCTGTGGCTTTCTCTGGCCTCAGTCTTCCCAGTTCCCAAAGCATAAACCCAGTTGAAGTTGCCTTGTGCTTGTCTGAAGGCATTTAATCACTGTCTCGACGTGATGGAAGTATGAGCTACTCCTGTGCCAGTCAGGACACGCTCTTATTGCACGGACGAAGATGAGCAAGGAGCCATCCAAGCATGAAATAGTTGTCAGGCTTCCAGAGGGTCACAAGATATATGGATTATGAAGTAGAAACTCCCACAGATCTCAGATTATCAAATATAAAGACTGCAGGAGAAGATTGCTTCAACATCTTAGATCACAGGAGCGTTGGGCTGAAGCACCAGCCCAAAGGCTGACTGAGTCCATGGGACTCTTGATCATAAGCTTTGGGTTCCCCCAAAACTTAGCCATCCCTTGGTCGTCAGAACTACTTTGTGCCTGTTTCTACCCCAGCTGACAGGAATGGGCAGGTTTTATGCACAGGTGTGCTATGTGGAGCAGAAGCCATTTGCAGGTTCAAGCACTTGAAGGACTGGAGATCAGGATTAAACAGGACACTTCAGGCAGGTTGAACAGGAGCTAATAGGATTAGCAGCACTGGATTTGACATTGGTGGGAGCTGTCTGTGCGTGTGGATCAAGTGCCTTTAGAACAGGGTCACCAGAGGGAACCCCAGCAGCGTGATGGCAAACCCTGAGGGGCTGTCAGAGACAAGGGAGCCCCTGAGTGCCTGAGATCCAAAGGGATGCTTTTGCTGGTGGGAGGACACTGCTCTTGCCTTGAGCCTCTTTCCTAAGCCCCAGAGATAACAAGGAGCAACTCTATCATGGGTGTTAGCGCTTTGCGGCTGAGGAGGGCTCGCTGGTATTTTGCCTGAGGTGGGTTTTATCACTGCACTTCGCTTTGAGCCATGGCATGGAATGGCCTCTCACAGGTTACTGCACCATTCCCCTTTTCCAGGTTATAGGAGATGTAGTTGAGGGTCACGTCTCTGTTCTCGTGTCTCAGTGCCCCATGTGCATTGCCGGCAGCTGGGAGCATGGCCCTTGCCACGAAAGCCATGTCTTGCTGGACTGCTTTCCACGAGGAGGAGCTGAGCCACCAACACAGATGATGCCTGTGAGATGCCAGGGCTGTTAGAGCAGGGCAGGGACTCAGTGGCCCAGGAGGTCCCTTCCAGCCCCAGGTCGCTATGTCCCTGCCAGCCAAATCCTAAGTCCCTGTTCCAGGTTCACAGAAGCAGAGGACAGGCTGGGTGCAAGCCAAGGAGCCAGGAGAGAGGTGCAAGAATGCCTCCCTCTCTGTGTTCCTGTTCTGCCTGTGCCCCCTCTCTATTTCTCCAGCACTCCCCCCACCCCCCAAAACTGGGAGTTTCTTACAGGTCCTGAACAAGACCATTCATTAAACCCAGCCCCAATAGGGGCCACGGCTACACACCACCCTCCAGAGCTTGGTACATGGCTGTTTATTCTTCTCTTTCACTACCACCCACCAGTTATTCTTCCCCAAAGCCCAGGCTCAGCCCAATCTGAATTAATTGCAAGTCAGACGTCAGCTGCCTTTATGTAACGCTCCTGTGTAATTCCATCTACTCGTTTCCGCTCCCCCACTAATTTATTCACCCCAGGTTTCTTTAAATCAGCCCAGCCTTTTTATCATTATTGTTTTCCCCACAAGGTCTCTTTGTAAAGTGTGCTCCTAATCCAAGGACTTGGCATTCCCCAGGGATCTGGGCTGAGCAGGAGCAAGCCCCAGGGGACCGTAGCAGCGGGGCGAGCGCCTTCTCGTGGGTTTCGCTGCGCTGAGCACTGCTTATGACTTCTCCCCTTCCCTAATTACTTATGTTTCACTGTTTTCTTCTACTGCTTCAGCAAAGACTGAAGTTAGACCTTGGAACTGACCCCCTTGTAGCATGAACATACATATATATATATAATTTTAATCTTTTTCAGAGATATATTGCCAGTTTTTGGAGAACAGCATTTCTTTCTGGTAAGATGAAAAATTATCCTATATGCTTATTGATCTTCAGGAGAACTAATACTTCGAAAAACGATCCTGCCAGAGGAGTGGGAATTCCCCTTCATCTCCTCTCTCTAGTTCATCACCACCATGTGCCAAGAGGTATTGGGCTGTAGCCCATGGGTGCACCAGCTTGATAGCAGAGCTGCAATGGCTGCAGCGTGCTCTGGCCACACTAATGAGCTGCCTGGCTCCACATGCCAAGAAAGGCCTACCTCTCACTTGCAGCACTCCTTCCACTAAGAAAATGGCTCTTCATTTAGCTCTTGTGTTGACAGGGCTCAAATTAAGAGGCAATTCAGGCAGCTCTCAGAGTGAGAGATGCACGTGAGTCCTTCTGAGCAGGCAGCGGGGTTTGTAGGGAATCCTATCCCAAATTCCTGCCGCACTTAGTGGATAATTACCTTGGGTTTTATCTTCACATCATGGTTAACCCCATCTTGTACTCACAACTACATCCAACCCCACCTGCCAGTGAACACTGTGAGCAGAGTTAGACACGGGTTATCCATCACAGCACTGTGAGAGTCTCAGAGTGGGTTTTGCAATACCTGAGCCCTGCAGGAAGAGCTATGGAGGTATTAGGATCAAAAAAAAAAAAAAAAAAAAAGTCATCTTATTTGCTTATTGATTTCCAGTAAAATCTAATAATTAGAAAAATAGTTCTGCCAGCTTGTGTGTGCCGTGCTTACAAAGGAAGGAGGCAAAATCGTTCAGGGGATGACAGGGCTTCGATACTCGTGCTGTAATTTCCCTGGGCAGACAGACAAGCCTCCCTGCAGCTGGCATTAGTCTGTGTCTCGAGGGACAGAGCAGAGACCATCAGCACAGGCAGCCCTGGACATCCTCAGGGCATCTGCAGGGCCAGGAAAGGACTTTTGTGAAGATAGAACTGCCATAGACAGGACCCCAGCGCTGTGGCATGGGTACCAGTCCCCTGGGCTTGCTGCGGTGACATCACGAGCCCATAGGTGATCTCGGCTCTGCCAGTATCACCCACAGCTCCTGTTTGCACTGGTGGGGAGATGCTGCTGTGTAAATAGATGGTGCCATGTCCCCAAGCATGCACGGTGGTGCTGGCCCTGTCATGAAGGGACTCTCCCCAGGGCCAGTGCTGGCACAGCAGTGAAGGTGACTCTGCCGAGGATCAGATGTGCCTCCTATGCAAATAAACAGAATATGTTGCTCTCTGCAGATTCCTAATATAGTGCCTTCTACCATCTGTAAATAGCACACTTAAATAGCAGTTTATCAAAAACAAGTCTGGGGGAATTATCTGAAATCAGCCTGTGTGATGAAAGACACGAGCTGGAGGGCTGCATCCTGCATGGGAGTCTGAGAGCTGAAAAGTAAGAGCAGGATTGAAGGCAAAACACATTTGCTGCACTTCACTGCTGTTCTGTTACCCAGACCCTGAGCAAAACACCCCCGAGGCCCTGACATTACAGTGCCAGGCACAGCAATGGCTGTAACCTGCAGCTTTGCACGCAATTGATAAAGGAATCGGGAGGTTTTTGCAAGTGAGCCAATATTTTACCTTTGGAAAATCAAAACATTCTCATCCCAAACAGCTCATTGTTTGCTTTATTTCTGCTTCCCAACCTTGCTCGCCCCTTCCTGCTGATCTACACTACCTTTCCTTGTGGCTGCTCTGTTGTGGCTCCTCTGTTGCCCTGCTTGCTCCTCTATGTCTAAGAAAGCCAAAGAAGAGTTAATTGCTGGAATGCATTGCACTTGACAGAGATTTAGGGAATCTCCTGGAGCACAGGCATGCAGAAAGCGCAGGGCTCCACGCAGCGCATGTTAGCTTGGACAGGGCAGGCATGACCACCTCTAGCAATGATGGGCACCATCCTTGGCCTCCAGGAACCATCTTTCTTGTTTGGTAACGAAGGTAAAGAGATAAAGCATCATGGCTTTATCACAGGGTTCCCAGTCCCTGGCTGTGGACCATTTTCATGCTGTGGGAGAAGGAGCATGACTTGCGCTACCATGTGCCACACTCAGCTCCAGGCAGCAGTGCCTGGGGTCTCAAGGCTTGCGTGGTGTCCTGGGTGTTTATCAGAGGAGCAATAATCAGGGAAGGAACTGGGAGGAGGCTCTGCAGTTGGCCAGGAGTCCTCCAGGGCAGGAGCAGTCATCTGTAGAGAGATAGGCTCTGTGCACAGAACATGCTGGGAAGGGAGGCTCCCCTCATTTGGGCTTGAGTTAACTCTTGTGTGGGTCAGGAGCAATAACTTCATCTAGCCAAGTCTCACCCATTAGCATTCTGCTCCAGTCTGGGTTTTGTAAGCTGATCCGACTTTGTAAGATAAAAAAGTAATAACACTGACCTCTATTATTTATTAGCAGCCTTTATGTCTCCCGGCAAAAAGATTCCTTCCTCCTCCCTGGCTTCCTTGCTGGGTTGGTCTGAACAAGGGGCGATGCTGTCACTCCACAGGTCCTGTCAACCAGGATTTCACAAGGCTCTACAAAACCCATCTCGTGGCTTAGGATTTATATTCTAGATATGCCAGGCACTCATTCTGCTCCTGTCCTGTCTTCCTGGATGCACAGGGTGGCCTCATGCTCAGGCTGCAGGCAGCCTGGGACAATTTCCCACATTGGGGGAAACACAAGGCAATTGTGGTACGGCTCCCCATGAGAGCACTTGCCTTTTGCACCTATTTCAGTGCTATTAAGGTTTTGCTTTTAAAATTATTTTGCCTCCAAACTCTAAAATTACTCGCCCAAATGAAGCCTGTGTTTGCTGTTCCACCTGGGCTGCATGGAACTCTAAGATGAAGCTGGCTGCTGGATCTGTGCTGGATCCTTTGGGGTCCTATGAATGGGTTTTGAGTAGATGGGTCCCTGGTGTCCCAGCCAAGTGTTTCTGGGGTGTTTACCCCACTTTGGTGTTGTGCACAATGTCCCCCTCTCTGTGCTCCGCCTGGGCTCGGGGCGCTTGAGCTGCATTGCCCATGCTTTGTGTTGACTGTATTGATAGAATTAATTACAGCTGAGGTTCAGTATTGAAATTACTCAGAACTCTGGATAGCTAAGCTGAATGAATTAGTTTATTAGCAAGAGCCAAAGTCAGCCAAACAGCAGAGGGATGCTGTGCCCTCAGAGAGGAGACAGAGCAGCCACCCTTCATCAGAGATCAGCCCCACAGTACACATTTAAAGCAATACCTGGGGTTTTGCCTGACACCATATCTTTGTTTCAGCTCTAATACCCCAGACTTGCCTAGTTTAACCTCTGCTGTTTGCTGCAGCTGAGCTGGATGCACGCAGTGCACTGCAGGGGCCATGCACTCAAACAGAAGGGAGGCCTGGATGTCTGTTACTCACGTTTCTGACATTTCTAAGCCCCAAATACGGATGTGAATAACAGCAGTAAAAATATATCACTAATACAAAGATGTAGGACTTGGGTTAACATATGGATATGCGCTGTTGGCATGCTTCATCAAATATCCTGGGATTTCTGTCAAGGAAAGACTCTCTAACATGTGAACACTAGATTCATCTTGCTTACTACAGCATACCCTGGCCGTGATGCTGAGAATTAAATGACTATTTCCAATTCTCTTCAACTCCAAATATGTCTCTGCCAGGAGGTGTCAGGTAGGAGTTTGGCTCTGCTTGCAGCATGCATGGTGCACAGCCCATAGGTGTGCTAAATCTACTGGCTTTAAAATCCACCACTTTCTCACCACCACTGCTGTAGGTGTAGGACAGCAGCACCTTTGCTCATGCAAGCATCCTTGCTGGAGATTTAGTGGGTTCTTGCTGGAGAACCACCTGGAGGGCTGGCTGTGCCAGGGTGCTGCTTGCAGGTTGCAGAGGGTGGCATTGCTATAGCGATTGTCACCTGGGAAACAGGGAGGTACAGAAACACCAGAGCAGTGGTGTTCTCTCACATTGCTTGAGTAGGTTGGCTCAGTTTGGCATCCAGCCCTGGTGTGGAAACCCAGAGTAGGGCACAAAACTAGACCCAGCTTCATGCCCTATCCTTGCAGTTGGCCATTTCACATGGGTGGCACAAGCTACCCTATGGTGGCTGGTGGCCACCGTGGCCCACCAGATGTCTCTTGTGGGTGCAGAAGAGGCTCAAGACTAAATGAGATGGGCTATGCCCAAGAGAAAAGATCCAAAACGTAGAAGGCTGAGCTCCACGGAGATCAGGTCTCCAGCTCCTTTCCAAGCAGAGGTTCCTTTGGACCAAAAAGCCTCTTTCTCCTTCTGAAACCTCCAGAAGCAGAAATTTCACACACCTGCACAGGATCAGCTCCTAAACTGTCAACATGTGTCTCACTTAAATAAGATCTTCACAGAGATGTTCTTTGGATCCTTGCAGTTTTATTTATTTAGTTGGTTTAGTTTAAGATTAATCAGAAATGGGGAAAGAGCCAGAGACATACAAAAGAGACTCTAAATAATTCTGAGTGATTGAGAGCACCATGATTAATGGGATCTGCTAATGCCATTTGGGTGGAAGCAGCCTTCCGAAAAATAGATTTATGTTAAACGGAAAATACAGTAATGTCATTCACAACAGGAGAAAACATGCAGTGGAAGAAACTGCCTTGAATGGTCGTCACATGTAATTCAGACTCACAATGAACAAAACTTAACTTCTCTGAGCTCTCTGTGTCCTGATTCTACATTCATTCATTATATTTGATTATCTTCAGTCCTCCCCAAGTGTAATATTTTATTTCTTGCAGAATTTACCATGCTTCATATCAGGCATGGTTTAATATTTCATACAGTTCATTAAATAACACATTCAGTTCAGCTCACAATGCCTTATTCATAATCCCATATACAGCCCTGTGAAACCATGGAGAAACAAAAAAATTTGATGTATGGAGAAACAGAAGAGCAAGCTGAGCTGGTTCTGTAAAAGGACCCTTTGCAACCGCAGCGTTTAGAGGAGCTTTGCAAAAGGAGAGGGAAAGGAGACGTTCCTGGGTCCTGTCTGCTGAGCGGGCAGGATAAGCAGTGATGGGAAGCATGGCTGCAGGGCAGGACAGCTCAGAAGAGGATGTCTGGATTTTCCTTTAGGTCTGGTTATACTGAGCAAGCTCATGCTTCCTCCCTCGTTCCACACTCCAGCCATGAACCAGAGGGAGCTGCCTCTTGTCTTGTGCTCACCTCACAGGTCTGATGAAAGCAGTAAGTATTGCTCTCTTGCTGGGAGCAGGTAAGGAAGATGGTGAACTGGTACCAAAGCTCACTCTGGGGATGTGAATAGTGATGGCTTTTTACAGGATCTGGGTGGTTTTAGGCACCTGATTTCAGTTTGGTTTACCCGACTGAACTGACCTGAGCGAGCGGTACTGCCACAAGGCACTGTCTACTTTCACCAGCACGGTGGGTTTGCATCCCTCTTCCATGAACGTCAGCTTGAGGACAGCTCTGCCATGGCTTCACACTGGCAGCATGTTACTGTGTTACTGCAATACAGGGTGCACAGGCGGCCCCCACGGAGCAGCATTGGAACAGGTTGCCCCGAGAAGCTGCCCCATCCCTGGCAGTGTTCAAGGCCAGGTTGGACGCAGGGGCTTGGAGCAACCTGCTCTAGTGGAAGGTGTCCCTGCCCGTGGCAGGGGGTTGGGACTGGATGAGCTTTAAGGTCCCTTCCACCACAAACTGTTCTATGATTCTATGACATGATTCTAGAAGATTGTCTTGGTGGTTTGCTCTCTAAAGATCACATGTGGACCAACCTGAAACTGCAAAGCAAAATTTAAAGGCTTTCTCGCTGGCTTCCACGCAGTGAGTATCATCTTCTCCTAAAGGCACTTTCCTTGATTTCAGGTCAGGACCTTGACAGGGGAGACCAAGGGGAAGGAATTCACTCCAAGCACAAGAAACTTTTTTTTTGCAGGAAGTTAGAAATGTCCTTCCCTGCTCCAGCACACAGCAAAATACGGCAAATATCTCCAAGGAGGGTGAATCTAGTCCTTGCATCTGCAAGGACACTCTGTCTGATGGGCAAAGGCTAGTGTGCGGCAGAGTCTATTATTTCTTCATGTGACTAAAATTAATAATTTATATAGGGATGAAGTGACTTCCTCTTAATTTCTTGTGAGCCTCAATTCCTCCTCGGCAGCAGCAGGGATGATGGAGGAGACCCAAGGAAGAGATAATGGGAATGAATGAAGATGCCCCTGTGAAGGGCAGAGCAAGCAGCCCTTGTCCTGCTACATGCGGCGCCTGCTGCCCCGTGACTGTACGAGCTCTGTGCTGGGATCAGACAGTCGCCCCAGCAATAAATATCCTTAGATAAAGCATGCATACCAAATGAAGATATACATTATACCCAGTCTTCAAGCGCTGCAAATATTATCCACTATTCCCTACCAGGATTGTTCTGTCCTTGCCAGGAGGACCCTGTGGAGTGCCTGAGCTTAGAATGGAGGACCTCAGGGGACGCATTATTCAAAGGCCAGGGAACAGCAGCACACCAGGCTGGGACTGTCCGTGCCACTGATCAGTGTATGTTCTTGGGCATGTCTCCCCACTCCTGCATCTTTTTTTCCCTCTTTTCCTGCTTTCTCTATCTATACACAAGCTGTCACCAAGGACGGTCTCGCTCACTGTGTCTCACCCAGCAGAAGGGGAGCCTGATTCCGCAGAGGCCTCCGGTTCCTGCTCCGCTGCCATCCTTCCTGATGGAAACACACCAGCCTGTCAGTGACAGCAAAGCTGAAGCCTGCAAAAATGCTTGGTTTGAGCTTTTTGCTTATATATGTGTTCACACTCAATTTTTTTTTTCCTTTGCGAAGGGAACCTGTGTTCACTGATACTGCAGTGAACAGTCAGGAGTGGCTGTGTTCAGACTTCAGAGCCTGTCTGCAAAAAGCGTGCCAGCCCTCCAGGTAGAAGGGCAGAGACAACATCGCACAACGGAGCCAGCCAGTTGCAGATAACTGTTACCAGAAGCAACAGTTTTGTTAACATCTCTCTGGCCTGAATCTGCTCCTCGCTCCCTCCTGGTGCTCCATCTGCCGCTATGGCAGTGGTTTTGCTCTGTGTTAACATGTTCCCACAAGCAGCTGCTCGTGGTGGCTCGCCAGCACGCTGGCAGGAGCAGTGCAAGGCACTGTGCACCTACAAGTGGGCACACACAGTGGTCCCAGTGGCGTGGATGCAGGTGATGCGCCTGACCTGGGCCACCCTGGCTGGTGATGGTGACAAGTCCCCAGGGTGCATCTTACATGCCCTTGTCCTCGTTAGTGCTGCTTTGCAAAAGTGTTTCCTTCGCACAAGTGTTTCCTTGCTTTCATCCTTCTGTCTTTCTGCACCTTCCCCTCACTTCTCAGCCATCCATTGCCCTGATCCGTAATGCCGGAAAGTGTTTGGTGTTGGGTCTTGTGGGGGAAAACTTCCCCCAGCGTCTGGCATACCCAAGAGTTAGGGCTGGGAAGAAGAATTTGGACTTGAGCATTTCAAATGGTGGTGGATGTGTTTAGCCCTGAAGTCTCTTGCTTTTTTTTTCCCTTTCCAGTGCAATAATCCTGCCTCGATCAGTGGGCTTGATTTTCTGCGTTTTTCCCTTTTCCTCCTCCCACCAGATTTGCTAGCACAGAAGAATTACAAGAACAGAAGGTGAAGCTAGATCTTTCTCCTTTATTTACTTATATATTTATTTATTTATCTGGCATCCCTCCCTTGCTCTTTTGCCAAGCCGCTCCAATTCCTCTTCCCCAGCGCCCACACTGCCTGCCCAGCATGGGGACACACGGCACCCATGGAGCACAGTGTCGTGTGTGGTGGCATCAGTTCCTCTGTGGCAAGAGGAGGGGGTGGCAGAAATACAAACCCAAAACTGAGGGGAATACCTAGTGTGGGCTTGAGTCACCTTCTGATGAGGAACTGCTGAGTCAGGGGCTGAGCCATGGCCACCGGCTGTCTCCCAGCGAGTAGGAAAGGCTCGTCATCATGAGTGGAAGACAAGGTGGAGCTCCAGCTTTGGAGCTCCCCACCTGCATCCTCATTCCCTGCCCAAAAGCCATTCAGCATTGTTTAATCATCCTTCCCACCTTTCTTCGAAGCCATCCCAGCTCTACTACATCCCTTTTCATCTGTGCAGCATTCACTGTGTAGGTGCACGGGGGATTTATACAGCTATGGTGTGATTTTTCATGTTTTGCTCTCTGTTCTTCTCTGAGTAATCCCTAACATTCAAGATGCTTTTTTATTTTATTTTTTTGTCCCTGCTGAGCAATGAACTGATGTTTTCAAAGAGCTATCTATTATAACACCGAGATCTTGTTCTTGAGAGTAATAGTCAGATCGGAGCCCATCGTTTTATTTCTGAAGTTGAGAATGGCTTCTCCCATGTGCACCACTATTTATCCACACTGAATTTCTCCTGTCATTTTCTTGGCCAGTCACTCATCACAAGGTCCTTCTGCAATTCCTCACAGTCAGCCCTTGTCTTTAATATCCTAAATAATTTGGGAGCATCAACAAAAGCTGTCATTTCAGTCTCGACTCCCTTCCTCTGCTATTCTAGTGAGCATCCATGTAGGGTTTAGGACTAATTTTGGGGAGATCCATGGACCAACGGGAAAACACTGACCCACGGAAGGGGATGGGAGAGAAGAGCCCCTGCATCTGCCCATGGTTTCAGTGAGCATCAAGCATTGGAAGCAGTGGGGAAGGGCTCCAGGCAATATGAGCAGCAGATATTTGCAGGCACAACTTATTTTGATACTTTGCCCCCGGGATCCGTTGGGAAATGGGATTGAAGGGCCTTAATGACCATAAGGAGTGAAAACTTCCAGCGGAGGAATGGCCATGGGTTTCCTGCCCAAGCAGATGCTCAGCTGAATCGATGCTCTCCAGGGAATTGTTCCAGAAGGTAGATGGAATAAAGTGATTCACAGCATTAAAAAAAATAAAATAAAAAGAGAGACATCAGAGCTCCTGGAAGCTGTTCAGTTGGCATCGCGAGGTCTGCGAATAACAGACGCCCAAGGGAACTAATGTTTTAAGCCAAAGCAATTTGGGTAACAGGACAGGCTTGGGAGGAAAAACCCACAGTGCCAGATTTTGAATTATGCTGCACATCAGTGCTAAAAAAGAAGACACACATGTTGCGAATGTACAGCCCAGGAACACATTTTCTAAGCATATTCCTAATGTGGCACGTGGTCTGCTTGTTCTTATCACTGATAATAACTAACTATAGCTTCTCCTTTAGCTCTTCCTCCTGCTGTTCCCCGTTCGACTATGGGATTTAACAGGCCAGTAAAAGCATGAGATTCAGGTTCTATTAAACAGTTTAAAACATTTCTAGGTGAACATAGTGGCTATTTTAAGGGTCTGCCTTGGATTCGCAAAGCTCATGTTGCAGACGAGTTGTGTCCAGGGATGAACCTGTTTATTTCCTACAGTGGCATCCAAAAGGAAGGGCTAGAGAAGCATCTTCCAACCAAGTAGCCTAGACATCAGCTTTATTTGATCAATAAGTCTGTGTGGCAAGAATGGCAAGATTCAGTCTATCCAGAAGTACTTCTCTTAAAGACTTCAAATGATGTTTCAAGCCGCCGCAGAGATGAGAGTGAGTTTTCCTGCTGCAAATCAAAACTAAGCCTGTCCATTCCCCTTTATCCCCACTAATAAGCCCAGAGGAATCACTGGGAATGTGGTGATAAGTCACCTTTTATCTGGGAGGGGAGGAAGAAATCTTCCTCATCCTCCTCCATAACATCCAGCTTCTGTCTGTGTAACAGGATGAGGGGCACATCACTGCTCCAACAGCTGCTTCAGAAGAGCCAGCAGAGCAACTCTGGGCAAAAAATTGGGAAGTTTTGTGTATCTGGCCACCCCTTAGTCTCTGGGAGAGAAGCAGTATGAAATGACTGACACCCACCAGCCTGTCCTGTGATCATAGAACCACACAATGGTCTGGATTGAAGGGACCTTAAAGCTCATCCAGTTCCAACCCCCTGCCACGGGCAGGGACACCTTCCACTAGAGCAGGTTGCTCCAAGCCCCTGTGTCCAACCTGGCCTTGAACACTGCCAGGGATGGGGCAGCCACAGCTTCTCTGGGCACCCTGTGCCAGCGCCTCAGCACCCTCATAGTGAACAATTTTTTCCTTTGTGTCTGTGTTGCTCTCATTTGAGTGCCACATTTTCTTGTGTGGCCAGTAATCCCCTCAGCCCATATATGATCCCAATTGTATCTGAAACTTCTAAAACATTATTTTCTTAAGGTTTTGGGGCGGGTTTATCAGGCTGGTAAAACGACCCCATCTGCATCTGAAATTCATGTTCCAGCCCTTGGAGATCACTGCCTGAGATGCAGATGATCTATCACCTCCGGGAAAGCCTATGGCAGTCCTGTTGCCTGCAGACTGTGTGTCCCCTGAGAGCTGCTGTAGCATCGCTCCCAGGGAGATCCAGCACTGGGGCAGGTCCCTTATCTTTGCTGACGAGCTGCCCACAGCCAGGCCTCGGTGCAAGTCACTCCCTGGGGGGGTCCCATTGCTGCCAGTTGTGTCTTCAGTTACTGATACAGGCAGTTCTTGTAGTTTGTGTGGTTTTTCTCCTGGAGCTTTCACACACAAACATCTCCCTTCTTTCCACATTCACAGCACTCTCCATTTGCTACAGAGCTCTGCAGCATCACAGACCCCATGCTCCGTTAGTGCCAGCATTGTAGGGCAACAAAAAACCAGGTATCTCTGCATCTACCCTTTTCCATTCGGAGCTCAGAGGTGTGCTGGGTGATGTGCAGACTAAATCGAAGGGGTTTGGCAGTTCTGGTTCCTAAGAGCTGATGCATGAGCCATCAGCTAGTGTGGTGGTGAGCATGCCCCGAGGAGCAGCCCCTTGGCTGGCCATGGGCAAGCTTTTGCAGGTAGGATGATGAGTTTCTGTGGGGACTGGCTTGGCCGTGAGCTGTGGGTTTCCCATGTGATGGGGAGGAAAGCTGCCTTGAGGTGAAATGGAGCAGAGCAATGGGAAGAGAACTGCTCTTAGCTGAGTGTCCACGGTGGATGGCAAAACCACCATCAGTTTTCAGATTCTGCCCCAGATCTCCAGTTCCTTCATTTCTTAGCACCCTGAGGAGGAACCCATCCCATCCGCTTAATCAGGTGCTGCACTGGGCCACCTATCTCCACCAGCCAGATGGGGCCAGATGGGGCCGGACACCACCCTCAGGAAGCGCAGCTCCTCCTGACACAGTAGGAAGGCAGCTTGGGCAGCCAGCTCATCCCTCTCCTCAGCACATCCCAGGAGGGAGGCGAGGAGCGGGGCAGGAGCTGGGTGCCAAGTGGGGGGACGGAAGCACAGCTCACCCCCATCTCCTGACTCACGCAGGTCCCTGCGATGCCAGGGGGCTCAGTGTGACAGCTCGGCTGCCTGCGGTCGTCTATAGCAACTGAACCACCTTGGAAGGCTGCGCTGCCTGTGTGGGCTTGAAATTATGTGGTTGTTTTTGTTCCCTCTTGGAAAAAAAAGAAAAAAAAAAAAAAAGAAAAAAGACAATCTGATTTGTATGTAACTCTGAATAAATTCCTTGTTAACCTTTACAGCCATCTGGAGGGAGAGCCACTCCTCGCTGCAGAGCGCACTGGGGCTGTAGGAGGGAGGTTTTGCAGGAGCAGGCGTGGAGGGAGCTGGAGGGAGCAGAGTGCCCTGGCACTGCGCAGGCAGAGCTGGGAGGTGGAGGATGTTCAGGTTCCGAGTGTCCTGGGGCTGTCAGGAGCCAGCTGCTGTGCTGGTCTGTCCCTTTCACTCCCAGCCCTGGGCACACGGGAGTGGAATAGCTTCTTGCTGCTTGTCTTAGGTAGGAACAGACATGGAAAACCCCTTCCTGAGAAGGCTTGGGCTGACAGCATGCTGGGGTGCTCTGTCTACTGTTTTGGTCATGCTACCCCAATGCCACACTCCTTGCATGCTCCTAGCCCTGCTGAAGACCTGAGCTTTCAGGGTTGCATTTGAGGGTTAAGAGCTGAGATCTGCTCCACGTACTCAGGGAGTCTTTCATGTCATACGGGAAGAGCTGGCTCAAACCTGAAGGTCCATCCAATCCATCCAGAGTCCCACAGAGCATGATTAAGCTTGCCAAAGACGTCTCCCTCCTTAGACTGCTCTGCCTTGGAGCAGTCCCCTGGTAAGCCTGCTTTGAACCCTCAGGGCATTCATTTGCCTCTGAGTGCTTCTTGTAGAGCCTCATCTCTACTGGCACTGTATTTGGCAGTCAGTACCTGCCATCCTTGCTATCCTCTTGGCTTTCTGCACTGACAAGACTGGACAGTTTATCACCTCTCAGCTGCAACTGCAGCATCCAGACGAGTAATGACTTTCTGTGCGAGCCTGGTGCATCCTTTGCTAAGCATGTTTGGTGCCATCTTTGCCCGTAGTTGACGCAATACCCACATTTTCCCCTCAGGTAGGTGACAGCTCTTGAAATCCTTTGTGCAGATTCCTCCTGGCTGGGCTCGTATCCTGGGTGCGGCATTATACTGGAGACATAGGGCAAAACAGCAGGTCCTAACCATGATGCTACAGCAGAAGTCCCACAGGACCCACCAGTGCCCGGGTGAAGGCACTTTCTGGGCATTTCTGTAGTTCCTAAAGCTTTTTTGGTTCTTCACATCTGACTGTGTCAGACAAGAGGAAAAGGCTGCTCCTCCCTGGAGTTCTGGGGTAGTGAGGGGCAGAGAGGGGAGCAGAGAACACTGTGGAGGAAAACTGCCCATGCCATCGCTATGGGGCATTCTCTGGCACAGGGATTTCTGGCAACTCCTCTGGGATGTGTTTGTGTTGGGTTGGATTCATCTGTCCAAAGACCTCAAAGCTCTTCCCAAAACAACAGAGTCACAATAACCCCCTTTAAAGAAGACCCCCAAGTTGTAGATCAGTGGGGATATGGGTCTCCGATCCTTGGTGTCATGGTCACTACCCTCAGGAGGGCTTGCTCATCATGGTGTGGCACCTCATGCTCAGCTGCATCATTGCCTGGTCCCCTGGCAGTGCTGCTTGGCAAGGAGGGATGAGTAGAGGGGAGAGGGGTTGCTGGGCATCCGTCCACCTGCCGAAGTCAACCCTGTGGCAGGCCAGACAATAGGATGAATTACAGTTCCCACAGATGAGAAAGAGAAAGGGGAGCACTAGCCAAATAAAAACAATGCAACTTTATTTTCTTTCTTTCTCTGAGCCTTTTAAAATTTATAAATATTTTGAAAACTTTCCAAAGGGAGGGAAAAAACAGCAAGTTGCACATCAGTGACTCAATGCATTGTCACTCTGTTCATTAAAAAAGAAGGAAATCAAATCATTACTGGAATTAATAAAAAAGAATCTTTTGGTTGACTAGGAGAGGAGGATGCACTTTAAACGGGTCGGATCTAACAACAGCATGGCTCCTTTCCAGCCATGCTGAGCTCTGTCTGAAGGTCTTAATTAAAGCAGCTCAGAAAAAGCCAATGAGAAAAAAAATTTACAAGACAAAAGAAATAAATTAGATCTCAGATGCCTGTATACATATTTAATCGTTGGGATGCTGATGAAGAGGAATCTTTAATATTAGCTGCCACAATCTAGCTTAGCTTGCGGAGGGCTCTGGGGCAGGCACCATGCCTGGACGCCAGCAGATTTGGCTGTTGGAGAGGATGCTGCCGTGGTGCATGGCTCTCGAGGCACGGCTGCCAGCCAGAGAGGAGAAAAACCCGGCCTTTGGGTCTAGGAACTTGGCCGGTACAACAGCAGCATCAGTCTCCTTGGAGCGCTCTCCATGCATGATGACTTGGCCTTCAGAGATGCTGAAGGTCAGCAAGATGCTCACTAAGTCCAAGAGCATCTAAAGCGATTCAGTCAGGGCACCTGAAAACCCTGGCTGAGTCCTCAGCTGCTGTGAAGCACAACGGATGATTTCAAATCTCTTTCATTTTTAAGCCAGTCTCACTAAGTCCTCTCTGAACTCATTTAATTCATTTTGCCATCTTAGCTTTGATAACCACAAAGATTATTCGCCTTTACCCCATGGCAAATTCTGACTCTCTTGAACCTGTTTCTCATTTATTGATCTCCCACAACCTCCTGGGTGCCATTTCCACTGTATCTTTTTAAGGCTCAGTTTAGAGGTTATCTCTCTCTGCTCCTGTTTGTGTTTGCATAGCGCATCCTCATTAATTAGGATGTCTTGTTGGACAGAGTGTAGTCTTCAGGGAGTTCCTCTAGTGATTTGTTTACAGATGTCAGGTTAGCAATAAATTGGGAGAAATAATTGACCTTTCCTGTAAGACATTGCTAATCCAGTTGCTTCTTAACTGTTTCCAATTTTTAGTGTGCTGTGGTGTTTTTCTTAATCAATTGTTCAGGCTGCGAGAACATTAAGGGAGACGCGATCAGGAACACGTCGCGGTGATGCAATTTTAATGATTCATTCTCTGTTTCTCATTAATTCATTGCATTTCATGTTTCTTCAAGTGCTGACTTTGGAAGTTTTCAGGACTTTATATATATATAAAGCACTTACAGTCACCTTCCTGGTGTGAGTTGTGTTGCTGTAGCAGGCTGTGGGCAGGACCTGCTCAGTGGGCACGCGGCAGGCACGGAGCAAGGAGCTCTTCCCAACCTCCAGGACCTGATGTTGTGCCAAAACAGATTGCAGCTGACGTGCAAGGAGACCAGTGAGCAGAACATTTCTATTAAAAAGTGTTACTTTTAAACAAGTTAATTTCCCGCATGAATCAAGACACTGTAAAGAAAATTCCCAAGTGTCAGGCTAAGTATAATTGTGATGCTCTCATTAGAAGTGCTCAGGCTGAATTTTTTATTTTATTTTATTTTATTTTAACTGAAGAATTCAAACTTTTGGAAGTTGAATGACTTGGAAGAGATCCAGCTTTTGTTTTAAAAGGAAATCGTTTCCTTGTTATATTGCATTTTAGAAATTAGAGAAATGTTTCAGATTTTGCAAACAAAGCCTGGGGAAAGAGAACATTGCATTTCATGAAGAAATGAAAATTTTGGGGCTTTTCCATGTCAATTCTTTTAAGAAAGTGGTAACATCCTTATTAAACCAGCTGCACCAGCATCTAATGCTGCTGCTAATATGTAACTGCAGGTCTTACTCCTGATCCTTTGCAATTAGCAAAACAATGATCAAGTGTTCTGCAAGGAAATCCTTTCTCCAGCCAATCCCCTAATGAGAAATTCAGAGATTGACTTAAACTTATCAGATACAGTCAATTCCATGCAAAGCCATCTCTTCTACCAAAGGCAACAACCTGCAGCCAAGCAGATTCTGCTGCAATAGGACCAGATGTGTCCTGAGACCAGGTAATGTGTGCCCCTAATCTGCCTTTACACAGGCTCTTATGTCACATTAAAAACATTGTTAGACCCATCAGTTCATAAATCACACATTCATTAGTACAAGCTGTTATCTTGTTTCACCAGGAAGCTGTCAATTTAAGGCAACATTGCAAATTAACGTTATCTCTGGGCTGTAATAGCCTTAGGAATGCTCTGCACTATCATTTCACGGGGTGGGAGACACCAGCAATGTCCTCTGCCAGGAGCACTGGGAGGTGCGAAGAATTTTCCAGTCCCACCACTGGAATCACTGCCAGTGGCTTTGGGCATCCCTGGTGCAGCTCACCCAGGAGCAGAAAGACACGTGTGCATCTAAATAATACCATCTTTTTAACCCAAGTATGTCCTCCATGAGAAATATTTAATTGAAAACTGAGCCAGTGGAGTAAGACACAGCATCTGCCATTCATCAGGTAGAAGGAGACTCTCGATGTTCAGTTTATGATTAAAAAGTCATGTTTATCATTTTAAAAAAGAAACCCTCCACACATTCAGGCAGGCTATTACCAAAGGCACTCTTGTCCCCTTGGGTTTCCAAGCAAGCCTTGGGAAGACAAGCTGGTGGCTGAGCCTTTGTAGCCAGTTTTCCTGCTCTCATTCAGGAGTTTTGGGCTTGTGGGACACAGGGGTGAGGCTGACATGTCCAGTGTGCAAAGCACCTCCTCCCCTGGTCTCCACTGGACAGCAGTACAGGTCTGCATGTCTGTTCACAAAATCCCAGCCATAGAAAGCCAGTTTCAAGGGCCTGAGCACCAGCCTGCTTCCGTACCTGGGCAGAGACTGCTCACCGTGCCACATCCTGCAGGCAACAACCCCTCCAGCTACAGCTTTGGTTTAGGTACTTGAGGGGGAGACTGATGCTAACCAGCTAATCATGCTCTGTTGTGAATTTTATTTTTATTTTGTTTTATTTTATTTTATTTTATTTTATTTTATTTTCCCCTTTTCCCTTTTCCTTTTTTCATAGAATGGTTTGGGTTGGAAGGGACATTAAAAGTCATCCAGTTCCAAGCCCTTGCCACAGATAGGGATATCTTCCACTAGAGCAGGTTGCTCCAAGCCCCTGTGTCCAACCTGGCCTTGAACACTGCCAGGGATGGGGCAGCCACAGCTTCTCTGGGCACCCTGTGCCAGCGCCTCAGCACCCTCACAGGGAAGAGCTTCTGCCTCAGAGCTCATCTCAGTCTCCCCTCTGGCAGGTTAAAGCCATTCCCCTTGTCCTGTCCCTACATGCCCTTGTCCAAAGCCCCTTCCCAGATTTCTTGTAGGCTCTCTTAAGGTACATATCTCTTTCCCTTTTCCGTTTTATCTTGAGACATGCCCCCATTCCCAGTGGCAGGGGCTTTCCAAGCAACCCACACACAAAGCCAGAGCTCTGCCTGCACCTCCACAGTGGCTGTGCCCCGTCCCCGAGGGCAAGGCAGCCTCCTGGGAGAACCGAGTGTGGCTCTTCCAGTGGGCCTTGTGCACCAGCTATGGTTATCTCACTCTGCCCTGGGAAAAACTCCTGATCTGGGAATATTTCTTGCCTGTTCAGGTTGCTGTCACCATGTCCGTTTGTGACAGGCTCTACCTCTCTGTCCAAAATCACCATGGGGAGGGATAGACAGAGAATCATCACTGTGTACGTACTCAGAGGGACAGATGGCATCATCGTCACAGAGATTTATGCTCCTTAGGACACAGAAAAAAAAGCTAACATGTCTAAAATGAGGCCATTTCCAGCTGTCAGGATAATGGAGCATGCAGGGAGGACTGGGAATGCCTCTGCCTTTCTTCTGCTGTTCATGGCTTCGTCATGCTGCTCCCTTTCAGTAGGAACGAACCGCCCAGAAACCAGCCTCGAAAGGATCTCCTATTCCCTTCCCAATTAAAAAGTGTGCTCTCACTTCCATCCAAGAGGGTGAGTTTAATTACAACCTAAACCCAGACTGAGCTGGTTGGGTGGGTGCAGTGGGTTTTTTTCCCAAAACTGATGGTGTTCAGCCATTTTTCTCTTGAATTTAGGCACAAATAAATAAAAATTACTAAGCTCTGGCACACATGAAGGGTACTGCAAACTGTCCTACACCAAGCTGCCTTATTGCCAGTGGCAACTCTGCTGCTGTTAAGGACGAGAGTAAAAGAAGAGGGCAATGAAATCCCAGTCCCATGTCTTCATCCCTTTCCCCTGTGTTAATTCTCACCCTTCCATCGTGGTGTCATGGTGAGCCGTCTGGTTCCCATGGGCTTTGCCTGGAGGAGCACAGTAGGAATCTTCTGCTTTCAATTCTGGATTCATTCAGGGTTATTTTTACAAGTTCCTGGTTCATACCTGTTAGTGGGCTACACTCTCCCCTCTCACATTAGTCTAAACAGTTAGTTGTGCCAAGATCATTTAGGTTTGTTTGAACTTCTGCCTGTATGATATGATTTCTTCAATGGAGGGGAAAGTCATGCAATTGCACAAAGCTAAGCAAAACTGATGCTAAAAGAAGTCAGTAATAATGTAACTAAAATAAACCCAAACTGAGAGGATAGACAACAAGCACCTGACTGCTGTTACAGCTCAGACAAGCTGCACGAGTCGTCTGGTCCTGGAGGAAGCTGCAGGCGACACAAGAGGTCCTTAAATAATTCTTGCAAAAACTATTAAAGCTTAAATAAGTATATTTTAAGCTAAAATTTGTTCAAAATCAGACAAGACCTGAAAACTCCTGAAGCTGGTATGACTCCTTTCTGAAGGTGCTTGGCAACACCAGACCAGCTGGGGCACAGGACTGCACTTCTGCACTGTACAGGAGGAACAGGGAGATGTTTGCCATCACATGCACAAGCAAAAAGCTCTGGGTAGCAGCATGGCAGAGAAGCAGAAGGGTTCAGACCCAAATAGGAGAGCAGCTGGCTTGAAATGAGAATATTTAATGGCAAAAGCCTTTATTCACAGGGCTGAATGCACCTTCCCCATGCATCCACTGATGCACCTGAGGTCTCAGGTACACCCACTGCTTGGCAGCTCCTTCATGATGTTGCATGCTCTACTCCTGCAGGATTATTCCCACTTGAGGACCTTAGTGCCTACTTGCCAGCCAAAACCAGAGTTTCCAGGACTGTTGGGGAGGAGGATTTTGACTGAAGAAGGCCATTAAGCACTGGCTCCTGGCAGGATTGACTGCACTGTTCCATGGTGGAGGACCACGATCTCTGCATAGATTTAACAGTCTGACAGATGGAGGACTCAAGTTAAGGTATGTGAGTTTAGAGCTTGTTTTATGAGATTGACCATACAATAAATCTAACAGTGCTGAGCTCAGCAGCCTTTCCCAAGCAACTGCAACTAATGACTACCTCTAGAACTGATACAAGAGCAGCACAGTGCAATGGCTGCGAGGCTGTAAAACCAGAAACCTGGAGATGTAAAAACTGCGGCAGGTGCCAGCAATTTGGCAAGGACCATTGGCAGATGGTCCTTGAAACTTTGGGCCATGCATGGTCAAATAGAGAAAGAAGTGGACGGGCCATTCTGGGCAACATTCAACTGAAAAGCCAGACCTGCACCCCCCCGCTCCTCCTGGCCATCTCCATTGGTGAGGACCATGTGTGGAATTGGAACCCTTCCCAGCAGTGGTGACACTGTGGTGGTCTCCATTCAGTGTTTAAAACCAGGCCACCTGCAGTGCCTTGGGCCTTCCTTTAGGCTGACATGATGCAACTACAACAGCTAGGAAAGGACAGAGGCAAGGAGAGCCCTGCTGCATTGCATTGCCTTAGGAAAACAGCCAAGAAACACCAGCCCTAAGGCCCAGCTCCTCCAACCCCCTTCACAATCCTGTAGCATGGTAAAGGCTGTGTGCCCCATTCAAACAGCTCTGCTGTCCCAAGAATGGACCTGAGGGGACCACAGCATTTGTGCTGGCTCTGCTCCAACTCATCATGGGTGAAAATCAATGCAAAGCACATTGTAGCTTGTTTTTTCTGCTTCGTTAGAGCCCTGCAAAGTCTTGGGTTGACTCAGTAGTATTTAGGGTGGATGTGGGGAGACACAGATCTGCTCTCCCAATACCTGTGTCCCACAGCTCCTGCTTCCCATCTGAGACATGATCTGAGCTTGACCTGATTGTGGATCTTCTACTGATTGGGAAAAAACTTTGTCTGCTGGTAGTGGTGGTGGTAGGAAATGTACTGAACCCCTTCCATCTTAAAATGTCAACTGGTGTTTGGTGGGATGCGTGTTGGGGCTTTTGGAGGCAGCGAGTCCCATGAGCAGTGTCTCATATGCACACGGCAATGGGCACCATCTGCATCCTGTAACTTGCTTTCAGTTGTTTTCTTCTTCCCCTGTCACTACTAGCACTTGTAGGATAACAGAATGAGAAAAAAGCCTGGAGATTTCTGCTCTAATCCTGTCTCCACTGCTGATCCCATGTGTGGGTTTGGATACCTCTCAGTCGTTTCTGCTCCTGAAAGCTTGCACCCCCCAGCAACCTGTAACATCTGTGGTTTTACAGACTAATGAATTGCAGAAGCAATCAAACTGTGCTCAGGGCCCAAGTTACTCTCCTCTTCCCTCTCTGAGGAAAGCCACATGTGCTGATGGAGACCTGCGTTACTCGGGAGCCAGGGTGGACCACTGCCTGGGTGCAGACACTCACCTGCCAAACCAGTGCCCTCACCCAGCAGGGCAGTGACCTCCTGAGCTGTAACATCACGGTGAGTGAGGCCTGGGTGAAGAAATGGAGAACCCTTAGGGCAGACACAAACTAGGAAAACCCAACTACCTGCCGTGCACAAGCAGAGGCATGGTAGGGCTCCTCCCTTGGTTAGGCACAGCTTTTCCTTTAAGGAAAAGCAACTAAAACTCCCACAGTATCTACCTTGACACTGTTCTATCTATATCAAAGGTCTAACAGGCTTCCTCTTCCTTCTCCAGTCTAAATTTTCTCATTTATTCAGTTTCTGAGTGCTGGCAAACCCTTGTGCCAGTTCCTCACATTGGAGAACAAGTCTGTCCAGCACTGCTAGTCCTCGGCCAGAAACTCTGACCTCACAGAAAAAGGAGAATCTGTGCTCCTTTGATTTGCGCTGTGCCTGGCTGGGAGCTGCTCTCCCCATCCCTCCGTGTCACAGGCAGAAATAGCAATTGGATGGTTGGCAGGCAATCATCATGCGTTTCATATTTTTAATAAGCATTTGCAAGAGAAATGATCCGTTCATCTTCTCAAGCTTTCCATGAGGACACATAAAGCTGTAGAAGGCCTGCAAGCCCCTTCAGCCAAATGTCTGAGCACTAACGCTGCACAGAGGAGCCTCCTTTGCCAGTGGGTGGGAGGGACCAAACCAAGACAGCACAGGGATCAGTTCAGTGCAGCATCCAGAAGCAAATGCAGGGTGAGCCATCAGCTCTTGCCCACGTAAGAGTTACCAAAGAGATAATTTGGGCAATTGTGTCTTAAAAAGCAAGGTAATAATGGGTATGTTTTTAAGAACAATCAACATTAATTGTAAACCAGAATAGGTGCTGATGATTTTCTAGAAGATGTGAAGATCCCCTGGTTTAGTGTCACGGCACATTGGGTCTTCAGTGTTGAGTGTGTGAAGTATGCTCATTTTCTGTGGCCATGATAGGACCACTCCAGGGGTGTTTCTATTTAGCTATCAGAGAAGTACCATTATTTCAGATGACACTCACCTCAAAGCCAAGACTCTTTTCAGCTCCTTGTTCTCATGTGCCTTGCTACTTTACAGGGCATTCCCGGCTGATCGATGACCACAGTGCTGGCTCCATGGCACAACTTGAACTCCAAGTTATTGTGACACTAAGAAAAATTATTTTTTTTCCCCTAAAGGAGTCATATGTAACCTGTAAGAGGTGTCTTGGCTTTTGGTGGCATCTGCCCCTCCATTCCCTGGTGTAACGGTGCTTGAAAATTAGAAGTTGAAGATGTAAGGAAAGTTGAAGTACAGAAGCAAAGCTGAAGTACAGAAGCGTCCTGGGTTCAGCTGTAGCAGTCATTTTTCTCCTTCTTAGTAGCTGGTGCAGTGCTGTGGTTTTTAACTTTCAGCCTGGGAACAACGCTGATAACACCGATGTTTTTAGTTGTTGCTAAGTAATGTTTATTCCAACCAAGGACTTTCTCAGTCTCATGCTCTGCCAGGGAGGAGGGGAAGCCGGGAGGAAGCAGAGACAGGACACCTGACCCAAACTGGCCAAAGGGGTATTCCATCCCACAGCACGTCATGCCCAGTATATAAACCGGGGGGAGTTACCCGGAAGGCCCAGATCACTGCTCGGGTCGGGCTGGGTATCGGTCGGCGGGTGGTGAGCAATTGTATCCTCTCCCCTTGTTATTACCCTTATCATTATTATCATTGGTGGTAGCAGTAGTGGTTTGTATTATACCTTAGTTGCAGGACTGCTCTTATCTCAACCCGTGGGAGTTACATTCTTCCGATTCTCCTCCCCATCCCTTTGGGAGCGGGGGGAGGAAGAAGCGGGGGGAGTGAGCGAGCGGCTGCGTGGTTCTGAGTTACCGGCTGGGCTCAAACCACGACAAGAAGCAAAGCCTGAACTCTGAATTGTGCAGAGCCACTCAGAGACAGCTTTTCTCTGTGCCCTCTGCATGGTACTACCTTCTCATCTTGCTTGTCCTCACAGCAAAAATTAAAACCAGGGTACATTTTTATTATCATATCTCAGCTCATTCACCGTACAGAGCTTTGGAGTGCAAATGGGTCTTGTTCTCATACAAGGCTGGATCTGAGATTGCTGGGAGCATCACTGCTTGGCTTGCTTTCCTCACCTGTTCTTTGTTCCTTGTTTTTCTCTTAAGACTCACCCCAGCCCTTCAGTGAGCTTGCCCTGTTTGCCCAGGAGAGGACCAGAGAAGTGGGGTGGAATTTGTGGTCCTAAACACAACCCGGAGAGGGAAATCCACCTGCTTCTGCTCCTGCCCCTTTTCTTCTCCTGCTGAGCTCCCCTCTGAGCTGCCGAAGATCTGGCCACAGGTCCCTGGTATATCACAAGACTTCAAAACCAGCCTGGAAAAACACTGAAAATCAATATTACATCCATACACATGTATGCACACTGCTGAGTGAACAAGGGATGTTCAGATTCAAACCTAGGTTTACTTGCTTATAAATAGAGACAGTCACGCCCCGCTGCTTGAGGTGCTGCATGGCTTTTCACTCAAAAACATGAAAAAGCACTTGAAGGAGAAGGGATGTGACACAGTGATTGAAAGCAGAACATGTGGTCTAGGAAACAGAAACCAGTTACAAATAATCTGGGGCTCCTCACCCATTTGGCCATGGTTCCCAGAGGACGGGAAGGCGTCTTTCTCCAGCCAAAATGCACAGGAGGACAGATAAGCACTGGTGTTTTCAGAAATCCTTGGTCAGGAGCAATGACACATAAAGCTGGTGAACCAGGGGCCATCTCTGCAGTGGAGCAGTGATGAAAATTAGCTTGCAAGGAAGCAACTGCAGCAAAGATGAGGCCACATGGAATTTGCAGCGCTCTGGCAAGGACAGAGCATCTCTGGGGTACTCAGGAGAGTTTCCATCTGATGTGCTAATGCTCAGCAAAGCCTCTGTGCTGCTTTTCCCTGCTGGTGGAATTCTGCTGGTGTAGCTCAGCAAGCACGGGGACCTAGCAAGCCTTGGCATCAGATCTTCACTTGCTGTGTAGATACAGACACACACCTAATGACACAGTTAAAGGGGCACAACACGTGCATAGAGAGTGGTGGCAAGTAGCACTGCAAAGGTTAGGTGGCCAATTTTGTTTGCTTGTGAAGTCTCGGTATCTGTTTACCCCTTTTTGCTGGAATACAATAAACCTACATTGACACAAATGGACCCAAAACCAGGTTTTTTTTCATTGCACAAATCGAGACTGACATAGAAAATGCAGAAGGAGACAAAGTATGGGGCAGTCCCTAAGATTTTGTGGCTGGTGTTTCAAAGGAGCCTCATGGAGCTGCGAGGCCATGCATTGCTGGCATGTATCCCCCCGGGAATGCTTTAAAATCCTGGCCTTAAAACTCAGCTTGAACAAAGTGCTGCTGTTGGTACTTTTAGTAATAGCAATAAAGATTTTTTTATTATTGTTGTTTCATAAGAATTTCACAGCGTGTCCCTATTGTTATTTTGAGGTCAGTCCTCAGATCCAGCTGCTCTAGCTGCAATAATTGAAGAGGCCAATGCTGAGTGTGTTCTGCACAGCCTCTGCATGGGCTGGAGCCATCTATAAAAAGCTCAGCTGGAGCCACGAAGGATGCTCATATTCCCTTGATGTGGAAGCCTTGGGAGCGCCTGTGGCTGCTTCCAGGTGAAGACTGAGCTCTTGGGAAAGAACTACAAGGCTTCATGCAGTGATTTCTTTAGCAGAGAGCCAGGGGCATAGAGATGTGTGGCAGTACCTGTGCTCCCAGTCCCGGCTGTGGTACGATGGTGGCTTCGGGGTGTTCATCCCACCTGGGCATTCAGCAGCTCACTCTTTCACCGGAGGACTGGGGCACTGTATGAGCTGCTGTTTTCACATTCCCAAACATAAATCCTCCATCTAACATGCTGACAATTGATGCACACCCTGTTCCTCTTCCAGCTCTGCAACGACACCCATCTGCTGGGGTGGCAGCATGCCCATGAGGCTGGAATGCCAGTAACAGGGCTGAGGTGCCAGCTACATGAGCATGGAGGGGAACAGCCTGCACAACATGGGGAGCCAATACATCCTCCTGTTTGCAAACAGTGCCAACATTGGGCAGCTCGCTCTCTGTGGAACGTGCATCTGGAGCGGCTGGAGGGCACTGCAGCCCTGGCACCGCCTTGGAGCTGCCGCTCTTCAGCCCTTCTGCACATGCGTTTCTGCACACGGGCAGCGAGCTGGAAAGGGAAAGAGATGTTGTCTGCTTTCCAGACCAAGGGCTAATGGTAACTCATTGGAGCAGAGCTGCACAGGTAGCTTTTGCCAAGAGCTGGTTCATCAGATGTTCCTGGTGCTTTTCTTCCCTCGTTTCCAGCTGCTAAGCTGCCCATTCACTTTTGCCATGAGTCTTTCATGTCTGGGAAAGGGGAAAGGTAGCCCCCACAGTTGCAGAAGGTAGATTCGTTGCCTGTCAAACAGGCTTTGCATTAAAACATGGTCTTCACCAGGAAGCAAGTATGGAAACCTTTGAAATGTAAGCCTTGATGGGAAAGCTGCTCAGATCCTCACACCAAGAGCAGCTGCCTGCCCATGGCTGGGACAGTCCTGAGATCAGAAGGGGTGGCAGAGATGGCTGATGCTAGTTTTGGGAAGACTTGAGTTTCCCAGTGTGCAGATACCCTCTGCCAGGCCTTTCAAGTTCTAGATAATTGGAAGGGATCACCTTGCTGACAGTGCTCATTTATGCCTGATGCTTTTCGCTGGCAAATGGAGATGGTAGGAGCTGGAGTAAGGATTTGTTTGATATTAGGTATCTGTCCTAAATCATTATTTTCTGTGTTTGTACTCATCGTGACTACTTGGAAAGAGGTAACCTTTGCAAGACAAGACAACATCAGATCATAGCTGAACTTAGGGAAATACTTGTCATCATGAAACCTATTTTATACAGGTACCAGTTAGCCTACTTTTGTAGCTGAAAGGCATGAAGGATGAGTAGGAAAGCAACTGTAACTAATGGGATCTTTTCTCAAAAGTAAGTAGTCATAGGAGTTAATGAAAAGCAGAAAAGGAGCCGGTGAAGTGTAACGCTGTGCAGAAAAAGGAGCTATCCTTTTCAGATTCCTTCCCAGCAACTATTTTGTATTCTGAAGTCTCCCCGAGCTCCCAGATCAGCTTAGGGAAAGTGTTTCCTGACTATTTCCTGGAAAGACCTAACGCTGCTACAAGAAATCCTGCTCTCACCACATTCCTACTCTTCCTTGCAGAAGCAGCAAGTGGAGGGGAGGATTAGCTGAACTCCTGCCCTGCTGGGTGCTTATCCCAAATGAACTATTTTATCATCCTAAGCCTGGCTCCCACACTTCTCCCCACGGTATCTGACTGCCACTCATGCAATAAGCAGCTCAGCTACCAATTCAATCCGCCCTTATTTATTGCATTCAGGAGTGTTAAGTCTGAGTGGGTTAACTTTATGGCACTAAGGAAGTTTGCAGGAAAGGCTCCTATATGAAAGCTAACAGGGGAAAGCATGCAGCACTATAGCACTGAAATAACTCTTGGTTTATGGGAAAAGTTAGAGGTGGATTCACTATTTCTGGCTCTTTGTAAGTTACTACATGTTGTACAGTGGATTTTGAGGTCTTGCAAAGAATCACTCCTTTGCTGCTTGTCAGTCTGGGCAGCAAGTTTAAAGGATTACTTTTTCTACATCCATGGATTAATCAGCACTTAAGCAAGGCTCTGTCCTCAGCGCATCACTTGGCATATGGACTGAGGCCACAGCTCGCAGCCCTAGAGTCTCTCCACTGCATCCCACATCCTCTAGACCCAGACCACGTCGCTCATGTCACACTGGTATTTTAGTTAGCATCTGTTTCAGACATTTAAATGGAAAATGCCTCACATGATGCATTTATTTGATTAATGCAAAGTATGTCCTCCAAATTCTGAATTCAAGCACCTCCCAACTGGAGCTTTGCAGCAACCCCCTGTGCCAACATAAGCCTTGGGAGTTCATGCTTTCCCAGCTGGAGGCAAAGCCTGGTTTTCCCTGGTCTGGAGGGAGAGAAGCACTCAACCCACTCAGCACGTGGGGTGGGTTGTGCACCCCACAAGCCCCAAACCCCAGTGCTGTTGCCAGCTGGGGAACTGAAGTGCAAGCGGAGCTCTTGGCACATCCAAACCCTCCAATCTGTGGCAGGGCAAGAATAAAAAGAGCTTTCTTGAATTTGGCTGTTTTATTTCAGTTACATAAAGCTATTACCTAGCTTCAAGAGAGCTGGCCTATACCCTGCTGGCTTCAGCTTGCATCTACCCTGACAGATAAGAGCGGAGCTGCCTGCTCCCATCAGACAGCAAACAATCTGGGTACAGCAGGTGCTTAAAATATCTGCAGGAAGGCAAGTCAGTTAAAGCACTGAAGTGAGGCCAGGTGGTTAAGGACTGGAAGAGGGTGAGGATGGAAGCTGGAAAGGCTTTTATGAGTGGGGGATGCTTGGTAGGGCAGAAGGTTGGGGGATGTAAGAGGATGCTGTGCTCAGGGGTTGCTGGTTCTGCCTGAGGGACCCATCTCTGCTCCAATGTGTAAGCTGAGTCCCTGCGTTCCTTCTGTCCCTTTTATCTCCCCTTCATCCCCATTTCAGGTCTGTAAAGCAGTATGTTTGTAACCTGACTGGTTGCTGGTGTGGGAGTAGGGAGAGCTACAAGGAGTTTCTACCTGCTTTAATTAAGCTGGTTTTTAACAAGAAATCTCCTTGGGTAAAATCTAGCCTTGATGATAGTTAATAGCAAAACTTTATTGACTACAGAGGAGCTAGGCTTGTCCCTAATTAGTCTTTGATAATCCTGTTATTTTTTTCCCTGGCTCTCTGGACCCATGGGTTCTGACTGCAGAGCAGGGCTCACTGATCCTCACTGCAAGGAGACTTACTCTGCTGTTGCTGCTGCACAGCCCTGTCCCCAAGCTGCAGCAAGCACATGGTGCAAGCCCTAGAGAGGCTGGGTCTGTGCTGCCCTCCCTGAATTGCTGCATGCGCCTGAGAGATCCCTGCAGATGTGCTGGGGAGCACCGGGTGCTGTTAGCTCTGCAGTAAAGGGGTATTCAAGCTGGATGAGATCTCTTTAACAAGTAACTGCTTGAACCCATCCCCTGTGTTTCTACCTTCTCTGCCAGCATGGCTTTTAACCTGCCCCCTGTTTGGAGCTTTAAAACCAGGATTATTGCTGGATGGGAAGCGTGATGCAGCAGGAGCCATGGGAAAGGAAAGCGAAGTGGTTCTTGGGATGGGCAGTGCTCCAGTTTTACATCACCTTCCTTTGCTTTCCCTTTCCTGGTGCTGGTGAAAGAGCCAGCCTGAACAAGGCTGGGGTTGAGGGTTTTTTACTGCTTCTTCCTTTTTTGGTTTTTTCAATAAGCCGACTTTGAAACAGAGGCAGTGAATTTCCCAGCTGATTTCTTTAGGGCTTCTCAGTGACCACAATTGCTGTCAGACACTTGCACAGTCCTGTATTTTGTATCACTGAGCCTACATCCCCATGTATTTATGAGAAAGCGCATTTGTTTCTGGCTATGTATGTTTTTTTCTGGCTGTTGCTTGTTTTCTAGCTTTCAAACTTGTCAGAGATGCCCACTGAAATCAATAGCGGCATCAACAGTGGTTTTGCTGTGGTTCTGGTAGTTCCCACACGCATCTCCGGTAAATTATGGTCTGGAAATCAACAGTGTACCTCTGTGGGTCTCAATGTGCAAAATCTCAGTTGGAAATGGAGGGGGAAATATCCACCAAATGTTTGTAGCCCCTAAAATAGGGAAGCTGGAGTTCACAGCTGGTGAATGAGACCCAGCATCTATTTAAGGTTTAAACATTCTGATACTTGAGACCATCATTTTTGGGGCGGAGTTGGATGGTCATTATTGAACACTTGGTGTCAGATGCTGCCATGAAAAGCATTAAGTCTCCCTGGACCACTGGTGGAGGTGGGCTGGCCAGGGCTGCACTTCATGCCTGCCCTCTCCCATAGGCAGTTATTCACCTGCAAGCATGAACTGTGTTGGTGTAAGTGACTGCACCAAGATGTGAAGCAGTCATTGGTCCACAGGCCCACTCCATCAATAGCCATGTCTATCCCTGTGCCACTGCTGCTCTGTGTGGTTGCAGAACTGGAGTATTGATCCTGCGGGTTGGGTGGTGACAGCCCAGCATGGGGGGATGGTGTTTGACGATCTCGCTGTGGCATTTCTGTGGTTTGTCAGAATGATGCTGATGGTCTGACACAGCCCCTGCCCAGCAGCACAACCTGCAGATTTATAATGCTTTGATAAAATGCTGGGGTGAGCCTTAAGGACATCTCAGCCCTTTCCCCTGGGGAGATATTAAGCACACTGTTTGCTCAGGCAGCAGTTGATGCTGGGTTGGCCTGGCTGAACAAGCAGCTGAATCCAGTCCAGACCTCCTTCACAAACCCATCCATCTCTTTGGAAATCGCTGCACTTTCTCCATGCTCTGCAGCAATGCTCATACATCTCCGGGCATGCAGCACAGCCAGGCTGCAGCCAGGCTCCAGGCCACATGGTGAGGGGCATCTGAAGCAGGACCCTGCCTGCTGGCTTCATGCAGAGCCAAAAATGCAGCCTGCCAAGCACCAGGTGAGATGTGTCACCTTTCCTCCCCAGCAGTGCAGATCAGTCTGAGCGCTGCCCAAGTGCAGTTTGCTGCCGAGTCCTGGTGGGGTGTTGTGCTGAGGGCTTTCCCCTGTGGAGGAGAACTTACTGCTCATCACAGCATCACCTGCATTAGGTCATGCCCTCGTCAGGACCTTGTGTGCCCAGGAATGTTGCCCAGAGCTCACCAATCAGCCCCATTTGTTTAGGGAGTGATCCCTGCAGAGTCTTTTCCCTGCCAGACAGCCCAGCCGGCACACTCATCAGTTCTCCAGAGCTGATTAATGAATTCACTCCAGCAAGTATTTATCTCACTTTCACATCTGCATGTTCTTGCCAAAATCTGTTTCTTACAGTCGGTCTGGGATATCCTGCTGCAGGCTGAGATGGGCTGCAGGGGCTGAGCCTGGCTGACCTGAACCCCTTGCTTCAGGATGCTGCCTTCTGCTCCTCAGTGCAGGGGAGGCAAGGGCTGGAGAGAGCAGTGAAACAGCAGCAGCAGCATCCTCCTCCCAGTGAGGGGGTCACCCCACAGTCTCACCGACTCCTTGCTGAGTGTCTGTTTGCTGCTGGTTTCAGACTGATCTCAAAGTCAGAGACCCCCAGGTCAGTCTGAGTCTCTGCTGTGGTGCAGGGCAGCATAGGGGATCCTATGGAGCCGTCTACTGGGACAGGACCTGCTCCAGGCTGCAGTGCTGGAAAGGTGGAGGCTGCACATGAACAGAAGGACTTCAGCAGGACATCCCTCATGAGCATCTGAACTATCTTCAGGTAGTTTGTAGGACCTCTCTGGACTGGAAGAATAAGGATGTTCAAACCCTCCACTATCATCGGATGCCAATGGAACACATGAAGATGTGTTCTTCATTCACAGACCCATGGCAAACTGGCTGGGAAACTGAGACGAGGACATCCCCACAACACCTCCTCCGCAGCCTGGCCAGCATGGAGGGATGCTGGACATCCTCTTGCTGTGCTCTGCTCAGGCTGCAGGCTTCCCTTGCAGGTCACCTTTGGACATTTCCATCCAGATATGCTCCTGACAGCCTCATCCAACATGCTGTAGCTGGAGTACAACGCTTTTGCAATCAACCATGGATCTGCAGGTCCTTGATGTCCCCTGTGGGGACCGATTGGAGGCTGCTTTGGCATCTGGCTCTTGAGGCTGCTGGTGGCTCTGAGCTGCGGGGTTTGGGTTCTAGGTGGAGGTGAAGCAGATCACTGCTACTGTGATGGATCTTGGTGGCTTGGAGAGCAGGGCAGTCCCCTGTCCTGCCCTCACTCCCTGTGCTGGCAGGGTGAGGGACTTGGGAGAGGCCATAACACGGTGAGAGAAGTTTCCTTTCTAGTGTCAGGTTGAAATGTGAGTTTGAATGAGGGCTGTCCCTGAGGCAGGCAGGGACATCAGAGACATCTTCAAAAGGAGGAAAATAGATATTACCTGCTGTTACACTTAAGAGAAAAAATGATGGATCCCAAAGACTCCTAATGCTCACTCTGGCCACTTGAAAGCCTCTGAGATGGCAATGTCATTAGCTCCACAGCAGGACAAGCATTATCTCTGCCTTCCAGTTTCCCCAGTTGAGTCATGCAAAACCGCAGAAGCACCAGATGATCCCAGGCGGGTATTTCTGTCACTGATCCCTGCAGCTGGACACAGTGGGCACAGCTGGCTGAAACGTGGGCTTTCTGTGTCCCACTCTCATCACCAGCCCAGGGCATGAAGGACACTAATGCTCTGTAGTCACAAGAATTACTCATTTTTTCCCAAACTCAAAAGCATTTCAGAGATTTTCAGCTGCAAATCACAGTCATATTACAGATTGTTTTCCATCACTACCTGCACCGGCTATTTTGGAGGCTCCCAGCATCTAAACCAACTGGCTGCCTGGGAGAACGTAGCTGCAAATTTGGGATGTGGTGTGCAGGAGTACAGTAAATATTTAAAGCCATCAGGCTGTGGTTTCTAAAGGCCTCTAAAAGAGATTGATTTCCCCAAACCCCTGCGACTGCAAATGGAAGTTTTGTGCCAGCTTTCTTTCAGCCAGCATTTCCCAGAGAGTCTAAATGCGGATCTCAGATGTACTTGATGAAGTTGGGACTCGCAGTTCCCCGTTAGCCGCTGTGCTGAAATCCCTCTTCTCCTTAGTGGGCTGCTTGCAGTGACATGCTGTTCTGCTCAGACATGCCATGCTGTAGTTTTTCCTGTGATTCAGGATGTCTAATCATGTTTTTCCTGTTGGCTCCCTCCATGCATCCTCCATATTTTGTATTTTTTGACTGAGAGGAAAATCTAGTGTCTCCAGCCAAGCTCAGAAGTGCTGGGATCTGGGGCAGGATGAGGCTCCAGCTCTGTCTGGCATGCTTGCAAGAGGCTCAGGCTGAGAGGACATGCTTGGCGGTTGGGATTACCAGCATGGTAGTAGAGCTCTCCTCCTTGAGAACTTCAACCTCTGGGCACAGCACCAAGTAGTGCACAGCACCACAACCAGCACAACGCCAAGGCTCAGCCTGCTCCCAGCTGGTGGGCATCTGGCCCTGGACAAAACCAGGCACGGGGATCCATGGCCACAGTCTTTCTCTGCAGACAGCAGGGGCCATGCAGCCCCCATGGCACCCCATCAGCTCAGATGGGGTGGTGGGTCATGCTGCTGCTTTTCAGAGCCTCTTGCAGGGCTGTACCTTGGGTGGTGGTGCCAGGAGTTTGTGCTCTTGCTGTCAGGGATCCCTCTCCCCTCACCTTGGGATGTTCCCAGGCTCTCTGTGGTGGTGGGTACATCCCAGGCAGTGCTCAGTCTGTCTATTCAGCTCCCCTGCTCCCCTCCCCAGCAGGTTTCTAGCAAGGGAATGGTCTGTGATAGGAATTGGTAGTTGGGCAGATGATGCACGTGGCGGGGATTTGGGGAACCTATGTGCTTTTCCCTGCTTGAGCACTGCCCTGATGCCTGTATTACTTCTAGTTTCTCCCTTCTGCTCTGGTTTGTCACATCCCTGCCCAGACAACTTGTCCTGTGTGTGACTACGGTGTTTTTCCAGGGCTGGGTATTAACATTAGTGAAGAAGAACCTGGTGCCAGGAGCTCATCAGGCTTGCTAAGCACATGCAGCAGGTGAGGACCAGAAGGACAGACACCCTGGAGTCTTTGGGCAGCATCCCTGCCAACCCATCCTCGTCTGGCCATTCCTGGTACCTACTGGAGGTAAGCAGCCAGGTCGCACCAGATGATCACATGAACTGTGGAAGGAGTGGGGCACCAGTACCCTGCCTGCATGGGGCACACTGACCAACTCAGTTTTAACCCAAAGAAGCATCACGTGGGAATGTGTGTCTCTCCCTATGATGATAGCAATAGTTCCTGTCTCATGGCAGTGAACTTCGATAACAGTGACCTTCCCTGTGAGGGTGCTGAGGCGCTGGCACAGGGTGCCCAGAGAAGCTGTGGCTGCCCCATCCCTGGCAATGTTCAAGGCCAGGCTGGACACAGGGGCTTGGAGCAACCTGCTCTAGTGGAAGGTGTCCCTGCCCGTGGCAGGGGGTTGGAACTGGAGGAGCTTTAAGGTCCCTTCCAACCCAAACCATTCTAGAGTTCATAGTCCTTCACCACCTTGGATGCCAGAGCAGACGGGCACTGCTATCTCAGTGTTGGTGGTAGGGAAATGGGGGCAGAGAGAAGGTGCTGGTGCAAGGCTATAAGCAGCTCTCCTGCTCCTGGCCAGGATGCGGTTACTGCAGCCACTCACATTAGAGACTGGGGAACATTTCCCCAGCTCAACCCAGAAACACTAAAACAGGCTCTGCCTGTGCTTGCCCGAGGCCAAGCGTGCTTGTGAGCAGTTGCATGCCGCAAAAGGGCAGAGAGCACCGTCCCCAAACCGTGTCAGTGAACACCGAAACAGAGCTGGCTCCAAAGGAAAATAAAGCAGGCTGAAAAGAAGAAACATAACAATGTCAGTGCAAATCCAGGCTGGAATGATGTGAGTGAAATCTCCGAAGATGTGATGCCAAGAAAAATAAAACCCAACAGAACATCAGAAAACCAAATTGCAACAAATGACATAAAGGGGGTGGGGGGAAAGAAGGAGAAAAGCACTAATAATGTGGAACAGGCAGAAGAAAACGCAGGCGATTGGCAGAGGCGAGTGGCATCAAACCAGGTGGTGCGGATCCCAAGGCCAGGCAGGAGAAAACCCAGAGGAGATGATGGGTGATGCGAGGCAAAACGGGGCAGAGCAGAGACGGGGCTGCGCAGAGGCACCGCGGGCTGGCAGTGACTTGCAAACCAAACAGCGATTCAAGGGCAGGAATAAGCTCCTCTGAAGAGCAGAAGGTAAACTGCAAAGCAGAGCGGTGTCATGCTGAGCACACACAGCCGGGGCTCCTGGAATCGCAGCTGTTTGAGGTGGATCGACATGCAGTGACAGAGAGAGCAGAGTTGTGGGGACAGGGACCTGGCTCCATGGACACTGCGGCATCGTGACTCCCAGGACATGGCTTGAGAGGTGCCTTGAGGGGCTGCCAGCACAGCACCCATCCCCACTGCAGCCACCATGCTGCGGATGGGGAAACTGAGGCACGGGGAGAGCAGGCAGCATGTATTCCAGGTGCCCTCCTGGACATTCTCCTAACCCTGCCCTCATCCCAGGGCCAGGATGCGAGCAGGAGCATAGCCCAGATGTAGCCCTAACATCACTGTCCTGTCCCTGCCACCCGCTCCCTTGGCTCTCCTCTAAACCTCCACTTGCCTTTTCCTGCAATTGAAAAGCAAATTATAGAGCAAACCTTGATTTCAGCATTTTGTCCTGTAAAAGGCACCAGTAAGCACTGGCCCGAGGTCAGGCAGCACTGGGGAGGCAGGAAGGGCAGCGTGGATGCCGGAGCCAGCTCCAAACACTGCTTCCTGCAGTGCTCCTGCTGCACAGGCAGCCCTCCCCAGCACAAAACCCTGGATGTTAAATTCATGCTGCATGCCTTACAATAAATGGAGCTGCAGAGACAATAGCAACCCTGGTACATTTAGTACATAAATAACTTTAAAATATCAGTACTGTGGAAGGGAAATCTCTGTCATTTCACTGCAGTACTTTTCCATCAATGCTGAGTGCTGCCTGCCCCGTGTTTTGTGGCTGGGCAGGGAGGGATGGGATGTGCAGGCAGGGAAGAATGTGATGTGCAGGCAGGGAGGGATATGCAGGCAGGGAGGCATATGCAGCCAGGGAGGGAGGGTTATGCAGGCAGGGAGGGTTGTGCAGGCAGGGAAGAGAGTGATGTGCAGGCAGGAGCAAGGCAGGGCTTGAACAGGTAGGGCCAGGCTGCTCCTGTGCAACCTGGATAATTGGCTTCATCTTTCACCAACTTCATCTGACCTTTCATATTTGGGTTTATGATGGGTTGGTTCTGCATTATCACCCTGTAACAAGATGGGGAGAAACCCTCACCCCACGGGCGAGAGGGATTTGGGGCTTTTCTGATGCCCTGGCTTGAAGCAGCAAATACACCAGTTTGCTCTTGAAGGCTGAGTGACAGCGTGAAAGCTGAGAAGTCACCTGGGAGGGATCTGAACTGATACAGACAAACCCCAAGGGAAGTTTCTCCTCCTGTCCATTTTCTTCCTATGCTCTTACCAGCTGGACCCTGGGTCCAGCCCGTTCCACCCCATCCCCTGCCTCTCGACCTCCTCGCTATGGGGACAGGCTCAGAATAGTGCTACGAAAGCCATTAGTCATGCAGGGAACGTCACCCTGCAGCAGGATCCATCCCTCCTCTGTAAATAACTCCTTCCTGCAACCTCAGTTGGAGGATTATTTATATCTGGTACAAATCGGCCCCAGCAGGAGAGTGACAGGCGGCCACAATGCTCCGGAGAACACCTCGGTGTGGAGGGCACTGCACTCCATGGGGAGATGTGGTGGGGTGGCCCTGGGCTGGAAACCCGCTGGGGCAGCCCTTGGGTCTTGAGCACTGGGGCTGAGCCTGCCTGGGATCAATGCTCTGAAGGAAAAGCCTCTTGTGCTGCCAGGCATCTCAGAGCGCCACTGCCAGGTTTAAGGAGGGTTTGGGGGCTCATGGGTGCTTAAGTGTGCCCAAAGATCCCTCCATGTGCCATTTGGGGGCTGCCGGTGGGGTCTTTACTGAGGTTTGGAATCAGCGCTGCCTCTTAGTGCCCCAAGTTTCATCCCCATGGGTCCCTCTGCACCCAGAGGAGTTGCTCGTTAGCTGACCATAGGTAATATAGCTGTTGCACCAGCCAGGGAGGGGTCCAGCAGGGCAATACTTCACAGCTAGAAACTCCTTCCTTTTAAATGTTGTGCATTGAAGCATCTATACACCAGTGGCTTCCACAAATTAAAAAAAATAAGTGCAAGAAAAGTACTAAATATTTAAACAGTAAGAAGTCCATTTAGCCTCTCACAAACATCTATATCCTGGAGCCGTTTCTTGGTGAGCAATTTGCGTTTCATTATGAGGACAGTGGACATGTGCTGGCAAAATCCATCCTTTGTTTATTCCTCTGGTGGCCGAGGCGTTAAGCAGCCTTCCCATCCTTTTACAGCAGCCTCCCAGCAAATCAACCCACTCCACGGCCCATTAGAGCCTTTAATCAGCCACCTCGGTGACTCACAGCAGCCAAAACACAAACAAACCCCACCAAGGCATTAGGGGGGCCCAGCACTGGGCATTCAGGAGTGAATCCTGCTTTGAGCAGGGTTTGGTGTGAGGGGGGTCCCAGCAGTGACTCAGTGCTGCCTCGTCTCTGCGTGCAGGGATGAAGATGCTCCCCAAGCATTCAACAGGAGAGCACATCCTCTGTGGATCAGGGACCAGGTATGGAAGGGGCTGTGGACAAGCTTCTCCCTCAGGAGCGAACCCTGTGGCATGGGGCTTGGACATGTCCTGCTGATGCCAGCTGGTAGGGATGGAGATCAGGCAGGAATAGGCAGTTTCACAGGGCTGCATCCCACAGGGTTTTGGATCTGCCATTCTGGTTCCCAGCTCCCAAGTAGGGAGGGATGGAGAGGCTCAGGATGGCAGGGATGGGACCCAGCCCTAGACACTGCACGGGAAGCAGGAACCTGAGCATCTTCTGCAGCGAGGATGGGAGAGGTAGGAGAAGCTGCATGGCTGGTCCCCAACCCAAGCATGGCTGCACTTGTCCCCAGTCAACAGCAGAGAACCAGGTAAGCAAGTAAAAGCCAGCACACACCAATGCTTTACACCATGATGCTTCCCAGAGCCTGGAGCCTCTGCCCCAAACGAGTGGTCTAATTAGAGCCTGTGACACAAGGACTGTGCACATGCAGCTATAGGCCCAAGGAGGGATGGCTGGCTTTAATCAGCCCTCCATGCTGAAGGATTAACAGCAGCAATCTTGTTTGCAGCCAACCTCCAGATGATACAACATAATAAGACATATAACAGCCTCTTGGAAAAAAGAAAGTTATTGTTCCCAGAGCAACTGTAACTCAGCCGTATTACAAACATATATATATTAAGGCATAAATTTAACAACATATATTTTAATGCAAAATACCAGCAATGCACACAGGGGCAAATAACAGTGGTTGAGGGATCCATAAGATCTGGCTCTCCCCAGTTCCTGCTGCTTGGATCTCACCAGCAGCAGCACAGCGAGGAAGATGAAGCCGTTGTGGCTGTGGACCATCTTCCTCCCAGTCCCATATTTTGGCACCAGGAGCAGTGCAGGGGCATACAGATGGACCTGTGTGTGTGAACAGACACCCCGTCAGTCATGCACAAGTGCGGCATGATGTATGGAAAAGCTGTACAGTGTAACAGCACATCTCCCAGGGCACCAACCAGCGCGCCTGGATGCGGCAAGGATTCCTCCTGTGGCTCATCATGCTGAATGAGATCCTTTCAACAGATTTCTGGGTGGGGTTTTTTTCAACTATCTAGTGGAATTGCACTACAGGGACATAATTCTCTATTACAGTTTATGAAATGGCTCAAACCCATGTCGTTTTAGCTCATTTTGCCAGCCGCCGGCAGCAAAGCATACGCGGTGCTTTCCCTGCTAATGCCACACAGGTTGCTCCTGACGACTTGCAGGGGATAATTGCAGCTGCAGTAACAGAAAACACTGCATGAGCAAGTGCCGATCTGGTTGCTGCCTCTCCAGGTCCCCAGCAAATGGAGTTCCCCTGCTCTGGCCCCTGCAGATGGAGCGATGCAGCCAGTGGGATGCATCCTGCCTGCGCCATCACTGCTTTTCCTCCCAGCCACCCAAATCCCATCCTGGAGGAAACAATTCCAGCTGGGAAAAGAGAAGGGGTTAATGTACACCATAAAAGTACCTGAGAGGCTCTGAGCATCAGGGTCCTGATGGGCACAGCTGTGCTTAGGGTTCCTGGTGCTGGGGCAGGTGGGTGCTAAGGAGGTGGGAGTAGACTCGATGGGGACCTTCCCTCTTTGCTTGGGAGATGCATTTAAGCTGAGACCCTTGCTTGAGTTATGGGGTAGTGTTGTTATGTATCTTTCTGGCTCTGCTTTGTGGCATGGTCCTCAGGCTTGTTCTGTGTCCTGCTGATCCCCAGGCTGTGGCTGGTGCTATAGGTGGGCTGGCTCTGCTTATCTCCAACAGGTAACCATGGGTCTGCACCCTGTGAGGGGCTCTGCTGCTCTGGGAGGGATGTTCCTGCAGCATGGAGATGCTTGCTTCCTCTGTTGGTAGGGTTTTATGCCTATGTCTTAACTCTCTGTGGCTTTATATCATCTTGACACTGCAATAACAGGAGCTGAACTATTGGCTGCAGTTATGGCTGATGTTGCCTGAGTGTCTGTGGCATAAGTACCTACATTTGCACTTAAATTAGTTTGGTTAATTGCATTGTCCCCTATATGGCTGTATTATGGGGAGGGCTGGTCTGTGCTATGATGCTTTGCTGCATTGCCAAGTCCCCTCTCCTGAGACCCATTAGGGAGGCAGAGCTGGGGCCTCTGCAAGTCTGAATCCTGCACTGCCCAATTTAAAAATACAGATATACACATGTGTGCTGTTTACAAAGCAATCCCAGCTAATCTCTCCATCTAGCCAAGGCTGTAGGATGCCCTTTCAGCAGGGATTTGTGGAGTTTGCTGCAGTTACTTCCTAAGAATGCATTACCTGGGGTTTCAGATGAATTATGTAGGTCCTTGTTCAGCAAGTTACTTACAAATGTCGAACCTTAAACCACTGAACTCAATGGATCTACTTGTGTACTTAAAGTTAGGCATAGGCTTAAGTGCTCCAGTAAATCAGGGCCTTATAGTCTAATCTGGCACTCCTAATAAGGTCTGCAGATATAAATAGCAAACGGTATTGACCCAAGGGTGTGCTTGCCTTGGTCAGTGCCGCATCCTACAAGACAAACGCTGATGGTGGTGGCAATGAAACCAAACTGTCTGTGTGGCTCTGCGCCGCGTGTCCTCAGCGGATACATGACACAGCACCCCCCTTCCAGCAAACACCGGGTAACCTCAGGAGTGCTGGTGCTCCTGGATGTGGGTCTGCGCTTTGCAATCCTGGGGGGTCTCAATTTCTCCTCCTTCCTCCCTGGATGTGATGGATGCGTGTGTGGCTGCTCTTCCAGGAGTAGCTGAGCTTCCTAGGGGGTTGTTGCTGGCTGCCCAGGATCTGGCTGTCCCCAGGGAGGTCCCCTGTGCTGTGCACCACTGTTCCCCTGCCAAGGAGGAGGATGGGGCTCTCCAGGAGGGGTTTGGTGCCAGAGCAGGGCAGATGTGCTGCAGAGTCCTTTGGCAAAGCTTGCAGGAGGAAAGTCACAGCTCTGCTCCCTGCAAAACCCCACCATGAAGGTGCCTGGCAGGTGGGTCCCCTGAGTGCTGCTGGCCCCACTTATCTGGTGCTGGAGAAGGGGATTCCTGGGATCACTCAAAGATGTGTGGAGCCATCCCAACCACCCGGTAAGCTTCGATCCTGAAGGCTGAGCTGAATAAATGGGAAGTGCCATAGATCTCCCTTGGATGTTCCTGGCTCGGTGCCCTCAGTGGAGCCAGGGATGCAGCTCCGCCCAGTCAGCAGGAGCATGATGTGAAGTACTTTGGTCTTGTTGAAAGCGGTTTTTAGATTTATTTTTTTTTTTTTAATTTTGGGGGGGTTTTGTCTTACGTGTATGCACAGCATGTGTGCTGCCCATGGGGTGGCACGGGCAGAGGCACCCCTCAGAGCAGGAGGGACCTGTCTCAGAGCACAGCCCAGGGGCACAGAACAGAGGCAGTGTTTCAGCAGAGATCTAATTAGCAGTTCTAATTAGCCCTGATTTCCTTGTCACCTGCAGGTCTCAGCTATTGCTCAGGCAGCACTGCAGAAATAAAACATCAAGGGGTACATATGAGCAAGGGATCCCTCACAGTAAATGCGCCCCGGGATGGCACAGCCCTCCTCACCTCTCCACTTCCATGTCCCCTACTTATCCAGCCCAGCAGTAGCGGGCACAGGGGAGCAGGCAGTGAAGAGGAAGAGTGCTAATTAAACCCTTCTCTAACCTCCACCATGCTTTGGCTGGCAGAGAGCTACTCCAAGGGGAAGCCAGAGTCATGGTAGAGTAGAAAAATGAGGGCATGGGATAGAGGGGCAATAAAGCGTAAAATCACAGCTGAGCAAAAGAGGATGGAGAACACTTGCAAGCTGTGAGCTTTGCTCTCTATTTTCTTTCTTCCCTGAGCAGCCCTGGGAAGTGATGCTCCCAGGTTGCAGCTGGCCCATCCTTCCTAGCACAGCTTGTCCCATATGAGAAGCAAGAACCAAGAACAGGTCTTTATTTCAGACCTGTTATGAAGTGGCTGGGAGAAGCAGCATGGTGGTTGGGATGTCCTTTGGACAACATAGAGCAGGAGAAAGCAAAGCTAAGCTTAAAGCATATAAAGCCATGTTTATCTTGGTGAAGAGGGAGTTGCAGGCACAGTGCAAAGCAGAGGGAGAGGCTGTGTGCCTTTGGAGGGGGGGGCTCTGGATGCAGCACTGGGAGCCTGCAGGCAGAAGTCTTCATCCCCATCACGCTCCCTTCCCCGCTCTCCAGAGAGGCTCATGCTTCCCATGATCGCTTGGACAAATTCTTGTGAGCGAGCCAGCAGCTCTCCTCTTGTCTCTTGCAATTACTGTCCCAGCGTTCTCCTTGAGAGAGACCATCTGCTACTCCTCCATCACCAGTCATCTTCCCTTCTCCCCGGCGAAGCCCTTTCCCTGGGGAACATGGCTAATCGTGCTGATGGTGCATCTCCTGAGGTCCCACACTTCTCGTTATGCTCAATCAGATCAAAGGCGGCTGCTCCATCGGCTAATACCAGCCATGCTCTCAGGGTGCTCCCTGTCCCCCCCAGCCTCAGACAGGACACACTGGCCAAGAAATGAAAAGCCAGACTGGTGCTGCTTGTTACGGGCAGTGGGAGCTGGTGACATGTAAACCCTTGCCCTGTCTCTCCATGCCTTGCATGGCTGCTGAGTAGACCGAGGCTGCAGCTGTAAGGGAACCCAGGACCTTTCCCAAAGGCACCTCAGGGGTGGGATGCGCTGGGGAGGCAGAGGCTGGCTGAGGATGGGCAGCCCGTGGTGTTTTAATGGGGACCGGCCCAGCGTGGGGTGACTGGGAGCACTGGGGTAACACTGGATGCTGTTTGGTTGGGTGTAACAGCTAGAAAAAAAACAATTTTGGGGTCAGAAACAAGATGCATTTTGGGGAGCTTTGGGACTCTCAGGAGCAGCAGGGCCAGGCTTTGAATCGACGCAGTGATGCGGGCAGGAAGCGGCGTGATGCTCAGCTGCACTGTGGTGCCTGGTGCTATTAGTCTCTTGCTTTTAATCAACAGCAAATGGGTCTCTGGGGGCCTATTCTCTCATTGCAGGATACCAGAAACTTTCATCGAAGTCATTAGAAGTTACTTGTACCCTTAGGCAGAGGACTGTGGTCCTGGGAAGTTACTAGGGAGCCGTGATTTATGCTGTGTGTCGCAGGCTTGACCAAAGCTAATGCCTGCCTCTTGGTATAATTCAAAACTAAATGTACATTTATATAAAAAATACAGTAAAACCATCACATTTTATTAGGGAGGGCATGCGATAAATTTTTACATCGAAGCTTCCAGCAGCCAAAGATGAAAAGCATCCTCAGGAAAATCACTGCCATGGAGATAGGCTTTCATCCCACTGTATCAGGTGGCTCGTTTGTATTTTTAAGGAATCTCATTAGAGCACTAAATGATCTGTAAAGGGTAAAACATCCTTTTTTCCAGTAGCTCTGGTGCTGGCCAAGCTTCAAGCCACTACGGAGCTGGGGATGGTGGACACACAGTTGCGGGCACACACTGAGCCTGTTGGGGCTCGCTCTGCCTGCAGCCCCATTCCCAGCCTGTCCTCAGAGCCAGGCAGGAGTGCTCATTGTTTATTCATGCTCCAATATCCTCCTAAAAGCTCCTGTAAAACTGATTTTCTGTTAATCAAAATGATTGTCTACAAAAATATACAGACAGCTCCTCCAGAAATTATCCCAAAGCTTGAGCTGTGTGTTTGTATCGCTGTGCCTACGGGTGAGCCAGGTGCTGCCTGCGAGCCTCCTCCATCCTGGCTTGCCCATGGCTTTGCATTGGCACATCAGCGATTCCAAGAGCCAAGCACTGTGTGCCGACTCCTTGCAGGCAGCCTCCAACCCTCTGGGCTGGGAAACCCGGCTCCTGGCTCTTGCTCCTGTGCTCTCCCCCAGTCCTGCTGTCCTCACTTCATTTGCTTTCATCCAAGAGCTCGCGCCGCTCTCCCCTTGTGAAAGCGTCTGCTCGCCCATCTGCGAGGCTCCGAGAAGGGCTTGCTGGGCTCCGAGCGGCCCTTCTGCTCCAGCTCCTGCTCTCTCTCCCATTTCCCACACCATGGCTGTGTGAGGCGATTGTATGCTGTGAATTAATGATTTTTAAAGACAACCAAGCACATAACATCAGGAACTCTTAAGCTGTTCCAAGGCCAGAAATAAAATCTACACTCAAAGTCATGAAGTATTTCAATGCAGCGTTTCAAGTTTAAAACTGCTTGAGAGTTGGCTAGGATGGTTTAAGCATTTACAAGGCTCCCTGTATAAAAGAAGAAATAAAATGGTTGGGACAGCAAGAGATGAGCTATTCTGCAGACATTTGTCCCTTCTTTTAGCAGCATTTCAAGGACATCTGGACTTGGGCAGCTCAGTGAGCACTGCAGCTCTGCAGAGGCAGTGGGGGACCTTCTGTAGCAAGATGATGCACGGAGGGGACATATCTACAGCAGGATCAGTCCCAGTGCAGGGGAAACTCTTTGCAATGAGCCCCAAGAGCTCCTCTTCCTCCCAGTCCAGAGCGTGGAGTCATTGCATCTCCAAGAACCCAGGGCCACCAGCAGGAACCTGGGCAGGGAGAGAGGTGATCCGCAAACCCCACTGATATCTGTTATCCTCCACGTACTGGTTCACAGTGCACGCAGTTAATTCCCATGAAAGCTTCCAATTCATTATTTTATAAGAAGATTTGTTTTCACAAATGAGCAGCTTTTAAAAATGTCCCAGTGTACTAATCAGAGCCCTCCAAACTTAGCCAAGGTTGGATGGAAAATAAAGGTGTGCGCTTGCTTTGCTTGCACACATACTATATCCTTTAAAAATGAGTAGTCCACAGAAAATTATCCCCATCCCTGCACGAGACAGACTTGCAAATTTGTGAAGTGCTCAATATTTTTCGTGAAGTGTTTCTAACCCTCTTTTTTCTTGTGAAGAAAAGCTTGGCAGGGGAGAAGCTTACCTGTCCATAAATTAGCAGGCAAGCTAAAGAGGATGTACAGCCTTACTTATTTTTCTCAATAAGTTTAACCCAGCTCATGGTTTTACAATACTGGGAGGCTGTAGCGCTGCAGTGGTGTTCCAGGAGGGGAGATTTGGGTGCCAGGCATGAGGCTGGGGCTGGTAAAGCAGCAAACCTCAGTTACATCGTTTGGGTCCCTGCTCTGCATTTATAACAGGGAGAGGAGAAGCATTGCTGTACTATTAGCTGCTGAAGTGCTGACTGATGGAGCCTGGGAGCATGTACCAAGGGCAGGATCATTTTATAACGTGACCTGGATCCTATATTTTTCCAGTGGCTTTTGCTCCCAGGCTCCATGGCACTTGGCCAGGCCAGGAGCAGCCTGGCTTGGGCAGACTTTGCCATCCAAATGTGGTCTGGGGTTCCACCCCATGTGGTCACCGGTGCCACACATTGCAAAGCTCTGTTGACTGGCATTTTACCCTGTCACTAAAAAGGGGGAAAAGGCTGGAGAAAGGAACCTCAATTAAAAGAGGTGAGAGTTAAAGCATCAAGAAAAGCTTTTAATTGAAGAGCAGCCCTGCAGGGAAATGCAAAGGCGAGTCGCTTGTTTGGCAGTTTTGCAGATGGTGAGTATGTCACACTTTTGGGAGAAAGGAAAGGGGGGAGAAAAGCTAGCTGGGGAGGTCAGGGGCTTTGAAGAAGTAGGACGTGTACAAAAGGGATGAGAGGGAAGGGAGAAATCACTGCTGCATGTTGGCTGCTGGTTCTCCATTGCAACCTGCTGTTCCTGGGACCCAGCACCTACATCCCCTGGCCAGCACCCTGGTCCTGCAGAGGTGCTCACATCAGCCAGCATACAGAGAAGCCCCATTTGCCCTGCTGAGTATGAGTGACTCCAGAGTCTGTGGAAAACTTTCCTCTTTTTATATATATACTATACACATATATATACACATTCTGGTCTCTATATATACCAGACCTCTCCTGCAGTCCCGTGTCCAGCTCCGGGGGCAATAACACAAGAGGGACGTGGAGCTGTTGGAGTGAGTCCAGAGGAGGCCACAGAGCTGCTGCGAGGGCTGGAGCAGCTCTGCTCTGGAGCCAGGCTGAGAGAGCTGGGCTGGGGCAGCCTGGAGAAGAGAAGGCTCCTGAAGGGGACACCTTAGAGCAGCTCCAGTGCCTAAAGGGACTACAAGAAACCTGGAGAGGGGCTTTGGCCAAGGGCCTGTAGGGACAGGACAAGGGGAATGGCTTTAACCTGCCAGAGGGGAGATTGAGATGAGCTCTGAGGCAGAAGCTCTTCCCTGTGAGGGTGCTGAAGCGCTGGCACAGGGTGCCCAGAGAAGCTGTGGCTGCCCCAGCCCTGGTAGTGTTCAAGGCCAGGTTGGACACAGGGGCTTGGAGCAACCTGCTCTAGTGGAAGGTGTCCCTGCCCGTGGCAGGGGGTTGGAATTGGATGAGCTTCAACCCAAACCAGTCTAGGATTCTATTTAACTGAAAATGTGAAGGAAAAATACTGTTTCCTATTAATCATGTCATGTGATATTGGCGCAGCAGCCCCAGCCAGCTTGCCATGCCTGCCTGGATGCTGAAGGGGCAGGGACCCAAGGGAGCAGCACTGTTGCTACAGCTCTGAAGTTTTTCTCTTCCCTATTTTCGTTTGACTTTCTTCTCTTTCCACTCTTTCCTCTTTTATAATTCTAGCTGTGCTTTCTTGTTGCCACTGCCCTGCCCCTGGGAGCTTACCCCAAGTGAGGAGACAGAGCCATCAGCAGCATTTTGCACAGAAATATCTTCCACATCTCCTTAGTTTATGACCTGGAGGAACAATTAAAGTCGGGTTTGAATCCCCCTCTTCATCCTTAGAGAAACCACCCTCCTTCCCTTTGCGAGCAGGGTGGGAATAGCTCAGATAATTCAATGTTTTGCATTGATGGATTTTGGTGAGCTCTTCCCAGGAAGATCCACATTTTATTTTCTTTTTTAGGATATGGTTACCAGGGTTGAATTTCTCTGCACTACCCCATCCCTGTCCTGTCTCATGCACAGAGCACAAAGCCAGCACGGGCTCGCTGGTGGAAAGCTCCTGGAGGAGTGCAAGGTATGGCTCAACCCCAGCTTAATTGGTCTTGAGAACATAAATACTCCCAGAGGAGGGAATTACGGCCATGAAGGTCCTGTAGCTCTTGAGATTCACCTAGGTTTTATCTCAGCTCCAACTTAGTGGGAAGAGTCAGCTGCCATTCTCATTAGAAAGATGCTTCTCTGAAGGGCACCTCGCAGGGAGGCGGTGGAAACCCTGGAGCTGCTGAAATGGAGGGGGAGCTCCCTTTGGCAGTGCCTATGCCCAGGGCTGAGTTTTCATTAATATCTTAGAGACTGGTTTGTAGGCAGGAGCACTGATAAAAACAGGATGTTTTGCCAATCTGATCCCATACCGAGAGCCACGAGATCAGTGGAGGGTTGTGAAGAATAGCGCTGAAATCTCAGGGCAGGCCAGGAGCCAAATCCAATGGTGGATTTGTGGCAAGTCACATTTTAAGTCATCTTTTCCCCAAAAGCCTTTTCTAGCTTTCATGCTCATTAAACCAAAGGAGAGGACCTCTACAGCTGACCAGAACTAACCCGTCAGTTCTCAACTTCCAGCTGGCACATGCTTACAACAAGATGCTGGGGAGTTATTAGCAAAAGTGAGTAGTTTGGAACAGGGCATAAACTTAAGAAACTTCAGTCCTTGTTGGCTGATCACAGGGAAAAAGAAGAGAAAGAACCTGGTGCCTTGAATTATTTGTGATGAGTTAATTATGCTGGAAAAGGATGATGGAGGATAGGAACAGCAGTCAAATTTTTTTGCCTTTTTCCACCTACACAGTTTTCTTAGATCCACTCAAAATTAATGTGGTGTTCAAAACCAAACCCTCACAAGTGCCGGCTGCCTCTGAGCCTAAACAGGTTTTGATTTACTACCCTGTCCAGTAGTACTGTGCCTTATTTTTTTGCATTTCTCCAAGATGCAAACTAGGTGGGAATTGAAAGACTTTGATAGTCCAAGGTCCTGCTACTGCAGGGGAGGTGACCGCCCTCCCCAGATGATCCTGACCACTCCAAGATGGGACAGAGCTTTCGCCGTGTAAGACCAGTCTAGAAATAATGGTGTCATATGAAACCAGAAAGCAAAATGCAAGGGAGGTGGTGGGAGAGGAAGATGAGGCACAAAGACTATGAGCACAAAGACTATGAGCTAAGAGCTCCTGAGGATGTTTGGGGTTGTGAGACGTGACGTCAGGAAGGAGCATCTCCCATCAGGGTTGAGCCGAAGCTCCCTGAAGCCCTAAGGATGTTTGTCCATGCTCAGCGCCCTGGGACAGGCACTGGAGGAATCTCTTCCTAGGTACTTGCTGGATTTACACAGCTCTAAGAACTGCAGATCTCACGGGAAAGCTGCTTTCCCATGAGACTTCCCACTGAATCTTGCACATCCCAGGGGGCTGCAGAGCACCCACCAAGCTCTGGTGTGTGTAGGCTAAACTAAATCCAGAAGCACACAAGGTATTCCCCACAGGGGGTGCATTACTCTTGTGCACGCAGCAGCTCCTGTTTAAGCAGAGATGAAAACCCTCCTGGGGTCAGCACACCTTTAATTAATGGCAATTCTGCAGAAAATACCACGTGTCCAGAATGACCCTGTGAAGAACTGAGACATGCTCCCTCACTCTGGCTTTTTAATCACATGCATCAGGATTTATTGAGACATCCAGGCTGTATTTCCTGAGCTTTAGGAGGCTCTTTCTATTACAAATCCATGGATTTTTATGCGTTGGGTAATGGATTTCTGATGGAATTTTGGAACTGGAAAGAAGCCACCAGCGGGGACTCTTCAGGGCATTGCTCTTGGCACCTAAAGAAGAAAAAAAAAATGGAGAGGGAAAAACTTAATGAAAATATATATTTGTATAAACAATCAACGAAGATCGTGTTTGTGTGTTAAACAACCACCTTGAAATTGGTCTGTCTCAAAGGACTGAGCAATTGCAGACTACCTTAGCATGAATGATTTATGACATTCATGAACTTGGCAACTGCATCAGTTTTCCTAAACCTGGCAGCAAACACCACCTGCATATTAAGTGAAGATTTATGATTTATAAAACTCACCTCATTATGCAGAGGAACATGAATTGTCTTATGTGTGCAGTCTATAACTCCTGGGACAGATGAAAAGGCAGCTATGACACACAATTTATGTGTTCTTGCTGCTGAAGTTGGTGAGGGAAAAATAGGGAGAATAACTAGGTCTTTGAGTTGGGTATCTTCAAAACTGTCCACGTCCCTCTCCCCCTCAGAATGATGCTGTGGCTAAAATTGCCTGCTCTTTGGAAGGAAGAGAGGGGGAAAAAAAGCCTTGCAAAGATGAATTATGGAGGTCATCTGAATTAATGTGCTAAACGATGCCCTCCCTCCAAAAAACACGGGGATAGGAAGCATCTGAGATGCCTCCACGGAAAAAACACGCTCGGTGTTGAGCTCATTGCTCGTATTTTTCCCCACCTTGTCCTTTTCTGATCTTTCTCACTCAAGGACACAAGTTCCTGGCTTCAAGGAGTGGAGAGTTTTGGTCTCGAAGAGGCCAAAATGTGGCATGAGGATAGTGGGGAGCTCACGTAACCCAGAAAGGACCAAAGCAGAAAGCACATGAGCCCAGGGTACAGCTGGTTGGGGTCAGGATAGCATGTGAAGGGCTTGAAAACAGGCAGGGCTGAGGGACTGAAAAACAACTGCCATGATCCATGGAAAAAATGCCCCGGGGCAGAATTTACCACTGATCTACCATGTGAGGATGAGTGAGCTGTGGTTTGTGTTTCCTCATTTGCTTACAAAATAAGTGCCCAGGGAGCAGATGCTGGTACAGTTTGATAGGTAGTGCTGTCAGGGGGCTGCTGGAGGGCCCTGGGGCACTCTGACTATTGCTGAGAGCAGGAGAAATGCCAGCCCAGGGCTTCTCCTGCATGCCCAGCGCACTGGAGGACACAGACATCCCCTCCTTCGCTGCCCTGGTTTGGGCAGGGTTCTCACAGCCTGGACGGGGTGTCTGTGCTGTCCCCACACCCCAGGGATGTGTGTCTGTGGAGCAGCCGCTGCAGCAGGGCTGGGACCCCTGTGGGGACAGCAGCACAGAGACATCGCTGCTGGGGCCAGGGTGTGATGTCCACTTGCCCCACCAACCTCAGGCAGCTCCTGGATCTGGCTGCTGGCTTACAGGCAGGACATGGGGGTGCAACAGGGGCATGGAGCTCCCTCCACACCTCCTGCTGTGCGGTAGGACAGCCACGTGTGGGTACATTTGATCCTATCCTGTGTCCTTGACAGAACCATCTCCTTCTGAAGGAAGGGATGTGACCTGTGAGCAGCAGTTTGGAGCAGTTGTCTGAGCTGGCCCTTCAGCCGGGCAGCATGTTGCTAATTACACCCAGGGGGTTTGGCTTCTCCCGCAGGAGAAAAACATGTGCAAAGACTTTGGGTTTGTAATTGGCGGCAGTGCTATTTAAATCAATTTAAGCTGCCCCCATGCCCAGCCTGGCTGCTTGTGCCCAGCCTGTGCTGCAGTTGTCTGTGCAGGGAATTGGCTTGGAGAAGTGAGCTGGGGAATGCCAGCCTGGCAAAAGGCAAAGGGGCAGAGACACCTCAGCAGCCTGGGTCCTCTCAGGAAAGTGGGGCTGTGGGAGCTCCTGGGGATCAAGACATGGAGGTCTGAGATGTGTCCTCCTTCAGCAAAGAAGGGGTTGGCTTGTGCCCATGTACGCTGGCATGATGAGGAGGCCGGGCTGAGCAGTAGCAGAGGCACTGAGGCTTGAGGCAGTGAGGATGTATTCTCCTGCTGCTGCTGCTTGGGGGGGGGGATGCAATTTGCTGTTTATTTTCTGCAGTAAAAACCTGCACTGAAGCTCTTCAAAATATATGTTGGTGCTACTGGCAAGGAGGGAGTCAGGAATGTGAATGATTTTATGTTTTTCTCCCTCATTGTCTTATTACCAAGGTAGCACAGAAGGAGTATTTCTTCTTTCTAAGTGTAAATCAGGAATTTTTCTCTTCCAAATGTTGCCCTTTTGTTTCATGCTTGTCTTGTGAGGCTGATTTCAAAATGAAATTGTTGTAACTGTGTGTATTGAATAAACCGCAGGCTCTACCTGGTCCTGGTGTGTTGGTCCTGGTGTGTTGGCAGCAGCTGATCCAACAGGAGCTTCCTGGCACGGGCCCTGCCAGGCAGGGAAGTCTTTCTCTCCCGACTCTGTATTCAGTCGGCACAAAGCAAAGCAGGTTTGCACAGAGGAGCTGCACAAGGTTCACGGCATTGTAGCTTACAAAGGAGAGGACATGTACTGAGGAAATAACAAAGGAAATAGCAAGCATGTATCAGTGGAGTGATTTATATTGTTTTCAGAATAAAAAGCTGTATTCTTTCTCAAAAGACAAAGATGCTGCCTCAGGACTTCTGTGCTGGCTGGAGAGTTTTGCATCCTCTGAGCTGCATCGGGAATGGGAAGTGATGATTCTCAGCTGGGGGGTACGAATTCAGACAGCAGGTTAAACTAGCATGGGTAAGAGGACAGCAGGCAACAAGGAACTGGCTCAGAGGGGACAGTGTGGTAACACACCCTTGTGATGGCCTGGAGGAGGGAGTACAGAGCACTCCAAGTTCCTACTACTGTAAATTTGGTGACTCTGCAAATACCAGAGAGGGCACAAAGAGCCAGGGGAGGACAGGAGGCTGGTGGCAAGGGACAGACTCATGCCAGCAGAGGAATGTGTGTCGCAGGGGAGTGATCTTTCCGAAGCCATTAATAAGGGAGAAGTTAGGGAAGCAGAAACATTTGGGTCTCACGCTGGGATGATGGAGGATATGTGGGAGAGCAGATGAGCCTATTGCAAGACCCTGGGCCAGAGCAGAGGACTGGTGTGTGCTGGAAAACCCCACCATGAGCCAGAGGGAGAGGATGAATCCAGCCTTGCTCAGCAACGGGAAGACTTGTGCACATGAATGTACAATGTGAGCCCTTAACAGAGGGGTCTGCACAGGCTTCCCCTCTGAGCTGAGCCCTGTCAGCCTTCCCACCATGGCACAGCTTGGCTATGGGTGACCTTCAAACCAGGCTGTCCTCTCAGCAGGGCTGAAACCCTGCCACAGCATCCTTCCCCAGACAAGCCTCTTTGTACCTCAGCCACTTCAGATCAGGGTTTAAAGAATTCTGCAGAGTACAGCCTTTGGAAGTTTTCATTTGTAACGCACTAACTCCCCTCATTATTATAGTTCCTGAAGGCACCTCAGATCCCTATGACAGCAGCTGCAATCACGTAGGGGTGAGATGTGGTTTGCTGCTCCCTCTGGTTGCCTGCATCCTCAGCTGATTGACAGCTCTCTGCCACATGCATGCAGGAAGGTCTGCTGAGCTGCACACTTGCAGGCAGCCTTCACAACTGTCTTGGTGCTGGTTTGTTGTTTCTGTGTGGCTTTCTGATTTATCTTGTGATGCTCTACAGGCTGATGCTCCTTGTCAGCCCCATTGGAATCAGAGGGGTGAAACTAGGGAAGCCTGAAAGGATGCTGTGGGGTTGACCAGCTCTGTGTTGAATGCCCACCCTCACGTTCCTGCTGCAATCCCCTCGCAATGATTACCTAGAAAAGCATCTGGCTGGTGGTTCATTACAACGCTGTTGTATATGAACTATTAAATGCGGAAGTCAAACGCCTGGATCCCTTCCACCCCTGCAAAAGGGATGGCTCATTTTTGCCCTGCTGCCCTCTCCTCACGGCTCCTGTACACAGCAGCCCACCTTTCCCCCCACCAGCCCTTCCCTAAGCATTTGGCAATAACCCTGAATTCAAATAGGAGTTTCTCCTCCTGCGCACGGAGCGTGGTGGGACATGGTTTGTGACTCACGCTGACTCAGGGTGCAGGCTGATGCCACACTGTGTTTGATCCATCACTGCGTTTTCTATTAGGCTCCGTTTCAGTGAACAGGAAAGCAACTGAAGTACAGCTGTTTTGGCAGCTGCCTCGATGAGCCTTTTCACACCAGGCCACCTAAAGTCACACCATCAACACTCAGGGTGACTCCAATGCACTGAGGAGCCGGAAAGAAGGAGCTGCCCTGAAATCCCTGCCAGTGGGAAATACCAACGGTGGAGAACCTAACACAGAGCTCCCCACAGGCCTTGTCCTGCTGCTGTCAGCACTGGCAGATGCCTGAGATGTGCTGCTTCCACTGAAAACTGCGTATATCCTCCATTTACAGTGATATCCTTCTGAGACAGATGCCTACAGAGCTGACAAATGCAGCCAAGTGGCTTGAGGCTTGTAGGAAAGGAGTTACAGCCCCAGTGTGCTCCTACGGGAGTCAAGCTACTGCTCCATTGCTGATCCCTGTGGGAGCAGGGCAGGATATCCACGTGGAGCTGCGTTTGCAGCTGCCAAAGGGCTGCCCCACTGTGAGACCAGCCTCTCTGGTGCTTCAAAGCAGCTTCACGTCTGGCAACAACTAACAGGAAGGAAATTAATTGGGTCCCCACAGGGCAGCTCCTTCACACTGTTTCTGTGTCACTGTGCTGCGGGCAGCCAGTGCCCGGTTCTTGCTGCAGATTGTCCCAGAGGAAACCTATCGCCTTGCCCTGCCAGCCCAACAAAGTTCTTCCCCTTTCCCTAGGAAGGCTCAAGGGCAGGGAAGTGCAAGGGCAGAGGATGTAGAGCATCCTCTGGGTCACCCAAAGCCAGCAAGCTGGAAGCTCTGGATCTCTTGCAGGGGGCGGTCTGTTTGTCAACCTGCTGCCTGCACGCAAAGGGGTACAGCTGTGCATTTTGCCAGCGCTATTGGCTGTGTAGCACTATTTTGGGAGCAGAGGGGAAGACTTCTGAGAGATCAGTGTGTGTTGGAGGAGGGGGAGAGCAGAAGGTGCAAAGGACATTGCAAGTGGTGCAGCTGAGGGCAACAACCAAAGGCAATTTGAAGCCCAAAGCAGTGGCTCTCAGTGAGCAGAAGGCGAGTGTCTTGCACTTCAGGAGTGGAGACTGAACTTGGCCTTTCAAGGGGCATTTGGAGGGCTCTTGCTACCTGGAGTTTGCTATGCCTGGATGGCAGATACACAGGCACTAACACCCAGAGTCAGCCAGACCCAGGGTGCTGCGTCCAAGGCCACCACAGGTCACACCTGTATTCTTACAGTACGCAGAGGAGGGATTTTGCGACCTTAGAGCAGGAGGATTTCCTCTGTCTCTCATTTTAACACCTCTGCAGAGACTCCTGAAGCATTTGCCCGTTGCTTTGTCAGTATCTGTCACTGCCCGGGGTGAAGGGCTGGTTTGCTGCGGGAGGGGACAGCCCGCCTCTCTCGCCTCGGAGATGAAAGGAGGGCAGGGAGGAGTGATGCAGACAGAGCCCCCAGAGCCGCTTCTGAGCGCGTTAGTGTTTTAATTGCAGCCTTGCCAATAGTTGGGAGTTGTCAGCGATGTGAATTAAGCTGTCATTCTCCCGGGCTCACGACTCACAGGAGCAGCCTGAAAGCAGCGCAACCACGGCTGGCTGCTGCCCCTTTCTGGTGATGGGAGAGGGTGACACTTGTACGTACCTCCTGCCCTGCTGGATTTGAGGTGGCCCATCTCGGGACTCACTCTTTACATAAGCAAAGGTGCCTGAGGGATGACACTGAGACCCCCCCCTTCTCCCCAGTCCTGTGTCCAGCTCTGGGGCAGCAACACAAGAGGGACGTGGAGCTGTTGGAGTGAGTCCAGAGGAGGCCCCGGAGCTGCTGCGAGGGCTGGAGCAGCTCTGCTCTGGAGCCAGGCTGAGAGAGCTGGGCTGGGGCAGCCTGGAGAAGAGAAGGCTCCTGAAGGGGACACCTTAGAGCAGCTCCAGGAAACCTGGAGAGGGGCTTTGGACAAGGGCCTGTAGGGACAGGACAAGGGGAATGGCTTTAACCTGCCAGAGGGGAGATTGAGATGAGCTCTGAGGCAGAAGCTCTTCCCTGTGAGGGTGCTGAGGCACTGGCACAGGGTGCCCAGAGAAGCTGTGGCTGCCCCATCCCTGGCAGTGTTCAAGGCCAGGTTGGACACAGGGGCTTGGAGCAACCTGCTCTAGTGGAAGGTGTCCTGCCTGTGGCAGGGGGTTGAAACTGGATGAGCTTTAAGGTCCTTTCCAACACAAACCATTTCAGGATTCTATGAGGCCAGGCTTTTGGGAGCCATGTGGTAACAATGTGACCTACATGGTTCTGCTGCGTGTACACTACTCCTGGCTCAGTTACGTGGCTGGCCCTTACTGTGCCCCAGCGACGCCGGTAGGAAACAGGCCCGCCCTGCAGCAACCAGCACACGGAGCCATCCCGTACCCCGCCTCTCCCATCCCCAAGCCTCGGGCACACCCCGGACCCGCAGTGCCGGCAGGGGCGCGCAGCTCCGGCCCCTGCTGCCTCCTCGGGAGAGCTGGGGTGGGCGAAAGCGACGCTGAGCCCACACGGGCAGCCTCTTGCGGGACCGGGACCGGGCTGTCCCCGCCCATGGCCGCACCCCCCCACCCCGCCGGGCCCGTCCCGCGCAGCCGCGGGCAGCGGTGCAGGAGCGGCGCATGCGGCGTGCCGGAGCGAGCTGCGTTTGCGCGCCGCGCGCCCTGACGCAAGGCCGCTGCAATCGCCCTGCGTTTTATCCTGTCCGACCTTGAGTGCGCGGCCGCGCGCAGGACCCGGGCTGTCCCTCGGCGTGCCGGTGCGCACGGGGACCCTGCGGCGCTTGCGGCTCGCCCCGTTGCACGCCCGCTGAGGCAGCGGGTTCTCGCACAGCCTCAGGGAGGCATCACGCAGCCGCGGCCCGGGTGGTGATCGCCGAGCGGAGCGCCGAAAGCGAACGGGCGGATCAGGCGTTCATCAGGACAGCCCGCGCCGGGGGTCCTGCGGCGCGATATTCCCCCCCTCCCTGCCCGCGGCCCACGTGGGTGGAGGATTCCAGAAGAGCCGCGGCCCCGCGCAGCGCTCGTCCCGCCGCCGGCCCGCTCCGTGCCCCCGCCCGCCGCCGCCATGCTCAGCGCCAGCCGCGCCGCCGCTCGCCTCCCGTTGCTCCTGCCGCGCGGCGGCCCCGCGCCCGCCACCCCCGGCGTGGCGCAGGTGAGCGACCGGGGAGGCCCAGGACGGGATAAGGGAACGGAGGAGGCCTGGGGAGTCTGGGGGGTGCAGGGGGAGCGGGCTGCGGGGACGGCGCCGCCACCGGCAAATCCCGACCCCGGGGACGGGCCTAGGCCGCGCTCTGAGCGCGTTCTTGTTGGGCTGGCTGCGGTACCGGGCAGATGTGGAGTGAGCCGTTCATGGCGCAGCAGCGGCGGTGAGGAGGGGGCGGCGCGCCGGGAGCGCGGGCCTGCGCTTGCTCTCGGGGAGGTTTATCGTGAGGTCGCTCAGCTCCTCGCTCCGCGTGTGCGGAGACCTCGCAGGGGGAGCCTGCGGAGGACGATGCGGGCGCGGCCGCCCGGCCCTGCCGCTCGGTGCCGCGCAGAGCAGGCCGCGGGGCTGGGCACGGCGCTGGCCGGGCCCCGCAGCCTTCCCCGCTCGGGGAGCGCGGCCAGGCCCACCATCGCGAAGAGTTTGCGAAACAGCCGCGTCCCGGGGTGCGCCCGGGGGTGGCAAGGTCGTTAAAAACCCATTCTCAAAGCAGGAAAAGGGACAACGCTTCCAGAGGCCTCCAGGATACTGATTTGCATGTGCAAAGTTACGGCCACTGCAAAGAGAAGCTTTGGTTTTGCCTCAGAATCTCGGCTGCAGGTTCTTCAGGGCATGTAGTGGATCATTTGTTGCTGACCACGCATAAAGCTTTGAGAAGTGGGGTTAATCTTTACCTGCTGCTGCTCATTGAGAGCCGAAGGTTCAGTGTTAATTCACTCAGCTGTTTTTGGCTGGTAGCATGTTCTTAGGCTATTTTGTACGAGGGACATAGCTCGGTTCTGGTAATACAATGAGGAAGTGTAGTAAGTGCTTTTTTTGTGGCAGTTGGAATTCTGATTTCTTAGGTTTTGCTTAAGTTGTTAAAAATAAAACATTGCAGTAGGACCGTGTTGCTTCAGACGTTGTCAACCTTTGAAGGTCTTGGCTTGAAGATCACTCAGTGTTTAAAACTAAGTTTTCATTAGAACATCTTTATTTTACAGACATTCTGGAATGGCCTCAGTCAAAATGTTCTCAGAGCAGCATCTAGCAGAAAATACGCGTAAGTATTTCCTTGCTTTTTCATGTTTGGTTGATTGATGTTTATATATTGATGTTTATATTTCTCTTTCTGATACCAGAACTGATTACTGGAGTCAGAGACCGATTAACAGAGCAGAACCAGCAAGATAAAACTAGAACCTATGCAGATAACTTTTCTAAGGCTGTTTCTTTAGGTCTTGTTTCTCCAAGGGAAGTTTAAGAATTGTATTTTCCCCCTTCTCCCACCACCAGCAGCATCCACAGAATGTGGATTGTCGATGGTTTTTATTTAAAAAACAACAACAAAAAAAAACTTATCCCAAACGCTGATGGAACAAGTTGTTTTACACTGGCATGAAACAAGAGCGATGTGTGGCTCCATTTCACTACAGATAAAGTTTATTTCAAACAGCTTCTACATTTTAGACACTTGTTGTACTTGTTGCAAGATAACGTGAGAAGAGCAGCAGTTAATTGTGTAACTTAGTCAGATGATTCGTGGCTGGTGCTGATTCAGGACGCGGAATGGGAGATCTGTTTGTGTTAGGAAGACTGCCCAGTTCTGGTTAGCACAGAGAGACGAGATCACTGCTTTGGGTTATTTGAACTGGAGTTAGAGCCACCTAGGGAGTGAGTTAGGATCTTGGGGAGTGAGACACTGATATCCTGTTAATAAAGGTGGTCCTGCTTTGCCTTCAGTATGCTTTTTCCGTCCCAGAACATGTTTTTATTAAAAGGCAAGCCTGTTACTCAGGAGTTCTTTCTGGCCTTGAAGGAGCAATACACCCTTCCTAGAAAGGAGGAGGGGAAGGTTCAAATCTGTCTTGTGTAAGAACCACTCTCTTTCCCCAGAATGAATTTTTTGCTCCTCAGGATCAGATAGATGGTTATCTTTGGCTCTGGCTCAGAGAACCCTGCATGGGTTTAGTAATTTGTAACCTTTGTGTAATCTTCTATTTGTGCTAAGCAATGATAAATAAACCAATACAATTTATTATTAGTATTTTGACTCCAGGTGAACTTTTCCAAACAAGTTTGAACAGCAAAAGTAACCCAAAACAAGTCCTGTTTGTGTAGAGACAGAATTAGTTACAACTTTGTTTTATGTCAAAACTCTTAAGGGATGTTGAGATATTGCAGTAAAGCTTATTCTGGTGAAGAATATTATTTTATATCCTTATTTAAACAAGTGAGGATTTACCTATCGGTGATTTGATTGAAAACAGAGGCACAAGCTTAAATTCCTCTGTAAGTCAGCAAACACCTTGGGTCAGACTACAGTGTGTGTTCTTCAACATCTAGTGAAAAATCACTTTGTCCTGTCTTCAGGTTAGAAGGTTTTTTGCTATGTAGTCATTTTCCTTTAGTAGTAACTTTGTTTTCCCCATAATCTGCTTTACAGCTCAGAAGCAATTAAAGGTGCTGTTATTGGAATTGATTTGGGCACAACCAACTCCTGCGTGGCAGTTATGGAAGGAAAGCAAGCGAAAGTAAGTAAAAAATGAATACCACACACAATCCCAGACTGGGTTGGGTTGGAAGGGACCTTAAAGCTCATCCAGTTCTGCCCCCTGGCAGGGGAAGGGACACCTTCCACCAGTCCAGCATGCAGGAACATTTCTGGAAGTTGAATGTCCAGCTAAGTGCTCTCAGAGGCACTGGTTTTGATGGCACCCTGTCCTGTTTTTTCCATAGGTGCTGGAAAACTCTGAAGGTGCCAGGACAACCCCTTCAGTTGTTGCATTCACAAGCGATGGTGAGCGCTTGGTTGGGATGCCGGCAAAGCGGCAGGCGGTAACTAACCCCCACAACACCTTCTATGCCACCAAGCGTCTCATCGGGCGGCGCTACGACGACTCTGAAGTGAAGAAGGATATGTAAGTGAAGGGGGAGAGCAGTTCCACTCCCAGCAGGAACACACAAAACAATGCTATATAGCATGACTTGTTAGGTTTTAAAACACAAGCCTTTTCTGGCTGAAGTAGTTATGCCTTTGTGTCTCAAAGTTTCCTTGCCTGTATTCTGAGGGCTGTACTCTATCTTATTCCATTAGTTGCTGATCATCTTAAGGCTTTCAGAGAAGCAGAATAAAGCTTTGCTGATGCTCTGTGGGGTGGTCAGCATCTACCAAAGAAGACTTTTCTCGTTCTTGAGGGTGTTTACAATCAAAGCTGTATGATCATACCTAAGGCTTATGGTGAAATGATGTAGCAGTAGTAGTATATTGGTACTTCTGTGGCTCTCTGGATCTGAGGCCGCTGTTGGCAAGTTTAGTGTTCTTTGTCTAGAATTTGTACCTGTTTATCTGCTGATCCTAATAGTAGGGGGGTTGCTGTATCTGATACAGAAATTGAGTGTGGAATTCTGTTTTTCAGTAAGAATGTTCCATTTAAAATTGTCCGTGCCTCCAACGGTGACGCCTGGGTAGAGGCTCATGGAAAACTCTATTCTCCAAGCCAGATCGGTGCCTTCGTACTAATGAAGATGAAGGAAACTGCAGGTTGGTACAGCTTGGTCTTTGCCATCTGTGTGCCCAAGTATGTCCTTGGTGCTGGGGCATGGTAAATGGGCTGCAGCCATAAAGGCACTGTTTTGGGATGGGAATCATTCTGTAGCAGACCTTTCATGGGGCGGATTGTGGAAGGGTGCAGTGATGGGCTGTTAAAAAGCCTTAAGAAAGATCAGACGTTGAGATGCTGGAACAGATTGCCCAGAGAAGCTGTGGCTACCCCATCCCTGGCAGTGTTCAAGGCCAGGTTGGACACAGGGGCTTGGAGCAACCTGCTCTAGTGGAAGGTGTCCGTGCCCGTGGCAGGGGGTTGGAACTGGATGAGCTTTAAGCTCCCTTCCAACCCAAACCCTTCTATGATCAGTGCCTACCTCAATCTCTGATGTCTAGCAACACATTAGTGCTTTACTTAAAACATGCCTGTATCAGAATTGTGTATGGATTGAGTTGATACTCAATTTGAATTGAATTGAATACACATTCACTCAGAAGGGGGAGCTCCTTTTCCTTGTAAGCTGCAGTCCTTGTGCCTTCCTGGCTGCAGCTTGGGCTGTGGCAGCCAGGGGGTTGAGTGGCTTTGTTCTTACTCAGCTGCTAGATATGTATCAAGAAAGGGAGTGTTCAAGGGGCCCAGTTGTCAGGCTGAATGAATAGCTTCTTAGCCAGTGGTGACTTCAGATCTTCACTAGGGCAAAATATCCATTGGCTTGGAGAATTTTCTTTTTTCCCCTTTTCAATCCCTAGTGTGCGTTCTGGGGAAGCTGAGTATAATACACAGTTGCCCTCCACAACCTCCTTTGGTGAATGTGCATTCAGAGTTGGGTCCTGGGTTCTTGCTAAAGCTGCACCCAAGAGTAAAATACGAGTATGTGGTATGGGAGCATCTAGATGTGATGAACCTGACTTACTCCAAGGATGGTGTTCCTCTGCTTTAAGCAGGGGTCTGCTTCCTGTAGATCTGTTGGCCTTTGGCCTGGGTGCTGCATGAATTCAACTCTGGAATGACCTGGCTTTGCAAGCAACACAGAGGAAGGTTTGTGACCTTAAATTAGGGTGTAGTACAGATTTTTCCTGACTTCTTGTCTCAAATGCTTGTAAAGTTAGTACATGTATGTTATTTGTACGGTATAAATGTTACCGACAGAAGACTATAAATACGATGAAAATGAGTAAGTTTTAAGTGCATCACGTGTTGAATACTCCAAAGAAATGGAAACAACTTCAGCCTCACACACTAAAGAGATAAGTTAAGCTCTCACATGAGTTCTCACTCACTGGTGGCATCCAGTCACTGACTGAATTGCAGAGGTGCTTTACTGTTCTTTCAGAAGTCTACAAACTGCCATTGTTATGTGGAAGGACTTGATTCCTGCATGTCTCCCTCTGCATCTTCCCACAAAGCAGCAAGTTCTTGGGCAGCAAGCCTATCTTGTGCTTTTAGTTCAGGAAAATGACTTCAAACGACATAGCAACAACTTGGTAGCGTTCTTATTTGTCTCCTTTTTCTTGCAGAAAATTACCTGGGACATGCGGCAAAGAATGCTGTGATCACAGTCCCTGCTTACTTCAATGATTCTCAGAGACAGGTACTCGCCAAGCTGTAAGATTTTGGGGCTTATAAATTGCATTCAGTTTCTCTCAGTAGTCAGCACTCTTCCTCTTTTTTTCCTCAGGCTACAAAAGATGCTGGGCAGATCGCAGGCTTGAATGTTTTGAGGGTGATTAATGAACCAACAGCAGCTGCACTTGCCTATGGTCTGGACAAGTCTGAAGACAAAGTGTAAGTGCCTGTTCATTACACCTACCCTATGTTTAAATAAGTATGCTGTAATTTGCCTTGTAAATGCTTCTTCTGCTTTCTGTTCTTTAAAATCAGTGGTTGGAGTTCTGCCAGAGCAGGCTCACAGCTGTGAGTCAGCGCAGTGTAATGTCACCTCTGTTCCATGCCAACCGTACTTGTTAAAATGAGTTCATAACTTGCAGCTACAACTTCATTATCAAAGTGGAGTGTCAATTATCTTACCTGCTGGTGGCAGTGAGAGGTGTGGCTAAGGACAGCCTGGTGAGGGGCTGTCACCATTGGTGCTGAAGTGTAGCACAAGAAGTACGCTGAAGTTTGGTGGCTGGTGTCTACAGCTTGATCTTCTTCCCGACTGCATTCAGCCTCCTGTCTCTGTCCAGGGTGGTTCTACAAAAAAAGCAGGGGGGTTGTTACAGGTTTTGTATTTCTCATGTAGATTATAGTGCTGTGAAAGCCTCACATTTTGAAAAACATGTATCACAATGGTTCTGGTGTCCCTGCCCTTGTTACTGCATGTGAGCATGTCTTTTTGAAGAAGGAGGAACTGCCCTCTTTGAACTAATAGGCAAGGTTAAGCACTGTGCAGCACATCTTTCAGGGAATACTTCCATGTGGAGTATTTGAGGAATGCATACACGGTGTCATTAGTTTATTGCTGTCTTTAGAGAGGCTTTCAGCTTTAGTGGACAGCAAAATGAATTCTGCACACTTGATCTCCTGAGGAGAGTTATTTTCTAGCCACACAACTTTGGAAAGTCACGTGTTTCTGTGTCTGTTCTTGCAGTATTGCAGTCTATGATTTGGGCGGTGGCACTTTCGATATTTCCATTTTGGAAATCCAGAAGGGAGTCTTCGAGGTGAAGTCCACCAATGGTGACACTTTCTTAGGTGGAGAAGATTTTGACCAGGCTTTGCTACAGTATATTGTTAAAGAGTTCAAGAGAGAGGTAAGGTGTCTCATCAGAATTCACTCTTGTGTTACACTTTTGAAAGCCACTTAACTTCTATAGAAGAATGGGAATTTTCCTCAATTATTAGGACTTGGTTAGTCATCTGTCAGTTGAAATGTAAGAGTATTAGACACCTGTTAGCCTGGCTTCTGGTTCTTCCACTTGTTTTCTTGAGATGGAATATTCCTCTCCTGGAAAACACAGAATAGCAAGACTCCTGCCTTTTTTCCTCTACTGTAGCAGGACCAACTTGTACATATGCTGCTTGCTTCTGTTACTAAAAATCTGTGCTCCAATTGAATGTGTCAGCACTGATGCATACAATACAGGGTTGGCTGTCAGAAACTGCAGTGTAATTCCAACTCCTTTGCTAATTCAGTTTTCCCTTTATATTCCGTGTTGGAACAGCTTTTCCAAGCTTTAATCTGTAGTCTCCACTTCTAAAGCAGAGGGCCAGCAGATGCTTGTGAAATGCTAAACGCGTTTGCCAGAAGTGAGAGAGATCAGCAGAAGTGCACATATCTGGCTGTATTTCTGTAGACATCTTTACAGTCAAGAGTGATAGGAAGGTGAACTGCAGTGAAGAAAAGCTCTCCATGACTCCTGTGCAAAAGCTGAGAGTCTCTTAACCCCTATTGTTGTTCACTCAGATGGGTGTTGACCTGACTAAAGACAACATGGCCCTTCAGAGGGTGAGAGAAGCATCGGAGAAAGCCAAGTGTGAGCTTTCATCATCTGTGCAGGTAGGTGGCTGGGTTCAAAGCAGTCCAGTGGAATATTTTGTTACACTGAGTTGTGCATTATTTTTGTTTATGAAGGTCTATGAAATTGCTGCTTTTTCTTGCGGTGGCAGAACAAGCTTCCATGTAATCAAATGGCATCACTTTAAGACTGTTGAGGAGCAGTTAGTTGTCAGAAGCTGAGAATGTTAGTGGGTTCTGCCTTTCTTCTGGCACCATGTTTTCCAGTCTTGCAGGGAACATGGCCTTGTTCCCAACTTAGGTATTTCAGAAGTATGGGCATCAGGGGATTTAGCTGTAGCTGGTACTGCTGGGTTACTGGAAGTGCTTGCAGCTTTGTGCAAGCAGTTCCAAAGCTTGGTGCTACTCATTCCACTGAAAAAGCTAATGTTTCTAATAGGAAATAATTTCTATAAAAAAATCTTTACTTATTTGCTTATAGAAGTGTTGTTCAGACAATAGGCAATATATACCCCTTTCCTTTTTTTCCATCTGTTTTGTATATTAATGCAATCAAGCATGTCCTTTATTCACTACTGAATAAGGAGCTGCAGAAGCAGCAAGTTGGGGGTATAATAGTCTTGCCTAAGTGAAATTAAGGTCAATTATATAGTAATTGAAGTGGGGGCTCTGCCAGTTTCTAGGTTCTGAATAAACATTTTTTTTTTTATGGTGGTCTTTTTGTTGGCCAGTGGGGAGCTCATAGCAAGAAGTTTAGACCAGTCACAATGGATGCATAGTTCTGCCAGAGACATAGCAGGCTCTGTTTTACTAGCTCAAGAGTTGGCAAATGCAGTCTGTTCATACCAGGAAAAACTGGATTCCTTAACTCTTCAGCAGGGAAGGGAAAAACAACTTGCTTTTGGCCCTATTTCCCCTAGTATTTTTGACTATGCTTTATAAAGTGAATGCGCACCCCTAGTCAGTCACATGCATTTAGTTTAAGTTGTATAAACTTAATCTCTAGAGCTTAAACTATAGATGTGTTTAATGGCTTTGATTTGTAGTATCTTTTGATGTCAGCATGACTCAGCACTGGATGGTTTTGGTATAAGACTTGCTTTAAAAATCCAGCATGTGAATTTGTAAGATCATTCACAAATAGCCATAAAAAGTGGGGATTATGGTCTGGTGAACTGTGTGTTAAATGACAATGGACTGGCTGTTGAACATGAGTTATTTGTATTTAGAAAACAGTCATGAATTATTTCTTTCAAGTAAGAAATATGACCTCATATGAAAAGTCATTTGGCAAAACCGTCCGGAACTCTGATGATGGGCTTTCTTCTGTGTTGTGCTAAAGGAAGAGCATTAAGGTTGTCACTTGCAGTGTTTTACCTCTTGCCTCCTGCCTGTGACAGAAATAAAAAATCTCGAAATAACACGATATCGAAATTGGAACTGAACAGTTGTAACCATGAGATATGCAACCAAATAATTTTCCTGTCACTTGTCTGAAACATCAAACATAGAAGTATGCCTGCTGCCACTTAGAGACTGGGCTTCAGGCTGAACAGACACCTAAATGCTTCAGTACAGGCAGAACAGAACCTTAACTTGATCTAAAACCTGTATGATGTAGCTGCCTTATTTTCCATTCCTGGTTTTCACTCCGTGTCTATTTTTTGTGCAGACTGATATCAACTTGCCATACCTTACTATGGATGCCTCTGGACCAAAGCACTTGAACATGAAGCTGAGTCGCTCGCAGTTTGAGGGCATTGTAGCTGATCTGATCAAAAGGACAGTAGCGCCATGCCAGAAAGCCATGCAGGATGCTGAAGTCAGCAAGAGTGACATTGGTGAAGTCATTCTTGTCGGTGGCATGACCAGAATGCCAAAGGTATGAGATAAGTTCCTGTTACAGGCAAAACTGGCACAGCTACGCGCTGCTTCCTGTTGGGATGATCTGTGACAGAGGTTGGGAGTCTGATAACTTCAGAGCTCCAGCAGCTGAAGGCCCCCAGGAGCAGAGCAGATGTGCTAAGTAGTGACATGAAAGCAATGGCAAGGGCCTCTCTCATCCCGTTTAACTAGTTCAGCTTGGATCTGGGGGCTGAGTTGCGCTTTACAAAGACAACTGGGCGGTATCAGGAGTTGAAAATTCAGCTTGGCTTTCTGATGTGGACTGAACAGGAGCAGCGCTGTTCAGGTACACAGGGTGTCTTCTCTTGTTATGGACTTCAGTGTGTGATAAAGGTACACTTCAGTGACAATAACCTATCAGCAATCTTTACTTTCCAGTGGATTTCTTCCCCTGTGTAGAGCACTTACAGCTAGCTGTGAAGTGCAATGAGCACTTTGCTCAAATCCCATGAGCAGAAATGGCTCTGTTACCTGCTGGTTGCACATACTCGGCTGCTGTTTGAGGCTGGATCTTTTCAAGCATATTTAACTGGCTGTTCCAAACACTTGTTACCTAACACAGGGCCCTTGTATTCTGTGGTGGTAAGCACCAACAGGTAACCTAGAAGCTTGCTCTGCAGACATGCACCATCTTGCAGGTAAGGTGCTGTCTGCCAGTGATTTACTGTTCTTGTTCATAGCAGTGCAGACTGCTGCTTAGCTCTCCTGGAGTCAGAGCTGAACGGGTGTGTGCACTGCTCCCTTCAAGGGTACAGCTTGTCCTTTATTGCAGAGATCATCAAAATCTCATTCCATAGGGATTTGTCAGGCTTGGGTTGCTTGCTGTTAAGATTTGTGGTTTGCAGGTCCTTTTCTAGGATAGTAGGTGTGCACATGGTCCTGCTTGGGGTTGATTTGGGATTTGGTGGTCGGGTTTTTTCCTCCCTGTGTTCAATGAGCCTGGTGGCTGGAGGTGATATTAATGTGTGCAGAAGGTCACCCAGGCAGGGGAACCAAGATAAACAGAAGCTGCTGCTCTGGCCAAAGCTCAGGTGGGGTAACTGTGCTATACCTTCTTGAAGTCCCTGCTGTTCCAGCTGGATAAGGGAAAAGTGGCATAGTTAACGGCATATAAAGTCCTGAAAAACACTTCTGGAAGTGGGAAAGCCTTTCCTGAAACATGATGTGTTCTTTGGGGGTGGAAGACAGTACTTAAATACTGACTTTATTTTGTATTATTGTTATTTTTACTTTTTTACGCCTTATTTTTAACCCCTGGCATCTGTGGCTTTGAGCTTACATCAGGCTTTCCTGAGTGCCTGTAGTTACAGCTCTGGCTCCAAAGCAGTGCTGATGGCATTGCACTGAGCCTTCTCCTGTGTACACTGTGTTCACTTCCCCTGCTAGGAGTCGAATGTGCCTTCTTTGGAGCACTCACGTGGCTACTGCTCCAGGAAACGTACAGTGGGTGTTAGAAGTAATGTTTCTTTTGTACTGTAAAATGTGCCTCTAGAGGGAAAGACTTGCACTTAATTATATGCTGATACAGAAAGTGTCTTCCCCTGCAATGAACACTCTCAGCAGATGCTTCTTGGCTTAAGTGCAGAGGAGTTGGACTTCTGCTTACAGCAGTTTTCCAGGCTCACCTGTGCCACGTGTGCCTGACAAGTGTACTTGGAGCAGAGGGAAGCTGCGAGGGGGAACCAAGTCCCACACCTTCCTCTTGCAAGGCAGAGGAGTGGACTACTGAGCTGTGCTCTCGTGCAGACGCCTGCCTGCATTCCCTTCTAGACACTTCAGTAGTAGATCTGTTGCAATCATGAGCACATCCAGCCAAAAGGGCAGAGCTAATAGCCCAGCTCAGGCTGACGTAGCAAATCTACTTCTGGGGAAACAGCCCATTAAGTAAAAAGTTTGAAAATATTGCACTTCGTACATTTTTCTTTTAGTTTTTTCTCCTCCCCTTTATTACACACAAACAAGATGAACCATCCTTTTGCTCTGTGTGTGTTTTACCTTCCCTGTGCTCTGCCTCCACAGCTGCCTTGTCCTTGGCAGCTCTGTTCTGCCTGCTGTTGGCTTGTACATGTTCCTGGGGAGCAGTCCTTGACTCCTGCTTGATAAGCATGGAGTGATCCCTGCTTGGCTAGGAAAGGACTGATGTAAGTTAACTTGCAGCTGGCAAACTTGATTGCAAGGACGTCTCCAGAGAAGGGGTTGTCTAGGCTGAAATGAGTGCATTTAACAGAGTGCATGGAAGATGGGGAATTAGGGAACAGTTCCAAACCTGAAGCTTAGTGTCTTTGTCATGCCACAGGGTTATGTGGCAGCAGAAGCATAAAGATACAAACCTTTAGCCAAGGTGGCGTGTTCTTGTGGCCACAGCACTGAGTGGTGATGGTTCACTCTTCATCTGAGCTGTGCTTTCTCTCCATTCAGGTGCAGCAGACTGTACAGGATCTGTTTGGCCGTGCTCCTAGCAAAGCTGTTAATCCTGATGAAGCTGTTGCTATTGGTGCAGCTATTCAAGGTGGTGTGTTAGCTGGTGACGTTACTGACGTGCTGCTGCTGGATGTAACTCCCCTCTCCTTGGGGATTGAGACACTGGGAGGTGTCTTCACAAAGCTCATCAACAGGAATACTACCATACCAACAAAGAAGAGCCAGGTACAAACTGACTCTAGATGGGTGGGTCTTTGGTGGTGGTCTCAAACACCGAGTGAAGGCTACCCAAAGCATCCCAGTAGATAGTCTTGTCTCCTCCTCATCTGGCAAGGAAAAACAGCACAGAAATTAGGTTTAATGCCAGCCACTGAGTATCTCTGATGATTAGTGTGCCTAAGAGAGGAGGTGAGTTGAGTTAATGTGTACCGACGTACCTCAGGATGTCTGCGGCTTGGTCAGGGTTGCAGTCTGTGTGCCATGATGTTAACTGTCAACACATCATTCTGAAGAAGAATTGTGTGGAGACCTTCTGTAACTGAGCACCACGCTCCTTTGAGACCACCTTTCTTGGGCTGCGTGCCTTGAAGGGATTACTTTTTCCCCTGTGTTGTACAGCCCTAGTAGGCTTGGGTGTGATCCTTTCTTTGCCTTGTCTGGCTCTGCTAGTGTGTGCTCTTAGTGATAACCCTGGTTCTGGCTGGGGTGTGGGGCTGTGTCAAGAGGAAACGTGGCTGGCTGCCACTGGAGCCCGCTGCTGGGTGGCATGGCCAGTCTGTGTGTGTTCAAGTGCATGTAGGACAAAATGCCAGCGAGCTTGGCTGTTGCAAGTCTTGATGCCTCAGTGTTTTGTCAGAGGAACAGGGGAAAAACAAGCATGTAATGGTTCTTTCTCTCTTTCAAGTAGCTTTTCTTCATTCCTTGTTTAGTCAGCTTGTAACTGCATCAGTTCATGTGTTGCAAGTTACTAACTATCCAGTAACTTTCTGTTCCTTTTCCATAGGTGTTTTCCACAGCTGCTGATGGGCAAACACAAGTGGAGATTAAAGTATGCCAGGGAGAGAGAGAGATGGCTAGTGACAACAAACTTCTTGGCCAGTTCACATTGGTACGTTGGCTACTCAGTCTTCATGACCTTAGACTTGACTTTCAGAGCCTTCTCCATTTCAGCTGCCCCCTGAAGGCAGTGTTGAGGCAGAGTCATCTTACAGAAGACACTTCACCCTATTTGTAGTAAAAAAGCAGCCTCTTTAGGCATAGCCTAGTTCTGGGACAGCCTTTCAGCAGCAGGAGAGCAACCAGCATTTAATATGGAGCTCAGACAATTCTCAGTAGTCTTATGTGGCAAAGGGTCTACTGCACCATGACGGCCTGGTCAACTAAAAGGGCTGTCTTTACTTCTGGGCACAAAGAGCTCTGTAGTACCAGGCCTGTGCAGCAGATAACCTGAATCTGGCCTTTTCCTCTGGTGTTGCAAAGACAAGACTTGGAGCAGGCACTGTGATACCTGCAGTCCCCAGGATAGCCCATTTCTAGCCTGGTACTGTGGCTACCTGGCTGCTTACACAGAATTGGTTTGGTCAGTGTTGGCAAAGTTTGGCACCATTATAACTGTCCAAAATTGCTGTTGATAGGAAGAGCCCCACAAAAAAGAAGGGCCTTGCCTTTTCTTTTGCACTTTTGAGGGAGGCTGTACTACCTGTCATTCTCTTGAAATGGTTGCCTCAGAGGTAGTCAGTGAAGTCTATTTATGTCCAGAACTGAGGAAGTAGATCATCCAGCCATGTCCATGGAAGAGGGGCTTGTTTAGAAATAAAGCAGAACCTGTTTCACCTTGAAACCAAACCTGGGGCTACCTCTCTTGGTTTCTGTGCACTTGTCCTGGGTAGAAATCTGTATCCTGTTAAATCACTCAAGATACTACAATCACCACATGATGCCAACAGGTATGTAGAGGATTTGGCCCTGGGGGTTAGTTAATAGTTGATTTGAGCAACCTGGTCTAGTGGAAGGTGTCCCTGCCTGTGGCAGGGGGTTGGAACTGGATGAGCTTTAAGGTCCTTTCCAACCCAGACCAGTCTGGGATTCAGCTGACAGATCACCAAGATAACATGCCCAACCTTGGAGCCTCGTACCTTGAGCTCGTGTTCGTGTGGGAGCTAATGGCAAAGTACTTCTCGTTCTCAGGTTGGGATTCCTCCAGCACCACGTGGAGTGCCCCAGATTGAGGTCACTTTTGACATTGATGCTAACGGTATCGTTCATGTGTCAGCCAAGGACAAAGGCACCGGCCGCGAACAGCAGAGTAAGTGCTCTGGGATGCTGCCTAGGGAGGAGGAGGAGGAGGAAGGGTGTGGAGCAGTGATGGTGCCATAGCATGCTGGGCACTGAGGGGAACACTGAGTGACTCCAAAGGTAATGGGATGCTGCCATGATGGGCATCCCACAGGTCAGGGGTGGAGACTGTGCAGCATGTTATTTGGTGAAGGGTAAGGATGACACAAGCAATCTGTTGCCAGCCTAGCATAGATGTGGTTGAAGTTATCTTAGCCTTAGAGCTTCCTGGAAGGGGAGCAAGGCTTACTGCAAAACAAACTAGGGAAAGGAAGAAGTGACAACTGACCTGTAATTTCATTTCAAGGAAGTACAGCTTCTGTAAACACATAGCACTGTTAGCCTGCTGACGGAGACTGCCACTGATGGATGCTTTCACCTTGCACCTTAGGCAGAATATGCATCTGCCTTTACTAAGGAAGTCCTCGCTGGCAGGGTTTTACCACAGTCTAAGTCATTTTGCACTCTGTGATGGTTCTTTCTTGGCCTTGCTGTCGCTGTGATGGCTATAGCAATCTTTCAGCAGAGTGCAACTGTTCCCTGGGGTTCCCTGTATGGATCAGCTGCGCCTCAGTCCCCAGAGGTGTTTGTGGAGCAGGGCTCCTGCTGCCTTACTGGGTGTCCTGTCTCACTGGGGAGCTCGGTGCAATGACATTCTGCCCTACGTTATCCTGAAGGGACAGAAATCAAGGTTTGGGAATCCAACACCTTGCACAAGTTGTTCTCGAGCTGTGCTCCTGGGCATGCTGCTCCTTTGGGAATGCCCTCTGCTAATACAACAAGAGATTGCTGTCTGTGGCTGCCTGCATGAAGGTGCCAGCTTTTAGGAGAGAAATCAAATTAGGAAGATCTCAGTTGAGTTCAAGGCATGGCACATACGGATGAGCAGATCAGCCCTGTGCCAAGACCCTGTTTTGTTTCTAATTACTCCATAGCAGAGGACTTGAAATCCAAGTATTCTGAAGCAGCAGGTATATTGCCTAACCACATTGTTCATTTTCAGCCATTTTGTCTGGCAACCTCTCTAAATGGCAGGGGGCTTGGGGACTTGAAGCTGTTACTATACTTTGCTCTGTAGTGCAGTGAAATGTTAGGCCCAGTGTTCTGGGGTAACAACAGAGTTGACATTTTCTAGAGCTCTGTTGTGGGCTCAGAACATTCATTGGAACCATTTGTAGATTCCTCTGATACAAAATAGATCTCTTATGCCTCAAACTGGGAAGCTTCTATACAGCCTGTCAGTTGTTTCTTGGAGGCAACCACCTGAGCAATCAAATGCATGCTCCATTCAAGAAAAATACTGTTAGTTGTATTGGCAACTTGAAGGTATATGCTGCTCTTCAGCATGCTGCCTGGCTTTTGGCAGAAATCTGTTACCAAACCCACACTGCTTGTTACTTTGATTTCCTTGTATGTTTTTGATGGGTGGCAGCCTTTTACCTCTGAATAAACATCTCCTAATATTAGGCAACCAGGATTTTTTAGCTCCCTGTATGCAGACATGGTCCTAACTATAAAGCTGAGCTGCTCATCCCACATCTGCACCCAAAGGAAACGTGTGTGTAGTGTTTATTCAGGGTTATGTACCACTGACAAATACTGTGTAGAAAACTTCTAATAAGGATCTCGATGCATCCTTTTTTGGACTTTGTGATATCCTAGATGTTAGTCCTCTCTTTTGCAATGGAATTATGCTTTACTGCAGAAATTAGCTTAAATCTAGACTATATTTTTTGACACTAATGGAGGAGACAAAAAAAGGGGAGGATGTTAAGAGCCTGCCCATAGAATCACACCATGCTCACTTAAGGGCAGAGTGAGGGGCTGGGTGGGGAGTGTTGTCTTATCCTGCGACTAGCCTGGGCTGCTTTCCAACAGTGAAAGGAGTCTCTGTGCCCTGGTAAAACAATTCCTTCTGTTTGGATTTTGTTGCTGGTTGGGGTTTTATTAGTTCTGTGAGTTTAACCTGCTAGAGTGCCCTTTGGTTTGAGGGGCTTTGTGTGCACATGCACTTTCCAGGAGGACTGAAGAATGGTCAAAGTGATTTGCAGACCAGTGGGCAGAGCTGGGGAGTTCATAGATCTAAGATGTCAGGCTTTTATCTTGCCAGCAGCATCACTGCCTCTTCAAAGGCTGTCTTTGTACTGTACTGCCCAGGAGGTCTTCACAGGTGCAGATTCCCTGAGCAAAACCGCTGCTGTTGAGAGGGTTTGGGAAATAACCTTGGGAAATAACTTCCTTTCTTCAAAGATGAGAGGACATTATTAATGCTTCTTCTCTAATGCAGTTGTTATCCAGTCTTCTGGCGGCCTTAGCAAAGATGAAATTGAGAACATGGTGAAGAATGCAGAGAAATATGCAGAGGAAGACAGGCGAAGGAAGGTAACGTGATTGTTCTGGTACCCTCCAGCTAGTGGGTACCTGCTGGTTATTGCCATTCTGTGCCATTGACTGTGCCTGCCTTTGAAGGAGCTGCAGGCTCTGGTCTGGATAGTCTTGAGCTGTTTGCTTGTGCTGTTACCTGAATATCTGCTTCCTTATATTCAGTTTACACTCCAGAGATGCACTGTGGTGTATGCAGGGGCATTTGGATCTTGAGTATGCATTGGGTGACTTGCCCTGTTTGACTAGCACTTTAACTCCTCCCTGAAGAATTCCTGAGATGTGGAGGCAGCAGTAAGCAGACTCACCTGCCTATTACTCATAGCAAAGAGCTTTGCAGCTCTAGTTATGCTTTTTGTCATCAGTGCTCTTCACTGTCCACCTGCCTGTTATCTTGGCTGTTGATTTGAAGCTAGCCTGCTGCAGCTGGGTTCTCACAGTGATGTTCCATTTAAATGGAGGCAGTATGGGGATATTTAACCTACTTTCTCTGGGAGAGTTGACTTTAAAGCTTAATTTATACAACCTGCTAAGCAAAGCTGCACCTCAGCCTCTTTGTAAGTGGGAAGTTGCTTTGCTTAGTGCTCAAAGTCTCACTGTGGCATCTCGACTGCTGTATTCATCTGAGCACAGCAGTTGCCCTCAGTGCAGGTGGAGCCATCAAGAGGGGTTTGAAAGCCTCACTGACTTGGTCAAGAAGAGACTGACACTTGACATGACTGAGTGACTGAACCTGTGATATACAAAGGATTAATAGTTGGAACTAATTGGTTTGATGAGGGTAATGCTAATGAATTATGCTACTAAATATAGAGCACTGATTTTTAAGCAGACACAACACAGGCCTGCTCTGGGATATGGCACCAGTGTATGTTTAACACTTGCTAAAGCTGGCGCACTGGATTGATAACTTTGTGTTCTCCTGCTCTGTAGAAACCTGCCTGAGGTGTCCAGGCAGTGCTGTAAATCTCACCCGCAGTGCTGAAGGGATCAGAAGAGGACTGAAGGGGAGAGTGCATGGAATAAATTCCCATGAAGCAGCATCTCCTTGCTTCAGAACCCCTACAGCCACAAAGCACTGGCTTATTAACAGTTGTAGGTTAGATGGAGCTGGTATTTGTTACCTAGCACAGTGGGGGTTTTCCACTGTTGAGATGCTACAAGCACTTCTAATAAGGGGATACGAATAAAACAATCCAGTTTTAGTTGTCTCTAGTGCCCTCGTTGCTGAAGAAGCTTATTTACCAAAAGCTTTGTGCTTTCCTGAGGAGCAGAGCAGAGAGAGCTGTGCTGGCTCTGCAGTTGCTGGCTTTTTCAGCGTGCCAGCAGTCATGCTGCATTAGTTTGCTTCTACTTCCAGGGAAGTGAGTTTGAATGTGAAAGCATGAGGACTGGCTTGCACAGACTGCCTGGGCTTTCTGGTGCCAGCAGTGCATCCAGATACGCTTTGCTTGCATTTCTCCTTGCCATTAAGAAGGATCCTGGGTGGGAACTAGAATGGAGGTTGGCAGTTTGGGGAAAGAAATATCAGCTGTCACATACACAGCTTGTGTCGCCAGTGATGCGTGCAGCAGGCCCTTACAAGCTTTTTTACCCAGGAACGTGTGGAAGCTGTGAACATGGCTGAAGGCATCATCCACGATACAGAGTCTAAGATGGAGGAGTTCAAGGACCAGCTGCCAGCAGATGAGGTAGGTAGCTTCTGATCCTGTAATGGTAAAGGAGGTAAGATTCCTTACTAAGTCTTTGCTCAAACTCTCACTTAACTCACGGCTGGCTCTGACTGGCAGCACCAACTCTGCCTATTTCCATGCCATGGAAAGACAGCACAAAGCAAAGTCACTGACTTCTGCTTTTTGCACTTGATGGGTGGGGTGAGCATGGCTGATGGGAGGGTGTAAGGACATACTTAGAACAACGTGGTTTAGATAAGAGCAAATATCCTATTTCAAAGTGCAAGTTCAGTGTCACTGGAGATCTGAGAGCCCGGGAAGCTGTTAGTGAAAGATTTCTGCGTGAATTATGTCCTTGGCTTGGCCTTGTGGTGGTTTGATAAGAGCTGTGCTGTAGCAAGAGGAGAGTTTCTCTCAAAAGCTGGAGTTGATGAACAGTGCCTACCCGAGTATTAGCAGAGGGACAAAGGGGCTCTGTGGTCCCAGTGGTACATAGACAGCACCCAAGAACTCAGAGGTTCTTGGGTTCAGAAAATCCACTTAACTCCGATTTTTCTTTGATTGGAGTGAAGTGGATGTTTAGTATCAAGAGGGTGCTTTTCACACCACTAAGTGACAGTTTAATGTCTGCATTATGTTTTTCAAAAGCCAAGTTAAAAACAGAATGCACAATCTTCAGATTAACAAGTCTCAGAAGCAGAATGAAAGGGCTCTGAGGGGCAATGTGAGGCACTTGAGGGAACAGGATTACAGTTTATTGGTAAGTAGCCTCTGATCAGTTTAAATGCTGTTTTTTGAGCCCACGTTCTCTCTCTAGGATGGATATTGGCTGACTGGGGTTATGATCACTGGCATTTTCTCTCACAGCATCACAGAGTCTAAGTTTCTGTTCCCTGCAGGGACTGCAAGGATTTTTTAGGGGTGAATATAAAGGCAAAGCAGGCAGCGGTGCTTGGAAGACACCCTGTGCTGTCTGGGTGGAAATGTGGCCTGACACAGAAGGCATTGATCGCATTCCCCTTCCTGTGGGTCTGTGTAAGAGCTCTGCCCACGGTTTGCCTGGGAGCTGCTGAGCAAGCGCTGCTGCAGAGCTGTCCCCCAATAACCTGCCTTCTCCAGCCTGCCCCTCGCAGCGTGCCAGGCTGACAGAGAACTGCCAGACCACGGGGAGGCTTTGGCAGATGGCTGCAGCGGCTGGGAGGAGAGCGTATTGCTTTGGTTTGTCTCTCTGCTCCTTCTCCCACGTGCAACAAAGGGATTAAACAGGGTGGCAAACAGCCTTATGCGTTGGCTTTCTGACAGTGCCTTAAATATAGCTGAAAACCAGCTTTCTTTTCCCTTTAGCCTGGCTCCTGGGCTGACTGACGCGCTGGTGGGGTGTGCCAGGGAGAGCAGCTCTCCTCCTTGGCGGGCTCTTCTCTCTCTGCAGGGCTTTCTGTCCTTGGCACCTCTGCTGAGACAGCAAACAAGGGGACCGATTAATGCCAACTGTGGCACATTTAGTGATGTGGACAGGTGCCCATTGGGAACTGAGCACAGTCCTAGTCCCTGCAGACCGTGCGGCTCAGTCTGAGACTGAATTTCATGGCTTCTGGCAAACAAAAATGGTAGTTTTGCTGTGGCCAATAGGTGTGTGAAACAACAGTGAACAAAGTGCAGGATTTCATCGTGGTTTTTGTGTCTTATTTGCAGTGCAACAAATTAAAGGAAGAAATTGCTAAAATGAGGGAACTTCTGGCTCGTAAAGATACTGAAACAGGAGAAAACATCAGGCAGGCAGCAACCAGCCTGCAGCAGGCTTCCCTGAAACTCTTTGAAATGGCATACAAGAAGGTAGGTTCATGGTCACTTCCATCTTACAGCCCTCAGATGGGGAGGGGTGGGTTGGGACACCAGACACGTCAGTTGAAGCTGCGCTTGGAGGTAGCACCGAGTCTCAGCACAGCTTCTTCTGGGTGACACTTGCTGCCGGGGCAGCTGTAGGTCAGGTAGGGTTGAAGGCCTGAAGGCTTGCCCATCCTGCCTGCCAGGCAGTGTGTGATGTTACTGTACAGTGTTACATGGGAAAGAGCTGGAAGCTCCTAATCGGAGCATCAAGAGCACAGACAGGGCTTTCCCCTAAGTGTGTAGGGTGCCTAAGGAAGTAAAGTAACTCCTGGGCTTACTATAACGATGCCTGTAAAACAGGTTTCCTGTTCAGTCTGCCTAAATTACAGTAGTAAGGCCAGCAGGGTTTCATTCCCAGTCTCCATCCCCATGAGAGGTGCCCAGTTGGTGCCCAGGGGAGCCTCCCAGGGTGGCAGCAGCACGTGCTGCCTTGGGTGACCTTGGTGGTGCTAAGCTGTCCTTGCTGTGGAAAGCTGCTTTTCTGATGTCAAACTGAAGATGTTCAGTGCTGCAGTGTAAGCCCATTACGTCCACTGGGAAAGCATCAAGAATGGGAAGATAATATCCTTCCTTGTAGTAAGTCATGCAGAGATGAAGATTTTGTCCGTTCTCTAGTGGACAATCACCCTTTTCACTGAAGGAAGGGCTTCTTCAGTCTAGAACTGACCTAAGCAGCTACCTGGGGGGCAAAAAAGAGTCTAGGAGAAGCATTTTGTTGTTACCTCGACTAATAAGCCAACTCTTTCACAGATGGCCTCTGAACGAGAGGGTTCTGGAAGTCCAGGGGATCAGAAGGAAGAGAAGCAATAAGAAGTCTCTGTCTTGCCTTGACTAGAGTATGAAGAAGAGGTTGATTTTCTTGACGCTTGGGAGAGAAGGGACCTTCCTGAGCAGCAATGGGCAGAATTCAGACTTACTGTGTTTTTGCAGTATTCTATATATAAAATTCTTTAATGTATAAACTTAGTGATGTGTCTGCTAGGTAAATTGTCACTTGATGAAATTTAATTCATGCCAGACAAAGTTAGGTCTCAACCGAGGCACCTGGGGACTCGCTGATCATATATTTCTGATACTTGCCACAATGGTGTACTAAATCTGATCTCCAAGTCTGGAAACCATGTCACTAAATTGAAAGGTGGAGATGGAAGTCCTGCTGGAACTGGGGGGAGAGGAACACCAGCATGGACCCTGCTTGTGGATGTGAGTACTTGTGAGCAGGTGGTGAGGCCTGTGAGCAGCAGTGATGAGGCTGGTTCCATTGCTAGAGAACATTGAGAGCTGCAGCTAGGCTAGTGCCCTTCATTGGAAGGAGAGGGGTTACTTCAAACTTAGCTTGTAGCATCATTTCTTATGAAAGAGGCTTTGTGGAAGTTAATACCTTGCTTGTCTGAGCCTTCTGCTCCATCCTGTGTCTGTTCTCTGCTTATGGTAAAACAATTTCCTTGATAATAAAACTGTTACTGGATCCATTCTGGATTTTTTTAAAATAAAAGCAGAAAAGTGTCCAACATGGAGTTCTTGGTATCCTGGCCTTCGATGGAGAGCATAAGCATGTCAGTTGCCTGAATGCCCCTGGGGGGAGGAAGCAGCCAGCTTCATTCATGTGCAAAAAGAAGGTACAAAGAAGGTGTCTGGTGGCAGGTTAGTGTCTGTCCCTTCTGTGAGTGTCACCACTGTGCCTCCTACAGCTGCCTGGGAGCCCTGTTGTGATGGACTGTAGCTGTGGGACTTCATCTTCAGGCACTTTGTGCTCAGACTCAACCTTCTGACACAGACTTGGATCAGCAGTTGCCCACTGCTGCTTGTAGCAACCAAATCTTCCAAGGAGGTGCAGTCTTCTTGCCACCATAATACTACTTTGTTTCTCCTTTCCCCCCCCCTTCTGTTACTCTGTGTGTGTAATTGACTGCAAAGTTTACAGCTGCTTTGTCCTGACAGCTCAGATACTCTGGAGGGAGGAAAGGATTCTTCTTTCTGGCACTCTAGACAGTTTCCTTAATAAGAGAAACTATTAGGGAAGGTTCCATGTCCTAATTCTGCAGCCTCCTTAAAGTTATGGATGGGCCCAGGGCTTTAGCCACTGAACTCTCCCCAGTAAACTCTCCCCAACAGTCCTAGCAAGAAGGACTGGAAGCAGCTTCCCCTTTGGAAGGTCAGCCTAGGCCACTGAAGTGGACAGAGGGGCATAAGTAGCAACTGATTTAACTGTAAAGCGAGGGAGCTTGGAGCACTGTGGCTTGGGCATGAAGGAGGTGAGGAAGGAGCCTGGTGCAGCCGCAGGAGGGGGTCAGAGGCAGGGCTGTGGGTGCCCAGCCTGCGGCACACTTGATGTGTGTGGGGCACAGGCAGGTCTTGGCAGCGATTGGGAGCGTTGAGCTGTGTTGCTTCAGGGAGACTGGGCAGCTCCAACCCCAAAAGCAGTGCTTTGCTTTCTGGAGGGGATCAGTGTGGGTTGGGATCCCAGCTCTGCTGTGGCTGTCTCCAGGGAGGACAGCGGGGCCAGCGCAGCCTGCAGGGCTTTGGCTGGTTGTCCAATGGAGCCAAGTGACGCAACTGATTGTGCATGGGTCCGGGTCCTGTTCTGTTGTTTGGTTTGGGGTTTGTTTCAGTGGCAGGGCTTCATTTGTCACAAGCGGGCAATGGCAGGCTGAGGTGCATCTAGATGGTGTGATGCTCACAGCATGTGAACAAACCCACCTGAGACAGGAGGCGTTTGCAACTGTGTGTGTCTCAGTGTGGAGCTTCATTCTGTCACAGCATAACCCCGCTCCTGTCCTGTCCATGGGTTTGGTAATGGCAGCAGCACTTGGCTGTGCATTGCCTGAGAACACCCTCCTTTGCAAAACTTGATTGCAGACAATTTCTGTGCTGACTTTCCCGCTGCTGCTCTTGCCAGAAGTGATCCCCTGTATGAAACTACAGTTGGAAAAAGAGCAGGAATCCTCCAGCAAATTGACTGGGGCATTTCAGGTGCTGAGAGGAAATGTCCTGAAGGAAAACAGTTTAAAAACCATCCTCTGTGGAAGCTTTTCCTGCTGCCTCCCTGGCACTGCAGCCAGATGTTCCTGCAGCAGAACCAGGACATGCTGCTGCTCACAGGTGCCTCTCTCTGGGCTTGGAGTGCCATTGGGGCAAAGGTGATGGATCATCATCTCGTGGCCTCCAGGCTCAGGCATTGGTCAGGGTTAACCTCTAATTCTGGAATGAATTATTTTCCCTGTCATAGTTTAAATTCATCTGTCGCAGATGTTCTTTAATGCGCTGTTCTTAGCTCTTCCTTTATAAGCTCAATTATCGAACTGGGGAGGGAGAAGTGAAATAGGGTGATGTGTGTCCTGCTGGGAACAGGTTTGCTGTGGAAAAACTGCCAGGAAGGCAGGAGATGCAGCAACTGGGCTGTCACCCCTGATGACAGGTTGGACACAGGGGCTTGGAGCAACCTGCTCTAGTGGAAGGTGTCCCTGCCCGTGGCAGGGGATCAGAACTGGATGGGCTTTAAGGTCCCTTCCAACCCAAACCAGTCTGGGATTCTATGACCCCTGTCCCAAGGAGTTAACTGCTGCCGTCCCACCACTGGGAAGGTGTCTGTCAGCACTGAGGGAAAGGTGTTTGGGGTTTGTTGCCCACTGTCATTTTCCACATAGGCCAATACTCCCCTTAGGAAGCCTTTAGCCCCAGCAGCTCTGGAGTAAATTACTGGTCTGTGTATGATAGTAATTAAGAAAAGCTTTGCATGTGTTTTTTGGGGGGAGAAGGTGGCCAAGTGCTGCTTGTGCTGCTTCCACCTGCACACATCCCCTCATGGTGACCTCTGCAGGTAGGAGCAGCTCAGGGCAGGGCACGGCCTCCTCGCGCTCTGAAAGTCATGACATCCAGTGACATGGACAGGACTGGGATGGCTCCTGCCTTCAATAGTGGACAGAAGGCTGAGGTGTCAACCAGGAGCAGCGCATCTCCACTTGCCTACAGAGGCTTCATTTCCTAAATGCATTTCCTCCTATTGTGCCATGTCTGGGGAGCGTGCTAGAGAGGACAGGGACCTGCTGCAGTGCCTGCGCAGCAGGAGATGCTCAGCTTCCCTTGGGATTGCAGTGCTGCACAGGAGGGAAGTGAGATGGAGTCTCCCCCTTCTCCACCAGCCAGCATGGTGCAAAGGCACGGCTCCTTTTCCAACGCCTCTAAGTAGCACAGCAGCATATTGGAAAAGTTCTCTCTAATTTGGTGGCTCTGCCCCATCGCTGCTCTCTGCTCCTTCCTCATTCCCATGGAGCTGTGCCGCTGTCGGAGATGAGCGCTGCTCACATCCGTGTCAGCCAGTGCCGGGAGAGCTGCGGGGGGAACCCACAGCAGTGCCTGTCGCATCGGGAATGCCGGAGCAGAAAGTGCCACAGCAAAGCGGGTGGGTTGGGCTGGGAGGCGAGAACTGGGAGGGATGCTCAGTAACCGCTTTTTGAAGTAGAGGCCCTGGATTGAATGGGAAGGGCAGGATCGTAGGGAAGCACAGGGTAAGTTGTTGTCCACCTGCCCATCTGCATACACAGTCCCTGTCATATCAGGCACAGAAACATGCATCTCAGCAGATCATCTCCTAAAGCCAGGCATAATCCACTGTCTTGCTGCTCTGAGGAGGATTATAAAGGGCTGTGTAGGACCAGGTGCACATGGAAAAATACCTGTAAGGGTTGGAGTTGATACTTGCTCAACCCTAAAGAGAAACAGGACTTTAAATCCGAGCAGGTAGTTCAGAAATTCACAGCATCTCCCCAGCATGATACTAATATTGATATTAAACCCAGCTTCAGGCTGAGTCCCAGATCAGTCTCTGCTCAAGTGGTGCCCCATGCCCAGCTCCCTGCAGCGCTGCTTTACCGGGGTGGGGACCAGAAGCCCTGGAAGCTTGGCCCCCCCCCCCCCCAGCACGGCACAGCATGGAGGCCAGGCTGCCCCTGGCAGGGCAGGGATGGCGACCAGGCTGGTGGCAAAGGCCGGAGCTGGCATGTCCCGGGGGGCAGATGTGGACTGAAGAGACACCATGGCCATGACCCCCCCCCCAGCATCCAGCTGTTGGTGCCTGCTCAGCATCACCAGGAGAACATCGCCTCGGGGGGGCAGCAGGGAAGGAGCATCCCCGCTACCACTTCATGAAAGAAGTGCAATCCCCAGCACAGCTACAGGCTGGGGGAGACTGGCTGGAGCAGCCCTGAGGAGAAGGACTTGGGGTGTTGGTTGATGAGAAGCTCCCCATGACCCGGCTTCAGTGTGCGCTTGAGCCCAGAACCCCCCCCGTGTGCTGGGCTGCACCCCCAAAGCGTGAGCAGCAGGTCAAGGGGGGGGATTCTGCCCCTCTGCTGTGCTCTGGGGAGACCCCCCCTGCAGTCCTGATCCAGCTCTGGGGCAACAGCACAAGAGGGATGTGGAGCTGCTGGAGTGAGTCCAGAGGAGGCCCCGGAGCTGCTGCGAGGGCTGGAGCAGCTCTGCTCTGGAGCCAGGCTGAGAGAGCTGGGCTGGGGCAGCCTGGAGAAGAGAAGGCTCCTGAAGGGGACACCTTAGAGCAGCTCCAGTGCCTGAAGGGGCTCCAGGAAACCTGGAGAGGGGCTTTGGACAAGGGCCTGTAGGGACAGGACAAGGGGAATGGCTTTAACCTGCCAGAGGGGAGACTGAGATGAGCTCTGAGGCAGAAGCTCTTCCCTGTGAGGGTGCTGAGGCGCTGGCACAGACTTTTCCCAGAGAAGCTGTGGCTGCCCCATCCCCGGCAGTGTTCAAGGCCAGGCTGGACACAAGGGCTTGGAGCAACTGCTCTAGTGGAAGGTGTCCCTGCCCGTGGCAGGGGGCTGGAACTGGACGAGCTTTAAGGTCCCTTCAACCCAGACCAGTCTCTCTCTCTATAACACCAGGCTGTCCAGTGCTTATCGCCCCGGTGCAGGGCAGGGCTGCAGAGGCACAATTCCTCTCCCCCCGGCTCCCTGGGCCCTGCCCCAGCCACTCCTCAGCCTCGCTGCCCTTCTTTGGGCCGCCACCGTTTATTTCACCGGTGCCTCCCAAGCAGCGCCTGGGGCTCGCAGTCGAGCCCTCAGCGGGCCCCGCGGGGGGCTCCTGCCCGAGCCCGGCCACCGCAGCGGTGAGACCGACGCAGAGGCGGCATTCCCAGGGAGCGGAGAGGCGCGGGATAGCCCCGCGGCTCCTCAACATCCTTCCACCGCCCATCTCCCCTCCCGTGCCCCCTGCCCGGCTCCGCTCCCTCCCGACGCCGGTGACCGCGGGCCGGAGACCCCCGGCCGGTGACGGGGCGGCTGCAGCCCCGCAGCAGCAACGCTCGGGGGGCGTCGGGCGACACTGCCCGGTCCCGGGGCGGAGCAGGGCCCGGCCGGGCCGGGGGTGCCGCACCCGGTACAGGGACCATGCCCGGTACCGGCGCCCAGCGCCACCCCGCTCCCGCCCGTCGCGGCCCCTTTAAGCGCGGCCAGGGTCGTCCCTGCAGCTCTCGCGAGACCCGCCGCTGCGCCCCGCCCCGCCCCGCCCCGCCGAGCGCCACAGCCGGGTCTGGTTCTGGACTACCCGCCCCATAACACCCCGCGCGGAGCAATAGCCAATAGCGACGCGGGCAGGGGGCGGGGTCTCGCGGGTGAGCCGCCTATGGCGTGTCTCTCCGCTCCCGCGCTGGGCGGGGCGGTGCGTACGTACCCCGCCCCGGTCCCCCGGAAGTGATGTCACAGGCCCCATGTGAGCCGATTGCAACACATGCAGCGCGGAGAGGGGGAGCGCGAGCAGCCGGTGTCCGACGTCAGCGCCGCCGCCAGCCGCGCGCCGCCGGGGGGGACCGCGCCTGAGGTGAGGGGCCGGGCGCGGGGGGGGCGGGCGGCGCGCCGGGCCCGGCCGGCTCTAACCGCTGTGTCTGTGCCGCCCGCCCGCCGCAGGCCGCCGCAGCCGCCGCAGCAGGAGGAGGAGGAGGAGGAGGAGGAGGAGGGAGAAGATGGCGGACGATCCCAGCGCTGCCGACCGCAACGTGGAGATCTGGAAGATCAAGAAGCTCATCAAGAGCCTAGAAGCGGCCCGCGGGTGAGCGGCGGGGCCTGCGCCGCCTCAGGGGGTGGCCGCGGCGCGGGGGGGGTGGGCGCACCGTGGGGCGGGACGGGGGGTTGCGGGGCCGCCCGCCACGGGGACGCTGCGGGGAGGGACCTGGCCGGAGCGGGATCAGCAGTGAGGGCTCTGCCGCCCGGCACCGTCCCGCCGTCGCGGGGGGTGAGGGAGAGGCGCTGCCCCGGCCCGGCGGCCCCTTCCCGGGCCCCGGTGCCCTTTTGTCTGGCCGCGTGGTGAGGCGGCCAGGTCCCTGCGGCTGTGCACGGCCCTGGGTTTGGAGAGGAGAGCGGGCTTGGAGCGCGGCGAGCAGGGCCCCCGGGGACACCGGGGAGGGCTCAGTCGCAGAAAGGAAGCGTAACCGGCTTTCCCGCACGGGAAGCGGGCAGCGCCTGCCGTTGTGCTCCCCGCTGCCCCCGGCCCGGTCGCGGTTCACCAGCTGTCTGCCCTCCACCCTGTGAGGCTGCCTCTGCCGGGTGTCCTGGGTGGATGTTCCGGCCCCGCCGGGCGGGGAGAAGGGACGCGGGGCCCGCTTCCGAGCTCCACGTAGCGTCCGGCCTCGCCGTGGCCCCTGGCTGCCCCGTGCCAGCTGGCACCGGGGACCGGCGGATTCCAGCTGGAGCAGACAGCTCCTCTGCCCCGTGCAGGCGTGGGCTCCTCCCAGGGGACCCACCGGCTCGGGACGAGGGGGTGTGGGGTTGCAGTTACTGTGATTCTTCTCTTACCAGCACATACCTGATCTTTCTCCCCCCTTCACCTTCCAGTGAAAGTGCTTAGCTCCTTTTCCCTGAAAGCAAGCTCTCCCAAAATTTGGGTAGTGCTAAGTTTAAAGGCTCTAATTCCACTTCTGTTTGTCCTTGCACTTTGATTTCTCTTTTTTTCCCCACCAGAAGTAAAACTGCTGGATGTTCTCACAGCCTGCCCCATGCCAAAGGTGACATGGTGCCTGCATGCGTGGTAACTCAGCAGTGGCCTGCTATGTGGGTTGGGAAGCTACTCAGGCTTGAGTACTTGTAAGAACCGTAGGTTCCGGAGCTGTAAAATAGCAAAGAAAGTGTGTGTCTCAGTATACAGTGCAATAAAGTCGAAATGAAGGGTGACTGCATGGCTCTGGTTCCATAGGCTCATCTGAACTAGTGTTAATTGGGCTGGGACATTGCTCTGGGGGCACCCAAAAAGTGGGTTGCCTTTGGACAGCTCACATACACTGAGCTGCTGTCTTGTTCTTCTTCCCTTAGTACCGGTGCTTGTTCTGGTGTGTAGAGTGGGCATGGGGAGTTGTTTAGCTGAAAAGTAACCCAGGGAAGTGGAAGTGAGGGAGAACCCAAGCTACAGCTGCCCCTAAATGTTATTTAACATGATGTACAAAGTAGCTGTGCAGGGGATGGGGTGTGGGAGAAGGGAGTGGGGAGCCTGGGTTGTCCTTTCTGCAGCAGAGTGGACTTTGACTGCCGAAGCTGACCATTCAGCTGTGCCTGTGCAGGGTTGACAGCGTGTGTTGGACTCATGGGGAGGTCCTGGCAAGCGTGGGAGCATGTGAATGACTTCTGCCATGAAGTTAAAGGCCTTGGGGAGCTATGGGTGTCCATTGCAGCTTGTGAAAACACCTAGTGGCTCCTGTAACAGCGCTGGGTGTGTTTTGGAAGTGTACAGTTAGTATTTTGGCTCTCCCTGATTCAAAATGTGGTGACATTAGCGTGTCTAGCTTCGTTGGCAACTCTTGTGTTGTTTGGAATAGGTGACTGTTGCAGAGAGCAAGACTACAGCTGGTATTGGAGAGCTCCCAGGGTGAGGTGAGGCAAGGGGCTGGCTTGGAGCGGGTGGCTGTTAGGGGTAGCAGCTTCTTGGGGCCACAGCCCTAGTGTCTTTCCTCTTCCCCGCCAGTGGTCCCCAGAACATCTCTTCTTCGTGTAAAGGTGCTGTGAGCACAAGAAAACGCACGTAGGAGGTTTAGCTGAGCCCTCTGAATCCAACATATGTCCTAGATGTTGTGGTACTGCTGCTCTTTAACGTGTGCGCTAGCTGCTAAACCACCACCTGATGAAGGCCGCTGGTGCTAGCAATCCTTGTAGAAGCAAGGTTATGTGTAAATGGGTGTTGTGCTAAAATTATCCTGGTCTGTTTGGGCCCAGTAAGGGGAAGAGATGCTGCAACTTTTGCCACCAGAGGCATTAGGCTCCCCGGCACAAGAGGTGTGAGGTAGTGAAACAGGCTTTTCCGGCCTTTGGGAGAGTCGCTTCCTCTTCCTGTGAAGTAGGAAGACCTGTTCTGGGGTGGGTTAGGGGGCAAAGTCTTTAAATAGGGTGATGTGGAGGGCCAGGGACTCCTTGGCGTCTCCACCTTCCCTTACTCATGTACTCCTAATAGTGACCCAGCAGCAGTGTCCCAGTTTCATGTGCTGGTTGTTCCTGCAGTGGATCAAAGAGACGGGAAATGGAGGAAGCTGGAGCTAGATGTTCGATTCGTGTGTGGCGGTTGGGGCATCTCTGCTGTTAGCCAGCTTTTTGGTAAAATCTCCATGAAATCTTGCAGAATGTTATCAGAATGTTAAGTGAGCATGAGAGCAAGGAAATGCTTTTATCGTGTCTGGGATACATGAGCTAAGTGGCAGTATTTGGTTGGAAAACCAAGGTGGAAGATTAGAGCTTCAGCTTTACTAGAAGCTGATGAGCTCAAGGCCAGCGAGGCTAATGTTAAGGTAATAGCCTAGCAAGAATGTCCTGTGTTATTTCTCCAGGCTGGCTTTCTTGCTGATCTCTGGATAGCAGGAATCTGGCAAATCAAAACAAAAGTAATGTTTAAAACTGCCTAACCCACCTCAAAACCCTCTCTCTGCTTGGCAGGGAGTAGAAGGAGCTTTTGTCTGTATCATGCTTCCTAAACCAGAAGTGTCTGTTACTCTCTTTCTAGCTCTCCCAAGGCTGAGTTGCACGCTGTGATACTTTACACAGTTAATGAGTTGATCTTTCTGATGTGGTGTGAAGGGACGGGGAGTAGCTGGTATCTGCAGAGTATGTGTGAGTGAGAGCAACTGGGGGGCCTGAGTTCTGTGCTGTAGGCAATTAACCTTTCCAGCCAGAAGATGATGAGGGTGAAAGGCTGCTGGTGAGCCCTCATGAGAAGTCTAGCCTTGTCGCATCTCTGGTGGCTTGGAGTGCTCAGACTTTCATCAAGCATCTTTGCTTCTCTCCCACAAAGGGATTCTGCTTTCAGTCCACTGTTAGGTTTTGTAACAGACAGATTTGGTGAAGGACTGTGCCCTCCAGAAGGTGCAGCCATGGCTTTGCATGTGGCTGTTGCAGCAGCTCAAGTAGAAGTAGTATTGGCCCTGTGTTTTCCCTTATCCTCTCTCTCGGTGCTTTTCTGCTGTTGCTTCATGCAGTTTTCCAGTGTCAGTGTTAAACTGACAATCAGTCTTTGTTCCTTTGGTCTTTGCAGTTCTGAATAGTTAGCAGGGCTATGGTCATTTTTTTTCTGCTAATCTAAGCTGTAAATGCTTGGCAAAATCAAGCATCAGCAGCAACTGGCAGTTTCCTTGCAGGCTTAGGCCTGAGATGGGGCCGGATCTGAGTCACGTTTGGAAAACTTCTCAAACTCTTAGGGACAGGGGCTCTCTTGTGGCAAACAGCTCTGCTCAGGAATGGTTTGCTACCACCTCCTCTGGCCAGGTGGACTTCCTGACCCTGAGTGAGAGCACAGCAGGTGCTGGTGCAGGGTGTAGAGCTGCATTATAATGGTAAAACCCTCAGGAACCTGCTCCCTTGAGACATCTCTCCTGCCCTGAACTTGTTCTGTTCAGAGCAGTAGCCCTTTTTAGTTGTTTTACTGAAACAGGGAGAGAGGAGGCAAAGAGAATGGTGTCTTTGAAGGCTCTCTCTGCAACAACCACTAAGGTTGACAAGTGTAGTGTGTTGAAGAATTTTTTCCAAACTATTTTGGAAGGTGGGGAAACAGGTCATATGCAGGCTTCAACTAACTCTGAACAAGTAACTTATTCTGCTTGTAACTGGAAGAAATGGCTCAAAGCAGAATGGAGAAATGGCAAGAGAAGGGGACATCTCAGTGTCTCCAGAGCCACGGGAAGGCAAAGCAATGCTATTTCTTGCTAGGATTTGGATTCTGCCAAGTTGAGACTTCCATCTGTGTATGGGAGAAACCAGGAGGAGACAAATAAGTCACCAGGGAGGAGAGAGGCCTGAAAGTGTGTGGGGAATTCCTGCAAAGTGAAATAAAGGCTAGTTCTGCTTGAGGGTGGAAATGCTGACCTGTTGCTTAGACATAAGTTTTTTCAGCTTGTGTTGCAGAACACATCACTTGCAGCAGGGTTCTTCTGCAGTCCATCTGGAGCCTTGCTGGGCCTGATGGAAGAGCCCAACTTTGGAGTTAGCCTCGGGCTGCTGCTGTTTCCCAGCCTTGCGTGACAGGGACAGGAGGAGGCTGCTTGGGTGAAGGTGGGTGGGAGGCTGCACAGCTCCACACCTACTTCTGGAGCGTCCTGGGATGGTGCTGCTTTTATGACCAGGCACGTTGGCAAGGCTGGGTGAGACCTGTTTGGACAACCTGGTGCTCCTAGAGAACAAGATAGCCTTGGTCTGTTCTACTGTTAGGATGGCGGGTCTTTCCAAAAGTGACCTGAAATCCTACCTGCTTGTGAGTTAATGCAGCAGCTGTGAGTGCTGCAGCAGCACTAGCTGCTGGAATGCATGTAGGGTATGTCTGGGGTCAGTTGCAAGTATGAGTTTGCCTTGTTCCTGATTCCTTTTGAACAAAGTGCTTGGGAACTGGTGGTGCTGGGGTTATGTCGTGCTGTATTTCTCACCTGAATTAGGCAGTGTTTGGTCACTCCTGGGAGCATCTGCAGTTCTTTACTGTAGGTGGCTTGTTCTGCTGATAGCAGGTACTGCACAACTTCGTTGCACTCAAGTTGCAGCTGTGCTGGAATACCTGTTCAGCAGTTGAGTGTGCTACAATAGTTGTTGCTTAACGCTGGTATAAACTCTTCTGCTGCACCATATATGCATATAAGATCCAGTACACCCACATATAGTGGTGTACTGTATCTTACAAGTGTAACAACACCACCATGTCTAGGCAAGTACCAGTAAAGCTAAGTCTTTTAAGTGATGTCATACATCAGGAGGAGGATTTTGTGTGCTGTGACTGGTTTCTGGCTACCCTGCCAGAGGTGTGTCAGTTCAGAGGCTCCCTCCCCTGTTCCCAGGCTGCAGCAGATCTCTTTCCCCACCTTCTTTATTGGGATCTGTTTGTCGTTGTGGCTGTACCTTGGGTCTGGGCTCTGGGAAACAGTTTAACCGTTGATACAGGATCTGTTTCTGCAGAGCTGGAGCTTTCACCTTAGGACGTGGAGTATGGAGACCTTGAACCGGGCCTGGGTGAGCTGGTCGATCCCTGAAGGGCAGTGCTGTGGCAAGGTACTACTTGGCTTTCCAACTTGTGCTGTGTTCATTAGGTTGCAGTGCTGATATGTCATGCTAGTGCCGGTCATGGGATAGCCTTGAGGATCTCTCCGCAGCAAGCTGATGTCTCCAGTGGAGCTACCTTTGCTGGAAGTCTTTTGCTTCAGCTGGAATCCAGGCTGGGCCAGCCTTGGGATAAACGGCTGCATTTCCCTCTGTGGAGAATGTAAGCCAGATGTGGGGCAGGGACTGCAAGAGGAGTGTCTGTGGGGTGGCACATGGAGTTTATCTTTGCTGACAACAGGTTTTCTGCTTTGGCTTTATGAGCTGTCATTAAAGTATGGAGTGTTTAGGGAAGAGGTTATGATTTAAGTTCTTACCTAAGCTGAATTGCTTCCTTGAAGCAAAAGCACTGCTTCGAGCCTGCTTGTCTTAAGGGTAGTTTCTAAAGGAGGTCACGTTTCTGTTACAGAAGTAAAGGCTGCAGTATTAATACTGCCTTTTGCTTCTGGTAGTGTGAGGAGATGGAGACATTTGCAGAGAGGTCAGAATAGAAATAATCCAGGGCAGAAGTGATAGCTGAGGGCTCTGTGGCAGGTAACCACACAGGATGTACTGCAACTCTTTAAACACTGTTTCCCTCTCAAAGTCTGTTTGAGTCCCTTCAGGCTGCCGGTCTCTGTAGTGTTGGGGTTAGAAGCTGGGTATGGGTTTCATGTGAGCAGGGCTGATCAGACCCCTCAGGATTAAGGCAGTGTCTCTTAAGAGCTTGTGTTTTGGTGGTGTTGAGGGGGGTGGTCTGAGAAAGCTGCTCTCCCTGTGCCAGATAAGAATGCAGCTGGAGCTGGGGAGAATGTCCAAAGGGTTGTTGACATCCTGCTGGTTGCCTGTGCCTAATTGTTGTAGAACACTTTCTGGGCTTTCTCATCTGCTTGCTCTACCTGTTCCTTTTGAATTGTAGCAACAATTAGGACGTGTTGTTTGAGAGTACACACTAGCAAGTGGCAGAAAATGACCTGATCTGGGAGAATGGTTACATGCGAGACAAGAACTCTAGGAAGTGTTTTATAGCCCCTGGTAGTTCGGCAGCCTGGTACCCTCTTTTACAACTCTGTGAATCATTAGTGAACAGTGTGATTCATATACAGCTCATCATTCACATAGAGCTAATGAATGAGTCCCTGACTGCTGAGGAGAAATGACGTGGCAAAAGATGGGAATGAGCACCTCAAAAGAGGACAGACTTTTTTGGCTTTGTGGCAACTGCATTTCTTCCCCCCTGCTCCCCTTTTATCTACCTATTCCCATGTAGCTCTGAGGCATTAACATCTTAACAAGCAAATCTGGATCTGTTGCTGCAGTCCCTCAGTGTACATCTTGTACCCAACTGGTCCATTAGCATAATGCAACAAGTCTTTTAAACTTGGAGCATTGATAATTGGAGAGGGAGGAGGGAGAGCAGGGGAACTGTGGCAAAACCAAGCCTCCCAGTGAGTCACAAATGTCTGAAGTGCAGAAATGTCTGTTCCACTTACCAGTAATTGGGCATCCGGGCTTTCTGCATGAGGTCAGATGCAGCCAATAAGGCCTATTCAAAACATGCCTACGCAATTAGGTTTTGTGATGTGTTGCCTTTGATCCAAGGATTTCAGAGGGGCATTGATTCACCCTCCCTGTGGGGTGTGCGGTAGCCACTTATGCTGATTCAAGTCTCTTTGGTAATATGGGATGAAGTCAGGATTTGCTCCTGGAGCTGCAGAAGTGAGTTGGGATCTGGGTGCTGGTGGTTGCCTGAGCGGCAGCCACAGTGTCGGAGCTGGCTGCAGTTGGGGACAGGAGGAAGCCTGGAGCATGGAGCTGCTGGCATTGACCTGTGCGCAGGTAGTGCATAGTGGACTAATGGGCTCACTGTTACTTGCTACCTGTGCAGCCTTCAGACACGTGATACCTGGCCAAATTCTCTCCTATGTGGAGGAATTAGGGGTCCGTGACCTGATTCTTCTTCCACCTCCTTTCTGTCCCTGGGGAGTGATGCATGCTGAGCTCAGGAGGCAGGTCCTGGCAGCAGGCCAGTGACTGCTGAGGGGGGGAAGCTACCTTGCCTGACCCTTGGTGAGACACTAGCCAGTCTTGCCTCTGCTCTTTTACTGAAGCAGCCATTTGCTGCCTCCCTGTGGGAAGCTTTCCCTTGCTGCTGAAGCAGGGGGTGCACTGAGGAAAGCAGGCTCACTTTTCCAGGGTGGGTTCTAGCTTGGTGCTTCGCTCCCTAGCCTGCATTTGGTAAGCGTGCTTGGCATCTCAAGCCTTTTCCTCTTTGAGAAGGTCAGTGGGTTAGGGTAAGAAGGCACAATACCATTTCAGGGCAGTCTTAATGTCTCCGTTCAAGTTGTTTCTGGTTACACAAAGTGCTTTTTCTATCTGATCTGCCAGCATTACAGGAAGATGATACGCAAGATTCCTGCCTAGGGCTCTGGGACAGCGCTCCAACGGGAGAGCTTGGCACTGCGTGAGCCATGGAAGCAATAGCTGCATGGCCTCATGCTGTGCAGCTAAGTGATTTTCCTTTGTCCAGGGTGGAGATGGCATTCAGAGACTGATGGATTAGCTATCTGGGGTGTTTCTTTGACTCAGGGGAGGGGGGCTCACTTTCTCCAATCAATGCTTATGCTGAAAAGTACTCTTGAGGAAAGAATTACTTGGTCTCCTGGCTCTTTGATCCTCCCCTCATATCTGCTCTGCCCTCATCTTGTGCTTTTTCTCTGCTTCTGAGGCAGCACTGGATCCAGAGAGGTCATCTCTGCCTTACTGCTGCTTGGGAACTGGTCTCTTCTGTATCTTCATACCCTTCTTTGGATGACTTGGAAACCTTTGAGGAACAACTTGTATTGATGTCGCCTTTCAGTAAATGACCCAGAGTTCTTGTGTATGCTGCTGTGAAATGCAGAATGCCTCTGAGGTGGAGGTTGTGAGGTTCCTCCTGAAATGATGCTGCAAAAAGTACTGCCGACAGCATGGCTTTCAGCTCAACTTTACATGAAACATCTAAGGAGCTAATGGTAGGTCCCATTGTCAGCTACCCACTGTTGTGTGCTCTGTCTGGGTATCCATGCAGCAGTCTTTGAGCCCATCATCTAAACAGGGAGTGGGATTTCATCTGTTTCTGATGGAGACCTCACAAAAAGCTGTTGCTTCTCAAGCAGCAGTTAAATGGAGGCATGTTGGCCATGTTTGTTACAAAGCATTCAGCTGATGTTCTCACAGGCAGTGCAGTCTTTGGGTAAGCTTCCAGATGACCTTGCCTCTGAAGGCTGAAGGGAGCCTAGACTCTTAAGATTGTCTCTGCTCTGTCCTAGCAGGCTAACAGGATTTCCAGGAAAAGTTAATGTAGCTTTTGCATCTGCTGTTGTCTCTCTAGATTTGGCATCTCAAGCGGACTTGAGCCACTTCCTATTTGACAAAGGCTTTGTCTTATTAAAAGACACGATGTCTTTAAAGGGCACAGCTATGAACTTCAGAGCCATAATTCCTAAGTTGTAAGAGCATATGAATAGAACTTCCCCAGAGCAAGGTCAACACTGTTGCATACAGGACTTATGTGTGAATAGGGAGTGTCTAATGGCCTGTGTTTTGTAAGAGAACCCAAACCAGCCTATACAAAAGCACACTCTTTGTATACTTCATTCAACACCTCTGCTCAGATACAGGATCAAAACCCCATCAAATATTCTTTACTTACATTACTGCTTGTGTGAACTGTGCTCTTGACTTAGTCCTTCACACTGTGTGGGTATTTGTTCAGAAGTAGCTGTCTTGGACCTGTGGAATTCATCTGGTGAAGTTCTGCCTTGGATTACATAGATAGCACTGGCATCTGTGTTGCATCTGGCTGTGGGTGTGTCAGTGATGGGACTGGTCTAGCCATGGTATAACATCAGTAGTCTTGGTGGTCCAGGCAGCTTGGGCTCCTTGGTACATGTGGTGCCTGCTCAGTAATCCACAGTCCTCTTGGATGGAGACCAACAGACGTTACCTTGGGAAGGTAACATGGCTTGAAGCAGTATGTGGCAACAGCTATTTCATAGAAAGCTTCCTAGCTGTGGTATGTGGTTAAGATCTGATTATCTGAAAGCTGTTTGCTCCGTGCCTTTGCTGGTCTCTGGCAGTCACATATAAGCCTTGTCCTGGGGAAAGCAAGATGCCCACGAAGCTACTGCCCTGTAAAAATAAGCTGCTTTTGAGTCATAGAGAACGAATGACGTTCCTTGCCTGTGTATCTCCACATTACACAGTGTGCTATTAGTGTAAAATGTTTCATTGTGGAACAACTACAGCTCAGCTGCTGTTTGTCAGGTCTCCTCTGATACCACAGGATAGGCCAGTAACTGCTATTTATATAGCATCTCTGTGAAATTAATGCTCTCCCTTGCCAGCACATATCCCAGATTCCAGGAGGCAGGTTGAGTGACTGTTCCTCCTCAGCCTTCTGGTTGGGATTGCTCCGGTGCCAAGCTGAGGGTAGCTACAGTCAGTGCTTGCTGGTTTTTGTGTGGTATGCATGTAGCCATTTCACTGACATAACACTGTGTAAGATGGTCAGAGTCTTTTAGAAAGCTACTAGGCCAGTTTCCAGTTTCAGCTGAAAGCTGAAGGTCTAAGGGTCTGCTCAGCTGTTCCTCCTGACGGGCAAGAGAGGAGAAACTGAATCCCTGTAGATGAAGATGGCCACCCGGAACAGGAGGCTCAACTGCCAGCTGTAATGAAAACCATCATGGGGTGTACTTGGCAGCTGATTTCCAACGTGATACACTGCTCACTTTGTGCACTTACCTTCTGTAGTGGTGCCTTCCTCATGCTGGACCAGCAAGTACACAGTGTGCACCGCTCCTGGTGCCAAAGGTGGCTGGAGACTTGGAACAGCAATCCAGCTGGTGTAAGTGTCTTCAGTGAAATCCCCTCTCTTGCTCCTGGAAAGAACCCAACAGTTCTCCTCTTAGTCTGCAATGCCACAGCTGTCGTAAGGCACTTGAGATGCCATCGGATGATGCCTCTTGGGCAGTACGGGAAGGTCCTGCAGGGAGAACGGAGCTGCTGGATGCTGTGTGTAGTACCTGCTTGGAGGAACACTGGCAAAACTTTTCCCTTTGGGATTCTGGGGCTAGGTTAGTGATGTTCAGCACCGCACACACTGCCACTCGCTGTGATAACTTGATAACATTTGTTCTTAAGCCTTTCTGTGCCTGGGAAAGCTGTTTTTGGTGGTACAATTGTCTGAAATTCAAACTGTAGTAACGTTGAAGTTTTAATACTAGAACAGGCTGTCCTATCCACAAACCTTGGTTTCCTACAGAACTCGCTGTCTCAAGAGAGCGAAGTGTGCTTGGTTTTGCTTCGTCCTTTCCCCCAAACGGTTCCTTGGCAGGTTGTAGGGGCAAAGCTGGAGCCCACCTGCAGTGGTTTAGGAGCAAAGTTGGAGTCTTGATTATTGTCCACTATCCTAGAGATAACTAATGCTGGTACCTTCAGGCCACACTAAATCTGAGCTAATTACCACTTACTGGCAGGGCTGGTACAGTGTGAGTAGTAACCATCATACCCAGCCGGTGAAGTGGTTCTGCCTTTCCGGAGGTTGGCACTTACTTGCCCCATTGTTCCTTTATAATGTGTGGACAGATGCCCTTAATGCCTTAAATTGTTTTCTCCTCTGCAGTCCCTTGTGCAGTGGCACACGTTGTGCTGTCCTGTGGCCGGGGATGCTGGTTTCTTACAAAAGCAAACATCTCTGTTTCTTACAAGGAGCATTTCGGGTCTTGATGTGCATACTTGGATTACAATGGCAGCTATTTGGCTGCTGTGCAGGCACTCCTTAGCCCAGAATAGGGACAGCAACTGTGTCTAGCTGCTTCAAACTTCCTGGCTTGGTTCAGTCTGAAGGCATTAGCTTCCAGCTGATCTCATATAATTTGTCTTGGGTGCACTAAAACTGGAGGAGGCGAGGGGAACCTCTTAGCAGTGCTGTGTTTTGAAATTGGGATCCTGCTGAGCAGAACATAATCTGGAGTGCTTCAGGTCCGTCCTTCCTGCGGGAGAGCTGGGGATGATACAAGGAAGAATGCATGTTCAATCCAGAGCTGCCAGTGTGAGCACTGCCCTTAATCTAGATTGATTACTTAATTGTTCACTGTAACAATTCTATAATGAAGTTTTGTCTGGCAGCATGCTCACCAGGGGATTCGTGGTTGGCAATGGTCTGCCAGGCAGCAAATGTCCCATGTGCTTCATGCACAGCAGAGCCTGTTGGTTTTACAGGTCTGCTGCTTGGAAAAGCCCCTTTTGGGAGGTTGTAGTCAGCATGATTTCCCCTACTTCCTTCTCAGAGTAAATGTGCTCTAGAACCGTGTCTTTGAACAGCAGCTTGCTTAGAAACTGTTTCCTATGTTTTGTGTCATTGTGGTGAATTTAGCAGATGGAACCACAACTGGTTTTTTCAGACCTTGCCATCCTGCAGGAAGGTCACATGCAGGTACCAGCTTGCTTTGAGAGGGGAAAACTGCTCTTCTGTGGCAGGCTAACAAGGTCTCAGTGGTGCATGAGGGAGTTCTGCAGCCGTCCTGATCACTGGTGTGCAGGCGTGCTTCAGCTGGTGACATGCTGCTCTCAGCCTCTCTGGGACATGATCAGATCCTGACAGTGCGCTGGTTTAAGGAAGAGGGAGATGAGCAGGGGGGATGCTGACTGTTACCTTCAATTAGCTGGCTGCCTAATGAACTGCTTGGTTGGGTGGATTAGCTGTACCCAGCAGGCAACAGCAGCAGCATACTGGCAGGGGCTGCTTCCCCTGGGGGTGCTGGGGACACGGGTGAGGAGCTGGTGGCTCCTTGTGCTCCAGGCTCCAGCAGCTGGGGATGCTGTGAGGTGCTCAGGCTGCACGCCTGCTGTTCTGCTGCATTCTCTAGGAATCAGTTAGTGCCTGAAATAGCTTTGACTGAGTAAATAATGACGAAAGCACATCAAATCCAAGAAGTGCACTTGGTATTGGTAATGGAAGGTGCTTTTGGACATAAACCCAGGCCGGGTTTGCTGAAGGGTTGGACCAAGCACAGCACAGTGCTGTCTTAAACTAGTTTGAGATTTACGTGAGGGAGAATGCATCATCTAAGAGACCCATTTCATTTATTTGCTTGCAGTAATGAATCACGAGAGCTTGTGAAGTGCACTGTGTTACCTTGGGTCGGGTGCTTTGGGCAGGGTGTTCCTGAGGAACAGTGATTTGCCTGACGCGTGACTCTGCCTTATAGATAAGAAGCTGTGTGTAATAGAAATGATGGCCAGTTGCAGTGGCCCTGTGAAGGTGTGGGGTTGGTGCAGTCCAGCCACTCACAGCACACAGAGTTGCACTCTGGCCAGCAGCTCTGCTCATGCCAGTGTTTCTGAGGCAGTGGAACATAACAGGAGGCCAGGGGCTGGGATCTGAGGAGTGGCTTGCATTTGAAAACTGAAGGTAGGTAGCTTACTGAAGAACTGGTCTGGGGAGGGAGGGTGTTCTGGGTCTTCCACCTTGCTGTTTCCCTAGCTTGCTATCTGCTCTTCCCCCTCTGTCCTCAAAACTGCATTAAATCTCTTCCTAGCAGGAAAGCCATGCAGTGCCCAAGGGCCATAACAGTCCCATCTGCCGCATCGGGATGTGCTCAGTTTATGCAGCAAGTTAGGTGTGATGTGCAGAGCTTTCCAATCTCTGGGAAGTCAGAGAATCTCCTCTTTCAGAGGAAGAAATGAACTCAAGAGTGCTACTTTCAGAAAAGTCGGGAAGAGTTGCTTTCATTCCGATCAGGCTCTTACTCAAAGGAGCCTGCTGGGAATGATAGGCCATTAGATCTCCCCTAAGGCTTGTGCCATTCACTGTGGTAGTGAGCTGCTTTAATTGAGTGGTATATGGAGTATTCTTGGCTGGTGTGACCTGGAAGTCTGAGAGCTGTCAGCATGGCTCAAAGCTCCTTCTGGGAATAATGCCTGCAAGTGTCTCTTCATGACTTTCTTGATGAGTGTGTATGGGGATCTTGGATATTAAAACCAATTAGTTGTCTTTAAGGTCAGGGACTTATTTGACCTACCAGCATCTGTTTCAACTTGGCCTGAATTGAAGATCTTTGGAAGAGGGCTGTACAACTTTTCTAAAGAGGCTAATGAAGTGATGCTTTTTAAAGCACTTCCCTGCTGTCTCTGTAGCCCAAACACTTCAGGCAGGATGCTAGAGCATGACAGGCTGGAGCAGCAGCAGGCAGGTTCTCTGTTAGTCTTCTACTGTAAGAAATGTAAAATAGCAAAACCTAGCAAACACACACCCCCCGCTTTTTTTTTAATGGCTGAAAAGCACTTTAGTTCTCTGGTACAGAATACTGAGTAGAGGTTTTTCCACAGAGCTTAGCTGGTTTGCCCTTGAGAGGGCTAGAGGACACGATGAGATACTTGATTTTTATGCCATTACTCTAATGTGAAGTATTAGGTCTGGGTTGAATTTGAGACAGTGCAGAAGCAGCACTTCAGACATCTGGGATACTTCAATGGCAAATGGCAGGTACCTCCTGGAAGGCAGATAGGAACTTTCCTGATTTTCATGTTGGCCTTGGATGGATTTGAACCACGAGGCTGCTTTAGGGATGAAGTTCTCTGCAGGATCCACCCAAAAGCCGTAGGAAAAACGAGTATCAAACTTACTTTTTCATTGAATTTAAGCCTGCGCTGTGATTTGTGGGGTCTTATCTCCTGACTCTGTGCCTGGGGTTGGTGCTTAAGCACACTTTATTTAAAGCAGCTGCCAGAGCTGGTCAGCTTCTCTGTAAAGTCAAGTGCTGGTGGGTAAGTAGAAAAGACTAACTGCTACAAAAGGGTCCTTCCAGTCTGGTTTTCTGTATTAATCTGAGGAGAACAAAGTGTTAAATCAGCACTGGGGCTGGCTTGTGCTACCAGCTGTCTGAGAACAAATGGAATGGACTTTAAAACATTCTTTAAGTATGTGGCTGCATTGTTTTAAATAATCTCTGCTGGGGACAGCTTCCATGCCTTTAGCTTGCAGCCCTTAGCCTCAACATCCGTGCTTTCTTTTTCCCAGAGTAGTATCCCAGGTTAAATGAGCAGCTTTTGGAAGACTTGCTTGGTAGTGACTAACCTGAACACTTGCTTATGGAGCCACATGCTTCTGAAGAGCCTGGTTTTGTTCTCTTTTCTCTCCCATTACTCCAGCAGAAGGGGAATGACACCAATAACAGTGGAGTGAAGCATCCTTGGGGGAGGGAGGCAAGACAACTGCGTGCATGGAATATGGTATGAAATCACGTGTTGCTTTGGCTGGTGGCTGCTCACAACCCCTCTCTTCTCCTTTCTCAGCAATGGTACCAGCATGATATCGTTGATCATTCCCCCCAAAGACCAGATTTCGCGAGTGGCAAAAATGTTAGCGGATGAGTTCGGCACCGCCTCCAACATAAAGTCTCGAGTGAATCGCCTTTCAGTACTGGGAGCCATTACATCTGTACAGCAAAGACTGAAACTCTATAACAAAGGTAACTTCTAGCTTGTGTGGATGCTGGCAAACTTCCCTTACTTGGAAGCAGCCTTAAGTTCCTGCATTATGCAGTTTTCTGCTAAGCAGATCTGTTGGCCTGTGCTGCTCTCTTTGCACTGATATTCCAGGTACGTTGCCTGTGGACAGCTACTTAAGGGGGCCCTTGGGACTAGAATAGTGAGATGGTCCTTGTCTCTAATAAGCAGGCTCATGATTCTGTCCTTAGCAGTGCTGACTCTTGTTAAACTTGAGCAGCCTTAAGAGCTATTCCACAATAGTTCATTTGCATTAAACTAGTGGTTTTCCATCAAGCAGAAACTTATGTATGCCTTCTGCATGCCACTGTGCAGCTACCATCACAAACAGACCCAGGCAATCTATAATGGTTGCTGGAAAAGTGTTCATTGTCAATGTTTTTACACTGGCAAGTGGTTTTTATTGAGATGGTCAGTCTGTAAATCACTGTATAAGAATTAGGAAGGCTTCACAGGGTTACCCAGCCTTTTTCAGGATTCTGTGAGCTTGCAAGCTCATGGGTTTAACAGCCAGGTACGTGTTCTTGCAGCTCTGTTGCAAGTCTTTCCCTCAGTGTTACCTTTAGCTTCCTGCAGCTCTTCAGCACTAAATTAGTTTGCTTTCCATTGTAGAGATCTGGGAGGGAATGAGGTGGAGGAAATGGAAAGTAGAAAACTTAGGAACTTCAGTTCCAACTGTGCCTTAAGTATTAAGGCGTAGTAGTTTTTGATGGGTGCAGCTTGCAGTATTTCTTAGTGATCTAAAATTGCATTGTGTCCCTTGTAGTACCTCCAAATGGTCTGGTTGTTTACTGTGGAACAATTGTGACAGAAGAAGGAAAAGAGAAGAAAGTCAACATTGACTTTGAACCTTTCAAACCAATCAATACATCGTTGTATTTGTGTGACAACAAATTCCACACAGAGGTAAGAAGTCCCCTATTACCTGCTGGTCCTGCAGTAGTCAGGCTGTTTTGCTAGACTCCCTGGAACAATCCTTGATGTGCAGAGTCCACAGTCTGTAGAGCAGCAGGGTTTAGTTAAGACATCCTGCTGGTGAAGCCACCAGCTCCTACTACAGCTGACTTTATGGTCCAGTTAGTAACTGCTGAGTTCGTGTAACCCACAGACATAAGCTTTTCTCTGTAACTGGAGGCAAGGGTTTTTTCCTTAACCTCAGAGGCCATAGATTTTATTCCAAGCCAGGCCTTAAAGTAATACCAAGATAATATTAATGTTGCCAGTCCTGATACCAGATGTGTTAACTGAGACCCTTGATGGAGAACTGGCAGGGGCCTAATCTGCCTGGGGTAAAGTGGGATTATTTTTATTCAACATCTGCTTATCTTAGTTAAATGAAGGTTTGAGGCATATTTAAAGTAATGTGGATTACACTAGTCTTGACTGGGTGAAGTCAGTTCATTGCATCTGTTCTGGCTCTACTGGCAGTTGCAGAGGTCTCTATTTGTAGTAGATGACTGACTGCCTTTCATGTCCGTGGGTTCACCACGATAAATGTGTGGACTGAGACTTAACTGCCTGTCATCAAACCTGTATGACTTGGGCTTGACAGGCCCTTCATTGATGTAGTTCTGCTTGTTTGCTTGGGTTTTTGGAGACCTGATCCGTGACTGGGATTCAAAGGGTAGGAGTACAGGAAGGAAAGATGTGCTTGTTGCACAGGTGAAGTACATCGCTATTATTCTGTCTCCCCACCAAGGATGAAATCCCAACACATCTGTCACCTACCAGGAATAACAGAACTGGGCACAGGTACAGCTCTTGAGTCCTGCTAAGCCCCCATGTCCATAGGCAAGAGGTAAATAAGAGAATTCAGGAGAGAGTCGGAGGTGCAAAGCCAAGAGATGTTTGTCCCTGCAGTTGCTGGCAGTGGGTGGATGGTGCTGCGTTGCCTTCTTCCCCATCAGGAAAGGGATTAATTTGGTCTTGTCTGCAGCTGCTTCCTCAGGGGCTGTTCACTACCAAAACAGTAGCTGCTGCCCAGTGGGCTGTTGCTGGGAGCAGTGAATACACTGCTGCTGATGTGTAGCATTGCTCAGCAAGAGAGTGGCAAGAACTTGAGAGGAATTTGTGGTAATTGCTGCTGCAGCTGTGATTACTAACAGCACCTTGCTCCATGGGCTGTTTGCTCTCCTGTGTCTTCTGAGTATGTGATTATTTTCGTTGGTATTGTCTGTGCTGCATGATCAAATCTAGCTGCAAAAGCCTGCTATATGCATCTTGAGCAGCAAGATGATGTTAGCACTGAAGTCTTGATTTGGCTGTTTCCTTTGGTTGTAGAGCTGTGGTTTTAACCTAGTGTTTTCCTCAACATGCAACTACAACCCAACAGGTGAGGGCATCTGGCTTGGTACATCAGCAGCTTTCCAGTGAAAGTGAGGGCATGTCAAGGAGCAGAAAGTGGAGGTGATCTTCACCTTTAGGCTGAAGCAGCAAAGAGGAAACTCGGCCCAGACTGAAGGAACAGAATAAAAGCTTGTGCTTGATAGGTCAAACTGTGGAATTGCTGACATAGAACTAATGAAGGGAAAATAGAGGGAATCACTGATCATTGGATACTTTATTAAAATAAGAGGGAATCAAGAACATCAGAGCCATACGCTGCTTGGCAAGAGGATCTGGTAAGATTTCCTCTAGATATTTTATTGCCTGTGTGAAACCAAAGTAAATTCCCAAGAGGGATATGAACCCTGGTGTGTGTCTGAAGGGTAGGATTTGCAATGACTTATTTTGATACCTTGGCTGGAGCATTCATTCCAGTCACACGATTTGCTTGGCTCTGTCCCAGTTAAATAGATTGCAATGTAATATGCCACTTCCTCTTCTCATTCATCCCACTGCTGAGGAATTAATACAGAATATTTATTTTGGCCAGTAGTTTCCATTAAACTTTAGTGTCTGTTTCTTTTAAGCTTGAAAGCTGTAGAGTTGGTCGTGTGGATTTTGGATAAAGATGACTGATGGTTTTTATCCTTTCCATTCAGCCCAATAATCAAGCTGGCAGGCTTGCAGGCAGTTAAAAGGTCCTCTGCAGTAAACCAACACCATCACTCTTTCAGTATTAAACTGGTGACTTCAAACAATCTGTAATTTGACAAGTTCTCCATCCTGCTGATGTGGTTTTACCAGCTAGACAGAGGATTCTTGCTCTTACTTTTATTGGACATGTGTAAGTGAACAGGAGTGGGTGTGCTGAATGTTCCTGCCCACTCAGGCTGCCCTTGAAGGAACAGTAGCTGCCAGATGCCCTCGAAAAAGGAGTGTAGAATGTGGGTATTTGTGGATGTCCCACACCACCAGAACCAAGGTTGGGCAGGACAAAAGTAACTCAAAAGCCTTGATATTAAGCAATAGATTAATGGTTAGTCAACTTATATGACCTTACAGGATGAATTTAGCTGCCTTCTTTAGAGGGAAGATAACTTCCATTTTGCAGCAAATGTTCTGGCTGTATTCTCTATAGCCAGTTATGCAATTTGCTGCTGTTACTTAATTCTGCTTTGTAAGGCTGAGTTTGTCACAGCCACTATAGATTTCATCATTCTACCTTTGGGACTTGAAGCCAGCAGGTGCAGCAAACCAGTATTTGTTGTAGTTGGCAAGTTGAAAGTCTGTATTAGTGCTTTGCAGGATGAAAGTAGCCCAAATAGCCTGATCTAGTGAACTAAGCAAGTTCTGCTTTGTTGGCTGGAACGGTAGGAAAATTCCTCTTCCAGTTTTGCCAACCAGAGAGGTGATGCAGCCTCATAGAGGTGTGTGAGTTTCACTTTCCAGAGCTGATCTTTAGAGTTTTGCTATTCCACCTGCCTGCAACATCAGGTGATGAACTGGTAAAAACAGTGAAAGTAGTTATCAAGCCAGAGCATTAGCTTCCTTTCTGCTCTTGGCAGCATTGTGTGAGGTAGTAATCTGGGACTCCCAAATGTGCTGCTCTTCCTCTAGCTTATTGGTATATAATAGCAAAGACCACCTACAGAACTGATATTTATTGAGGTATACTGTTTCTGGTTGCCTTTCTGAACCAGGGTCTTTAATAGACTGGTGCTTACTGCTGACAACATCCTTTTCTGTTCCAGGCTCTTACAGCGCTGCTTTCCGACGACAGCAAGTTTGGCTTTATTGTAATAGATGGTAGTGGTGCACTCTTTGGAACTCTTCAAGGAAACACAAGAGAAGTCCTGCACAAATTCACTGTGGATCTTCCAAAGAAGCATGGTAATGCACTAGTCTGTCTAGACTGTTTGCAGCAGAACACCATGGGGTGGCATGGGAGGGCAGGAGCAGGAAACTTGGCCTGCAGGTGTTTAGCTCTACTCAATTCTTTGCTTCCTTGAAATCTGACAGCAAAGCCTCTAGTCTGAGCCTTCTGTCAAAATTAATGAGTCACTGTAATATGCATTTGATCTTCAAGTTGTGCTTTTTATTTCTTGGAGCATTTGACCCTTTACTTGGTTTTGGGATAGTAGTAACTAAATATTACTAGCACAAGTAGTAACAGCACTTGGTAGTGTCTTTAAAGTTTGCATCTGATGGTATTGCTTGCAAATCACAGTGAAAAGCAAGAAGCTCTTCCTTGCAAGAAGCACAGAACCCTAATTGGGCAAGCACATTTGTAGTTCTGCTCTCTGGTGCTGCATTGTAGTAAGCCACTGATGAGTTCAGTCTGTTAGCTACTCCTGGCTTACTGTCCTTAGTAGATTGGGATGAGACAAAATGAAATTGAAACATCTCCCCCAGTTAAGTTCCTGCAGCAGAGTTTACTGGGATGCACTGCATCGGCAAGAAAAGCACGTGAGGCAGTGTAACAAAGGAAATGGCTTTTAATGAAGGTACAGGGCATAGAAAATGTGCACAGATGTTCAATTTCTAAAGAAAGTTTCAAGTCTGTATAAAAACAAAAACACCCTCAACATATTTCCCTCTTGGGATATGTGGAGAAAAATCCCTTGCTGTGAGTGAGCCCTCTTTATTCACTTACTGTTTGAATGAGTGCCCCTGGCTCTGCTTGTGGCAAGCTAATTCTGAAGGCTGCATCTGCCCTTGGCTTCCATTATTCAGGGCCCAGTTGGAACCATGTACTGATAACCTTCCTGAACTGAAATTACTTCCAAATCACTCCTTCACATCTGTTCTCTTGTAAAGGTAGAGGAGGTCAGTCTGCCTTGCGTTTTGCTCGCTTGAGAATGGAGAAGCGACACAACTATGTAAGGAAGGTAGCAGAGACGGCTGTGCAACTCTTCATCTCTGGCGACAAGGTGAACGTGGCTGGTCTCGTTTTAGCTGGATCAGCTGACTTCAAAACCGAATTAAGTCAATCTGACATGTTTGATCAGGTGAGTGGCCTTTTCTGAGCAAAGCCCAAATGTTTAAGCTGTCAGTAGTAACGGTGATATTAGCAGTAGCTACTTGGTATGAGATGTATCTAAGGAGGAATATAACTTTGGTGTCTGAAGTCATTTGATCAAAACTAAACATCTGATGTATCCTAATGGGATAGGATACCTAATGTCCTAGGAGGATTTTCTAATGCCTCCCACAAGGAGGTAGTCTCCTTTTCTTAACAGCAGTGCTAGAAAGCAGTCTGTCCTCCCTGGTTTGGAACTGCCTATTCACATTCTTTCTGTTTCCAAATCTAAAGTAGAAGCTTTACTGGAATTAAACTCTACTAAACCTAACCTCCATGTCCCTGTTGCCTGAAAACTGAGCTTCAATATCAAACATTCAGAGGTCCCTCTGACTCAGAACCTCTGCTTGCAAGTGAAACAAAATAGATTAATGCTGTGACTCTTGCCAGGTGCTTGTTCTTGTGGCATTATGAAGTAGTCTTATGGCAGTGCTGTGTAATAGACTCTTTTTCATGTCTTGCTTGTTTAGCGGTTGCAATCCAAAGTGCTCAAACTAGTTGACATTTCATATGGAGGAGAAAATGGATTCAATCAAGCAATTGAGTTGTCAACTGAGGTCCTCTCCAATGTGAAATTCATTCAAGAGAAGAAACTAATAGGTACGTGACCACATGTTCAGCTTTCTGAGCCAAATGTGCTTGACTGAATATGCTGAGGCCTTTAGGCCTCCTAGTAGTGCCTTTGTGTGCTACCTCAGCCCTGCGATGCTTTTTGAGGTGGACAGAGCATGACTTGTAGTGGTTCTTTGTTACCTGAATGCCTTCTCAAATGCTGCAGGACTTAGGAGACTTTAAGGGGGGGTGTGTGTTGTTTTTTTCCCCGCTGGACTTCTCAGATCTTCCCTGTTTATCCTTTCATCAGAGATTGCCTTAGTTTTCAGGCCTTCTGGTGACATTTGAATAGGAGGGGGTGAAAATAGCTCCTCAGATCACTTGCATCTTCAGCAAGATGAAAGTTAAGATTTTTTGTTTTAAGATGGCAGTAGAAATGATCCTTTGACTCTCAGAAGGTACACATTGTTAGATTAAAAGCACAGGAGGGCAATAGTACCAGTAGATACCTTACACTGGGAAGGGTGAAGTTAAATGGTTCCTGCTGGTGGGTTAGTCCGGTTGATTGTTTTAACAGCAAAGGCAAGCCTTTCAGTGGAGTGAGATTCCTGACACGGCAGTATTTCAGGGAGTATTTGTTAGATTTGGAACATTCATCAGCTTTCTGCTGATGAATCTTTTAAACTACATGCTCTGACATGTTACCATATCCTTTGCTTCCTTCAGCAGCATTACAATCTCCTTTTCCAACTGCTTCTTGCATTCAGATCAGGCTTGTTTAAAGCTCCATGTGGCATGAGCAGTGTTTATGACAATCTCTTTCTTTGTATCCTGGCTGCAGGACGATACTTCGACGAAATCAGTCAGGACACGGGGAAGTACTGTTTTGGCGTTGAAGATACGCTAAAAGCTTTGGAAATGGGAGCAGTAGAGATACTGATAGTCTATGAAAATCTGGATATCATGAGATACGTTCTGCACTGCCAAGGCACGGAGGGTAGGTAGTGCTTCTGTGAGACTGAAATGTCCATGAAGGTTTAACACCTATGCCATCTCGCTTGGATAAATTATGCTGGAGGAACTCCTTAAGTAGATCTTTAAGGACTTGATCAAGGGGATGTCATGTAGGCAGGTCACCAACTTGCAGCTTCCCAGCTACTCTGAAAAGTCTGAATGAAACTAGCAAGCTTCCACTGTGGAGAAACAATTGCAGTGCTGGGGTGGTAATTTATCACAGTGCTAGCACAAAATCTGCCTTTCAGTTGTGAAAGTATAATTGTGGTACCAGTGCATTACAGAGGGGATGCTGACTTGACTCATGGCCAGAAACATGATTCTTACTGACCACAGACAAACCAGAATGCCTGAAGCAGGACCTCTGCTTTTTTTGGTGTTGACATGAGTTACTCCTCCTGGTGTGCTCGTTTGGTTTCTCATAGAGCTTCACGAAGAAGGAAAGGCAGTGTCATAGTATCCCAGACTGGTTTGGGTTGGAAGGGACCTTAAAGCTCATCCAGTTCCAACCCCCTGCCACGGGCAGGGACACCTTCCACTAGAGCAGGTTGCTCCAAGCCCCTGTGTCCAACCTGGCCTTGAACACTGCCAGGGATGGGGCAGCTGCAGCTTCTCTGGGCAACCAGTGCCTCACCACAGTCAGAGTATTTCTTCCTAATATCTGTCGTAATTGCTGACTGTTGTCAGGCTCTTGCTGTCTTTAACCTGCACCTGGTAGTTTTATCCAAACTGATTTTTTTCACCTCCCTTTTCAGAGGAGAAGATTCTGTATTTGACACCAGAGCAAGAGAAGGATAAATCCCACTTCACAGATAAAGAGGTATTTCAACTTTGGGGCTTGTAGATTTATTCTCAGTATACTGGTGCAGCATTCTGAACATCTGAGCTTAGTTTGTCACAAGCACATGAACATGTGCCACCTTTCTAGCACTCGGATGAGACTTCAAGATGACAGCCCATGGCTCTTCCTGTTCACCTTCTGTGTAACCCTTGGATTCCATGCTTGCTTTACTCCCATCTTCCCTGCCACCAATTCCCAGATGGTGTAAATGAAGTGACAGGCAATACGGGGTCTTTGGCCACTGTCGAATTACCTGCTAGAAGAGTTTGGTAGCCACTGTGCAACATGCAGGCTAAGGTCCCAAACCATAACTCCCTCTTTATTGTGCACTTACGTGGTCACAACCAATCAGATTTTGCTTGTGCAGGTCAAAAAACCCTGGCAGGGTTTGGGATCTCTATTACTTTGCAGTGTAAGCTGGGCAAAGAAGTCTGTCCCTTGTGAAAAGGGTGGTCATCTCTGTCTCATGCAGGAGCTGCCAGGGTAGCCCTTTCCCTTCTGGTGGGGTAATTGCTAATTCCTTCTGTGCATGGCAGGTTTCCATTGTTATCTGCAATGATGTTGCGTTTCTATGCCAATAATCACCTGACCTCCTACTTATAAAGCTCTGTGTTTGCATAGATCAGTATTTCCTAGAGAGAACAGTGCCTGGTTAGATGAGTGGCTATGGACTGTTTGTGGGGTATAAAGCAAATCTAAAGAAACACTAAAAACTGTGTAGCATGAGCTGACACTTGAGCAGAAAGAACAAACAAGGTGTTTCCTCTCCTGCTTCTAAGTTCTGAAGTATGGGGCCCCAAAACAAGGCCTGTCAGGACTTAACTTCTTAACACCAGGAGCATTCTGCTTGTGTCAGCGCTTGGCTGATACAGATGTGTCCCAAATGCCTATCACATGGACCCTGGCAAGTGTGTTGGTTGCTCCAGCCTTTGAAGCAGGAAGGTCTCTCTTTAAAAATGAAAAGACAATAGTGGTCTTTAAGCCAAAGACAACTTTAGGTATGGATTTTCTCAATACCTAACACACAGTGATGTAACTTTTTTGTTACTGGTTTTTTCCACATCCTCAAATGTCTTTCTAGACTGGCCAGGAACATGAACTGATAGAAAGTATGCCCCTTCTGGAGTGGTTTGCAAACAACTACAAGAAATTTGGAGCAACATTGGAAATCGTTACAGACAAATCACAGGAAGGATCCCAATTTGTGAAAGGATTTGGAGGAATTGGAGGTAAACTGCAAGAGAAAAATGTTTCTTTTTTTTAATGGTTGTTTTGATAATCTGGTGCCAGGGCAAGTGGGATTAATCTTATTCCTATTAGTCATAATACCAGTTCAAGAAACTATCATGTTCATCAGGGATCTGCAGGTGAATTCATTCCACATTCAGCACGATGATGCTGCATGTTGTGCAGCTGTCACTTTCCAACTGTGTTCCTCAGATCGCTTTGTCCTTCAGAGTGCTCAGAGGGTGGACTGTCCTTCTTTCCAGCTGCTGAATTTCAGAAGGGCTGTGAACTGCCTCACTCTCTGCACAGTTGTTGTTTTGTGGCAGACCATGCCCTGCTGTGTAGAAGTGCTGTATGACAAACCCCAGCCTAGTTTCTGAAGCAGTTGGATATCTGTTACTCATCTCTCAGAATTTCCCTGTACTTTGCTCCCTGGTCTTCCCTTCTTTTCAAAATAAAAGCATTTTTAGCCCAACTTCATGGAGAAATGAGGCTTCTGAAATCCTTCAGTCCTCCTCTTGAGCTCACTGACCAGTTTCAGCTAAGTCTGGCAGAGGTGCAGATAGCTGCTCTGCTTCAGTCTGACAAAAACCGTTAGTGGGGTAGAGCCAAACCACCTGCTGTGCGCCTTGTTCTCCCCAAACTAGAGATCCCAGGACAAAGCTGCTGCTTTTTGGCTGATAAGCCAACTGTTGACACTTGCTGTGTTTAGGTTAATGGATGTAGAACAGAGTGTATTGCAAAGAGGAATTTCTAAGGGCCGGAGAACACTCATCAGAAGGGTTCGAGCCTGAATGGTTTGGCTACATAAGGAGCAACAGGTTTCTAAGTTTTCAGGGTTTGTAATTCCAGGAGTCCTTCCTGTCCTCCCAGATCCAGTCTCTGCATGGTGGGCTACTTTTCGCTACCATGCTCCCTCTAGACTTGAAATACTCTTTGAATACTCTTCAGCTAAGTAAATGTTTCCAGGGATAAAGGCTTCCCAGAAACCCAGGCTGGTGTTTGGGGAGGGAAGAGTCTAGAGAGACAGCCACTAAATACTGCTTTTACTGTTGTAAAAGTTACTTCAGTGCCAGCTGCCTTCTGAATGTAACTGTCTGAGCAGTTAGAGTAGGTCAAATGATCTGTCACTGCTGCTTTTTGGAGATACAGTCCTCCTAGAATAGGTTCAGCTTTTCCAGCAGAAGAGGTATTCCTTCTTTTTGGCACTAAATTACACCAGGCTGTAACATGGCTGTGGCATTTCCACGCTAACTGGATGTCCTCTGTCAGTCCTCAGCCTGAGCCTAACTCACAGTACAAGTTTTAAGTCAGCTTCTGCGAATTGAATTGAGAACCTCTTGACGTGCAGACAGGGCTCAGGAAACTGTTTAAATGCCTTTCTGGCTCTATGGATTTTGAAGAAGCTAAAGCCTGTTGTTTTTCCCAGGTATCTTGCGGTACCGAGTGGACTTCCAGGGAATGGAATACCAAGGAGGAGACGATGAATTTTTTGACCTTGATGACTACTAGGTAGTCGACCTGGGTCCGGCAAAACGTGCCTCGCCCCTCCAGCATCCAACCCAAGGAGCAAACTCATGGTGGAAAACTCAACAGATCCCTGCCTTAGAATTGGAACATTTCCAGAACTTGATCCACAAACATTGGATTTAAAAAAAGCAAAACCCTACACTTTGATTTGTCATAGTGTCAGTACAGCAGCAAACTACTAAGTTCCTCTATGCCACTTTGGACTAATTTAAAAAGAATCCCAATTTTTACTTTTACTCAATGGTGAAATTGGTTGCTCTTGTATTTTATGAAAATGATTTTTTTAACCTTCATGATACATTAACTGCTGTAAAACCTCTTCCTTCAAAAAATTAATAGAAGTAAGATCCTACTGGTTTGTTTCTTTTTACTTTGATTGGAGAGATCAATTGCTGCATTTTGCAGCCCCGTGACCCATTTACATGGCACTCTCAGCTTAGACTGCAGAAGAAGAAATGTAATGAAATTGGAGCCGTTCATTCTCTTCTAAAGAATGAGAAGGCACTTACCTTGAGTGCTAGCTTATGTGTGGCTTGCAAATTCAGATGGGATGGGGAGGCTTACCAGCCAAACGTGCTTTAATCTATTTGCAGAAGCACTGCTCTCACAAACTAGGAAACGCACTTCATTGATTGCAATGAAAATGCTGCTGAAGTCTTGGGCTTAATTTGGATTTGAGCAGTGCAGCCTTCAGGATATATTATTATTATTATTTTTTTTTTTCAGTCTTGACAAAAATAAACACCTGATTTAAGTGAAGTAAGGTACACTTTGCTTTGTTTTGTTCCTCAGTAAGTTTTTCTTTTTGCTTTAGGACTGCGTAAGGTTTCCTTGAGTATGTGAATTGGAACCCACAGTTCGTTCATGGAAGCGGGTATTTAACAGGAGTCATTAGCAAATGGAGTCCTTGACAGAAACCTTAGTGCTGGTGTGTTTGGAGCATTCTATACGTGTATGCTGAATGTTAGCACAACCCGTGGGACACCCATCTCCCAGCACTAAGGCAGTCTGTGGGATGGGCTCACAAGTCTCCTGTAAATCTGATGCTGAACATTTAATGTGCCCTTCATGGGTTAAAACTTCTGGTTGCATCAAGACTCAAGAAAGCTTTTTGTCACGCCTGCTATATAGAATGCACTTCAACCTGCTGGAACTGGCAAAGGGTTTTTCAGGTGGTGGTGCAGGCAGAGAGTGAAGTGAGCGTTGGCATGAGGTAATGCACAGGTCTTGCTGCTTTTTGGGGGTTACTGGGTTCTCTGACATCGCGGTGCCTGGTAGTTCTGCTCTTCACTGGCTCTGTCACTCCTGGTGCATCGGTCAAAAGCAGCTTCTCTTCCAAGCTGCATACCTGCCTACTTTTCCCATAATCCTGTTTCACTTGAATGAAGGGGGAGCTTGTCTTAAAACTTCTGCCACGCTGTTCTCTGAGGTCCAAAATGACAGTCATTGTGAGCAATACAACTCGTACCCCTGGCTTAGAACCTGGCAGATCAGATGGCTTTGCTGGTGTTCTCGCATCAGAGCTGGAATCTCTCACAGAAGGTGGGCCCGGGTCCGCCGCAGGTCTGCGCAAACCCAGGTTTGAGCACATCTGTGGTCTCCACGGCGGTATGTTCATGACTTTGCCATTGTAAATGGGTCTAATGTGACATGACAAGACCAGAAAAATTGGATGTAAATTTACATTTTTTTGAATATACTGCTTGTTGTTTCACATGATACATTAGGGTATGCAGCTCCTTTTTGTAGTTTTTATTTTTACTATTTAAGTTTGGAAATGATGCCAAATTTTTGTATTTCTTTAATCAATGTGTTCTCTTCGGTGATATATATTGCATTATATATTGATGTGTATATCAATATATACTGATATGTATTACACTTACACATACAAACACGTTAAACGGGGGTGAAAAATCCTAGCCTTCGCATACTATATAGCCTCTGCAGAGAGATCCCAAGCAGTGATATCTTGGTGTTGTGATGTACAGAAATGGAGAAGAGTATTAAACCATATTTAAGAATATAGTAACGACTCCTGGTTTATTTTTCTTTAGTCCAGGCAACACCTGCTTTCCTCTCAGCCTGGGGCCAGCTTCAGGTCAGCACTTGAGTTTTGAGGTAGGTCTTTCACAGTTGGGTTTGAGCAGCAGGTTTCTTCATCAGACCCAGTTGCTCTTTTAAGCTGTTTCAGAAATCTAACTTCAGAACTGGGGGGAAAAGCCACCAACTCAAGTTCAAAGGAAGTTGTGCTGTGAATGTCACCTCAGGTGGTCTTCTGGAAGATGAAAAATGCCTGGCAGAGGCAGGAACCTGCCCTTAACATTCCAGGCACACGACACATGGGTGGGTGTTTTTTTAAGAAGCCTTTTCCACCCTGCCTCTTGGTGCAGGACAAACCTGGATCAGCAGTGTACTCATCTGCCCCAGTTCCTCCTGGGCCTGAGCTACACGCATGGATGACTCTCCCCCAGCTGGGAAGGTGACATGTAAGAGACATGAATATCAGGGATTTTAAGGGATGCTTTATGTCTCCTGTGAGCTGGCCTTGCCTAGAAAGTGATTCTCTGGCTGCAGCTGATCATCCACCACTTGTAGCAGATGGAAGAGTTCTGGAGATGGGACATTTCTGCTGGGGCAGAACCAAAACCAATACACAAACCCACTTAGCTGCACGTCTCGTGCTGTCTGCAATCGAAGTACAGAAAACCCATCACCATTCAGCTCCTGGTGCAGATAAAAGCACCAAGCTGAGATCGGCACAAAATACTTTAAACAAGGAAAACTAATGCCATCAGTCAGCACATCGCAGAAGCTGTTGCTTGCAGAACGCTGCCTGTGCAGCCTCACCACTTGGTGTAACCAGGTATGTGGATGGATATTGTTTTCAAACAAACCCAGGAGTAGTTCTCAGTTAACCCTTTACTGGCAGCAACAGCAAAACTGGCTTCTGCTCTTCAGCTGGGTGTTCGAGGGAGCAGGAGGAGCAGCAAAGCCTGGCTGCTGGGGGTGAAGATGCTCCAGAGCCGCCTGGGCTGGTGTCACAGATGCTTCACGCCAGGCATGCTTGGCAGCTCCTATTGCCCCATGTACTAATCTTGGCAGGTTCTCATGTCTCTTCCCCTCCACGTTTCAGTGAGGAAACACAGGAGAGCAGCCGCAGGAGCTGTGTGCGGGTCCCCTCCAGCACACTGGCAGCAAAGGTAACTCCTGCCAGGGGCATCTCTCAGTTCCAGACAGACAGGGTCACAGGAGAGAAAGGTGGTGAAACTATTTCCTTCCTTACAGCTGCCAAAAGAAGGTGGCTGGCTCCCATTTACCCTTCAGAAAGCAGCTTCTGTTGCCTACTTGCTTTTGTCCTGGTTGCAGGGTTCAGCGATAGCACTTGGACTGTCTTGGATTTGAAAGTGCTGATTTAGCATTCTGGGTTCACGTTGTTTCACATAGAATATTGCAGAGCATCAGGCAGGTTCTTCCCGGCTTATAAACTTGAGCATCCCTTTGCAGTGCTCTCATCTGGGAGCCCAGGCTGCCTTCAGCACGCTGCATTGCTGCAACATGGAGTTTGGCAGGGAGGTCGGTGCTGCTGGGTCGGCATGCTTTCCCACACAGGTGACCAGAGGACACAGGTTTGTCTTTGCAAGCAGTGCAGCATGGCTTCCCGCCTGCCCGTGGGCTGGAAAATCAGCATTTCCCTCGAAGGGATCCAATCGTCATGAGCTGGAATCAAGAGAATAAAGTAAGTTTCCAGGATGTCACCTGGAGCTGCTTCTGTGCATCTCTGAGTGGTTTAAAGCGCATCCCTGTGCTGCTCCATCTGTGCCTTTTCACACCTGAGCTTGGGAGCTTCACACCTGAATTTGGACACTTCACACCTGAACTTGGAGGCCGTGTGCCAGGAGGCTCATGTGAGTTTAGCGGATGAGCAGCTTGTACTTGCTGTCTGAATGCATTTATTTTTTTCCCTGTGCCAAAGGGCTTCAGCTCTTCTAAATACTTCAACTACACGTGCCTTACACCCTGGGTAATACCTGCTGAGTTCTTATTTTCATAGAATCAGAATGGTTTAGGTTGGAAGGGACCTTAAAGCTCCTCCAGTTCCAACCCCCTGCCACGGGCAGGGACACCTTCCACTAGAGCAGGTTGCTCCAAGCCCCTGTGTCCAACCTGGCCTTGAACACTGCCAGGGATGGGGCAGCCACAGCTTCTCTGGACATCTTATGTTTGGTACATCCACACTGCTCTTGCAGCATTCCCTGGTTCAGCACGTGTGCTCGGGTGTTCTGATAATCCTCTTTTTAAACATTTCTTTGTATGCAGCTGTAATTAAAGACAGAATTTGCCCTTTATGAGCTGTTATTTCGGGAGCTGGAGCCCGGCCTGCGCTGTTGTTGCTCGCAGGCTGCAGATGCCATTGTCCTGGGAAGCCGAGCGCAGCCGGTGGCGCTGAAAGGCAGCTCTGGAATTTCACTCGGCTATTTTTAGCCAGTGGTGCAAAAATTGCACTTCCAACACTTCTGAGTCTTTGTCAGTGCTGGAAGAAAGCAAAGGGCAAATCCTGACGTCTCGCTGACGGAGAGGTGACCGGGAGCTGCTGCGGAGGCTGAGCCAGTGAGAAGGTGACGTGTGAAGGGGAAGAGCCCCGGCTCTGCATGGCTGGGCACTGCCTTGCTCGGCAGAGGAAGGGGCTGTGGCAGGACATTGCTGCATGGCCACAGCCACCGGCCTGTCCCACTTCATGTGGGTGATCCATGGCCATTGCTATGCCTGGGCGGCTCCTTGCTCTTCTCCCCATCAGGGCCATCCCATTTCCCTCTGCGTCCCCAGGTCTCCCCGTAGCTCTGCTGTAGCTGTGTAGCTCCGTGGCAGTGCTGTGTGTGCAGGTCTGCTCTGCAGAGCCACGGTGGTGGCCGCTCTGGACATGGCAGCTCTTTGAAAGCTGGGACCTGGAGACAGGAGCTCCTCAAGGATGCTGTATGTGAGTCCAGCTGAATGCCAAGCTGTTGTGTGGGACCATTCCCTTCAACCCCAACCATCTTTGAGGCTGTAAGACAAATCCAGTTTCTAACCCACAGTTTCTTCTTTCTAATGCCAGTGCAGGAGTTTTCTCAGAAGCTGATTCACCTGTTTGGCCACCAAGTTGCCACCTTGGCACAAAAACGTCCTCCTCAGGCAATGGGCTCCTCACAGCTGAGTTGTTGCTTGCCTTGGTGTTCCCTGCCATGTGTTTGAAGAGTCCCAGGTGGCTCCTTTGCTGCTTGCTTTCCTTCTGCTCCAACTTCAGGACTTGATTTGAATGGGGACACCTTCAACTGCGCTTCATTGAGGTTCCCAGTGGCTTCCAGCTACCCGAGAGCTGCTCTGCTTGTGGAGGTAAGAGGGTTTTGAGGGCAGGAGCTGCTGGAATGAGCCATGCAGTGACCCTGGATTGCCCTGCCCGCTCCAGGGCCGGCAGCTGCTGGAATTGCTGGGCTGGAGGGGGCTGATGGGCTGTCACCGAACTCGGGGAAATAACCTCAAGTTAGAAACCGACATGGCTTTATTCCTGCCCCAGGTGCTGGGGGATCATTCCTTCTGTTGTGCACCCTGAGAAGAGACAGTTCACAGCTGATATATCTTCATTCTATACATATTCATCCACGAAATGCCCCCCCAGTTCCCATTATTCATTGCATATGGGTATTTGGACAGATGAGGCCGCGGTGCAGGCGCTGTGAATTTGAGGAGTGGTGTCTGGGGGTCCTGGTGGTCATTTGGGGAGAAATATCCCCCCTCATTTTATTTTCTCATGGAAACCCATTAGTTAAGGACATTGGAATGTGTGTAGACTTTCCAATTAACTCCGTGTTCTTGTTTGGGCTAATTTATGACCCTGAGAGGCTTCTCGAGCTGTTTTCTTTCACAGTCATTTCCCTGTGTCTCGGACCTTATCAACAGGAGGAACCTCCACTGGTTTGAGAGAAGACATCTGGTTCTCTTGTGGCAGCCTTCCTTCTCTCTATATCCTCTATACACAGTAAAATTCTAGTTTAAGAATCCTTGTAGCCCCATCTATTCAGTAAAATAGTAATTTAATTTGATATCAATTATATAGTGAAATACTCATTTAATTTGGTATCAGAGCGAAGGCACAGCCTCACAGCAGAGCGTGCAGCACAGTGGGGACATGGTGTTGGGATGCAGCTGGGATGGGGACAGGTTGCTGTGCTCTTGGGACACTGAGCTCGCTGCACTGTACCTGCTGTTATCAGTGCTGAGGTTCCCTGCACCCCTCAGCCCACCCTGGGGTGCTCACCCCCTGCCCTTGCCCCATCCCCAAACCCACCCTGAGGCACAGGACCGAGGGGAGATGTCCCAGCCCAGGAAGCCTGAGGCCCTGAACAGTGCTGATGGTTTCCACCTCGGTGGTGGTTTCCATCACGCTGCAGTGTTCATGCAGGCGCTGACTCCTCTCCTGGCTGCTCCTCGGGTTTTCTGCCTGGTTTTTGGGATTTGTCTGGGTTTGGATGCTCAGAGGCCTGGGAACATCCATGGTTATGTTACAAAAACAGCATTTTACTAAGCAAATGTCATCCTCCAGCTCACAAACTAAATGCTGCCTCCAGGGAGGGGGGGCAGCGGTGCTCCCCAGCACTGTTGGAGGCTTCAATGCTTTTCCCAGGATGGTTTTGGCCAGGACAGCCCCAAACCCATGTGCAACAGTACCATCAGCCACCCCCTGAACCAGACACGCTCCTGCATATCAGCACCTACTGTGAGCTTTTAAATGCTGCTCCCTTAGTCTGGAGCTTCTGCAAGCTGGGGCCATGCTCTTCAGCTCTCTCCACCATCATCATCATCCCCCCCATCATCACCACCAATGCGGTGAAGCCACTTGGGTCAGAAAACAAGAAGAGTTTACTTAATTGTCTCTGTTTAAATCAAGGGGTTTTTGTCTGTTCGAAGAGCAGTTGCAAGCTTTGCTTAGAGCCCAGCTTACACAGAGGTATTTTGGGGTTGTCCACAGGAGCCCACCATAGAGGCAGGTGATGAGGACAGGCAGAGGGACCATCTCATGTTCCTGAGCCAGTTTTCATTAAGGAATAAGCTCCATTCCTGCACTGCCAGCAGGGACCGCCTGCGGAAGCACCCATCAATTCACTGCCTGTGGAAGGCAGCAGGTAACCAGCCAAAAGAATGGGGTTTATGTACAAGATAAAGCAGGGGGACATCCCATGTGAAACAGCATCAGAGGTGTAGCTGTGAGCTGAAGTCAGCCGCCTTCACTTGAGCACCACTTGGGAGCCAAGAACATACTTGTGGAGGGTGGGGAGGGAAGGGAGGATGCTGTGAACCCACGTCATGGGTGGCAGCGGGCTCTCAGGACACCTCGTGTACCTCTGCTGGGTTTCTGCCATCATCCCTCCTGGTTTGCTACCACCAGGTGAGGTGCCCTGTCTCTTCTCTGCTCTGCCTTTCCACACATATTTATTTTATGCCAGGATGGATTTTGGTTGCATCTGCAGCCAAGTGAATCTTAAACACCTCCTTTCCGTGTCCTCTGCGCATCCCGGATGCGACCGAGGTCTGAGCAGCTTTCTGAGCACATTTAGGGATGGCAAAGACATGCTCTGCAAAGCCAGGCAGGACGGGGGCCTGTCCTTCAGTAGACCCGCCTTTGCATTTCTATCTTGAGCTCAGCCTGGCTGGGCCTCAGCCTGGTTTGGTTTAATGCCCAGCTTGTTCAGGTGTAAGGAGGGCACCGAGGCGGGATGTGCCGCATGTGGCTTTGGTGTGAGCAGCATTGGGAGCTGCCCCTGTGCTCTGGGGGATGCTCGGTGTGGGAAGGGCAGATCCCATGGGGCTGGCTCTATATCACGGCTTATTCATGGGGAACGCAGGGGCTGGGTTGGAGAGAGTGATACCTGTGGGAGGTGAGTGGGGATGGGACCGGGACCAGCCCCTCTGCTGTGAGTGTGGCTGAGGATGATTTACACTAAATAACAATTGTTCTCCTCCCCTTTGCTTGCTGAGGTGGAGATGCTCTCACCGCATGGGCACAGACCCCGGCAGGGGCCGCTCTGATGCGCTGTACTTTGAGAGGTGCCCTGTGCCGTGTCACCGACCACCTCCCATGCTGAAATCGAAGAGTTCCTATAAATATGGAAAAGTACAGCTGAGACATGGCAAGAACTGCTGAAAGCTGCATTTCCTTTGGTGTCTGGGCAGGGTCTGAGGGCACCAGAGCCTGCACAGCTCTGCCAGGGGGTGAAAAATAACCTGGAAATGCATTCTGATCAAGGCCAACAAGAGGGCTGGGAATTCCCCTTTCACTTGCAAAAACAGTGAGTGGTTTCATCCCTCACTGCACAGTGCTGGGAGTACAGACCATGCATGTGAATTGCTTTTTGTTCTTATTAACAGGGTAACTGAGTTACTCCTCGCTGTTTTGCTTAGGTAGGTGGATGTGCCTGAAGGATGCTGCACTGCAAAGTAAGTCCGTTCGTAGATTTATTGTTGTCTCACAATCAATTATTGGCTTCATGAGGTTGTCTTACAGTTGGCAGGACACCAATTACCCAAATGTCACCTCTTCCCACGCAGGATGGAGAGCCAGCACTGCCAGCTCCCACACATAGCAGCTACTGACCTGCTCTGACAGTCAAAATCTTGTTCTGGGTAAGTTGTCTGCTTCCAGGAAGATCCTTGTCAACGATCCTGGCTTGCTGAAGGGATGTAGATTAATTAAATACTGAGGTCTGAGCTTTGCATCATATTCACACAATTACAGAATAGAATCCCAGACTGGTTTGGGTTGGAACGGAGCTTAAAGCTCCTCCAGTTCCAACCCCCTGCCATGGGCAGGGACACCTTCCACTAGAGCAGGTTGCTCCAAGCCCCTGTGTCCAACCTGGCCTTGAACACTGCCAGGGATGGGGCAGCCACAGCTTCTCTGGGAAAAGTCTGTGCCAGCGCCTCAGCACCCTCACAGGGAAGAGCTTCTGCCTAAGAGCTCATCCCAATCTCCCCTCTGGCAGGTTAAAGCCATTCCCCTTGTCCTGTCCCTACAGGCCCTTGTCGAAAGCCCCTCTCCAGGTTTCCTGGAGCCCCTTTAGGCCCTGGAGCTGCTCTAAGGTGTCCCCTTCAGGAGCCTTCTCTCCTCCAGGCTGCCCCAGCCCAGCTCTCTCAGCCTGGCTCCAGAGCAGAGCTGCTCCAGCCCTCACAGCAGCTCCGGGGCCTCCTCTGGCCTCGCTCCAGCAGCTGGGGTTGGGCAGCTCTGAGCCAGCCAGGTCCAAATGTGGCTTATTAACAATTGGAGCTGATGGGTTTTTGTAGTTTTCACAGGACAGGCAATTTTATTCCATATTCGAGACCAAGCCCCATTGTACCAGGGGTTATTATATTACAGCCTTCACTTGCCGATGTATGAAAAGAGCAATGATATGCTGTTTCCTTACCTCTGAGAAACTGTTTCTCTTTTTTGGGGAGACTTGAGGAGTGGTTCAACTTGTCTGACCTGGCTGAGCTGTGGGCTGTGAGCAGAAGACAAGAGGGTCTGTGGAGGAGTGTGAAGGAAAGCGGTGACCCTGCGGGGTGCGGAGGGTCAGACATTAAACCACACTTTGGAACAGGATGTCCTGGCTCTCTAGTCTTTAGACCACAAAGTGAAGTCTTGCTTTATCATGTAGGATGCGACAAGTGAAGCAGAGCAGCCGAGTGCTGTGTGAAAGCAGCCGCTGGAGCCCATGAGCTGCAGCCGTGAGTCACAAACCCCAGCGCTGCAGCTGCCCACACCTGCTCTGCCTCCCCCTGTCTCCATCCCTTACCTCCAGATCCTTATAGATGAATAAAGCCACAGGAAACAGCAACTGGGGGGCTGGATCCTGTGCTTGGGAAGCTCTGTGCTGTCTGTGTGCCTCCTGTTTCCCACCACCCCAAAGCAGCAGGGCCACCCCTGCCAAGAGGTCCGTGTCCTTGGGAGCTGTGGCCATGCAAGAAGCAGCCCTGGGCCCCATCCTATGGACGTGGTCCTATGGAAGGGAGCACCTCCTCCTTCAACGCAGGGTGTGGGGGCTTTGCATTGATTTTCTTTCTTTCCCCTTTTTTACAACTATTGCTATTTTGAGCCCCCCTTGCTCCTAACATCATCACTTCAGGTGGTGTAGAGGAGCTGGATAAGGACCGGCTGCTTCTCTCTGGGTGGCAGCAGAGTTAATGCATTTGTTATTGGGCTGGGGTAAGAATCGTTGGGAATCTGCCCAGTTTTTTCCAGATCTTTCCAGATCAGGCCAGGTTGGACACAGGGGCTTGGAGCAACCTGCTCTAGTGGAAGGTGTCCCTGCCCGTGGCAGAGGGTTGGAGCTGGATGAGCTTTAAGGTCCCTTCAAGCCAAACCAGGCTGGGATTCTGCAATGTTTGAAAAAACCCATCACACCTAGTGTCACCCCATTCTGGCTACAAAACACTTCTCTGAAGGAAGAATAAATGTTTTCATACTTCAAGTGCAGTCATCCCTGCCCTGACAAGAATGTTTATTTATATCTTACTCCTACCAGCTGTAAGTTCAATAATTATTCTTCCAGCAGGAGCATTTGAAATGTATCTGCTCTTGCTTTTCTCGTGCTGTAACTCATTACTGACCATTGAGTAACCTCTGATCCCTATCAAACAGCCAAATAAGTGATCGTAACATCCTAAGATGAAGGGGTTTGTGAGCAGACTATGTTAGGCTGGGGATTGTGGGGAGGCATCTGAAGTTTGCAAAAGGCATACCCATGGGGTGCTGGAGGATTCGAGCTCCAGCTTGGTCCGTGGCAGATCCCAGACAGTGTGTTGTTTTGCTGCTTGGCTCTTGGGTCTAGTTTTCTCACCTGGCTGTAGCCTTGCTGGATCAGCACAGGGATGGGGGCAGCATCCTCATCTGTGGGTACAGAGAAGCCTGTCTGGGACGCACCCAGGGCTGGTGGCTTTTATCCTTGTCCTGTCGGTGTTTAGCACCAAGAGGGAGCCCTGAAATAAGGGACCAGCTGCCAGGATGTTTGTCATTTGACTGAGCTATTTCAAGGCCTAAAACAATTGCAGAACATGGAAACAGACTTAGAAATCCCAGCACAAACACAGGCTGGGGGAGACTGGCTGGAGCAGCCCTGAGGAGAAGGACTTGGGGTGTTGGTTGATGAGAAGCTCCCCATGACCCGGCCTCAGTGTGTGCTTGAGCCCAGAACCCCCCCGTGTGCTGGGCTGCACCCCCAGAGCGGGAGCAGCAGGTCGAGGGGGGGGATTCTGCCCCTCTGCTGCGCCCTGGGGAGACCCCCCCTGCAGTCCTGATCCAGCTCTGGGGCAGCAGCACAAGAGGGACGTGGAGCTGCTGGAGCGAGGCCAGAGGAGGCCCCGGAGCTGCTGCGAGGGCTGGAGCAGCTCTGCTCTGGAGACTGAGCTCTGTGGCTGCCCCATCCCTGGCAGTGTTCAAGGCCAGGTTGGACACAGGGGCTTGGAGCAACCTGCTCTAGTGGAAGGTGTCCCTGCCCATGGCAGGGGGTTGGAACTGGATGAGCTTTAAGCTCCCTTCCAACATTCTATGTTTCTGTGAAATAATTCACTTTATTATACAAAAAAGATGTAGAGAGAATAAAATCAAATCGTTCTCACTGGGAATGTTTCTGTACTGTGTCAGTCCTTATATCCTCCCCCAGGTGCTTTATGGAGCTGGTCCACAGCAGCATGAGCCACAGACAGATCTGCCGGTGTGGGAGTAGAGGTTGGAGGGGATTAGTGAGCAAATCCTGCCGTGGGGCTGTGCAGGCTCCAGGGCCAGTGGCACAGCTCCTTGCTAGGCTCCCCCCACGCTGCCTGCCCTGTCCTGTCCTGATGCCGCGTGTCCTCTCCACTTGTCTCTGCTGAAAAATACCTGCTGCAAGAGGAAATCGGTACCTCATGCAATGAACGTACAGAAAATGTGCACTTAAAATGATGGCTGAGTTTCAGCAGCGGTCCCAGCCCAGGGGTGATGGTTCATTAACCTCAAAGAGTTCTCACTCTATTGCACAACATGGTGGTATCTCCAGTTCACTGATGCAGGGACTTTCCCTCTTGCACTTCCCCCTCATACTCATCCTCGCAGGAAAACTGGCAGAGCAAGTCCTCTCTTAGGCTGAAACTGCCCCACCGCCCTGGCGTGCTTCCACCTCAGCAAGGTCATCATTAGTGCTTAATTACCAGCTCCATCCTTGCCCTGCTGATGGGCAGATGTGTGGCAGGAATCCATCAGGACATGGTGATAGCACACACATGGAGGTGTTACCGATCCAGCAGCGTGTTAACCTGAGCACACACCCAGAGACTGCTCCTCAAACTGTGGTTTGTGTAGTCATGGGGCTACAGTGCTGGGCTTCATCAGTGCTCAGGGGGTGTGTATCTCTCAGAAGCTTTATCAAAAACCTGGTTTTTCATCCATCTTATTAGACCTTGGACACATCGCTCAGTCCTCAGAAGCTGTTAAGTGATGGGTTGCTCAGAAACAATTGTACTTTACAGATACAGTATTTTTCCTTGGTGTGCTGCACTAAAGCCAAAAAATCAGAGTTTTTATAAAGCTTTGGTTAATTATTTTCAACATTCTTCTCTTTCTCTCAGATCGTAGATGTTTTCCACACAATTAAAAGCAGATTACAGGAGCTCAAGTTCCATCGGACAGCTCATGCCACAAAGACCCACATCTGCTTCTGTAACATCCATCATTGTGATGCATTAACCATTCAGCACAAGACGATGGATTTATTCTTTCTTCAAATAAATGGAGGAAGTTTTGCATATTTTCTTTTTTTTTTTTCCTTTTATGTGGGGTTTTTCCCCTCTTTTTTCCTGGACAATCCTTTCCATAATCAGAAAACTGGCCTGACTGTACAGCCAGGAAAGCGCCACATAAAGAGCGTTGTGCTGATCAGCAACTCTCTTCCCTGTATATATTTAGACCAAGACATGCTGATTTTTAACTTTGGTGTCACAAACAACTATCTGCTGCTTTGTTTGATCTCCAGAGTGAATGTCTGATTACAGGGAGAGCAAAACCAAGCTGGATTCTGTCCCACCTTGTTCCCGGTGACACCTTCGTGAGCTTGCCGAGGTCGGTGGCGTTACACAACACGGAGGATGGGGTATAATTTGCCCTGCGAGTCCTTTGTTACAGGCTGGGATGTGAAGGTGGAAGGAATTCAGCTCGGCTGTCAGCGCCCGCACCCAGCTTTGACAGGAAAAGCCTTTGGATGTGCCTTCATGTGGAAATGGAGCGTGTCTGGGGAAGGGTCGGTGGGTGCTTGCACAGCCCAAGCTGATGTTAGTGCCGGTGTGTGAGCTGGGGCTCTGTAGTTCCAGATAGAGGGACCGTGGGCAACAGCATGTCTGGTCTTTGCTTTCTCTGGAAGAATGTAACCGGGGCAGCTTTTGGGGCACGTCAAAGTTTCACCCAGACTCTGGGCAGCGGCAGCTGTTTGATGGAATTGGGGTTTAGTCTGGAGAAGGCTCAGGGGGGACCTTATCGCTCTCTGCAACTGCCTGACAGGAGGATGGAGCCAGGAGGGGGCTGGTCTCTGCTCCCAAGGAACAAGGGAAGGGACAAGGGGAAACGGCCTCAAGCTGCACCAGGGCAGGTTTAGATGGAGCTGAGGAACAATTCCTTCCCCAAAGGGTGCTCAGGCATTGGAACAGGCTGCCCAGGGCAGGGCTGGAGTCACGGTCCCTGCAAGTGTGTAAAAAACATGATAGACAAGGCACTTAGTGCCATGGGTTAGTGGTGGACCCACCAGCTTGGGGTAATGGTTGGATGTGATGATCTTAAAGGTCTTTTCCAACCTGGTTGATTCTATGGGGAGGGAAACCTGCTGCTCTTGGTTCATTTTTTCAATCCTACGAAGGGTTTAGACCTCATGGTAAGTACTCTTTTAAGCACTTTTTGACGAATAAGGTACATTTCTGCTGACCTAAATACCCTGCAAAGCAGGTGTGTTGTCAATAAGGACGGACTTTGCACCATTTTCATTTGATCACACTCTATTTCTTCACCATTTGGCAGAGATTTAAACAGGTAACGGGAAAAAAAATGCTTAGCAGGAAGCTACTGAGCCCATTTTCATTGCAAGCACTGAGCCACTAGTGCTGTGCTGTTACACCAAATTGCTGCTTATGACATTTCTGCTTCCAATTTCCAATGCCTCCAAATGCATTTGGCCCCTGCTGCCTCATCAGATCGCAGCTCATGTGCCCTTGGCCACCCAAAGCGCCTCAGCTTCCAGTGTCGCCGGTGCTGCTGCCCCACCAGAGCGGCTCCAGCTGCCTGTCAGCAGCCAGAGGAACCCGGTGGCTGCTGCTGGCACTGGCAGTACTGGAGGGCGGTGGTGAGCTGCAGTTTGCCTGCAGGATGCAGACCCTAAAGGTTGAGAAGCTGCTTGCTGCTGAGGGTTGTGATGAGCCAGGTGGAAATGCCTCACCTTATCTGCTTTGATGTCTCCTTGTGAGTACAGCACATCTCCTTTTCAGGCCTTTGTATTCAGCCCTGTTTTCATTTAACCTACACTGAGAGTTTCCTCTGGCCAGGACCATCTTTTCTTTATTTTCCAGGTAGACTGAGATGAGCTCTGAGGCAGAAGCTCTTCCCTGTGAGGGTGCTGAGGCGCTGGCACAGGGTGCCCAGAGAAGCTGTGGCTGCCCCATCCCTGGCAGTGTTCAAGGCCAGGTTGGACACGGGCTTGGAGCAACCTGCTCTAGTGGAAGGTGTCCCTGCCCGTGGCAGGGGTTGGAGCTGGAGGAGCTTCGAGGTCCATTCATCCCAAACTAGGCTGGGATTCTATGACTTTCCCCCTTATTTTGAGCTCGGTTTTCCTCCCTCCCCAACTGTCTCTCATTTTGCATCAAGAGAACACACTCCTCAGGTGTGGCTCAAAGCCAGGGGCCAGTTTCCTCTCTGGGTAAGTGAGCAGGATTTTGGACACGTTTCTTTGCTCGTGGCCAATGGAGGGATCCTCACAGGGTCTGGCTAATGGGAGGCTTCACTCTCCCTTCCTTGGTCTAAGTACAGGAACACGAATCAAACCACCTCGTGCTTCAGCTCTGGGACATAAAACCTGACCGCGACAAGAGTGTATTTACCGGGGTCCCACAGGCGCGTTTGATCCCCAAACCTCACGCTATTCCGCACCCGCCTTGCCGCAGCAGGCACCGCACCAGGCGGGGCGCAGCGGCCGTGCTCCCGCGGACAGGCCCCTCGCCCTGGGACAGCGGCGAGGCACCGGCCTCGGCGCCCTCCCGCCAACCCCGCCGCGCCGCGCCGCGCCGCCCCGCCCCGGGGCCGCTTTGCTCTGAGAGGGCAGGGTCCCAGCGGGCACCGGGCCGAGGCTATCGGGCGACGCGGCCCGCGGCGGAGCTGAGGGGACCCCTCGGTGCCCGCCGGGAGCCGCCCGCAGCCAATGGCGGCGCAGCGCCGCGGGGGCCGCCGGGAGCTGTGGTCCGTTACGAGAGCCGCCGCGGCAGGGTAGCGCCTCTCTTCTTCAGGGCGTCCTGACGTCACCCGGAGGGACGCACTGTGCGTGCGTCGGCGCGTCCGTGCGTGCTCGCGGCGGGGGGGGGTGGTGGAGCGGCGGCGGCGGCGGCAGCGGGGCCTGTCGGGCGCGGGCAGGCGGCGGGCGCGGCGCGGCTGGGCGGAGCTGCCCGCCGCTATGGAGCCCGACTCGGTGATCGAGGACAAGACCATCGAGCTGATGGTGAGTGACCCCCGCCGCCCGCGCAGACCCCTCCTTCCGTTCCCTCCGCCCGCCGGCAGGCCCCGCCGCCGCGCCCGGGCCTGCGGGGTCCGGCGCCGCCGCCGCTGCCGCCTCGCCGCGAAGGTGACTGTGGCGAGGCCGGCCCCGGCCCCGGCCCAGGCCCGCTCGGCTGACGGCGCCCCTGCCCGCGCCCCGCTCCGCCGCCCCGGGGGGATCCGCTGCGCTCCCTCCTCCTGCGGCCGCCGCCGGTGCTCCCGGCACAGGCCGGGGCGCGACGGGCGCTTGGGGTTCCGTAGAAAGAACCACATGGAGATACTAAACCCCGGCGGGAAGGCAGCGCCGCTCCGGGAGGCGCCGAAACCCGCTCCCGGTGCGCGGGGGACGCGCGCACGCTGCAAAAACCGGAACCGAAATGCCCCGGCGGGGCCGCGTTCCGGCTCCCGCCGCCCCCCGACCCGCAGCGCCTCAGTTCCGGGCGGGGTCTCCCCGCGCCCCCCGGCCGGAGCCCCCCGCGGGCACTTGCGGGAGGCTGCGGAGCCGGGGAGGAGGACGGGGGGGAATGGTTCAACTTCCCCCGTGAGCATCTGGGGCTCCTCTCGCCCCGGTGTCGCTCGGGGCGGTGCGGGGGCAGCTCCCATTTGCCCGGGGCAGCGCCGGTGCCGGAGCCCCGGTCCGGATCACACGGTATTCTCTAACGAGAGCTAATTGGTGCGTTTGTTGTACCCCCTAATTAACGCTTACGCCGCTAAATTGGGGCTAGTGGCGAGGCGGCCAGATGGAAGCAATAGAAAGAGAAGGTTTGGTTTATTTTTAAATGCAAGCAAATCTTAGGTTTCTGTAGCCAAATACTGGGGGGGGGGGGCGGGAATTTTACTGCCTTTAGGAATGAACAGAGTTAAGTTAGGAGCAGAGAAAGAATAACAATCATCCTTAAATACCGTCTAATTTGTCATAAGCATCGTTTGCTTTCATGCGCAGAATTCCATGCAGTGCTGCAGAGTTGAGTGGTAAAATGCAAACGTTTGCTTTTGAGGCACTCTGAAGGCAAGCTGGGTTCAATGGAGACATGAAATGGGGTTTTCTTAGTCAATAGAGCTCTTGTTAAACTACCTGATCTGGAAAATGTGAACTTACTTCGAGTGTTATTTGCTCTTAAGGAGCAAAAATTAGAAAACCCCAAATAATAGAGGGGAAACCCCAAAAGCTTTTGTGATTCTCTCTGTATTTGTGGCTGATTGCTGAGGCCAGTAGCTTAAGAGCTGTTTTCAGGAGCCTCCTTTCCCAATCCCTATTGATCCGGCAATCTTGCACTTAAGGGTGGGTGATACTGGGACGGTTTCCAAGAGGATACAGGCTGGGGCAGCTGTGGGGGTATCCCTTACAAGATAAGTTGCCCCCAGAGAAGCTGTCTGTTGCATTTCTGAGGTGTAAAGTGAGTTCTATCCCCTACCTGGAGCTGGAGGGTTACTAGTGCTCCTCAGCCTGGGGATACATGAGTCACTGCAGTAGTGGTTGAGGCTGGAAGGTACGTTTGCCTCACCGAGCTTTCCTGCTTGTCTTTCTGTAACTGCTCACCCCTTTTAGAAGTAACTTGTAACTGTTCGGGCCGCATCAGAAGCAAGTGTAACTTTTGCTGATGGTGGTTGTGCCCTCTGTTTCCAGTTGGGCCTGGGAAATATTCTAATCCATGCAAATAGCCATGGGGTTATTAAGCTTTTTGTTACCTAGTAGGAGGTTGACCCAACACATTTTTCTCTTTCCCAAGAAATTAATAAGTATAAAAATTTGATAAGGTGAAAAATTCTCTAAATTTCCAGCAGAAACATGGCTCTCTAAAATGTAGCTGAATTTAATTGCAACCTTAGTGAAGGCTTGCATAGTAATACTCATGTTTGAGTGTTAATGTTTCACTAAAATCATTGAAAGTCATTCCTAAACGAAGACATGGCTTGGAGGTTTTGCTGCCTCATGTGTTGGAGAAGAGAAGCTTCTCCAGAAGGTTTCTTTAAATCCTGTCGTGGTTTAACCAGGACAAATACACAAAGCAGGAGCTATATGAACTGTTTCAGCCTGGGATTTCAGTATTATGTGCAAACTCTTGTATCAGTTGTTAATGCTGGTGACAAACATCCCTAAACCTGGGATCATCTTAGCAGGATGCTTTTCTTTTGAAGAATGTTATTGTTTGCTAAAAGCAGGATGGTTTATGCCTCGCTTTGCTACAGGAGATGGGGTTTGGTGTGCTTTGAGTACTCGGTCACTTCCCTCCAATGCTGAGGTTGAATCTATAGTAAATACAGGAGCAAAGGTATGATGCAGAAAGTCTGAGGAGCAAATAAGATGTAATTCTGAGTAGCTGATAAACAAGAGGTAATGTGTCAACATGTTAATTGCATGGAAGTCTCAGAACAAGATGTTCTAGCCTTCCACTGTGCCTTTGCTGGATAGATCATTTGCATTTATTTAAGGAAAAATCAGTCATGGCAATAATACTGTTCTATTTTTAAAGCTGGAATCTAAGGGAAATATTTTAAGGTTTCAGAGTGACAACTTTTAGTGCCGTAGGAAGTTCTAGCGAGTGTTCTGAAGTCACTGTATTTTTTAGGACAGCTTATGCTTTGCATGTCTTGTTCCAGCTTTGTAAATCATGTCATCCAGCCGTTTTCATGGCAATGAGCATTTGATTTAGTGATGACATTCTACGACTTTCATTTGCAGATGGTGCCCACCTCTACAGACAAGGCGCCCATCGCCTGTAGAGGTGGTTTCAAGAGGCATGAGGTGTCAAGCTTGTAACTTGGGTTGATAGTGGGAGGTCCAGATTTAGGCTGGCGGCATGTCTGACGGGCTGGGGTTTAGTTTAGATGCCTTCATATTTATGCTGCCTCAGTCAAATGCTTTGCATGAGTGGGCAAACTATTAGAAAATGAGTAGTAAGGAAGTAATCCAGAACAGATGGAGGGGTAGCCAAAACGATTGAAAGGGCTCTTTCTTCCCTCAGTTTCAATTTTCTCTGTGAAATTAGATAACTGTAACCTTTTTGCTCTTTTAAAGAACCAAACTTTTTTCTTTCTTAAGGTGAAGTACCAACAATGCTTTTTGAAACAGGTTTTGGTTTTTACCTAGAGGTTCAGAGTTTTGTGTGAAATCTGTATTGCTCAGTTGCATCAAACCTGTTGTATGCATTTGCCTTCAATACCTGCTAAAAGCTTCATGTTTTTCATCTTCTCAGGAAACTTCACTGAACCATACTGCTGTTTTACCAGCAGACTTTCCAAGTAGGTGGCAATTAGCTTCTTAGTTTGTATGAAAGTGGTTGTAAAAGAATACCTAAGTATGATAAATACATTTTTTTTTATACAGTGTGAAAGGTTTTGCATTTATGGCGTGAACTGTGTGCAGCATAAGATATGGATGGCATAAAAAAAGGCAGATCTCTTGCTCCCAGGCTCTTGTACCCACCAGACACCTCTGGGACATGGTTACTGAAGCAGGAAGCCAACTGGGTGTAAATTACTGCACTTACTGAGTTTATTGTCATCTGTCTTTGCACTGTGTCCTTGGTGCGCATGCTGTTCTCCAAACACAGATCCCACTGCTGCAGAGTTGGCAGTTTAAATTCAATATAATGCTGCTCCGTGGTGGTGGCATGAAAGGGTTATAGAGAGAACATGCCTAGGGATAAAACTGACAAGAGCTTGCTTACACTGTGTTATCATTTGTGTCTTAAAGGTGTATGTATGGAAAATATTCTTCCTAATATACTACCCTCAGTGTTTAGAATGTCTCTCTGTCTCTCATAGAAGTGTCCAGTGTTTAAGTGCCTCTGTAAATAATAAATGAAAAACTATAATTGAATATCTTGCCAAAAGTCTTCTAATTTCTTCTGGCAGAACTTTCATATGAGCTGAATGCCTTCAAATTCAAGAGGTAACAATCTGTGGATGAAGTCAGCAGCAACTTGTTCTGTAAACCACGCCAGCGGTACCTGAAGTTCCTTGGGTTACTGCACCTGGAGATGGCTGTGCCCCCAAACTACTGAAAGCTTTACAGCACAAAATAAATCTTAGCATTCTGCATGGAAACTAAAATGTAGCTGCTGTATATATCTCAGTAGGGCCTTAACATTCTGTCTTTTTTATTTCCACGTCTCAGTTGTTGCAAGCCAAGCAGCAGTTAATTTTTGTGTTTTTTCCCCACGTATTCTTAGAGGATTCCTTCAAAGAGTTCACTTTTGTAGCAACAGAGATACAGCTGGACTAGGCCACAATCATCTTTGCATCTGAAACAAAGGAGGTACTTGTTCCAGCTGAAATGTGACTGGTTCTTAATCAAAGGCTGGGAGTAGACAGTTAGTAAGATGTTTGTAAACCTATGCGTAAACTAGTTGTGCTTTCTTTAGTAGGATAACAATTTATTTGCTTTGCAGTCATCTTTTTTTAATTGTCAGTAGCTAAATTAGAGTTGGGAGCTGTATGTCAGACAGTGAAACATGCAGCCAGTGGCATGCTGGGCAGATGGGGAGAAAAAGGAAACATCTAGAGCAGATCTCTGAAGAGGTGGTGGTTAGATGGCTGTGGGAGGGCACAGATGAGCCTTCAGGGCAGAGGATGGAAGATCTGTGCTAGCAGAATGACAGTCACATTTCAGAGAGTGCCTGTAAGAGGAAAGATACAAATATAAAGAGAATGAATTGCTGTGACTTTGGCAGTAGTGCAAAAAATGGGAAGGAAGAGCTTAAGAAAATGAATTGGAGCAAGGCAAGTGCATTCCGAGCCAGCAGAGTGATGATGAAATGAGGGAAGTGAACAAAGAAGTGTGGAAAGCTGTATCTTTTGGAAAGGGTTGGATGAAACAATAGACTGACTGGGGAAATGGGGTGGCAAAGGGAAGAAGGAGAATACAAAGATGCAGAAGAGAGGTTATAAAGACAAAAGTTGTCTGAAGTTTGTAATCATTATGGCAGCAGCTGTTTATACAGTGCAGGGAAAACTGCAGATGCTCCATTTGTAGGGAAAATTCTGAAACTAAATTGCTTTTAGTTCTTAATAGAAAGAAGTTAGAGTTTCTTGGGGAGACTAAACGCTGGTGTTTCACCAAAGGCTTTTTAAATCTCGTTTGAAATTTGGAGAGATTCCTGCCTTTTTTTACCTCACAATGCAGTTAAATTGTCTAACACGACTAAATTTCCTAACCATTGCAACAATGCTGAGCAAGTGAGCAAACATGCAGCAGAGAAAGTTCCCTCGCTGCCCAAAACACGTGTAAAGCTTCCTCTGTGTGTGAACGCTATGTGTTCCCTGCAAGCTCTGGCTTGGGACCGGGAGGTCCTGAACTGTGCTTGTAAATCCAGTGTCCAGGTGGAATGAGATCACATCTCCACAGGCACGCTGGAATGTGCACCAGCTGCCCTCTCTGAAGTGCTATTGGGTTGCTCCTTATAAATGCTGTAAAGCACATGTGTGGCATTGCTGCTGTTCAGCCAGTGCTGGCTATATCCCTCGCTGGCTGTATCCCTCAGGCAGAGCTGTTGAACGTTGCTAAAAATTTGGGTCACTGGTGAGTGTTGCAAGCAGCATCTTGGCAAAACAAACTGCCTTGTTACAAGCCGAACCTTCAGAGAGACTTGGGGATGTTCTCTGAAGGGTGGATGGACCTTTTCTTTCCATGTGTTTTTTCTGAAACACCTTTGCTGCTTGTTAAATCAACTCAATGTATGTCTTTTGATGCGTTCTGTTTGATTGTCATGGAGTTTAGAGATCACCGTTGCTTTGGCATTTTCAGTTTCATCTTCCTGTGCTGCTTGGAGTGCCTGTGCAGCAGGCTGCAAAGTGAGATTGCTGATGGGTTTAAAATGAAATGCATGCAGCAGACGTGCCAATGTGAGAAGAATGATGTGTGGGAGAGAATAAGAGACCATGGTTATAAGAGGGCTGCTCTGTGACAAGTAATTTTTTTTGTTACAAGGGAGGAAATGAAGGGAAATGAGAATATTTATGGAGTTGTTCAATGCTGATTAGTAACAACACTTCATGTTACAGCTTTTTTTTCTCTGGCAATGTCTTCTTTATAACTAATGCCACTGTTTATGATGTTGTATAATCTGATTTCTCGGTTTGATTTTCATGGTATTGATAGTGCTTCATTATTCACAGAAAATCCACTTTTTCTGGAAAATCCCTTCCTTCCCCAGCTTCTCGGTGTATTTCTGAGCTCAGTGGTGTGACATCTGACAGCCTACTCTGTTTTCCTGTACTACTTCCACACATTTCCCAACACAAGTAGTGCACAACCAAGACCAGATAAGGCAAAAATAATGCAACACCATTTGTATTTTAACAACAAAAACCTGCTGAATCTTTTGGAAACTTAATTTGCTTCTCATGCAGGCTACATTAGCAATGGGGATGATTGAAGGGGTGTTGTTTCTTCGTAATCCAGCTGGCTTTCTTAATCCAGGTCCCCTCAGGACTTGCATCCTTATGCTTCTACCCCAGGAAATTAACATTTTTATTGGGGATCACAGAGTAGTTCAGCTTCCCAGGCCTGTTTTTCGTATGAATACAGACAGAAGTTTGTAGGATATATGTAGGTACCTACTTGCTAGGAATAGGGACTGATGTGCTTTCTGGTAAACTGGTGGAAAAAAAGCTTTTCAGGCCTACTTTTGGCTGTGGCAACACTGCAAGATTTTGTTTTCCTCATTGACTTGGAGGAGAATCACAACTATATATTCAGTGTCACGAGTTGTGGGGCTGCATTCTCAGTTTCATCCTGCTGAACAGTTCTTGAATATGGAGTTTTGGTGCAGAAGAAGTTGTAACAACTTGTGCTGCTTGCCTGTTTGTGAGGAGTACGTCTGTATTTCAGAGTGGCTTGCACGGTGGTACTGGGTTCGCATCTTCGATCCTTTTCTTTCAAGCCAATTTAAAGATCTCAGACAAGAATACCTACAGCTCTTTGAAAATCCATACTTGGAATCTATTTGCAAAACTTACTAAGTTACAACTACAGGCCATGTTTGATAGAGAAGCTTTTACACAGTTCTATTTGGGCAGTGAAGGACTAGCCAACTTGATATTCAGGCTGTCGCCATCATACTAGTACTTCTGGAGGCAAAAATCAGACCTGTGCTGTAACACTTGCAAATACTTCTAAGGAATGCCTTCTTGGTGAAGGGCCTCTCCTCCCAACGCCCCACTGGCTCTGTTGTGACTGAGTAAATCAGAACATTTATGTAATTTTGATAGCTGGCTTCTTACCGAGCTATATTGTACTCTTAAAACTGAGTCATAGGCCTTGACATCTCACTTCTTTACTTGGCAGCCTTTAAAGTCATAAATTGGACATGGTATCAGGCTTACCTTGCTGCTTTGTCCTTGACATGCCACCCTCTTATCAACCCTTGCTTTACCAGTGGTAGAAAAGCAGAAAATCCCCTGACGATGAAGATGCTCCGTTCTTTGGGTAGCTCTGGGCAGTCAGGGACTGTCCTCATCGAGAGAGTTCCTTGGCAGAGCTGCGAGCATTGGCAGTTTCTCTCACCCTTCTCTGAGCTGCTGGTGCTTGGAGATGTGGCGCACAGTGCTGGAGGCTGAAGAACACTTGGTTCAGCTCTCTGAGGGGGTTGGAGAGCAGAGGAGAGGGTGAGAGGCAGCAGTGGCATGTTCTTCTGTGGATGTTGCAGCATTATGTACCCGAAAACATTGCTATTGCTTCTGGCTGCTGTTAGCAGAAATTTTGTAGGCCATATCTCAAACTTTTTGAAGATCTGACTGGAAGGCACAAGTCTGGTCTCTCTAGGATCTGTGTTCTGTTACACATAGTGTGAGATTTCTGGGGACTTCCTCTTCTCTCAGGTGTTATTGTTAAAGCTGCTTTAAGTTAATTGTACCCTGAAGTGTGCTGCTGAAAGTACTGGATGAAGGCCTTTTGTCGTCTTGCTCAGCAAGAGGCGACTTTTTCCTGTCTCAGGAGTAGCATATCTTGGCTTACTCTCTTCTAGTTCTAGATTGTTTTCCACAGACCCAGTGATACGAAAAATTTACTGAATTCAGTGCTGTCATTCAGATCATAAATGTCTTGAAGACTCCATCTTTGTGCAGCAGAACCATAAGGCAAGTCACATCATTCTGAGTCTGGAAACAGGGAAATAATCATTGCAATAAAATGCTTTAGAGCATGTATATGGCAAAGTAGGAGAACTATATTAGACTGTGTGTTACTGTTCTGGCAGTTCACAGAGCAGGCTTGTGAGGTGTAAGCTGGTGGTCAGAGCTTTAGCATTTGTTTTGTTACTTGCATTGTAGTTTCTTCTCATCTTCCTTGATCTTTGTGAGCTGTAGTCTCAAAACGCTTGTGCATTGCGTGATCCAGGGCAGGGGAAAGAGCAAGTTCTTGTTTGTCAATCCGTTTCTTTGTCTTAGATCCACCAATCCGATGTCCCCACTAACGTAGTTGTTACGGAGTGGTAAGGTGCCCAGGCTGCCTTGTCTCTCTAACAGCATTAGGAGTACGTAATTGGGATTTCGTTCAAGAAAGGAGTAGATACACCAAGCTGAAGATGATTGGCTGCTCTCTTTTAACAGACAAGTCTGAGAAGGAAAACCCATTCGAATCCCCTTTCATTCTGGATTGGTGGATCTGAAGCCCAGAAACAAAGTTTCAGGTAAGAAGTCACCCTGTACTATATCTTGCTGCTTCTGCTTAGATGAGTTTGTCCGCAAATTCAGTATCTTGCTTTAACTGCTTAATGTCCCCTAAAGTGCTAGAAGACACCACGTTAGCTCCCGAGCTTAGAGAAGGAAAGGGCATATTCAGTAAATACACGTGCAGTTTGTTAGGAAATTGCATATCTACTGTGAAAAGCAGACTTAGGGATTTAAGGTAAACTTGCCTTCTGCAGAGCTGGAAAGCAGTATCTACAGGTACGGGGGCACTAAGCAAGTGGCTCACAAATCCTCCTGCTGAAAGGAGAAAGCAGTCCTACCAGTGACTTCATTGAACTTCTCAGCTGAGTTCAGGAAAGTCATAGCTATCTGCTCTGCTTTCTGGCCATGTCCTCTGCTGAGTTCATCAGAAACTTAGAGAACTTGTCTAGTTCATAGTACAAATTCCAGTAGCTTTGTTCTGCTGAAATGCCACTTGAGATTCTGTCGTGGGCAGCACTGGAGTCAGCCTTTTCAGTCCGTCATGAGATTTCAACCTAAAGTTCTGTTCCTAGCTGGTTTCAAAGCATAGCTGAGCCAGGTGTAAGGCACGGTTTGCAAGAGGAGCTTTAAAGTTTATTTCAGAGTAGGGGAGTATGGTTGTATTTTGGGATCGCTGTAAAAGGCTTCAACATGTTATCTGTTACACAAGTTGGGAAGACATTTGTGTGTGACAGAAAGGAAGGCTGAGTCCCTGGCTGGTAGGAAAATAAAGTCATGCAAGTTAAATACTTGGTGTGAATGGGAGACCTGCACCTCTCCTAACGCCCAGCTTTATTGCAAGTTAGTGCTTTAAGGAACATGGCAACTTATTCCTAAAGGTAGTATGAAGCAGTATGCCTTGATCCCTTTTGATATTAATAGCCATAACACTAGGCTGCTTGAGTGTTCTCTTTTGTAGACAGCTATTAAAGCGAATGTTAAGGCCTCAATATTTAATCTACTGTACAAGATCCTCTTGTAGGTGCTGTTGATCTCATGTCTTGTTTTAGCTCTGCGTTTGTTTTGCTGGCGTGGTGTTTTGTGAAAAAAATTATACTTGAATGTAATTGATGAGTACCTTTGTAATGAATGAATTGTGCACAGGATGATGTTGTTTCCTGGTTTGATTTCTGAGTACTTGGATTTTATTTGGTTAGGGTGGAGAAGCCTGGGGCGTGCTTTTTTAGTATAACTCTTCAAAAAGAATCTGAGGGAAAATCTAAGGGAAATAGTTATTAACCTCAGTCTGACACATTTCTTGCAGTCTCATCTAATAAGGAATTGAAGTTGTTACCCACACCATCAGATTCATCTTGGAGTTAACACTGCAAAATAACATCTTCCCATGGAATATTTGCTGTTCAGGGTGTGCCTTTTTCTAAACTGAGAGAGTGGGGAGGCAGAAGTGAACTTGGCATCTTGAATGATGGAAACTGAAAAGAGG